>NC_056629.2:52592842-53297842 GCF_002870075.4 Lactuca sativa | reverse complement strand
ATAAATAGACATCTATATTGATATAGTTTTAAGATAAAATAAAATTTTAATTTTTTTATAGTTTCAACTATGGTTGTTTATAAGTGAATAAAAATGAATCAGATTTTTACTACATTACATTCGTTATTCACTTATGAATAAAAAGTATGATTAATTTTTTTACAGTTTAAGTATCATATATATATATATATATATATATATATATATATATATATATATATATATATATTATGAATATTAGACAAATATATTAAAAAATGTGAAGTTTATTATTTAATATTATATACAATAAAATTTATCTAGAAAATAGTTGATAATGTGAACCGGTTGAACATATATATATATATATATATATATATATATATATATATATATATATATATATATTCCAATAAATAAATTTATTTATTTTTTTATTGACAAATGTCATACTATTAGAAGTCCTTATTAATATTATCTGTCATTTATCATCACATTTGTCAACCTATTAATTATCCATTTAAAATTTTAAATTTCTCACTCTAATTACAAAAATTAATAATTGATTCTCCGTTTTAAATTTTATATTTTATATTTTTTTCACTAATTATATTAAATAAACAACATTAGATTAAAAAATAAAATAAAATTTACATAGATTATAAGGTGATATATCTTCATGTATTTATTTAAATCAATTATTATAATTTTATATAACTAAAAATATTTCTTAAGTAGTTATTTAAAATAATTGATTATTAATTTTGATTTTTTATTATGAAGTTTAATTAATTTTATAACTGTTGTTATCAATAAACTAGTGTGTATATATATATATATATATATATATATATATATATATATATATATCCCTATTCTAATAAATGAATAGGTTTATTCTACTATTACCAAGTGTCATACTATTAGAACTTCCCATTAATATTGTATGTTATATATCATGCCACATGTTAACCTATTAATTATCAATTTCAAATTTGAAATTTGAAATTTTTTACTCCAATTACATTAAATTATTAATTAATTCACCCTTTTAAATTTCAAATTTAAAATTATTATCCTTTAATTATACTAAATTAATAACATTAGATTAAAAAATTAAATTAAACTAAAACAGATTATAAGGTGATATAATTTCACGTATTTATTTAAATCAATGATTATAATTTTATATAACTAAAAAATATCTCTTAAGTAATAATTTATTTAAAATAATTGATTAATACTTTTGATTTTTAATAAGAAAGTTTAATTAATTTTATAGCAGTGGTTCTTACGGGTTATAAACTAGTACTCTAATAAATGAAAATCTTTTTGTCACATGTCAGATTATCATTAATTTGGTCACATGTCATTTTGTAGTTATTTTCAATTAAATTTTTCCACATAGTATTTTATGGTTTTTTTCATTTTATTAAATTTCCTATAATATTTAAATTTAATAATCACAATAAATGTGATAATAAATGCATATCAATTTCAATAAGTGACTTTCTTTCTAATTTTAACATTTCTAAATTAAAACTTCATTAGTTTTTTTTGTTTATCTATCTAAATTATTTGTTTAGATTCAAAAAAGAAAAAAAAACACTTTACTTTTAATAATCCAATATTTTTCTAATTTTTCTTATAAATTCAAACATTTTCAAATGTTTAGAATTTTCATATATTTTTTTTTTAAATGAACTCATATAATACATGGGTTTTACACACACACACACACACACACACACACACACACACACACACACACACACACATATATATATATATATATATATATATATATATATATATATATATATATATATATATATATATATATATATATATATATATATATATATATATATATGGTGAGGTTCAATAGAGAACCATAAGTAACCAAGGAACCAAGAAACCAATTTTTTTTCTACTTTTAGAACTTATTTTTTATCAAAAAATACAGAAATTCATAACTTTTTATCCTTTTTCCAATGATATAAAACTCGAATTTTTTTTTTTATTTTTTTTACGTCAAATTCACAATGTGAATCTTCGAAAATTCACAACGTGAATCCGGATTCACACGGTGAATCCGAAAAATATTTTTGACATTCACAATCTTAATATATGAATTTCGATATTTTTAGATTTTTTTTCGATAAAGAATAAGCTCTAGAAATTGTAAAAAAAGATTTTGTTACTTGAAAAATCCATAATTATAGTTTTCTATTGAACTTTTCCATATATATATATATATATATATATATATATATATATATATATATATATATATATATATATATATAGAGAGAGAGAGAGAGAGAGAGTTAGGTTCAAATGTTTTCACTATCTATTGTATGCATGTATGACTGATTCTGGACCAATCATTTTAGTTATTTTAAAAAAGTAATTAATGAATATTAAATGCTGAAGATGTAGTTAATACCTATTATATATCTTCAACACGTAATATGCATTAATTACTTTCTTAAAATAACTAAAATGATTGGTCCAGAATCAGTCATACATGCACACAATAGATAGTGAAAACAAAATAACCTAACCATATATATATATATATATATATATATATATATATATATATATATATATATATATATATATATATATATATATATATATATATATATATATATATATATATATATATATATATATATATATATATATATATAAGTGGGGTAATTGAGTGTGTTAGCTGCGGTAAATAGTTTTCATGCATTGAATGGATTCTTGAATGTGATTAGTTTCATTTCAATTAAAAAGAAATGTATGTTGTTGGTTAGGTTATAGGTAAAAGTAAATTACTATTTTAGGTTAAAAATAAAAGTTTGTTCTAATTTTTTATTTTTATACAAATATCCAATATTAAGGAACGAATAAATTAAAGAAATAGCAATATAATTTTAAAATGTTTATGAATGGAAACATCGTCCTTTTCTTTCATCACGCCACACATGGACCAAGTAATCCCGATTGAGATTCTCATAAGTCTATTTCCTATTTTAGGTTTTATGATTTCATAATTAATCAAGTGATTTTTAAAACTGTATTTAAAAATGTAATTAAAAATGTCATAATTATATTGTATATTTGAGTAAATAATCTTTAAAAATTTTATAATTATATTGTAAATTTTTAAGTTTTAAAATTTTTATGAATCGTTAGCCAACATATATGGTTGATATGTTTTAGACAATCTAATAAATAAACACTTTTTAACTCCAAATCTAATTTTAAATTTATGAACCCAACTAATTGAAAATGATTATCCGCACCGGCTAATGTACAGCTAGAGGAAGTATGGGCATCAAACACATGGGAATAGAAGTGTACCAATGAATAAGAATTAACTTAAAAATAAAATAGAATAAGTAGAATTATGATGAATTTAAATAATATAAAACTCAATATATATATATATATATATATATATATATATATATATATATATATATATATATATATATATATATATATATATATATATATATATATAAACACATGGGAATAGAAGTGTACCAATGAATAAGAATTAAATTAAAAATAAAATAGAATAAGTGGAATTATGATGAATTTAAATAATATAAAACTCAATTATTGCAACGCCCGCGTTTTCAGGCTAGTCATTATCATTGATGTAATAGTCTAGGTTAAACCTTGTAACTCTTTTTGAAGTATTAATGATGAAATATTTGAGTATTATGTGAATTATGTGAATTATGTGTTTATTTTCTTAATTATTATAATTTAATGAATTAAAAATAAAATAAGCGTCAAATTTGAAGTGTAGGATAATCCCAATATATTTGCATAAAGATGTAGTGGTCGAAACAAGGATTCCAAAGATATAAAGAATGCCGAAATCCGAGTTATTATAAAGAAGTTATGATCTGTCGAAGTTTCGCGACAGAACCGACAATGCTGAATGACGTAAAAAGTGAAATTTATGTTAGAGCAATATTTAGCCTTAGTGATCTAAACGAAAGTCGTAGAGTTCGTTAAACCGAGAGCGTGCATAAAAAGAACGCCCAAATCTGACTTTGTATGAGGAAGTTATGATTTTTCGAAGTTTCGACTTAGCAGTATGCTGCCCGAATACTAGATTTGAGATCGAGCGGTTTTTAGCTGAAACAATCTAAATGAGAATCGAAGGTCTCGTTAATAGGAGTAAAACGATAGAAAGATAGGCGAAAACGGACGTCGGATGAAGAAGTTATGAATTTATAACGGAATTTTCCTGTCCCGGCCTACTAAAAATAAATAATAAAAATAAATTCAAAATTAGCCAATGGAGTCTAAACGAAAGTTGTAGATCGTAGTCTCACCTACGTGTGGATATAAAGAACATCGAAAACGGAGTACGTATGAGGAAGATATGAATTTTTGAAGTTTATTAAATATTTTCGATATTTTATTTTTATATATATATTCCGATATTATCCAAAGGGGGGAGTCAGCGATCTTATCGTCATTACGCCCAGCGTAATCTCAAGTTACGCCCAGCGTAATTCGACCTTCCAGCCCCTATAAAAGGAGGTCGAGGGCAACCGAGTTCATTGCTCATTTCTTCCCTTTTTCTCGCGTTTTTGCATCGTTTTTCGTGCAAGAATTATCCCGAAGCCCCGGTATCATTCCCGAGCCCCGGAGCAAGTCCCGAGGTCCCGAAGATCCCGAGAAGTAAGATTCCCGAGCCGAAGCTCTGCCCGCGAGGAGTCCGGTTTTTGTGAAGATCTTCTAGATCTATCGAAGAATACTACTTCTACAAGCCGTAGTGTTGTCCGATCGTCTTCTGATCAAGTGAGTGTGTAGTTACTTTCTTCTAACGCATAATTATGAAGTATTTTATACGAAATACGTGTTATGTGTATAATTTTGTTGTTATGTGCGTGAATGTATATTCACTCTCTTCAATCTCATAGATCTGATTTGTTTTCTATGAAATACGTGTTATGTGGGTGTGGCTCATCTGTTATGTGGAATATATATTGAATGAAAATGTTATACATGTTTTAAACTATGTATAAAAATTTATATTTTTATCTACTAATATGTTGGGTAGAACATGGGTAGATAGTTGGTGTGTAATAAACAGATGAGAGGCCTCGATGTTGTTGTTGATCTAGTTATTCAGCGGAGTATGGATAACGACCACAGACTCCTTCTAGACACTCTTGTGGAACGCTAGCAGGTTCATAACCTGTAGGTGTTGTGAACGATGTGTTCACCAGTGTACTCTATCCCCCTCATGGTTGCCTTTAGGATATCTATTGTTGAGGAAACCTCTTAGCAGTAATGTCTGTCCCGATGAAAATCCTAGATTAGGTCCCTTGAGATAGATGTTGTTTTAGAGACGTAAAGTGAAGATAACGGGAATGGGTAATCGGGATAGTGATTGGTTGGTGAAATTAAATATAATTTATTTATTGTGAGTTGAAAACCCTATATGCTCACCAGGCTCCCAAGCCTGACCCACTCAGTTTTATTTGTATTACAGGAAGTGGTGCAAGGGCGTAAGATGGATGAATCATCGAGTTGTTTGTTTACAAGTCTGTATATGTATATATTTGTTGAATGACTTGTAATGTTATCGTTTATGCTTTATGGTCTGTATCGGAACATGACATCCCGAGTTTTGATTATATAATGAAAATGCATCTCTTGATGAAATGCTTTGATAAATATTATTTTATCATGTTTTGTTTTGGAACAAATTCCGCAACACTTTTAAATCAAAAGGATTTACTCTGAAATTATTTTTAAAAAAACGTAAATGAAATCGGTCTTTTCTAGCCGTGATTTTGGAGATGTCACAATTATATATATATATATATATATATATATATATATATATATATATATATATATATATATATATATATATATATATATACACAGAGAGAGAGAGAGAGAGAGAGAGAGTAGTAATACAACTTATAATATTTTTAATACTTTTTCATCGAATTGAAATCAGTAATGATTATGTTTGATTCATGTAAATTACGATAGGTATCTACCAATATATAAATTAATTCACTCCAACCAAATTTTAGTAATCATATATTTATAAGTATCAACAAGTAGGGATGACCTTTCTAGATTCAATCTCTAAAATCAGTATTATGAAAAACTCAATTGGTAAGATCACTTCTAGGGTAAGTGAAACATTCTCAAATCGGTTAACTAATAACTCAATCATTAATATTAAATCAATAATAATAATAGTATGTTTAACGTATGGCCGCCTCCATTAGTCAGATTACTCTAGCTTCAACTGGTCAAGTTCTTATCTATCGGTTGTTAACTATACAGTTGATTTAATATATACAATCTAAACATAACCTTGGATCATGCACCCAATCACATAAACATAATAACACAAATATTAGTACACATAGATATTTAATCAAACAGTCATAACGAGTCGAACATTTATCAGAATTCTTTCAATGAATCAAAACATAATCATAAATAAGTCATCTGTGACATCCCATTTTATCGTTTAATACGATTTAATATAAACAAATGTTTATAAATGTCGAAGTAGAAATATAGTACTCTTTAACCTAAGAAAAACAAATCGAACCGTCGGTCAATTGTAAAAATGAGTGCGTCAATATATATATATATATATATATATATATATATATATATATATATATATATATATATATATATATATATATATATATATAGTACATGCTGTCCCGATCCCGAAAATATTAATTTCGTAGAAATCCGAATCCGTATGAATTAAATATGATTTTTATAAAATATAAAAGTCATTCATGTATAAGGAATTTATGATGTAAAAATATACAATGAGAATGGTTGAATTTTAGGTAAAGTCACTAAAAGGAAAATCGTAGTACTCTTTAAGATATGAATTTTGGTAAAAAGAACACAAAAATCGGATTCCGTACGAAGGAGTTATAATTTTAGCAAAATCATTAAATCATATAAAAATAAGGGTTAAAAATAAGGTCAGAATTAGCCAATGGAACCTAAAGAAGAGTTGTAGTACTCGTCGAGGGCTACACGTGGAAAAAAAATAACCTCGAAAACAGAGTTCGTATGAAAAAGTTATGGAAATTACAAAATCTACAATTTGTGCCCAACGCGGTGCGCGACACGCGCTTATAGAAGATAAAAACGTGGACCACAGAGAGGCCAACACATGGCACAAAATGGTTGGGGGAGACATAGCCTTCAAATGTGTGATATGCACCCCTTTTGCACGCCGCACACCCCAAAAAATGATATATAAAAGAGCAGCAACCCTCATTCTCTCCCTCACACATCTCCAATCGTTCTCTATCGATAAAATACTGATACTCGTCTATTTTTCCTTAGTTTCTGGCCTGCGACGAAGTTCTACTACATCCCTGAGTAATCATCTGTGTAGTAGCCTTCAAATAGGAAATCCTGAGTCAGTATTCTGACCGCTTATATCCCGGTTCTCATCAATAGTACTCTGTAAGTGAGCTACACTTACTCTACCTCCATGTAATTTATAATTATAGTTATAGCTTTTATTATGAATATATAATTAAGATTTATCTGTAATTCCATGTTATAATACTAATTAATCTACTTACATGAGAGGTGTCTAGAATAGTCACGTTGGCTTGGTTGTTTGATTTCAGAAAAGCTATATATCTAAATAATCCTGTTTCCCAACTGTCAAGTCTGGCTAATCCTTACTTGTTTGATCTATCAATATTTATTAGGGTAAGTGATAGGTCTAGCCTACATTACCAGATCTTCGTAGAAATTAATAATTTATAGTACTATATGTTAATACTCGTTAAGTGTATTACCCGTCTGTTGGATCACCAATCGGATCGCCCAGATCCTATCAATCATCTAAGTAATCGTCCAAGTCAGTTAATCTTAATATATTATGTATTTTAGTATATATCCATGTATGTTAGGATATAGGAGCCAGTAGAGTAGAGCCCATAGTGTAGATTATATGTGCATGTATTGGTATACTTGTTAGGTTGTTGCTTTTAATGTTAATTCTGTATGTGATCGGTAAACGGTTAAGGCATTACCACTTCGTGCAGAAGGCGAAGATGCTGGCAAACTAGATTTATGCTAAAGGCCAAAGGCGAGGTGACGACAATAGCAACTTAAGCGATTTTGAGCCAGATGACGACAATAGCAACTTAAGCGATTGTGAGCCTAGATACTCAATGTATGCATGTATATGTATTATGCTATATGATATATTTGGGGAACTCATTAAGCCTAGCACGTACCTAGTTGTTACAAATGTTTTCCAGGCACTCCAATTGTTCGTGAGAGGGCAAGGTTCGACTATACACACGCGCATTCGTAATCATGTTTTCGTAAATGTAAATGTACTATGATATAATTTAATAAATAAAAATGAAAATCTTCGGTTAAAAATTTGGAATGATAAAAGTTGGTATTAGAGCCCTGATTTGAGCGAACCGGATGAACACTTATGTGACTCCAGACTCAAACTTAGGATCTGAATATTTTAAACAAATTTAAAAAAAAAATGATATAAAAAGAAAAGAATGTGATGCGTACAGTAAGTCGGAGCTCAAAAACGAAAGTGGTTCCCACAATATCCATATTGGTTATATCTGTTGATACATGAACCGTTAGAAATGCATTCTAGTATGTAGGCTAGGGAATTTTTTAGGAATTTCCAGATTAGAAATTGCCTGATAAATTAGATGCCTTATAGCCTAGAGATTTGCTTGTTATTTGTTGTTTAGAACCTATACTGATATTTGTTAGTTATTTGACAAATACGTTAAGTGGCATGCTCCCTGAATTAAATAGTTTTAGATTGCCTGGTTCGGCGCTATCATGCAACTCTTGTCTGATTCCAACCGTTGTAGTGTCAGATCATTCAATCAACAGACTGGCTGATTCTAAAGGCATGCAATCGTATTCATCAGATAATTAGTTAGTATTGGTAAATTTCTTCCTCGACAAGTAGTAGGGTAGAGTAGAAGTATTCCTAGAAGGAGGGTGTAGGGAATATAATATATGTTGGATAGGACATATATTCGTAAGGTAGGGAATCAGTAGATACGCAAAGCCCTAGTAAAGTGTAGGAAAATCTTTTGTACATGCTCATAAGGACACATACGTATTTATTTAGTGGTATTCATGTGTAGTGACTTAGATACCGCGAGACAATTTTTGGGACAAGTATGAGTAGGTGTGAAAGGTAGTAGAGGCCTATACTACCCGAAGCACAGGACTCGCACTTGGATCAGGAAAATTCACAAAATGGCTAAGGCACTAGTAGTTAGGTAGATAGTGTAGCTAACTCTATGAATTCGTTTCATTTCCATCATTACCGTTTATATGGTGATGTCTAGGAAAGTGACTCTAATTTCGGGCCCAAGTGGCTGTATAAGATCGATTCTAATTTACGTAAGTAAGTTAGGTTCTAAGAACCTTGTCCGACATAGTACCGACTTTAGTCATGAGATTTAAGAGGGAAGTATTCAAGATAATCGACAGAATAATTGCAACCTTCGTTGAGGCGAAGCAACTAGTAGTTAGAATTGCTACATGTTATGGCACGATTGTATGTCAACCCCCACATCCCAAGGAAAGAAGGATGGAGTGAATTCAACAACCGCTAGTAGTTCGACTACATTAGTAGAACCCATTATACCGCCAGTTATATGTGTGCGTTAGTGTGCTTCGAGACAACATTGTGCTTGTCACTGCCTTATCATGTTTTGATCATGTCTTACAAGAAGACCCCTTTCAGTAGACACAACTAGTAATACTTTGAATAGAATGTCGAAGGTCATTGGGTATGACAGACATGAGTTTCTTCAAAGTAAAAAAGGAGCTACAATTCGCATAGGCAAGGTCAACTTAGACTTCTGCTACTTATAAGTAGCAGCAGAGGATGGGCCAAACCCAAATAGGGAAGAATCGAACCTTAAGGAGAAAGTACGAAGGGAAGTTCAATCTCGACAACAAGGTCTGGAAGAGTAACAACACGAGTAAGTGGAGATACTTAGTTTCATTTTTGGGTAACAGAAGAAAGAAGTATTCTTTTAGATTACGCGTAGGCTATGAGTTTTTTTCTTCTCGAGGAAAGGTTAGTCTTTCATTCCATATGTTTGATAGTATCTAGGAAATTGCCAAATTCTCAGGTGTGGCTAAGATAGGCAAGAGAGTCGTATAACTTCGTGCCTTCAAGGATGTAGGAATTATCCTCGCAAAAGAAGACCAATAATCCAATAGGTAGCATAGTTGCCATAGAGAGCGTCAAGTACTCAATGAATACACCATAATTAGGAGTTTGATTTAGACCATAAAGGATTTAGTTAACCCGAGTCAAAGGATTATAGCAGTAGGATCAACGTCAAGGGATAGAGTATTTCGTAAGTGTGATTAGAGACCCATAGGAGGAGACCATTGAAAAGGGCTATGCCCATTAAGAATATGGTAATACTTTATTGTAACTGTAGGCATAAGGATAAACGACGTGTTTAGTTTAGTGATCCGTTTAGTCTATAAGTGTAAGAATTAATAAAGAATTCAGATTAAATCACAATGTTCATAGGTCGACATAGGATGACAGTTAAACTTTAGCATCCATATAGTATAGGATAAGGACCTATAAATTAGTTGTAGCCTCAAAAATTTAGAAAACAAAGATTAATGGTATAAATAGATATCAAGCAAGGATGATGAATATGACAGTTAGAAAATGTTTGTGAGTCTTTAGTGTTGGATTAGGCGTCTAAGCCCATAACTATTACTGGTATGTATTCGACTCGAGAGTAGCATGGTCCATTTGGGTTGCATATCATCAGGACAATTTGTTAAGATGGACTTTTGAGAGAAGGTTATTTATGGTTTATTAATATATTATAAGTAATAATATATTAATATGAAATCATATGTCTTAATTAGTATTGATCAAGAATTAATTTGGAATTAATTTAGTGGTCGAAAGATACTAATTAAATCTATGGAGACTAATTATGATGATTAGTTATATATATATATATATATATATATATATATATATGTGTGTGTGTGTGTGTGTGTGTGTGTTGGGCTTATGATCCATGTTGGACCAAGTTTATGTATAGATACATAAAGAGTTGGGTCACATGAACCATGGATCATAAAATCCATGGGTATGGATTTGGGTTATATCCATGACCCTAGAAATCCCACATATAAATAGATACTTCATTGCCAAAAATCGCCACTTGTATCTTTTTAGAGTTCATGGTGTCTTTTGTGTGCATGGAATTCTCTCTCAAGTTCATCCTTTGTCCATGGTGTGTTGTGATTCCATTTGAGGCTTCCACACTATTGGGGCTAAGCTCTTTAAGGGTAAATACACCAAGAATTCAAGCTCCATCAAAAGGTATGTCGTGCTAACTAGTATATTATATTTTTATGTTAAATGCATGCTAGTTGTAGGATTAATACCTTGGAAACCATTTGCATGTATAATTAGTGACCACATAGATCCAAGGTATTTAGGATTGTATATGCACCATAGGATGTTGTACTATACCAAAACCCAACAGTGGTATCAGAGCCATGGGTTGTTTTCAATTATACTTGATGCAAGTTGCTTGGAAAAACTGAAAAAAAAATCGAATTTTTTGCTGTCGGGACAGCAGACTCGACGAGTCCATGAACAAATTCATCCAACTCGTCGAGTTGGTTCATGCACTCGACGAGTTGGACCCCTTGACAACTTATCTTTTGGCCTGTTTTGGATTAGAATCATTACCGCAAAGTGTTTTTGTTCATCCAAATAAAGGATAATAATCAAAATTTCAAGTTTTATACATGTTTATATGATGCTTGAAAAATGTTGATTATGAATGTTCATGTTTATGAGTTTGTTTAGATTAATAGGAAAAAATATGAGATAGTTGTTTTCAATCCAAATAAATCTTGAAGTTGTTCATAAGATGTGTTTTTGTAACTTGTCCTCAAGTTACATGAAAAGTCACATTTATGAATTTTAAAACTCATAAAATTTCCATAAGTTATGAAAAAAATGAAGAGTCACATTTTTTTAATGCTTTTAAAGTCTTCCATAACTTGTCTACAAGTTATGGAACTTGAAGGGTTTTTTTCCATTAAACAATTTTAAAATTCATAAGTTATGGAAACCATAAGTTTTTTGAATTGTTCAAAACTTGTCCTCAAGTTTTGGAATTTGTAAAGTCAAACCCCATATACACTTTAATTCCAAACCCAAGAATTTTAAAAGTTAAAGTTCAAACTTTATGGACTTCATTAAATTAATTAAAGTGTCTAATTAAAAGAGTTAATAATTCCATAAAGACATGGTTTAAGTTTAATTAAATTAAGAGTATAGTTTAATTAATTCATTAAACCACCAAGTATTTTAAATGTTTAATATTAATAGTTAATACTTATATATATGTATAAGAACAAAGTCAGTCTTACCGTTAGTAGGCCTCATTCGCGAAGCCGATCTATAAGGGGGGTATAAGGTTACTGCCTATAAAATGGCAGTTTAATGGGTGTCCACTCTCACCCACCGCTTCCTTGACCGGTGGAGGGTCGTTAGCCGGACAGGTAGGACAAGGACTATAATTCTCCCTTCATTAAAAGTATTAATGATAAATACTAAGTAACTAAACCTTTTATAAATACCCAATCTTAGTTATTTAGGAAAAAGTGAATAAGGTGCTAATCCATGAAATTACACTTTGCACTTTGTTTAAGTCGGTTAGTGGAGCGTGTGTGGTTAACCGGCACACTAACTCGTATTTAACAAGGTAGCCAAAGGGTAACTTAATGTTTATCAAAGTATCGATGGAGCGTGTGTGGTTAACCGGCACATCGATTGAGGGGTAAACACTTAAGGGTACCAAGTAATTTGCATGGTTACTTCACACCTTGTTTTGTGATCCTCGGCATCCCAATCACAAAACCTGAAGGGCACACTCGATATTGAAACATGCCATTGAACAGTTCAATTAATCTCAAAGATCTAGGAGTTTCAAAAACCAACTAAAACCTAATAATATATATTTCGTTTTCATGGTGGAAATTGGTGAATCGTCATTCGCCTACCTTCAAATATTTTATAGCTTGGATTACGGCATCCCTCTTCCAAGTTATAAAAGTATTGTGTTGGGTCCTAGCCTTAATATTTCATATTGGGTGTTATATTAAGGACCTTAAATCAACTATCTTGGATATCTCCCAAAAGATGTCTGGTTTAGACATTTATGATCTTCCTAAATCTCTTGAAACAAGCTTTCCTAAATGAAGATGATGTCCCATGGAAATCATACTTCTTTCACCTCCTCTAATTGTTCTCCCTAACCCACAAGTTCCTGAAAAGTTTAAGGTCACTCAAGCCCTATTGGCAAGTAAAGGTCTATGTGTGATCACATCTTGGAGATGTAGTCACATATTGACAAGCCGGGAGAGTTGGGTGTCAAAGTCTTGAGAAAGTTGGTGGCTCAACTACTTTCTAAGTCACATAGTGAGTTCTTTTGGAAGACCTATGAAACAAACTATGACAAGACCCTTAATGATCTTATCTATTTGCTAAGATTAACTTCCTAAAAACTTTATGGACATTGACAATGATGACACTGGAAATCCAGAAAAAGTATTCTCTTCCCAATGGAAAGGGATCGGCCATAGTCAACTCGGTTGACCAAATGGTAAAGAGAAAAGCTAAGTCTGAGATAGTCCCATTACCAAAGGGTCCATATGTTTATATTGCCAAAGAAAGGGGCATTGGTTGCGAAACTGCCAAATTTACCTAAGGACGTTAAAGTCAATAAGTTTGACTCTATTTCAGGTAAAGTCCACTATCTAACTCTGTTAAGTTTCTATTCTGAGATTCTTGATACATGATGTGACTGAGTCACATATTGATGTTTTAAGAATCAACGAAAAGTGAAGAAACTTAAAGAAAGAATATGCTGAATTTGATCGCGTAGATGGATTTCTATCCCATAATTTGAAGATCGGATTCTTGAGCTACTTCTTAGGAGTTATGATATTTTGCTTAGGAATAGATAACAACAAGTTTTCATTTGGATTGTAAGGATAAGTTTTTCTGCAAAGTTTTAAAATAATAGGTAAGTCTTTTGATTTTATTTATTTTAAAATATCCTTACAATGGCATTTGTGAAAATCTGTGTTGCTTATTAAGAGCAACAGTGGAAATATGAATTTGATTCTTTCATTTGTGGTAGTGTCTAAATTTACCAAATAAGGAAAGATTCTCATCACCCAAGTTTCAGTTGGATAGAAACTTGGAATCATGCAAGTTGTATAGCATGATGAATGAGAACTTTCGAGCATTGGAAAAATTAAGACTAACTACTTGTTCACATGGATGTGTGAGTCAAGTGAAGGACTAAGGGATCGGGTACACATTCTTATGCACTGGTCAGAGTCCACCACAAAAGATCGATAAGACTATTCGTCGTAATTTACTATAGCTCAGTAAATATGGTTATACTTACAAGCTTAAGTGTAATTCTGAGACATTGGAAAAGGTTCCAGTGTATGGCAGAGCGAATAAGAAGAATCAATTTAGGCAGAAAGATAAAAGTTTCTTAAATCTGAAAAGATGGGAGAGTAATTTAGTATCATCTTTTAAGACCATCTTAATGATTTTGAGACCTTATCACAATTCATCCTCTAAGTGCATTCTGATAGTTAAGAAGAGGAGTTATGAATTGTTGAAGTGGTTAAATCAAGAAGATGATTCATACTTTGTTCCAAAAACAATTCTTAGAGTTATACTCTAAGATTGTAACTTGAGTGACATGTCTTAAAGGAGGTTTAAAACACTTATCAAATGTAAGAGTAAAAGATTTCTACTGTTGTACATTTGAAATTGGTAAGTTGTGATGTTTTGGATAAAACAAATACCAACTAAGGCCAATTGTGTGAAGTGTTTGTCTTGATTAGAATCCGCACTATCTCTTGAATATCTGACAAGAAAGTATTATATGTCAAGAGGACAGTGGGAGTCTTAAAGGTCTTGAAAGTCTCAAGAAATAATCAAGAACAAAACCTGAAGTTCTTCACTAGCACACGACTTGAGGTTTATAACCTATCGTGTTAACATATTCTGTGCCCATTCCATTTAAAGTTGGCTTTTCATATGAGTTCTTAGAGTTCTCAATTGGTTGCACAACAACTTGGAAGCAATGGCAGGCCCTTGAGCTGCCAGGTGAAAAGAAATTAAGATTGAGTTCAGTCCATATGAGTTTGGATTTGTCAATATCCTTGTCTTGTGAATATGGTTTTCAGAATTCACATGGATAAGAACACATACACCATTAAATCTAAGGGTCATAAGGTTTCTCTTTGATTCATGAAAATAATGGTGAGGAAACACTTCTACCAAGTAGATTTGAAGTAGATAGCAATTGTGATATTTGCATTCTCAAAGTCATTAGTGGAGCTGTGTGGTTAACCGACACACTAACATGGACTTGTGAGAAGTGGCAAAGGTCTAAAAAATTGAGACTATGATTACAGCATCCCTTTTCATAGTTCTAAAATTGTTTAGACACACCTGTGAGCTATCTAAGATAAGGTGTATGATATTGATAAAGTTTTATCAAAGCAATCTAGTATCAGAAATCTGAACTTTGGTAAGAAAGTCAATAAAGTATTGTTTTTTTCTAGAAGTTCAGCTGCTTTCTGAGTACATGTCAAAGCTAGAGGGAGCATAAGTGTTATGCTAATAATCATCATGTTAGTGGGAGCATGATAATTATGATAAAGGTTGCAAGTTAGCAATGTTAATTATAGAAAACAAAAGGATTCAATTGGGAAAAAATTGTTTTGCTATAATTAAGGGAGATGAAATTATACTTCATCTCAAATCTAAAAGCTTAGATTGAGGTTTTAATCGTATTTAGTCAAGTATATATATGAATGTTATGTTGGAATGGCTCAACATAAGAAAATTCTAATTTATGGGTCCATTATTTGCGTTCTAAAATTCGATTATGATTACGGCATCCCTTTACATAATCTGAATTATGAGAACTTGGCAAATTGAAATGGAAATATTATAACAAAATACTAGTTTAGTCTTTATGTGAGACATCATGAATCATGTCCCATATGCCTCGGATATAGGATCGATTGCATGTGCTATATTCATCCTTTCTAAAATTTTCCAAATGCCTGGGGTATTAAGAAGGGAAAAGATCTAGAATTGGATATGACTAAAAGAATTAAACAATTGTCGATGACAATCTAAGGTTTACCAAAGATTGGTTGCTCAAGGACAGTTGGAAGTATAGTGATAATTCTGGAAGGACCATATTGACATAATATATAAGGAGGCAACTCTTGTACAGAAGTGATAGTCAAAATGGAATATGGAAATGTTTCAAAGTTAGAAATTATTCAATCTGTGTAAGATTAGGAAACTTAATGCAAGAAGGATGTTTCCAAGGAGTTGATCTCCTTTTGAATTCTCTGTAATGTTTGTTGTCAAGTCTTTCTGACTTTGTGCATAATCATTACAAGAGGATCAATGCATATAAGTTTAGAATCTAACAGATTTCAGTAAATGACATGAATTTGGAATTCTTGCATTTGCAGTAAGGATTTGGGACTATGAGAAAAGGATCATTGGAGTTATGTTCAATTGATCTATTTCACAAAGTAAAGATCATAGACAAACATAGTATGCATACTTGGTGTATGGCATGACTAGTGTTTAGAAAACATAGTGTACATGCTTGGAGCATGGGACAACTTTTGTTTTAAATTCAAGAATAAAGTTGATAGCTGAATCAGTATACAATGAATAATGTGTAAACATATGGTGATAAATAAAAGGTGTTTTATTTATGTTCATAGGTTTTGATACCATATTCGATTCAATTATTCTTGTGTTTCATTTTGTATGTTTTGACTTCCATAATAAACTAGGTCATTGTTCTGGATGACTAAGTTATTCAAACCATCCATAGTCGGTCATATGTTGGAAGTAGATATGAATTAAGGCTGTCATGGGTTGACTTGTAAAGGTCTAACATGTTGGACAAAGGGCTACAACACTCATGAGTGCTCATAAGTTCTGAGTATTGGATTCAACCCACACTCATTGGAATCACTTCATGGATTTTATCACGAGTGATCATGAGATGATAATATCTTATATTCTTCAAACCTAGAGATATGAGATGTTACTATGAGTTGGTTATACATTGATTGCATGAAAACGCATTGGTAACTTGATGTTATAAAACGTGCCTTTGTGCATGATTCAACAAGTAGTAGAACAAGCCATATGAGTCGAAGTTTATCCATTCCTTTTACATTCGGGATAAAAGCGATATCTGTGGGCCCCTCGATGATTTGGTGATGAGAAACGTAAGTGCTCGGCTGGGCCTGGACTGATTTGATTTGTTCAATTAGTCGGTCGTCATAAATCGGAAATCGGGAAACAACAAACGGACAGAGAGAATGATAATAATCCATGTATCAGTCCATATGATATCTAGAATGGAGGTATATATGATCCCTTATCTAATGGACATGTCATTTGATTTGTTCAGAGTTTGACAGCGGCTTTAAGAGCTACGATTGCTACTCGGGATCTTGGAGTCATACTTGAATAATAGTTTTAGACTTATCCAAGTGGGAGACTGTTGGATTAGTTGTCTAAGCCCATAACTATTATTGGTATGTATTCGACTCGAGAGTAGCATGGTCCATTTGGGTTGCATATCATCATGACAATTTGTTAGGATGGACTTTTGAGAGAAGGTTATTTATGGTTTATTAATATATTATAAGTAATAATATATTAATATGAAATCATATGTTTTAATTAGTATTGATCAAGAATTAATTTGGAATTAATTTAGTGGTCGAAAGAGACTAATTAAATCTATGGAGACTAATTATGATGATTAGTTATATTTATATGTGTTGGGCTTATGATCCATGTTGGACCAAGTTTACGTATGGATACATAAAGAGTTGGGCCACATGAACCATGGATCATAAAACCCATGGGTATGGATTTGGGTTATATCCATGACCCTAGAAATCCCATATATAAATAGATACTTCATTGCCCAAAATCGCCACTTGTATCTTTTTAGAGTTCATGGTGCCTTTTGTGTGCATGGAATTCTCTCTCAAGTTCATCCTTTGTCCATGGTGTGTTGTGATTCCATTTGAGGCTTCCACATTATTGGGGCTAAGCTCGTTAAGGCCAAATACACCAAGAATTCAAGCTCCATCAAAAGGTATGTCGTGTTAACTAGTATATTATATTTTTATGTTAAATGCATGTTAGTTGTAAGATTAATACCTTGGAAACCATTTGCATGTATAATTAGTGAAAACATAGATCCAAGGTATTTAGGGTTGTATGTGCACCATAGGATGTTGTAGTATACCAAAACCCAACATTTAGGACCACCAAAAGATTTGTCATGTGTCTTCAAGCCCGAGGAGATGATGACAAGAGCGACCTGGCATCAAAATCCCAGTAGTTAGATAAGTATCACAACGTATCGTGAACGAATTTCTAGAACAATAGCTATACCTTGATGTACGTAATGTAGTTAGAACCTTGTGAGAGGGCTATTAGGTGATCTAATGTTCATTATAATCTAGTAGGCTGAAAGATAAGAAAGTCGTATTATGAGTCCATCAACAATATTAGAGTACTGGTTCTAGTGTCTTCAAGCCATTCAACCCGTCATAAGTAGTTTCGGTTAAAATTCTAGGCTGTTGGAACACCGAAATAGGTCAAACTACCATTATAATATAGATTCGTGTGTAATTTAATGATATATCTTAAGCCTTTTAGAGGCATTTTCCCAGAAAATGGATTTTATTAGGAGGTCGTAGATAAATCTCCTTAATCAATCGCATTGAATCCAGTCAACCGTATTCCTAGCCAACGATACCAACCGGCGATTCTCATCTGAAGAAGATCGTTCGTCATAGAGTATAGTCTAAACCGAGGACTTCCTAGATTTGGAAAACTATGCAAGGAGTTTCAGAGTACGTCTGAGGCCGATAATGAAGTTCTACACGACAACGTTGACTAGATCATGCGATGATCTTGAACATCCTCTTAGAATGACATGTACCAATTAGCTTAAGGAAAGCTAGGAGCCGGATTCCAGGTATGAAATCTTTGTACGTAGGGAAAAGTTGTAACATCCCATTTTTATTGTTTCATAGGATTCAATATAAACAAATATTTATAAAATTTGAAGTAGAAATATATTACTCTTTAGCCCAAGAAATAGGAAAAATAAACCGAATCGTCTGTAAATCGTAAAAATGAGTGCGCAAAAACATATATATATATATATATATATATATATATATATATATATATATATATATATATATATATATATAACACTCCAGTTCAGGTATTACATTGTCTACCTTCATGTATTTCATTTTGGCAGAAAGGGCCCTTCTTTATGCTAGGTGTACATTTAATTGGTACTCTTAGCGTACGTGAGTGTTGCGCATCTGGTGGCTGAGGTTCGTATGTTGGGCATACAAGCAGGTATGCGGGGCGTACGTGGTAGGTGGCTAAAACCCTAATTTCTTGTCTCGCACCCTATTTAAACAACCTTATATCATTTGGACCAAACCCTAATCAGCCTCCATAACCTCATTTCGTCCCATAACCCCAGATTTTCATGAGAGTGTGATCCATGAGCTTAAAGAGTGTTTTAGTGGCCATTTTAGAGAGCATTCAAGAAGGAGAAGGTGGTGATCAAGTCTTGGGTGTCACTGAGCTTCTAGATCTAGCATCTAGTTAATCTTAAGGAACTTCTAGAGGTATAAAGTCATAACCTTGTCATCTCTTTTGTTAGTTTGAGCTAGGATTTTATTATGAAGTCCCTTTTTTATTTGATGAGTTGAAAACTCTATTAAGATCGATTAGATTCTTAACAAATAAATCAGAAAGTAAGTCAAAGCATAAACACACAATGAATCAAACAGATGTCGAATGATTAAAACAGCAACACCTCAGAAGAGCTCGACGAAGAACTTCTGCTGTAGATGTGTGCTAGGGTTACAGTACTATCAAAGGAAAAATAATCAAGAAGCGTATCTAAGATGATGCATGCATGCACCATAAATACTAAACCCTAATATCAAATACACGGTTGGACAAGCCCAAATCGTTAAAACATTGGACTATTCTAATAAGCCCAATGATGCAACACCTAGACTTAACACTTTTAAAACAATACAAACATGTCTTTGCATTGACCCCCACATACATGGTAGGGGTACACAGGGAAGTTATAGAGCACAAGCTAATGATCAAGCAGGGCGAAAAGGAAATTATGCAGAAGAAGAGGCTTCATTTCGAAATCAGCTGAGAAGGCTATGCCACTCTTTCACACGCTCAAGGTTTGTATCGAGAAAAATAACTTCCAATGGACAGCAGCGATGGAGGCAGCACTTCATCAAATCAAAGAGGCATTGCATAAATTAACTACATTGGCTAGTCCTATCCCAGGCAAGACGTTAAAAATGTACCTATCAGCCTCAGCTGAAGCCATCTTACTTGTTTTGGTCGTGGAAAGAGAAGGAAGTCAGACACCGGTCTACTTTGTTAGTCGGGAATTGCAGGGCCCCGAACTCAATTATCCTATTCTCGAAAAACTAGTGATCGCGCTCATATATGTTGCGCGGTGCCTAAGCCACTACTTCCAGGCGCACCAAATAGAAGTACTAACAAGCTGTCCAATTAAGCAAATATTTCTCAAGCCATAGACCTCTGGACGACTCGCAAAATGGGCAATCGAACTGGACGAGCACAACATCAACTACTGTCTACAAAGAAACATCAAAGGATAGGCGATTATAGATTTCCTGCTCGAAATCCCCGGGGGAGGGGAAGACATGAACCAGGAAGGAATACCAGCGACAGGGAAATCACCAAAGGATAGCTGGAGATGGACTTTATACACAGACAGTGCATCCAGCAGGGAAGGCTCAGGAGTGGGCCTAATCTTAACCAGCCCTAAGGGAGAGGAAGTCACGTACGCCTTCCCTTTTGACTTCCATACCTCCAATAATGAAGCAGAATACGAGGCTCTGTTCGTCGGCATGCGGTTAGCCAAACAAATGGGGGCTGAAGCAGTGGTAGCCCTGACAAACTCAAGACTAACTGCCAACCAAATCAATGAAAGCTTCAAAACAAATGATAAAAGGATGGAGAAGTATGTCAAGATAGTGCAGCGCCTCGTCAAGCTCTTCAAAGAGTTCATTCATCATTAAGCAGATACCAAGAAGTGAGAACAGAAGGGAAAATTCCCTAAGCAAGCTAGCGTCAACATGCTTTGACCACCTGTCCAAGAAAGAAGCATAGACGAGCGGCAGGTGAACACCTTGACGATGGCCAAACCTACATGGATGACGCCTCTGATCGACTATTTGCAACATGGTATTTTACCAGACAGCCATGAAGAGGCCAGGAAAGTACACGTTGAATCACCTTCGTATGCACTCGTGGATGGGAATTATAATGGAAGGGATTTACGACACCTTGGCTAAAATGTGTAGACGAGGCCAAAGGCAAGGAAGCGCTCCATGAGGTACATTCCATTCAATCGGGCGCACATGAGGGAGCGCGCGCTTTGGAAGGAAAGGTGCTCCGTATGGGCATCTACTGGCCAACCACACATCAGGATGCGGCGACATTAACAAAAAAATGTGTGGAATGCCAGGCGTACTCCCCAGTCCAAGGGAACCCCTCGGCTCCCTTGACAAACATATCTAGCCTGTGGCCATTCTACCAGTGGGGGATAGACATCATGGGGTCGTTCCCAGTGGCCCTGGGCAAGCTAAAATATTTGATTGTCGCAGTAGATTACTTCACAAAATGGATAGAGGCCGAACCATTGGCATGTATTGTAACGACGTAACTTTTCAAAACAAATTTTCATTTTTCAAACAACATAATTATCATTTAAACATTCTCAAATCTCATGATCAATAATTGTGATCAAATAAAACATATCCCAATATCACAAATAAAATCCTCGGTTTGTGTGTACAGATCATGTCGGCGCCTTCCCGCGATCGTCATTGTACCTGAAACACATAACACAAAACACTATAAGCATAAATGCTTACTGATTTCCCCAAAATACCACATACAACACATATTATCCACTCGAGGCTATAACTCTGTATGACCATCTGGTCAAAGTGTCTCAGTGGGACCCTCCAGTCCCATAACTCTATGGACCCTCTGGCCCTAACTCTGTGAACCTTCCGGTCCTAACTCTGTAATCTCCGAATCACACATAGCACATAATCACATAGATATCACATCATATATTAGCATACAACATACTCTGTCACATACTTTAATTACCACTCTAAGTAAAGTATAGTGAGAAGACTCACATCGGGTAACTCGGTAAATCTCGAACTTGGAAATACTGATCTAGCCTCCGCCTAATCACATAAAATAATTACTCTAATCAATACGACTCTCAAAGGCTAGGCTATTCCCTCTCTAAGTTCTGTCAGGAGGGTAAAAGACCATTTTACCCTTCCAACGACTCAAAAGTCCAAACATTGACTAGACCCTAAAAGTCCAAACATAGGTGACTCGGCGAGTCCAAGTGTGTCCTATGGGTCTATCTAAACCTCACTCGACTCGTCGAGAGAACCTTCCACTCGACGGGTTACCACTGGTCAAGAATCGCAAGGCAACCCGACTCGACTCGTCGAGTCCCCTTATGGACTCGGCAAGTTCCTTCCATGGCAACACTCAAATGACCTTCTGAGGTCAAATCTGCTTCTCCAACTAGTAGATCTAACCTTCTAGCACTCAAAAGTCACGTAAAGGTTCGAACTTTAGGCCCTATGCATCACATTATCATTTCTATATGCCAAAATAACCCTTAATATGATAACCTAGGCCCCAAAACTCATAAAGGATTGCGTAAAGCTGAAGAATAGGGACTCTCTAGACCTCTCAAGGTCCAGATCTGATAATATTGTCACTAGGGGACATCACACACTAGATCTCTTACCAAAAGTGAAGAGAAGAAACCCTAGATTCATGAAATCTATTACTCAAATGAAGATAAACATGAATCCTTACCTCCCACAACAGCTTTGAACGAAATGATGGAAGATTTGAGTCCCACAAGTCAGCCTAGCTCGAAATCCTTCCTTCCCTTTGCTAAAACACACCAAAGAATGATGAATTAGCCCTCCTCTTGCTCTACAAGCTTTCTCTCTGCTCTCTAGGGTTTCTCAAGGGTGTAGTGGCTGCAAATGAAGGCCATAAAGGTCTTTAAATAGAGCACATGCCTAAAGATTTAGGGTTTCTACCGCCAGCACAGACTCGTCGAGTCACCTAGCCGACTCGTCGATTCCATTCATTAATCCAGTCAGCGAATCGTGATCCTACTCGACGAGTCTAGGCGTCAACTCGTCGAGTCCCTCTCTTTAACTCAAAATAAAATACTTGGGAATCCGGATGTTACATGTATATCATGGAGGCAGGTGATCAAATTCATGTGAAAAAACATCATGACCAGATTTGGGATTCCTAAGATACTTATCAACGATAACAGGCTGCAGTTTGCTGAGAACCTGTTCAGAGAATGGTGCACCGACAAGGGAATCATGCAGAAGTTTACATCGGTAGTGAACCCTCAAGCGAATTTCCAGACAGAGGTTTCCAACAGAACGATCATCAATGGAATCAAGAAGCGTCTTGGGAAATCTAAAGGAAATTAGGCCGAAGAACAGCCAACCGTATTGTGGTCATACAGGATGTAACGCCCGTAGATTAGGGCTAGTAAATTTAGAGACAATAAGCATCAAAAATGACTTTTTTATGGAATATTATTTAGAAGGATTAATCTTAACCAAGTTGTAGTATATGTCTCAAGGTTTCCGAAAATATAAAGAATGCCGAAATCCGAGTTATAACAAAGAAGTTATGACCTGTCGAAGTTTCGCGACAGAATCGGCACGACACTGTGCGACGTAAAAAGTGAATTTACGTTAGAGCGACATTTATCCAAAACAATCTAAATGAGAATTGAAGATCTCATCAATAGTAGTGCAACGACAGAAAGACGGACGAAAACGGACGTCAGACGAAGAAGTTATGAGTTTATAACGGAGTTTTCCTGTCCCGGCCTACTAAAAATAATATATAAGTAATATAATTATAATATATTAAAAATAAAGTCAAAATTAGCCAATGGAGACTAAACGAGAGTTGTAGAGCATAATCTCACCTACGCGTCGATATAAAGAACGTCAAAAACGGAGTTCGTATGCAAAAGTTATGAATTTCTGAAGTTCGGGGCGTGAAACCCCAAAACTGTCAGAGACCACGACGTGGCAAGTAGTGCTACAACGTGGCAAGTCTTTTGACACCTCCGGGAGTCCCCCAGACGCAACTTGCGATGACGTATGTAGTGACGACCAAGTCCACGACGTGGAAAAAGGATGCCACGACGTGGCAAGGGCCAAATTTGCCCTATAAATAGATTTGAAGGGCCAGCTGTTTAGGGTTGCTATTTTCTCTCCTCTCTCTCCCGTTTTACCTTGATTTACGTGCAAGAAATATCCCGAAGCCCCGGTATCAACCCCGAGACCCGAAGAGAGTCCCGAAGCCCGAAGATCCCGAGAAGAAAAAGAGTTTCCGAGCCAAAGCTCTGCCCGCGAGAAGCCCGGTGTGTGAAGTGATCCCGGTTTCACCGAAGAATACTACTTCTACAAGCCGTAGTGTTGTCCGATCATCTTCTGATCAAGTGAGTGTATAGTCACTTTCATCTTACACATAGATATGAAGTATTTTATAAAATACGTGCTATGTGTATATATATATATATATATATATATATATATATATATATATATATTGTTGTTGTTTATATGTGTCAGTGTGTGGTTACTTTCTTCTAACACATAAATATAAAGTATTAGCTATGAAATACGTGCTATGTGCTATATATTATTTGTCTATTTGAAATGGGCATGGAATTGATGTTTTATACAAGTGTTAAATGATTTAAACTGTGTAAGTATTTATATCTACAAAAATGTTGGGTAGAACATGGGTAGATGGGATAGTTGGTGACTATGGAGTTAGCGCCTATTGTATAAACCTTGGTGACTATGGAGTTAGCGACTACTGTTAAGTGAACCTTGGTGACTATGGAGTTAGCACCTATTGTATAAACCTTGGTGACTGCACCTACTGTTAGATAAACCTTGGTGACTATGGAGTTAGTGCCTATTGTATAAACCTTGGTGACTATGGAGTTAGCGCCTACTGTTAGATAAACCTTGGTGACTATGGAGTTAGCGCCTATTGTATAAACCTTGGTGACTATGGAGTTAGCGCCTACTGTTAGATAAACCTTGGTGACTATGGAGTTAGCGCCTATTGTATAAACCTTGGTGACTATGGAGTTAGCGCCTACTGTTAGATAAACCTTGGTGACTATGGAGTTAGCGCCTAATGTTAGATAAACCTTGGTGACTATGGAGTTAGCGCCTATTGTATAAACCTTGGTGACTATGGAGTTAGCACCTACTGTTAAGTGAACCTTGGTGACTATGGAGTTAGCGCCTACTGTTAAGCGAACCTTGGTGACTATGGAGTTAGCGCCTGATAGTTATGGATTTAGTACCTGAGAGATAAATGTTGGTAACTATGGACTTAGTACCTGATAGATAAACTTTGACAGCAATGGACTTCGTGCCAATTCCTTAGGTAAATCCTTAGGAATGAATGAATGAAGGATAGTTGATTTTTAGGTAAAACCTTAAGAAATAAAGAGGATAATGGGGATGGGTATTTGGGTTGATTCTTTGATAATTGAATATAATAAATGTATTACTGTGGGTTGAAAACCCTATATGCTCACCAGGCTCCCAAGCCTGACCCACTCAGTTTTCTTTGCATTACAGGTAATGGCACAAGGGTATAAGTTGATGGACTTGACGAGATATTTTGGATTATAGATTAGTAGTTATAAATAACCGTTGTAAGGTCTATTTTATATTGTTTATGCTTTTGGTCTGTATCGGAACATGACATCCCAAGGTTTTATTATTTAATGAAAATACATTCTCTTTGAGAAACGTTTTGATAAACTTTATCATATTTTGTTTTGGGAACAAATTCCGCAACTCTTTTAATCAAAGGATTACTCTGATTTTATAAAACAAAGCATAAACCAATCGGTCTTTTCTGGCCGTGAAATTGGGGATGTCACACAGGACAACGCCGAGAGTAGGCATGCAAGAGACTCCATTCAGCCTAACATACGGCACAGATGCAATGCTACCAGCAGAACTGACGGTGGGCTTGCTAAGAGCAACCCACTCCAAAGAAGAAGCCAACTCCCAGGACCTAAGGATGAGCCTGGACCTCCTCGAACGACGCAAACAATCCAGCGTCCGGCAAGTTGCTTACAAACACACTGTCGAAAGGTATTATGACCAGCGGGTCAAAGAAAACGCTTTCAAAGTGGGAGACCATGTGCTAAGGCACAATGAAGCAAGTCGGGACGAACCATTAGGCAAGCTGGGTCCCGTTTAGGAAGGACCATACAAGGTCATCGAAGCCAGTCGCAGTGGTGCATATACACTAGAAACGATGGAAGGAAGACAAATTCTGAGGACCTAGAATGCGAAAAACCTAAAGAAGTTCTACTTCTAGTATGCCCGCAAGCTGATCACTTAAAGGAAACGGCTAATGCCAAAGACTCGGAGCGCTTAGGTAGATAACTTCATCTTTTGTTCAAAATAGTGTGGGGTCGAGCAGCACTTCTCCCTACTTCAAAATACTCAATGTATTGAAAACAGAAGTCCTATCTATAATACTTAGCGTATTAACTGAAAAACGTTCAGTCTCTTATTTTTAAATACTTAGTGTGTTAATTCTAAAATACTCAGTGTATTGAAAAAATGAGTCCTATTTATAATACTCAGCGTATTAACTCCAAAACGTTTAGTTTCTTATTTTTAATACTTAGTGTATTAATTCTAAAATACTTAGTGTATTGAAAATAGACGTTCCTTCCACAATACTTAACATATTAAGCCCAAAGGCTCAATGCATTAGGATAAATTTATCCATAATACTCAGTGTATCAAATACATAGTGTATTTGCATGGCTCGAAACAGGCCACAAAGGTTTAAATATTCAAAATGCTTATGCAATGGAAATAACAAACATATTCATACGACTCAAGAGCCACAACTGATATACCATGCAAGGGAGCAACCACAAACTAAATAGACTGAACGGAAAGCAAAATACACAAGGAGCTATTACAAAAGCAAGGCCTACGAGGCCGACATTAACAGACTATCCGTTAGCAAAACAACAAGTTACAAAGCTTCAAATTTTATTTCACACCCCAGAGGGGAAGCACACGGTAAAGAGTACCTCAACAAAAAACAGGATCAACACCACTAGCACCATCCTTCAATCCCGTATCGTCGACGTCAGAACTGCCGCTACCACCCATGTGTTGGATAAGGTGTCTAAGTCCATAACTATTTCTGGTATGTACTTGACCCGACCCGGCATGGTCCATTTGGGTTGCATGGCACCATGCAATTGGATAGACTAAATGAGAGAAATAACACTTGTGTTTTATTAATATATTATAAGTTCTAATATATTAATAGTCTTATTTAATTAGTATTGATCAAGAATTAATTTGGAATTAATTAAGTGATCAAAAGATAACTAATTAAATATATGAGTTGATTATGTAAATCATCCATAACTTGTATAGTGGGCTAAGAGGCTCCATGGATATCAAGTTGGGTTAAACCCATAGGATGCTCCATGGAGTTACAAACCCATGGGTCATAGAAATGAAGAGTCATGACACATTAGGGTTTACATGGTGTAACCCTAGACGTGTCAACACTATATAAGAAACCCATTCTCCACCAAAATCGGCTACAAATAAGAAACAAGAGGGCTAGGCCGATTTTTAGAAGTGAGTACTCTCTGTAAAGTCATTCCAAAAGCATTTGGTGTTGTGTGAAGCATTTGAGGCATCACACTTGGGGTGCTAGGCTCACAAGGTTTCAAGGATCACAAGCAACAACAAGGTAAGTTATTCTATCTTTCATTCAAGTTAAAAATTGTTCCCCATGTATGCTAGATATGAATATAACCTTGGAATTCAACTTTGCATGATTATTAGACAAACATAGATCCAAGGTTATTAGGGTTTCATGTACACTTAGGAAGTGTTAGAATGCTCAAAACCCATCACCATGTTCTTGCCATTATCATCACCGCCATCACCATCATCAACACCAATATTACCACCGACATTCTCGCCGCCACTACCGTCAATTAGCATACCCTCAGGGGTCCCTTCAACACTGTCAAAAGCACAAAGTTCTCGGACGCCCTGAATGTCCAAGTATCCCAAACCTAGCAAAGACGCATGATCCATGATGGCAAAAGCAAGAAGGGCTTCGTTCACACTTAAAGCAGGGCCCGATCAAGAGTCACTAGCACTGGGATTGTGGGAACTAGAACCCGTTTTCAGATCACACCGGGTGACCTCGACATTCGCCTAGACGGTAGCAACCAACTTATCATGGTTAATAACATCACGCTCAAGACTCTTATTCTGGATCATCAATCCCTCATTTATATGGGTTAGAAAATCCACTTTGATCTCCAGGGTAGACTGAACCTCTTCCACAACGGTCGTTTCAGCAACAAGTAGCATGCATTTCTGTTCTAAACCCTGGACATCATTTTCAAGTTCAGAGATTCGACGCCTAAAACCATCCTCACGGGCGCTGCACCCTGAATGAGCAACCTCTATTTCGTTGAGTGATTGAACCCGACAAGCACCTGCAATCAGGTAGAACATGTCTTGTGTAGTGACGTAGGACATGTTGTGAGATAGGGCAGGACTGCCCATGACTTCCATATCAGAGACAGGAGTGGGTGGAAACGCATGACGGGCAAAATCCACCACATTGACAGGAACAGAAAAACGAGAATCATTGTTGAGACTCCAAGAGGGAACAAATATGTTGGATCCAGAAAAATCCCCAGAGATCCCCTTGTGGGGAGGGGTTTGGTGCCGCCCAATGTCACCAGGACCCCTAGGGGGAGAAAGACCAGAAGGAGTTTGAGGATCAGATTGGACAAGAACCTCGGGCTGCTTAGTCGCCCCAAATTCCCCTCAGACTGTTGAACGTCATCATCAGGAATCACAACAATTGCTTCCGGCGTTGAAGATATCGAATTCAAGAGACGAGTAAAGTTGCGCCTCGACTGAACCCGATTACCAATGTTAAGCGCACTGGTAACTGCCTCACCCATGGTAAAAATGGCTTTCCTTTTAGCATGCACACGACGAACGTCCGAGATTATACCATCCTTGCTATCTTCAACTACCTCCGTGGAGCCGGAGTAAGCACCAATAGGGGGAGCGACAGTCGAGATAGGGAGGGGGGTCGGAGGGGTTTCCTCGACCGACGTCGACATCCCTTCAATCACAGGCGGGGTAGGAGTAGCAGCGGTCAAAGCAAGTTGATCGATACGGAGGGGAGGAGGGAGATTATCAACCAAGTCTACCTCTCGATGCTCTAGTTTCCCCCGGTAGCGTTTCCCCAACACCTCGTCCATAGATAATGGGGACTCAACACCTGTACAGGCACCAATGCACCAGAAAAGCATGCAACCAAGTACAAAATGATCAATTCGTTAACCTCCTTTACAAAAAACAAAAGGGGGGGGGGGGGGAGAACAAGAAGGTACGGTAGAAACACTTACCATCAACAATGGAGAAAAAGGCTGCCATTTTTCCCCGTCGCCTCTAGGAGGGGCTCATCCCCACACTAGCAACCAACGCTTCAAAATAGTCCTCGGGGCGACCTAGATACTCTTCAAGAGGTCGACGAAGCCCTGGTTATGAGGAAACAACTTGGGAGTGACGTCGGAAAAGGAGTTCGCATGGTACCGACCGCTACCCACCAAGCCATGGTTGACCCACAACCATTTGTCTTACCAATTTTTAGGGGTCCTTCCATCAGGAACCAGGGTATGTCCTCCCCGTCGGACAGAAAAGGTACACTTTCCGCCGGTGACAGCAGAACCTAAAGAAATATTTGAAGACAAAGTAATCTGGGAGTAAACCATTAGCACGACAAATCATCTCGAACTCCACCACCTTATTAATGACATTGGGGGTGAGCGTCTGGACGCTACATCCAACTTTCTACAAAACTTCTTCCTAGAAGTTAGTAAGAGGAAGACGTAAAGTAGTTTCGAGAGTCTTCAAATAGACCCCCACTTTACCGGGAAAAGGAGACATAATCGATGAACCGGGCAACGGGAACTCAACGCCGCCTGCCGGGGAAAGGACATACGTCTCTCCAAGAAACTTGAAATCGACTTCATAAGGAAGAAGACCAGATTGACCAGCCATGAGAGAAAAGACAAAAGAAGAACTCTAGAAGAAAGAAAAGAAGAAAGGAGAGGTAGTATGGAAAAAGGGTGTTAAACACTTTTATAAAGAGAAGAAAGGGTGGGCTGTTCAAAATTCCTGACAAAGTGACGTAATCGCCAACCCTGATGAGCGGCCACGTCGCCATTAAAATCGAAGCAGTGGATGAACCAGAAACGGACACGTATATAGGGTAGTTGAGTCCAGAACTTCGTAGCTAGCGCAACAACGCTACAGCTACCAGACTAGGGGACTTGATAACGTGCCCTAGCAAGCACGAAAAGAGTTGTGCCGGCCGCGAAAGAACTCCTGAAGGCTTAGCGCGCTCGGTGAGACTGACCTAGCGGAGCTTAGCGCCCGCCAGCGCCCCTGAGAGCAGGACGCCCCTGCAGAAAGGCTCGCGTCCGCTTAGGGTGCCTCCCACTCCAAGACAAATGGTGGTTGGTAGTGGAGGGGAGGCGGTGTATTCATATATGAATACACTTATATTTATATTGTTATATGAATGTTACTCATCCTCCATCAGCTCGGTACGCCGGAGCGTTTTGCGGCAAAAATAAATGATTGACTGAGAATGATTCTTCCATTCTCAACCTTTTTAATTTTCTCAATTGAACTCATCTCTCTCTCTCTCTCTCTATATATATATATATATATATATATATATATATATATATATATATATATATATATATATATATGTGTGTGTGTGTGTGTGTGTGTGATAACTAGCTGAGTCTATGTGCTATTACTGTGATATGTGTTAATTACTGTGTGTGTTGAGACTTCGAGTAGTCTCTAGGGTTGTTGATAACTCACATGACGTGTTGTTTGCCCACTAAGACTTCGGGTAGTGGGACCCATAATTGAGTGCAAGAATCAAGGCCGGTCCAGACGGTGGGCAACCCGGGCGACCGCCCAGGGCCCACGACTTCTGCGGGCCCAAAATATATGGGCTATATATATATATATATATATATATATATATATATATATATATATATATATATATATATATATATATATAAATGATTTTTAGGACCTAAAGTTGGTTGAAACTCAAATTAGCTCAAAAGATAAACAATTTAGTTTGCTTGTTAGTGCTAATTGAACACGTCTATATTAAAGAGTAAATGATATATATTTTTTAATCTTTATTATATTTGTCTTTGAGGGACATTTTTTTCCTCGGACCCCATATATGTTTAGATCGGCCCTGACAATGATGGTTAGTGGGGTGGGAATAGATATGTCATAATTAATATAAATATAATAAGAAAATGTTAAATCATATATAGGCAAAACAAGGTCATTTTCGTTATTTTACATGCATTAAGCTGAGGGGCATAAGTGATTGATTTGCCAAATAAGAACATTAAATGATTAATATTGTCGAATTTTTAAAAATAGAACAAAACATGCAGAAAGATGTGTACCACAGGGTCCAAAAACGTAATGTACTCTAATTATTATTAGTATCAAGAGAGTTCTTTGACAACCAATGACTTATTGTAGAACAACATGATGTAAAGGTGCTCTCGTGAATAGTTAAGGTTGCACGAAGGAGTGTCGTGATGTTGCAATTATTGAGTTTGCAGCCTTTTGTACGCCATATCCAACTCTTATATTTATGGGCGGATCACTCCCCATATTGTTGTCTTGTTTGTCATGTTCAAAGCAATAATTTGAATTTAAAGTTTATGTGACTTTCATATGTAATTTATTAATTAATTAAAACTCCAAGGTGTTTTTTTCTTTTTTTTCACAAATCCATTTGAACATGGTTTTTCCTTTATCTTTGTAATCACAAAGTCTTGTGGGAGGAAGGGAACAACATGAACTACATTTTGGAATTTATGGCAACTTCGTTTTAGATATATATCGAAACCAAAACCAAGCAATCTAATTTAGTTCGCAAAATCAATTTATCGTATATTGCACCATGATCTTGTTGTATATTCTCGTTATATTTTAATATTTAAAGATACAAACCAAAGTAAATCCAATTGGCTTCCAGTATCTTCGCTGTGGTCCAAATTTGGTTCTTTGATTTTGGCAATCGAGATTGAGCTTCACACCTAGAGCTTATTGTTATGTTTCATCATATTAATAAAGTGATATAGTTTTGAATAAAAAAAATATAACGATATGACCATTAATAATTCTCAATTTGATTTGTAAATCGCTAACATTTTGATTATACGTAACAAATTAAAAAACATTTCATTTATGTTGATTTGAACTCGATAAAATGATATTCAACACCTTATATGGCGTCCATCATAGTAATCCAAATGAAAAAATTTTGTTTATTTATGTTTATGTAGCCGTTTTATTCTGGCTATGACATTTTGAGACTCAATAATTCACTTTATTTTTTTAATGAAATAGAAAACAAAAATGTTTATTGGTCTATTTAATTAAATTGAAAATAGATGATATAAAGAGCAAATTTAAAGTTATTAGTGACTATGACTAACCCTTAAAAAATATTTATAATGTGCAAGAGTATATGAATAAAAAAAAAATGTAGTTACAATTATTGATCGTGGTAGGGATAATATGTCCTGTAAAACCTGTGAGTGCAATTATTTGTAAGTTGTGGGGGCAAATGGAGCAAGTAGAAAACAAAAGGTTATGACAGCAAAATTTTGGAAGCAATAGTTGCATAGAGACAAACTGGTATGCAGTGCAGGACCAGTGCTTTCTTGATCTTTTACCTTTTGAAGACAAAACTATTTAATAATTACTTTTAGGTCCTTGTCTTTTTATAGAGATAGAAAATTTGGGTTCAAAGTAATTTTTGAATTATAGTGTATGGTTTAAAAACCGACCAATGTCATTTGAAAATGTTATGTCGTGAATCATGTAATATCTATGACATGGTTGTACATAGCATATGTTTGCAAATAACATTACATACTTTGAAAATAATAATTGAGTAAAATATTTTATGTGTAAGCTCATATAACATTGTAAATTATCAAACACTTATTTAAATTCTCATAATAATATCAATTATATAAATTTAATTTATATTTTGTTAGCTCGATCACATTGTAGTTGGATCTTCGTCTTTTTTTTGTATGTATTTATCCATGATTAATGTCTTAAATATGATTAAAAACTATATTATCATATTGCAAATCTGACTTTTTGAATAACGCAATTTAAGAGATTGTATGCATTATTGAAAAGGGCAGTTTTTCACATGTTTGATAAATAATTATATTTATTTGAGATAAATATAATCCGGAAGTTAGTACAAATATTAAACGGTTTCAACTTTTAAGTTCTTATCTTTATTCTTTAGCCCAGAAGTGTGTTTGGGAAACAAGCCAACAATTATCATAATAACTTTATAATCTAAATTTGAAAATCAACCCAACATATTTGGGTTATATTATAAAAGCACACGTAGATATTTTGGAATTGGAATAAATGGACCATAGCAAAAAAATATTGATCGAACAATGGGTATATTTGAATTTCAGCCCAAGAAGCATAACTCTTTAGCATTGTGTCACTGACCCAAAGCCCAAAACTATTTTTTCATTTATAATAGTGTGAGTGAGTTACCTTGGCAACAAAAAACCAATAATAAATGGTATCAAAATACCCTTTCTGTTTTCTTCTGGAATCTTGGTTAGAAGAAGTTCATAACATTGTTAGTTTATTTTCAAATATCATGGTTAATAATATAAAATGCATGGTGCTACACAAACCACTATTTCCTATTCAAACTACATAATTTTTTGCAATAATAAAACCTAATTAAAAAGTCTACTCAACCATAATAATTATTTAATTAATATATTAATTAATTTTTGTAATTTCATTGATTGATATATATATATATATATATATATATATATATATATATATATATATATATATATATATATATATATATATATATATATATATATATATATATATATATATATATATATATATATATATATATATATATACACACACACACACACACATAAGGTTATTCAGGGGCGGTTCAACCAGATTTAGGACTCTAAGCGAACCAAAAATTTAGGGCTCTTTCGTTCCAACCCTGATTCTATATATTCTGTAATAAAAACAAATATAAAAGTGAAGACTGTCTTTTTTCTGTTTAAACTTATAGTGATTTAATTAAAAAGAGAGCTCAAACTTACAAAATGCACAACTCAACACGAAAATCAATGAACAAACTTGTAGCCACATACATAGTAATCGATCAATAAACAATAACCAACATTCCATGGAATGCTCATAAAACGAGAAGCATTTTCCCTATTTGACTTGCATACCCAAGTATTTCTATTTAATAGGCTAAGAAAAGAAACATTTTATATAAAACAGTAATTATAGTCGATTCATGAATCAAGTAGAATACCTTGACAAATTCGGTAAGCACATATTCACAAAAACACAATTCACAAGATGTAAACAAATTAAGATTTATCACTTAGTTTATTAAATCATATAAATCTTGTAATACCTTGACAAGAAGTAAACAAATTAAGATTTAGTTTACCAGCAACACAAAAAATGAGTGGAAACACTAACTCAAAAAATCAAAAATCAAACAGCAACAAAGAAATCGAGAATAGAAGGTATCAAGTGAAAACAGGTAATGGAAAAATTGTCACACCCCCAAACCGAGAACGACGGAAACATTCGGGTGGGGGACGTCATGTAGAGTATCATAACAATGCACAATGGTAAAACAAGCAACAACATCCATTGCATTAAAAGAATAGTTAATACATGTATGTTCTGTGAATAGTAGTATGACACCAAAAATGTAAAGCAAAATGTAACGACCCAATTTTCACATCCAAAAATTCCGTTTTTAAAACATTACTAATTAAAACATTGTTTAATTAAACCATTTCACATCGAAAACCCAAATTTGAAATCCACAACATGTAAACAACCAAAATATCAGAGTATCAATCCCAGAATAAACTCATAACTGCGGAAACAAGAGTGTGTGTGATATGCCGCTACCGCGCCGGCTCCTTTCCCCTAGCTGAAGAGGTACCTAAAACAATAATTGACAATCGTAAGCACAAAGCTTAGTGAGTTCCCCCACTGTACCACATACCGCATAATCACATAACATACATATATCGTCAGGCATATCTGGGTGCCCGACCTACCCCTTCGGTCCTCTCGACCGGATATTGCCTAGCATACCTGGGTGCTGGCCTCCCCTTCGGTCCTCTCGACCGGATATTGCCTAGCATATCTGGGTGCTGGCCTCCCCTTCGGTCCTCTCGACCGGGTACTGGAGACTACTTCTCCCCTCTACTACTACCACATAACATATACCACAATATCAGAATCTGTCTAGCATGGCTGGGTATAACTACCCCTTCGGCCCTATCGACCGGATATCTTGGGGACTATCTCCCCTACTGCCACTAACACATAGCATCATATCATACTAGCACATAAACATAACACAGGTAGTAGTAACCCTAGATGAATATCACGGAGACAATCATCCACATACAACTCCTACTGGTGGGCCGGCATTGTGTCCGTAGACCCACCGCTACTGGAAGGTAACTCACCTCGAAATAGCTGCTGATCTGATCGGGAGCTGACTGAATACTGTTGTTGCTGCTGCTTCGGAAATCCTCCGGCTGTAATTCCCACAAAACGATCAGTCATACACTGCTAGATGTACTTAGGGTAAAATGACCCTTTTACCCTTGACCAAGTCAAAATCCAAGTCAAAGTCAACTTCCAGTTGACTGGACTCGCCGAGTCCTTCCCTTACTATTCTGGTCCTACTCGCCAAGTCCCTCTCCCCACTCACTGAGTCACCCTTGACTCACCACTCGGGACTATGGGGCCGACTCGAGTCCCGACTCGCCGAGTTCCTCGAGCGGATCCCCTACTAGCTTCCAATCCACACCAAAACACCCCATACGAGGGTTTGGGGTTTTGGGGACTTCGCTACACGGTTCATTTCGCGTGTAGGTACGAAGGGTTGAACCCTCAACGCTTAAACCCCTCTTGCTCTGTGAAAGTTCATATGACTCGCCGAGTTTGAAGAACAACTCGGCGAGCTCCAGGCAATCTTCATAGGACTCGTCGAGTTGTTCATCCAACTCGCCGAGTCTAAGACCATCTTCATAGAACTCACCAAGTTCCACTTTGGGACTCGCCGAGTTCCTCGACCCATTTCCTGAGTAGGCCAGATCTGAGACATGCAATGCTTCAAAACCACAGATCTATGGTCCTAGGGCATGTTTACCACGTAAAGTTGCAAACTTTACGTGCATGCATGGCCCTATGAGCTCAAACATGCAATTCCAAGCTCTTTAAGAGGTCCTACACTCAATAGGGACCTCAATCACCTCAACCACCGAGACTTTATGCTACTAGGATGTCCTAAAGGTCCAAATCTGAAGTCCTTGCAGAACATTAACCATAAACACATAGGGATTTAGGTTCTTAGGGCTTAAAACCTCTTTTTAGGGACAAAAAGGTGATTCAATGAACTAAAGATCAAGGTAGGAACTTTTCTACCTAAATAGAAGCCCTTCACAGAGTAGATTCCGGATCTTCTTCCCTTCTTGCACTCTTCAACCTTCTCCTTCTTCTCCCAAGCTCCAAACCACCTTCACAATGCTAAAAATCACCCACAAGGACACAAAGGGGGCTAGGGTTTCGTTCTACAGATCTCTGGGAATGCTAGGGGAAATGGAGGCCGGGTTAGATCGTTTAAATAGGGTGCAAACACCCGGGTTATGGTTTTAGTCCAGACAGGGTCTACTCGTCGAGTCCCACGAGCCTACTCGCCGAGTAGACAGAGTAGATCCCGCGTCTAGTCCCGCTTCTACTCGGCGAGTTAGCCTTTCAACTCTTTGAGTCCAAGATTAAAATGCAATATATAAGGAGAGTTAATATCCAAGAATACATACCAGGAACCAGGTGCTACAAATCTCCCCCACTTATTTTAGACTTCGTCCTCGAAGTCTGTTGCTTGCTCCAAAATAGCTCGGGGTAATGCTCCATCATATCTTCCACCAGCTCCTAAGTCCACTCTAATCCCGCGTTTAGTCCCGCTTCTACTCGGTGAGTTTGCCCTTCTACTCGCCGAGTCCAAGATTAAAATGCAATATATAAGGAGAGTTAATATCCAAGAATACATACCAGGAACCAGGTGCTACACAAAACATAAAAGACGAGACTTGAACATGCTCCGTCTTCTCAAAACCTGATCCAATGTACCTGTCTACTAGTTCCCTGAGAATACAAGTTATTTTGAAAGAGAATATCAACATTTAAGTTGGTGAGTTCATAAGTATTGTAGTACCAAGTGTTTGCATTTGTTTCATGAAAAATGTTTGTATCTGACTAGTAAAAATGTTTATATCTTTCCCCGAAAATCCGATATTTTCTACATTAAATATAAAGTAGTCTTCTACCAAGACTCAATTGTTTGTATGTTATGTTCTCTTGAAAATAGTATAAAATGTATGTTTGTACTTGAAATAGTATAAATGTATGTTTTCTATATTTGTAAAACTATCTTTAATCGAAAAATAGCATGCATTTCTCATGTGAGAATATCGTTTTATGAATGTAATGGAAAAAGAAGATTTACAGTAGTATTGTATAACATACACTACTGAGGCATTAATTACCTTGAAAACCAAACTGGTTAATTAAGGTTAAAATGTGATAAGGTTATAACTGTGCTTGATAGACTAGTATAAAACACGACGTTCTTCAGTCATTGAAAATGATATGACATTTGTCACCCGTAGACCTGCAGGTCCTACTATAGCTAGCAGCAAAGTGTTGGATGGTCAATCCCGTATAGATCTATACACAAACTCACACTCTCCCTCCATGAGACTCTGGTTACAAAACATGACATATCAAGAATATTGTTATGCCATGAAATAGTATCTCACATTTAAGTTATCTTGTTCTTGTTATAGTATGTAAGTTCCTTCTTGTTCTTGTAAATGAATAGTATACTTTGTAATGAATAGTAATAATATGTATGTATTGACTCATGTATTGTTTCTCTGTTCTAGAAATAGTATGTAGTGATCCTCTAAACTATACCTATTATAGTTTACTAGCATGTTTGTTTGAACTGTAACTGATTTGGAGAAAAGACTCATTTGCCCAATGCATGCAACTGAGTTAAGTATGTACTTTGAAAATGTAGTTTAATATTCATGTATATATTCAGCAAGTATAACTATGATTTAACCGACAGTCGGACTAGTGATCCTACCCTAAGCTCACAACCAAACAAGGAACAGGATTCAAGGTATTTAGCAATAGTATTAAGTCCATTAAAGCATACTTATACATAAATATATAAACGAATATGATTTTGATAATAAACATCAATCTAAAATAGTTTAAAAGAGTTTTTGAAATGATTTTAACAATAATTATAAACATAAGAAATCCTTTGTTTGTTTGTTTTTACATGTAAATGTTAACACAATTCTATTGTGTTCTAATTGTATTCCCCCCCCCCCCCCCCCTCAAAGCATTTAAAAGGTAAATTGTAGGGGTACGAACTTACCTTAAGTGAGTGACTGCTTGGAGTTCACGGCTGGCTTCGGTGTTCACAGCCATAAACGGTTCACGGCCACTTGAAGATTCAAGTGTTCTCGACTGTAAATTCAAGTGTGTTATCTTAGAATTCTCAGGGAAACCAAGGAGATTCAAGGGTTTACGGCTAGAAACCCAGAAATGAAGGGTGTTTGACCGATGAAAAGAAGAACACTGGATGTTCTTATCAAGGTCCGAAGGTGAACCAACTGATCCTCGGATGATAGTTAAGAGAAAACAAGGGGTTTTCGGTTGAAGATCTTGAGAGAGAAATCTTGAGTTTTCAGCTAGAAGTGTATAAGTGAGGAATATTTCAGTCAAACATATATATATATATATATATATATATATATATATATATATATATATATATATATATATATATATATATATATATATATAGGGCTAGGTTAATGTGTTTCTTACATTTATTGTGTGCTAGAATGCACCAATATAAATCTTGACAAATTAAGTAAAGATAGATATTAAGTGATTTCCATTATTGTATGTATATTAAATGATATCCATAGTTATAATTCTCTTTTTATGGAAACTAATTAAATTCGTCATTAATGTCAGCAATATCATTCTTTCAGAATAAATTCGCATCAATGTTTTTATGTATGAGTTCGTGTTTTGTTTCAGGACCCACTCACTTAAAATACAATAAAGTTACATGAAATATAAAGAACAAGAGTGTATTCTACTAAAATACACTCTTATTCTACCAGAATACACTCTCATTCTTCTAGATACGAATTCATTCTGAAAGAATATTATTGTTGACATTATTGACGAATTTAATTAGTTTCCATAAAAAAATTATAAGTATGGACATCATTTAATATATATATATATATAATTATGAAAATCATTTAATATCTATCTTTATTTGATTAAATAATAATTTAATTTTTACTAAATTTTTATTGGTGAATTCTGGCATTCAATAGATGTGAGAAACATTTAAACCAACATCTCTCTCTCTCTCTCCCTCTCTCTCTCCCTATATATATATATATATATATATATATACAAACACACACACACACAAGGCGAATCTTCGCGCGTTGCGTAGAAACACCTATATAGTTGAAATCTTTACAAATATATATCTTTTAAATATAACAATAACGTTGTTGATAAATTTGATATAATAATTTGTATACTAAGTTCATATAATAGATTGATGATATTGAATTATATGATAATATATATATATATATATATATATATATATATATATATATATATATATATATATATATATATATATATATATATATATATATATATTAAAACTGCATAATCTCAATCGTTTGAGTGACCTCTACTCGCAGTTTACTTATGAATACAATTAAATATAATATATAGTTTTATATTATTTATAGTTGTTGTTATTGTTAATTAATTTTTTAAAATTTATTTGCATAACGTTTTAATTTCTATCATTGTAATTATTTAGAACGTCAAACATTGTTTTTTCTTTTTAAAGGTAACAATATAATCATTTATATGGAATTGTCTTTAACTATTGTTAGTATAAGTTATTTTAAGCTACTTATTTGAAAACTTTTAACGATTATAAAAATATATTTGGGAAATTTTTTAGTTAAATTGTGATTACAATTTAATTTTGGCATTTAGCACTACAATTTATCACTTTTAACTATTCACAAAATATTGTTTGGCTTTTTAAGTGGAACTGAAATTTATATTTAAGTTGACTCTATAATATTATATTTAAATTAACAATTTAAGTATTTTTCTCAAACTGTTCAAAAGTTGTAGCTTTAAACTGACAATTGTTTAGATATAGCAACATATTAAATTTAATAATTAAGTATAATATGTTAAAATTTAAAGACAACTTTATAAATAGTAGTAAATATATTATTTTAATATTGAAACTTAGTTTATTTATGATTACACTTTAGGTTTGATATTTCTTTAACCTTATTAATCAATTTATAATCATTATTAGAAACACACTACAATTTACCACTTTTAACTTTTTACAAAATATATTTTGGGTTGTTTAAGTTAAACTAAAATTTTACTTAAGTTGTCTCTGTAATATTATATTTAAATTAATAATTTAAGTATTTATACAAATTGTTCCAAACTTGTATCTTTAAAATGATAATGGTTTATATCCAACAATATATTATAACTAATAAATTGAGTATAATATGTTAAAAGTTACAAAAAAATAACTTTTTAAGTAGAAGTAAACATATTATTTTAATATTGAAATTTAGTTTATATATGATTACACGTTAGGTTTGATATATATATATATATATATATATATATATATATATATATATATATATATATATATATATATATAACCTTGTTAACCAACTTATATTTATTATTAGAAGGAAATTAAAAAGTCATGGAGTTTCAAATGAATGTGGTGAAAGAAAAAATACATGAGAGTTTCAAATGAATGTGGTGAAAGGAAAAATGCTTCCTTTATAAATATACTAGGCGAATACTCGCGCGTTACGCAGAATACAACAATATATTTGATAATTTTATAAATATATGTTTTTAAATATATCATTGACATTGTTATTATCTTTTATATAATAAATCTTATAATAAGTTGGTATAAACATTGTTTGTTTTGAATTATATGATAATATATATATATATATATATATATATATATATATATATATATATATCTTTTAAAATTATATAATCCTAAGTATCATAATGACGTCTACCTGGATGTTACTTATGATTAAAATTAAATATAATATATGATTTAATGATATTTATAGTTGTTGTTATGATTAATTAATTTTAAAAAGTTTATTTGCTTAAGATTTAAATTTCTATCAATGTAATTATTTAAAACATCAAACACTGTTTTTGTTTTTAAAAGACAATAATATAATTTTTGTATATAATTTTACTTTTAACTATTGTTATTGTAATTTATTTAAAATAACATATTTCGAAACTCTTAATTATTTTAATTTGGTTTCATAGGTTTAATGTTTTTAAAATTTATTTGATGAATATTGTTAGTTTCTATCATTGTAGTTATTTAAAACAAAAAACATTGTTTTTGTTTTTAAAGAAAATATTATAGTTTTTTTATATAATATTACCTTTAAGTATTCTTAGTGTAAGTTATTTTTAAGCTATTTATTTGAAAATTGTTAATGATTAAAAAAAATAGTTTCATGGTTTTTCTTAATTTAGGATTAAAATTTAAATTTAACACTATAATTTATAATCTTTAACTATTTATAAAACAGTCTCTCGATTTTTTTCAAGTTTAACTGAATTTTTTATTTAAGTTAATTGTTTAATATTATATTGAAATTAATAATTTAACTATTTTGCATCAAATCATAAATTATAAAAATGTTGTGACTTTAAAATGATAATTGATCAAATACGACAACATATTTAAATTAATAAGTTAACTATAATATGTTAAAAAGTTAAAGTCATAATTTTATAAATAAAAATATAATATGAAATTTTAATATTGTAGTTTAGTCAGTCGTGTAATTGACTTCTGTCTGCGAGTTACACATGAATAAAATTAAATATAATATATGGTTTAATGTTATTTATACTTGTTGTTATTGTTAATTAATTTTTTAAAATTTATTTGTTTAATGTTTTAATTTCAATCATTAAAATTTTTTAAAACATCAAACATTGTTTTTTATTTTAAAGGTAACAATATAATCATTTATATAGAGTTATTTTTAACTGTTGTTATTGTAAGTTATTTTAAGCTATTTATTTGAAAACTTTTAACGATTATAAAAATATATTTAGGAAATATTTTAGTTACATTGAGATTACAATTAAGTTTTTGTATTTATCACTAAAATTTATCAGTTTTAACTATTTACAAAATATTCTTTGGTTTTCTAAGTGGAACTAAAATTTATATTTAAGTTGTTACTGTAGTGTTATATTTAAATTAATAATTTAAGTATTTTTTTCAAAACCATTCAAAAGTTGTAGCTTTAAACTGATAATGGTTTACATAGAACAATATTTTAAATCTAATAAATTAAGTATAATATATTAAATGTTAAAGACATAACTTTATAAGTAGAAGTAAATGTATTTTTTTAAAATTGAAATTTAGTTTATTTATGATTACACTTTAGGTTTGATATTTATTTAACTTTATTAACCAACTTATAATCATTATTAGAAAGACACTACAATTTATCACTTTTAACTATTTACAAAATATTTTTTGGAATGTTAAAGTTAAACTAAAATTTATATTTATGTCGACCCTGTAATGTCATATTTAAATTTATAATTTAAGTATTTTATACAAATTGTTCCAAAATTGTATCTTTAAAATGATAATGGTTTACATCCAATACTATATTAAAACTAATAAATTAAGTATAATATGTTAAAAGTTAAAAAAATATAACTTTATAAGTAAAAGTAAAGATATTATTTTAATATTGAAATTTAATTTCTATATGACTACACTTTAGATTTGATATTTGTTTAACTTTATTAACCAACTTATAATTATTATTAGAAAGAAATTGAAAAGTCATGGGAGTTTCAAATGAATGTGGTAAAAGAAAAAATGCATGAGAGTTTCAAATGAATGTGGTGAAAGGAAAAAAAATGTTTCCTTTATAATATAGTATGATTATAATTATTATTAGAAAAAAATTGAAAAGTCATGGGAGTTTCAAATGAATGTAGTAAAAGAAAAAATGTATGAGAGTTTCAAATGAATGTGGTGAAAGGAAAAATGTTTCCTTTATAATATAGTATGATATGATATGATACTAGGCGAAAACTCGTGTGTTACGCAGTGAAATAATTATGTAGTTTAATATGGTTATATATATTATGGTAAAATAAATAGTTAACATTCTTTTTAAGCATATAGTTAATTGAGAAGTTATGGTTTTAAAACAAACAAGATGCTAACATAATGCAATTAGCAAAATTATTACATTATAATTGATATGGTTTAATCTATTCTGAATAGGTTGTACATAAAGGTTGTATGCGATTAAATAATATGTATATTTTTGTTTTGACAAATAATTTATACTAATAAATAATGCAAAATTATTATTAGTTTAAAATTGTAAATGTAACGTTATGTACACATTAGTATCTAATGTAATTATCCAATAATTTATTAAATATGGGTTCTCATTTGTGGTCGTATGCGTTTAGTTTCTTAAGTAAACTTCACATGTGTTGAATCACATTTTTTGAAAATCATTGAAAAGGATTAGAGAACTTACTTATTGACTACAATGTTTGGTAATTTAAGACATCTAATTTCACAATTTTTTTTCATTGTAGAACTTGTGAATTTCCACCATTAAATCTCTTTGCTCGAGTTATTCATTTATTTTTAAAGGTTCTAAATCTTCTTTCATTCTTAGAGTTTCAGATTCTTCAAGGATTATGGGTAGACCTCCTGTTCTTGCATTCCTTAGTAAGATTGAAACAAATATAGTTCTGGAAACCTATCTGAAATGCAAATGTTTTGATATTCTATCTTAAGACTTTAACTTCAATAGAAAATGTTGCATTCACCGACCGATTATCGGACAACTTTGCTTCATTTCTTGGGCATCGTTTCTGCTTTAGTTCATCCCCAATCCATATTATCCTATAACACCTGCCATATATTCATAATCCTTTTAGAGTATTTGAAATTGTACAAACTAAAGGAGTGGAAGTTATGAAATGAATGATATAAATGGATTTAGTTACCATGCAGCAAGAGAAAACTAAAGGAGTGGAAGGTATGAAATGAATGACATAAAATATTTAATTACCATGAAGGAGCAGGTTTTGTTTCATCATTCACTTTTGGAAACATATTTATAAGTACGTAACATCAAAATCAATTGTTCCTTCATGTCATGCTCTAAATTCACCATCCATAGTTCCATTCATAACTTTAAAATTTCAGTTATGTAATAAAGTGTGTGATGTGTTGTCAATTAATTTGAAGGTGAAAATGTGTGGGGGTTTCAAATGCATGAGGTGTTTGGAAATTTTTGTGGGAGTTTCTTATTAAAATAAATATATTTGCATTTTACAATAATAAAATTAGACCCCCTAATCTATATCAAATGGAATCTATGACTTATAATATCCTCTCTCTCATTCATCTTGCATCTTTCTTCTCTCATCTCCCTTCCAAGCATTCCTAATCTCCAGATCATCGACAACACATCAAAGAATCAAAATATCGGTGTTGTGATATGGACCAATAAATACTCGACGACAAATCATAAAATCAATAGATTTGCAATCTAATGCAGCGAACCGGATCGATGAAGCTTTGTTCTTGGTTGCGATAATCAACGATGCTAGAGATCTAGAAACGCTTTTCTTGAAGAAACTAATATCTCTGACGATCGATCTCTGTCTCATCTCTGATGATCTATATCTCTGACGATCTATTCTCATCTCCCGCTTATCCCCGACGATTGATTCGCGTCTTGATGGATTTACTGATCTCTCGGTCTCGATCCCACAATCCATCCTAATCCACCGCTCAAAAAATGAAGATTAATGATCGACCATAATCATCATCGATATCCTCAACAATCACCACAAATTACAATCAGATTCACCAAATCGAGGTTAGTCTTTCAATAGTATTGATTACGGTAGAATGATATATGAGAAGAATATTATAGCATGATCCATTTATTATTCTTTATTTAGAGACAATGCATGAGTGTATAGAAGTGTTTAATGCCCATGAAACTTAAACTAAAAGACTTAAAGAATTTACTTGATGTTGTAACACTCTGTTCCAGATTGTTTTGTGATTTAAGGCATGTAGGCCTTAATCTGAGTATGAGAAAGTTTTGAGGCTTTGAAGGAGAAAGGTTTAGGACTTTTAGGGATGTGGGTAAGGTAGTTTGTGTGATAAAAGAGTTCAGTTTAGGGTTTAGAGCCCAAATGTATTTTTAAAGGCGCTGGTGTAGGCTTTTCATGAATTTGGACCTGAGTTCGAGTGGGCTTCAATAGGAATAAATTTGATAGAAGTGTGGGGCTTCTCTATACCTTTTCATGGATATAAGGATTGTTGTAAATGGATTTATAACAAAGAAGTTATGGCCTTCAGAATTTTCGTGATTTTAGGGTTAGCCGAGTACGTTGGGCGTACACAAAGCGTACACGGGGCGTACTAGTGAAGAAGGCAGTACGTTGGGCGTACTGACCAAGATGGTCGTGAATGTTCTTTGGAGTACGCTAGGCGTACCATATGTATGTTGTGCATACGCCAATCATACCTGAACCCTATTTTAGGGTCTTGGACCCTATTTAAACTCCTTATCTCATAACCTAACCCAAATATCTTCAGCCTCCATCCCTCTAAACCCTAGAAATCGAACCTAAGCCTCCATTGGAGTGATTCTTGAGCTTTTTGGTGATTTAGTGAAGTTTTTGGTGCTTATTGTGGAAGAAGGAGTTCCTTGAGGAAGCATTGCTTGGCTTGGAGCTTGTAGATCCAAGCCCTAATCATATTGATCTAGCTCTAGGAAGCATAAAGTTTGAATCTTGGTGGTTTTCTTATGTGGATCTAGTGGGGTGATGACTTTCTATGTTTTTCCTTGGAAGAAGAAGGAGCCATGAAAGAGAATAGCTTGAGCATCTAGCTTTTGGATTTGAGTTATACGCTTGTTGGTGCATCTTCCAGAGGTATCAAGTTCGAAATTTGGTCATTGCTGTCCTAGTTCTAGTTTTGAGTCCATTTTTGGGGGTTTATATCCCAAGCTTGGAACTTTATGAGTTTGATGAACTCCGAAGTATAATATATGTCCTTATAGATGCTTTTAGTCGTTTGGAGTCATAAAAATGAGATATTGGTTGTCAAGATCTCTCCATGCATGAGACATGAGCATTTGATTTTTTTGGAGTAAAGAGTGAGTGTATTTGGGTTTGGGAGTTTATCAGCCATGCAAAGGCTTAAAGTCATTGACTTTATGGAGTAAGAGCCATTAGGGAGTCTAGATCTAGGATTTGAGTTACTGTCTTAACTGATTAAGACCAAATGAGTAGAAAGAGTGAATCTGGGGAGTACGTTGAGCGTAATTCTTGTACGCCCCGCATACTGCCCAAGTGTCCCCGATGGCTAATCTGGATTTATAAGTATTTTGAGCGTACCAAGGGAGGTACGCCCCGCGTAACCTCACTATGGACTTTTGGGCTATGTTTCATTTTGGGCCTTGAGTGTTAGGCCTGGAGTTTGGGCTTGTTGCAATAGAGTTTTGGATCAGAGGAATATATATAAGTGCTTTGGGCCCTTGAGTTAGGCTTGTCATTTAGATTTGAAAGTTGGGCCTCGGGAGAGCCCATTTATTATTGGGCCTTGGTGGGCCTAATGGGTTTTAGGTTATTTATGAGTTGGTTAGTGGACTACCTTTAGACCTAATGAGTGAGAGTTTGGACTTAGTTCCTAATTAGGTTTGGCACAAAGTTAGTGGCCGGTGCATAGCAACAACGTTTATAGGGGTTCTTCATCATCTGAGGTGTGTCTTCTCACTATACTTACCATGAGTGGTATCTTTGTGTTATTGAGATGTTTATTGTGCCTACTTGTGTATCTTAATATTCTGCATTATGTTTTTGTGATTTATGCTGAGTATTATTATTATGGGCTTATTGAGTTGGGGACGGTGGGTCCCACTGAGACACATCGACCGGAGGGTCTTATTGAGTTATAGCCTAGAGTGGCTAATGAGCTGTGTGTGGTTTTTTGGGGAACTCATTAAGCTTGGTGCTTACCGTGTTATGTGATATGTGCTTCAGGTTCTTCTCAGGATCGCGGGAAGGCGCCGGTTCGATTGTATACACAAGAGAAAAAGTTATGTTTTGAGGATCCTGGATTATTAATCGAATAATTATGGAGTTGCATTTTGCAAATTAAATAAATGGGATTTTTGTGAAATATGTTATGAGAATTATATGGTTTTAAAAATGAAAATTTTGGTTTGAAAATTTACGTCGCTACAAGTTGGTATCAGAGCCTTAGTTTGAGGGATTCGGATGCACCTTTGGGTATGTCTGGACTCACTGGGGATTTGAGAAAAAATTTCAAAAGAAATGATTTTTCTAAAACGAGCAAGAGTTTCTAAGAGAAAACAAGAAGAAGTAGTGTGTACAATCAGCCAGAGCCCGAACGGTGATTTCCCAAAATACCCTTATTTATTTGTTTGTGTTATGAGTTCTTATTGAGATATTAGTGATGCATGCTAGAAGATAGGTTAGGTGTTTCATATTTTAGGGCTAGAGTTGCATGATTTGTGATGCCTTAGCCTAGGAATGTTGCTATATGTGATGTGCTTTGAGTATGTGCGGAGTAAGAGTATCCAGCAGGAATCTTTTAGAGAGAGCTTTAAGTAGAGGAGTAATATAGGAGAGATACCTAGATGAGCATCGGAGGAACCTACTGAGAGAGTAGTTAGATACCCGCGAGGGGTAGAGTTGCTTGAGTTCGGTGATACCTTTCGAGAGTTAGTAGAGCAAATACAGTTGTAACCTAGAGTGGTTTTACGTGCTAGTGGAGATTATTCAATGCTACACAAGAAAATGAAGGGCAAAATAGGAATTTTATCATGTTTTTGCCTTGTTCCATAATTTTTCATGAGTCTTAACCTTTTTTATTAAGTCTCGTTATGCATGTCTTCAATTAAACTATTTTTGTTGACGATTTTACTCTATCTCTAAATTTCCAAATCTGTTGATTCATTATTTTTCGTATTATAGAAATGTCTTATTGGAATGCTCAAGGAAAAGATTGTGATCTATGTTACACACCAAGTCGAGTTTCTTCAAGGTGTAGATCTCATTCTGGTAAGCCAATTTTTTTTTGAAATATTATCTTAAATTTCTTGAGATTTTTTTTACCATTATACCATGAACCAAATTAAAAAGCTTGTTGGAAAGATACAATTGCACATGCGATATTCAGCTAGTGTAGATGAGAACTGTTATTCTCATATGTACGGCATTATTACATAGACTATTTTAAGATCATTTTTTTCCTGAGAATGTTATAATTGATGGGTTTCGAGCAATACATCAATCCTATGGTGTACATGCAAACCCTAATAGCTTTTGGATCTAGTTAGTCTAATGAACGTGCAATTGAATATCCAAAGCTATAAAACCAAGATCTAGCATACAATTAATCATATTAACATAAAATAGGGTTTAGATCTGACCTTTGATTGTTATATACCAATAAAAATCAATCCTTAGCTTCAGAAAGCTTAGTGCCTCAAGTGTTGCACCTCTAATGGAGTCACAAACACCACTAAGCAACAAGGTGAAGAAGAGAAGAGAGGGGAGGCACCAAAAACGGATGGAAACCCTAATCCAAGTGTTAGCCACGTGTTTGGTGCCTAAGGGCTCCTTATATACTTAGGCAATTAGGGTTATCTAACAAGGAAACCCTAATTTGACTGCTGAAGCCCTAAACAGCCCATGGACTCCTTCTTTAGAAGCCTTGAACGACTTCCAATGGGTTTCCCGAATAGAATTCGTCCACTCCACCTTCTATGGAGTCCATAAGCCCATCTATGTAATTATCTTATAATTACACAATAAGTCCCTTAAGTTTAATTAATCTCTTTTAGCCACAAAATTAATTCTTAATTAATTATTGACTAATAATAATTAAACATTATGATTTCTCCTTTAATATATTATTCTTATAATATATTAATAAATCATAATTAAATCTTTCTCTCCTTAATTCATCATACATATTGCTATGGTGAAGGCAACCCAAAAGGACCATGCTCATAATCGGGTCAAGTACATACCAAAATAGTTATGAACTTAGGCACTAAGCCAACAGTCTCCCACTTGGATAAGTCTTATAACTATTTTCCGTATGACTTCAGAACCTGATCAACAATCATAGCTTTCAAAAGCCGCTGTCAACTCTGATCTTATCATATACGCGTGTCCTTTAGATAAGGGATCATATATTCCTCCATTCTCAAGATATCGTATAGACATAATACATGAAAATCATTCTCTCTGTACTGTTTCCCGACTTCCGATTTATGACGACTGGCAACAGACTAAAATTGAACACATCAACTTAGTCCCGACTTGGCCAAGCGCTTAGGTGTCATCACTAAATCATCGAGGGGCCCACATATATCGCTTTTATCCCACTTTGGGTAAAAGGAATGGATAAACTTTGACTCATATGCTTGCTTGCATTCACTGATCGAATCACACACAACGATAAGTTTTATAACACCAAGTTACTGGTGCGTTTACTTATTATCAATGTGCAACCGAGCAACAAATAAAACCCACACGTCTCGGTTTCTAGAATATACAGTATTATCGTCTCACTAATCACCCGTGATCAATCCATGAAGTGATCCAAGTGAGTGTGGGTTTAACCCAATACTCTAATCTTATCAAAGCCCTCATGAACCCTGCAGCAAACTTGTGCGATGTCTAAACTCTTCAGACAATCTACAGACTCTTCATGACAGTCTTCCTTCATACTTACTTACAACGTATGACCGACTGTGGAGGTTCGAATAACCCAGTTATTCGGGCAGTCAAAACATGCAAACTGAAACACAACAGTAATACTTAATCCTATATGGCCCCAAACTTGTGGGAGTAAATAAAACACTTTTATTTAAACACAATATTTATTACTCATTGTTCATTTTTTACTATTTCAGAAAATCAACTTATTACTCAAATTACAACAATAGTTGTCCCATGCACAAAGCATGCACACTATGTTTCCTATGGTCCTTAATTTGTGAAATAGATCAATTGAAAAACTTTTCCAATGATGCTCATTTCACAATTCTCAATCCTTATCATTAGTGTTAGAACACAAGGTTCTTGCCGCTACTAGAATATGCTAGATTCTAGCATTTTATGCAACGATCCTTTCGCAAAGTCATAGCACAAAAGTCACCAAGACTTGGCCAATGAAATTACAAAGTACTCTTTCGAAAATTGTTACAAGAAAATTCCATAGACGTGAAGTCTCACATTCAAAGTACATTCCTTTGAACATCCTTCTTGCATAAAATTTTCTAATCTAGACATAGACTCTCAATATCCAACTCCCAATATGGAAACATTTCCATATTTTCCATATGACAACTCCTTCTTAATAGAATCTTATCTATTCATAATAATGTCGATATGTTCCATCCAACACCATACTTCCAACTACTCACAAGCGACCAATCCTCAGCGAACTTTGGATCGTCCTTTGATAGTTGTTTAATTATTTTTGTCAAAACCGATTCTAGTCCTTTTTCCCTCTTAATGCGCTAGACATTTGGAAAATTTAAGAATGGTCAAATATTATAGAATTTGCAATCAATCCTATACCCGAAGCGTATGGGACACGATGCATAATATCTTACATAAAGATATGATACTTTATCAATCTTCTGCCATAATATTTTATGTGTCACGTTCTCACAATTCGAACTATGAAGAGGGATGCCGTAATCATAATCGAAATTTAAGAACACACTATGTATACTTTGACTAAATTTATTAAAATTTCTCAATCTAATCTTTAGATTTTGAAACGAAGTATAATATTCTCTCCCTTAATTATAGCAAAACAACTTTTCAACCCATGCAGCCTTGCAAATTGAATCTTTGTTTTTCTATAACTAATATTACTAACTTGCAATACTTGCCATAATAATCATACAAGCATAACACTTATGCTCCCACTATCATGATGATTATTATCATATAAGCATAGCACTTATGCTCCCACTATCTTTGACATATATTCAGAAAACAGCTGAATTTCCAGAAAACAATGCCTATTGAATTTATGAAGTTCATGTTTCTAATACCAGATGCTTCGATAAGCCTTTATCTAAGCTTCTTAAACTTATACACCCTTGCCTTAAATAGCTCATATGTATGTCTAAACAATTCAGAAATTATATCAATAAGTCCCAAATGTTGGACTAATTGTCAGATCTCACAATTCGAACTATGGAAAGGGATGTTGTAAGCATAATCAAATTTGAGAATACAATTTTTAACAATTGCTATCTTCTTAAAATCTCTCTTAGTGAAAGCATTTTCTCACAGTCATTTTCATGAAGGAGGGAATCTTATGACACTTAGATTTATGGTGTATGAGTTCCTATCCATGTGAATTTGTCAAAACCAAGTTCGCGACAAATCCAAACTCATATGGATTAAACTTTCTTGATTTCTAGCCTTATGGTAACACGAGTGCCCACCATGTCTTCCAAGTAATTTAGCAACTTATCCTTACATATCAATGTACTTTCCATCGATCAAGGTGCTTTGTATTTATGCATTCAAATGAGAACTCATAGAACTCACATACATAATTAACTCAATTGGAATATCATAGAAACAAAATAATGTCAACACTCTAGGTTGTAAACCTTAAGTCATGTGCTAGTGATGATTAACTACGTTCATTCTTGAATTTGTTCTTGAAACTTTTCAGGACATTTAAGACTCGCACTGACTCCTTGACATATAAGGTTCTCTTGTCAAGAAACGTTTCTTGACAAACAAATATTCAAGAATTAGTGTAGCTTTTATCAAGACAAAACACTTTACAAAATTGGTCCTTGCTGGTCTTTGTTTTATCCAAGACATCACAACTTACCAATTTCAAGTGTGCAAGAATAGAAAACTTTTCCAAATTCCACATTTGTTGAGTGTTATAAACTTACTAAATACGTGTCACTCAATTCGCAATCTTGGAGTATGACTCTAAGATTCGATATTGGAACGAAGTATGATTGACTTCATGATTTAACCATTTCCACAATTCCTGAATCCACTTCTTAGACATACAAATGTACTAAGACTCACTTAGAGGACCAATTGAGATATGGTTCTTAATCATTAAGACTTTATCATAAAACACAATAAAAGGTACTTTCCCTTCTTCTTAGAATAGAGAAACTTTTATCTTTCTGCCTACTTGATCCTTTTTTATTTGTTCTGCTATTCATTGAAACTCTTTCAATCAACTCAGAGTTACACTTAATCTTATAAGTATAATCATATTTACTAAACTTTAGTAAATCATGACGAATATCTTTATCACTCTTGTGGTGGACTTGATTGATGCACAACATTGCGAACTCGATCTCCTAGTTCTTCACTTGACTCTTTTTCAATGAATTAGTCTTGAATTTCCAATTATAAAGTTTCTCATTCATCACACAACCAAGTTGTATGATTCCAAGTTTCTGTCCAATTGAAACTTGGGCGATGATAAACTCTCCCTATTTGGTAAATTCTCGACATTTCCACAAATAACATAATTAAGAATCAAATCCATTATTGCTAATAATAGAAACTTTCAAACATCAATTTTTCATACACGCCATTGCAAGGATAAATAAATAAGATAAAATCAGAAATTTATTTTATTGCGGAAAAAAAATTTGTCCTTACAATGCAATTCAATTGAAAAACTATGTTATTACATATTTATTAGCAATCTATTCTAACTCCAAGTAGTAGCTCAAGAATCCAATCTTCAAGCAATTCAATCGAAATCCATTTCTTCATGATTAGATTCAGCTCACTTCTTCCTTTAAGCTTCCTCTCTTTTCTTCGATACTACAAAACATCAAAATGTAATCTTATCACATCATGTATTAAGAATCTAGAATAGGAACTTAAAAGAGTTACATAATTGATGTTACCTAAAGTAGAGCCATACGTCTTGACTCTCCCATCTCTTATATCTCTCAGGTAACTAGGGCAGCTTCGTCTCAAATGCCCCTTCTCTTGGCATTAAAAGCAAATGGACTCTTTTGGAATGACACAAGGAACTATCTCAGAGTTTACCTTTTCTGGATCTCCAATGTCATCATTTTCAATGTCCATTGAAGTTTGGGAGTTTGATTCACTAGACAAATTTGCTTGACCAGCACGCCAAATCATTACTGATTCAGCAGCTATAAGCAAATAGGTGAGATCAATGAGGGTCACGTCGTGATCCATCATATAATACTCTCTAACGAACTCACTATATGATTCAGGAAGTGACTGAAGAACCCAGTCAACAGTCAACTCCTTGGGGATGACAACACCCAACATACCCAACCTGTCAATGTGTGACTTCTTCTCTAAGACGTGTGCACACACATACTTTCCATCTTCATGCTTAATTGCCAATAGGGCTTGAGTGAGCTTGAACTTTTCAAGCCTTCGAACTTGTGGGTTAGGGAGAACAATTGGAGGAGGTGGAGGAAGTGAAGCATAATTTCTTGTTCCTCGATCATATCATGGAATATCATCTTTGTTTGGAAAACTTGTTCCAAGGGATTTAGGAAAACCATAGTTGTTTGACATCTACAAAACGGGAGAAATTTCAAGTTAAGTTGATTGAGTCCTTAATAAACACCCAAATGAATTATTAAGGATAAGATCCAACTCAATACTCTACAACCTAGAAGAGGGATGACGTAATCTAGTTGCAGAATATTTGAAGGTAGGTAAATGACGATTTACCAATTTCCACAATGAAAAACGAAAAGGAAATTTGAGTTTTAAATGAATTGAAACTCCTAGATCTTTTGAGATTCATTGAAATTTTCAATAGCATGTTTAATCTCAATTATGCCCTTATATTTGTGACTGGGATGCCGAGGATCACAAATAAGGTGTGAATAACCATACGAATCACGTGGTGCACCCAATGCTACTATCACCTAATCAATGTGCCGGTTAGCCACACACGCTCCACTGATCTATGATAAGCATCGAGCCACCCTTCGCTACCAATGTCATCCCCAAATTAGTGTGTCGGTTAACCACACACGCTCCACTAACGTTTGACAAGGGTACGAAGTGTAATTCCATGGATTAGCATACAATTTCACATTTTGCCTAAAGTAACTATGATTTGAGAATTTGTAAAAGCATTTAGTTACTTTGTACTGCATTATACTTATAATGGAAGGTTTCTGTCCTATCTTATCCGTTCGGCTAACGACCCTCCACTAGTCAAGAGTGCGGTGGGTAAGAGTGGATACCCATTCAATCGCCATTTTATAGGTAATTTCCTTAAACACCCCTTATAGACCAGCTTCATGAATGAGGCCTACTAACGGTAAGACTGATTGTTTACTCATACATATATATAATATTAGACTTTTTAATGTTATATATAGAATAGGGTGTATTTTACACTTTTAAAATACTAGGTGGTTTAATTTAGTAAATTATACTTTTAATTTAATTAAATGTAAACCAAAACTTTATGGGTTTATTAAATCTCTTTTAATTATACAATTTAATTAATTAATAAAACCATAAGGGTGTGATTTGAACTTTTCAAATTACTAGGGTTTTAGAATTTAAAATTTCAAATTAAGACTTTTAATGAATTTTAAAATCCAAAACTTGAGGGCAAGTTTTGAAACTTTTCAAACAAAACTTTTAAGTTCAAATTTAAACTATAAAACCTAAAGGGAGTAATTTGAAACTTTTCCAAACTTTATCAATAACATTCTAGATCAAAAAATTTAAATAAGGCAATTAACAACTAATTGGTGGTTATCTAATTTTGACCTAGTCCAATTTCTTGCAAGATAATTCACCAAATAATTCAAATAATTAAATTTAATCATATAAGGAAGTAATTATTCAATTAATATGAAGATATCTTTTATTTTGGCAAGGATAATCACCCAATATCATAAAAATCTGATTTTTATCAATCAAAAACGTTTTGGTAATTATCCCACGGCAAAAAAGGCAAGAAAATCGCGAAATATAGCTGTCAGACTCGCTGATTCATCGAGTCAGCACTGGACTCGTCGAGTACCCAGTGGACGCGGCGAGTTCAGTCATGGACTCGGCGAGTCCAACCCCAAAAAGTCAAAATTTTTGATTTTTCATTCAAATAAGCATCAAATTCACCTAGAAACAGCCCTAGACTCTGATACCACTGATGGGTTTCGAGCAATACATCAATCCTATGGTGTACATGCAAACCCTAATAACTTTTGGATCTAGTTTATCTAATGAACGTGCAATTGAATATCCAAAGCTATAAACCCTAGATCTAGCATACAATTAATCATATTAACATAAAATAAGGTTTAGATCTGACCTTTGATTGTTATATAGCAATAACAATCAATCCTTAGCTTTAGAAAGCTTAGTGCCTCAAGTGTTGCACCTCTAATGGAGTCACAAACACCACTAAGCAACAAGATGAAGAAGAGAAGAGAAGGGAGGCACCAAAAACGGCTGGAAACCCCAATCCAAGTGTTAGCCACGTTTTTGGTGCCTAAGGGCTCCTTATATACTTAGGCAATTAGGTTATCTAACAAGGAAAGCCTAATTTGACTGTTTAAGCCTTAAGCAGCCCATGGGCTCCTTCTTTAGAAGCCTTGGACGACTTTTAATGGGTTTCCCCCATAGAATTCGTCCACTCCACCTTCTATGGAGTCCATAAGCCCATCTATGTAATTATCTTATAATTACACAATAAGTCCCTTAAGTTTAATTAATCTCTTTTAGCCACAAAATTAATTCTTAATTAATTCTTGACTAATATTAATTAAGCATTATGATTTCTCCTTTAATATATTATTCTTATAATATATTAATAAATCATAATTAAACATTTCTCTCCTTAATTCATCATACATATTGCTATGGTGAAGGCAACCCAAAAGGACCATGCTCATAATCGGGTCAAGTACATACCAAAATAGTTATGGACTTAGACACTAATCCAACAATAATATTTGTTAAAATCAAAATTAGTTAGTATATAAAGATTAAATTTATGTTTATCATATGTGATTTGTGTGAATTAGCATAATATTTTAGTAATTAATTGCAAGCAAGACTATAAGTATGTAGTGATTCACATGTAAATCACAAATGAATCACATGTAAATCATATATGAATTACGTCTATATGCACACATGCATTTTGTGTGAGCGTTCTTCTTTAATTATTTTTTAAAAATATCTTGTGAATTTAACATTTGAATTTTAAAAGACACAATCACATGTGAATATCACATTATATAATCATATATGAATCTTACATCATATATACATATGCATTTTTGTGAGTGTTTTTGCATTAATCGTTTTTTTTATATTCTTATAGTTTTGGAAGAATTTGTGGAACATATTGAAGAAGTGAAAAGTGATAAATTAAAGAAAATATGAAAATCTTGACACGAAAATGCTTTGAAGTTGCAACATGTGATGTTTAAGCGGAACGAAAACATCACCATTTAGACGGTTCATAATTTGGTCAAGTGCATTCTCATGCAAATGACATATTTTTTTCTATGAAATTATGATTTTGTTTCTTGTAATTATTTCATTTTCTATATAAATTTAGTTTTATACTTGTATTTTACTTTTATTCTTACAAGATTGACAGAATTAAGTGTTTTCTCATAGGAGCTTCATTCGCGTTCTTTTAATAATGACAACATTTTCTTCCAAACTTGAACCTTAAGGGAGAGGGGTTCAATGTTTCTGTCTCTAACACACACATATAGTTTGAATAACTCATAATGACATGGGGGGGGGGGGGGGGGTTTAAGATTTGAATATGGTTTCATCTTTTTTGTGGCTATCTTTTTTGGTAACAAGGGTGTTGGTGCGATTTTGTAGAAGAGTGAAAGAATGAGAAAACATGTTTAGGGCTATTAAAAAGAATGCTCTTGTAATTCGTCTTTTTTGATTCGTATTTTTTTTTTTCATTTTTACAAAATGAATCTGATTCTTAACGAATACTGATCGATTCTAAGAATTATGCTTGTATTTTTTCGTTTTTTTAAGAATATGTTCATATTATTTAATAAATGTATCTTTTATGTTTTTATAAATTTTATTTATTTCCAGGTATTCCTTTAGTAATGACTTGTTCCAAAAAAAATCACATTCTTTCAAAATGGAAACACATTCTGTTAATTTTAATTTTTAAGAATGCAAATTGTATTCTTTAATAAAATTTCAAAATGAAGTTAATATTTTAACTAATGCGTTTGTAAATTTCCTAAAACTTGGTTCAAAGCTGATAAAAAAAGTCGTACAGGATATCATAAAATTTGAAATTTCCTAAAATAAGAATACATAAAATATCCATAATACCATTGCAAACATTAAATTATATATATATATATATATATATATATATATATTATATATATATATATATATATATATATATATATATATATATATATATATATATATAGAGTTAGGTTATTTTTGTTTCATTTTAGTTATTTTAAGAAAGTAATTAATGCATATACATATTGAAGATATAATTAGGTATTAATTACATATTCAGCATTTAATATGCATTAATTACTTTCTTAAAATAACTAAAATGATTGGTCCAGAATCAATCATACGGGCACACAATAGATAGTGAAAACATTTGAACCTAACTCTCTCTCTCTCTCTCTCTCTCTCTCTCTCTCTATATATATAATATATATATATATATATATATATATATATATATATATATATATATATATATATATATATATATATATATATATATCAGGTTTTACAAAAAAAAATTAAAACTATATCAATTCAATTTTTTCTTAATAGAATAATATTGATATTTTTGTATTATTTTACATTTAGATTAGATTGAACAGTTTGGTTATTTATGTGTATATTAAAGAAAACCTACTATTTTATTTAAAAGTTAGACCGATTATGATCACCAATTAATCTTAAAACATAACATCCATCATAGTTAATTGAAAGGAAAGTACATTATTGGGTGATGGTGGAGTAATGATTACATATTAAGAGTATAATTAGTAAGCTTTATTTCTAGCTTTAAATGAAAGATTGATCAAGCATAAAAGGTCCTTAAATTTTGACCTCCAAAAAGTAAAAGAGGATGCATCCAATGTAAAAAAGACAACAAGAGGTTGTTGTTTATTTGTTTTTTCATGGAAAATTAATGAAGAAAAAATCTAACTTTTTGGTCAAATATTCGTAAATAATTTTGGTATTAAAAATATCAATTATTAACTAAAAATTTTAAATCAAATTTTTTTTTGTCATATAGCCAAATATCTATAGGAGGTATAATAACTTTATCACAATTGTTTTTCATGAATCAAAATATTCTTTTTATTTTTTTTAAGAATTTAGTTATGTTCATGATTTCACTTACCAAGTTGATGATCATTCTTATTAAGAATGAAAAGAATGACAGAATTTTAAAATAATGCATCGTAAAAGATAAAATTATAAATTTAGCCAAAAAACATTAATTGTTTTGTGGAAAACAGTCAAAAAAAATAAATAACCAAAATTGCATTTTTAACCACTAAAATCGCAGATGAGTATAATTCATCTGCGTTTTCGCCATGCCATCTGCGAACGTACAAGTGCTAAAGTACAGACGTGTCTGTGCTTTAGCATTTGTACGTTCGCAGTTGGTTTTTTTCGCCATATATATACCCCTTTTTCAGCCTAAAATCGTAGATGGAGTATGTCCGTCTACGATTTCCTCTCTTTTTGAACTGCGATTTTTGAACTTTTTTTTTTTTTTTTTTATTTTAATTTTGACTATAAAATTGATAGGTTTGAATACAAAACAACCTTAATATATAAAAAAATTCAATAAATTATCATTTTTGTTATTTTTTTTGGAAAAATTTGATTAAACATCTCTAAGGAAATCATCCATGATATCTCTAAAGAAATCGGAGAGAGAGAGAGAGAGAGAGAGAGAGAGAGAGAGGAGAGAGAGAGAGAGAGAGAGAGAGAGAGAGAGGAGAGAGAGAGAGAGAGAGAGAGAGAGAGAGAGAGAGAGAGAGAGAGAGAGAGAGGAGAGAGAGAGAGAGAGGAAAAAAAAAAAACGTTTCTATACTAGATCCCACGAAATCGCCGATGGACTTCACAAAAATCGCAGATAGGTTTAATCCATCTGCAATTTTAAGGGCTATTTTTGTAATATGAGTTTTTTTTTTTTTTGCTATTTTCACAAAGTAATTAATGTATTTGGCTAAATTTATAATTTTCTTATCATAAAATGGTTATCTTTATAAATCATGACCAGTCCTTTAAATTTAATATTTTTTTCATGTATTAAACCTTTGCCTGTGGCGTAGTTTGTCAAGGGGTATATTTGGGACATACAGAATTGATTTCCAATCTATAGTGGTGTCTACATTGTGCCCAAATGGGAAGGGCAGTGTTGCTTTCTTGTACAGGGGAAAGTTTGCATTTTGCATGATGCATGATGGATGCATGGATGGGACCTATCATACGGTTGTGGGACATACAATACCTACTAGATCAAGTGAATCGAGTGGCTATAAGCATTTTAGCTTGTCTTCATTATTAAGGACATTCTGTCAAAACAAAAGATCATCCCATCCGTCTTACTGGTGATCAACATCTGGGGCTGATTTTAAACTGCAACATTGTACTGATGTGGGCTATTCCTCATAGGAATGGCATCTATATATATATATAATATATATATATATATATATATATATATATATATATATATATATATATATATATATATATATATATATATATATATATATATATATATATATATATATATATATATATATATATATATATATAGGTTATTCTATTTAAAGTAATTATTGTGTTATAGTATGCATAAATGTAAGCCAATCAAAATTAGTTATTTTAAGAAAGTGATTAATCCATATTATTAAATTAAATATAATTGAAAAATACCATCTAATTTAACTAGAAGGGTATTTTAGTCAATTAACATAGATTTAATAAAGGAAATTTGCATATTTTATATATATATATATATATATATATATATATATATATATATATATATATATATATATGCTTAGGTTATTCTATTTAAAGTAATTATTGTGTTATAGTATGCATAAATATAAGCTAATCAAAATTAGTTATTTTAAGAAAGTGATTAATCCATATTATTGAATTAAATATAATTGAAAAATACCATCTAATTTAACTAGAAGAGTATTTTAGTCAATTAACATAGATTTAATAAAGGAAATTTCCATATTTTAAAGGATCATTGATTCTATTAATTTAAAAAAAATCCAATTTTACAAATTATAAGGTTTTTAATTCGGACATTCTGACAGAATATGTTTGATTATGTTCAAAAATAAAAATATTCTTGAACCACAAAATAATAAAAATATTCTTGAACATATTTTTTGATCATGACTTTAAAAATTTCTTGTAGAATAACAAAATTCTCGAACCATCAATTGAAGAATTAAAACAAAAATTATATTAATTCTTATAGAATACATGTAACAATTGCTAAGAATTACATTTATTGTTAAAGAATAAAATTAAAAGAACTTTCAAATCTGAAAAAAAAAAAAACATCAAAATCTAACAAAAACACTAATACATTCTAAATGAATAATGTTGCTAAGAGGCGTCGTTCAAATTTTGTGATCCGATCTTCAAGCATCAACTTCTGTAGAAACAAATCCAATAAATAAATTAGTGAGAAAATATTCATATTCCATTTCAACATAATTGGAATTCGTGATTCCATTTTGATAGAATTGGAATTCATTTACCAATAATTATATAAATTCGGGGAATTCTAACAGAATATGTTCATGATTATCATAAAAAACATTCTTTCCTGATAGAATAATACAAACGAAGAAATACCATTCAGTTGAAGCATTTTAGCGAGAGCTTGGTGTGCATCAAAACAATTTTCAATTTCGGATGAGAGGGTCGTTCCAGTTTCTTTCCAAGTTTGTCGATTATACCCCAAACCCAAGCATAGGTTTGCTTGTGAATCACAGTCAACGAATGTTCGTGGGTCAGAGTGCGAGCCTAGTTTCATTCGTTCTCAGTTTGGCATCAACAAATCATCAATTTTGACTTTTCTTTTGACCTGCAAGAAAACTGCTCAATCATTCCGACGCATCACATCATAAACACCAAATCATTATTAGAATAATGGTCTAATTTTTCTGAATGAAATGATTTAGGAGATGTAAACACTTGATTACACCTTGAGCGAATTTCCAGCATATGCTTTCTAAGAAGTAAGAAATAAGTCCTTCTTTCTGCATAATTTTACTTTTAAGGAACAAAAAGTGATGTTCTTTAACCAAAAAAAAGGTTTCTTGTGTTCTTTGATTCGACTAATCTTGAAGGAAAAGATTTTGCAACTACTACCTTACAGAATTTATAATGAAAAAAAGGAATTTGTAGTCAAGCTTAGATCATAGACTAAACTTTAAGTTACAGGTTGAAAGTAAACAAGTTTGATGATTTTCTCTATCTTATGGTTTTATTTCATCCGAAGCAGATGGTAACTACTATAAAAAAATTTGCCCATCTGGAAATATTTAGTATAAACTCTTGAATCAGATAAATTTCCCCTCCAAAAATGATGTAATCAATCTGTAAATTCCATAACCCCTTTCACAGATTCTCTGGTACATTACTACCAAAATGGTTAAATAATTAGAAACCGTCATATTGTATCTTAATTCGTTATACACAACCCAAGAGAAAAGTTCAAATCAAGGGTTTAACAAGATCACAGGAAAAGCAAAATCAACAAAATACACCGAATCTCGGAAAATAAAAATTGGAAATTAATTGGGGGAAACGAGGGGAGTAACCTTAGCAGAGAAAGTAACATTTTCGACTTGACAGTTATAGTTGTCTTCGCATTCGACTAAGCTTCCTCTGTACACTTCTCCGCTTTTGAGTTCTACCGCCACAATGTGACCGGCGGCCTCGTGTAGCAGCTTCACCGGTATCCCTAAGCTCCGACTCATCCCGAACCGATCAGAATCTCTCTCTCTAGAGTCTCTGTAGTACTTCGACCAAGAGGATAGGGTGGCAGCCGGTGGTGGGAGGCATAATGATGGAGGTGACGACTAGAGATGGAGATGGTTTGATTAGGGTTACGGTTTACATTGCAGGTGGTTGTAAAAAATAATTTTTGAAGTCAATGGTTAACATAATTATTAGATATGATTTGTGGAAACTAATTATCAAATTACCTATTTACCCTCATTTATTTATTTAATTATTTACTTTTATTTTAAATTTTGATCGGCCCATATTTATGCATACAATAACACAATAAAATACTTTAAACACCTCAACCTAGCTCTCTCTCTCTCTCTCTCTCTCTCTATATATATATATATATATATATATATATATATATATATATATATATATATATATATATATATATACTATTATATAAAGCATTTTACACATTTCTTGAAATTTAAGAGGTACCAAACGTACTACATCATGTACAATCAATTTATGCTTACCATTCAATACACATATGACATTTGTATATTTAGTAGGTTCAAAGTCCTAATTGGTATCAAATCTATAATTATTATATCATGGTGTTTGTATATTTAGTAGGTTGAAAATCTTAAGTACGGGTGAGATATGTTCCGATGGTTTTCTTCACACCATAAGATTTTCCGGAGATGTAATGTTAAAAAAATTGAAAAATTCATTGTTAAAAAATAAAAGTAAAATGCTATAATAAACAAGTAAATAGATAAACATTTGCGTTAAATTTATAAATTAAAATGGTTTCAGGACTACAGAAAAGAACTTAAAATAGATTGAAAAAAAAAAACGGATTGAATTTACAACCCAGCAAACCAGTCAAAGTTGTGAAACAAGTTAAGATGTTACGGTAATTAGAAGTTAAGATTATGAATGAATGATTAATTGCAATTTTCAAAGAAGTGACATATAAATGGATTTTTCAATGTTTGAGGATTATAAAAACGAAAAAATTATCAATATTGTAACTTGGTTATATACTTAAAGGTTTTTATGGTTTGATCTGATAGCCGTAGTGAAACTATTCACCGAAATAAATTAATCACCGTCCGAACACTATTTGTCGCCGCCGCTTTGCGCGGGCACACGTCTAGTATATATATATATATATATATATATATATATATATATATATATATATATATATATATATATATATATATATATATATAGACACACACACACAACACCATATGAACGGCTCATGCAAATTTGTTTAAAGGATACGTGTGAGGTCAATCGTGAAATACTAATGATATTTTATGTGTGCCAAGATTTAACCATTAGACCTCTTGTGTGGAATTTCATACATTAACCACTAGATTCTCATCGTCAAAAGGCAATGACATCTTAAAGTAGAGGCCTAAATGAATGATTTGGGTTGGAATAAAAATATGAGATCTTTAGTTGCTAGTTAAAATGGTAAGTTATTCCATTAATATGTGTTTGTTTTTCATAAGTTTATAAATAATTAATACTTTAATATATAAACATGATTAATACGACTAATAGAAAAATCTATATAAAAGTAAGAGTCAAGCTATCACAAATAACAATATGTTACATATTTATCACAAAATGAAAACTCATTTTAGAAAAATAGTCTCACAAGATTATTTTATTTACCAAAGCAACTTTTCAGACAAAAAATAATATTGATGACCACTTTAATTTGGGTTGTTGTCATAAAAAAGGTAACCAACTTTCGAAAGTATTAAATAAAACTCCATTCAACTAAAAAAATGTCATGTGAAAGTAACCAACTATTGTTTTCCTTTTTAAAATACCATTTGGAATAGCCTATTTCCCTAGTTAAAATACTACATGGGCTTGCTGAGTTGCCATGAATGACGTCTACATGGATCTAAGTTTAATTTGTGTTCTAAGAACAACATTTTGCACCCTTTATATACTTATGTGTGCCCTAAAGCAATATATCAACCACTAGAAAAGTTAAATGTTGTTTTTCATGTTATAATAGATTTTCAAACATGGTTTTTAATTACATCAATTCATCAAAAAAACAACAAGTCATTGTTATTTTGGGACCACAATTGAGTATAACAGTTTCCTCTAGGATTTACAAAGAACAAAACAATAAAAGGTACTCCCTAGGTGTTCCGCTGCAACTAATATGTGCCCATAATGGCAAACAAAAGTTGGTGGACCACAAGACATTCAATCTAAAGTAACTGGAGCCTCTTGGCTACTTCTAACCCCTTCTATCTCCTTGTTCAAATTTATCTTCAAAATTCTTTTGGACTTTTTCCTTAGCTTGTATACAACACACTGTACATGTACCTTAACTTCCCTTCTTTCTTCAACCATCTGTGTTGGTAAAATCTCTTCGGCTGCATAAGCACCATTTTTGTGAATGCTACAAGTAATAAGAACCCCCTTTTTGTAGATGTGTGGCACCCTTTAAGACATCTAGCTTGATTATGTTTCTAGCTTTACAAATGTTACAAGTAATAAGAACCCCTTTTTTGTGGATGTGTGGCCTATCTTCTGCTTCTGATGGGTGCCTTTCCGTTTTGATTGTTGGCCTTCCTGGCATCCATCTAACTTTATGAGGCAATGATGGAATGTATAATGTCTTAGGCCACATCAAACTGCTATTCATTGGCCTCAACCTATACATGTGAGTACATTGTTATAAATTAAATTTTAATTATAAAATATGAAAATATATTGTTAATAATTACATGTACCTATAAGCATTAAGAAACATGTTTGTTGGAAACCATGGAGGTATATATTCATTGACATCATGGTTGATGTAGCATAATGCTCCCATTCCATGCACACATGATAATCTTGTTAACTATCACCCCTACACATGCATGCCTTTGAGTTTTTATACACTACTATAAATGAGCATAAATAAAGGCATTCCAAAAACTATGTTCAAAATGTCAACTCAAAACTTATTTTTATAAATTACACTGCTATAAATGAGCATACATACAAGCATATTCCATAAAGTATGTTCAAAATGTCAAAAAAAATTATTTTTATAAAATACATCCTATAAATAATCATAAATTCACACATTTTCCAAAGAGTATGCTCAAAATGTCAAAAAAAAAAAACTTATTTATAGAAAGTGCATTGTTATAAATAAGCATAAATACAAACATTTTCCAGAAAGTATGTTAAAATTCTCATTAAAACATGTTTTTTATAAAGTACATTGTGATAAATGAGCATAAATTCAAACATTTTCTAGAAATATGCTAAAATTCTCATAAAAACTTATTTTTATATGTACAAAAAAAACTGATTTTTACAAAGTACATTGCTATAAATGAGTATAAATTCAAACAATTTCTAGAAAGTATGTTCTAAATGTATAAAAAAACAAAAACTAATTTTTATGAAGTACATTGCTTTAAATCAGCATAAATTCAAACATTTTTCAGAAATTATATTAAAATTCTCATAAAAACTGATCTTTATAAAGTTCGTGAATAATTCGTAGGATTCTTTGTTTTTGAAAATATAGAGTTCAGTCATATAAGAGACTGTAGTTTCATTGAAAAATTAAAAACACAAAACCTTCACTTCCATTATATCTTGTCTTTAAAAAAATTGTTTTCAACCTACTTCGATAGAGGTAAATAATCAAACTATAACATCCACAAAATGGGTCGAAATAACAATTTTCAAAAATAAAATAAATATATAATTAAAAAACTAAGAAAATAATAAAATAAAATAAAAGGATACGTAATGAGTTTATGGATGGTTTAAATTAAATATTTGTGGAAAATAGTTAATGTGGACCTAAAAATAGAAAATAAACGAAGAAGGGGTAAATTTGTCAAGTTAGTCAAACTTAGGGGGCTGATTATTAAAATTTTATGGACTTACTAGTCAAAATATATCCATTTGAGAATATTAAGAGAGTAAGTGTAGCACCTAGATCATGGAGGTACTTAAATTCTTGAATTATAAATTTTGAAGAGGGTTACAACATGAGACATGGTGGTGACGTCATGAGTGACCATTGACTAGTTGACCCATGTTTTTGAGTCTCATGACGTGAGGCTTTGGATGCTCACGACGTGAGAACGTACTGATGACCAAAACCCTAATATTTTGGGTATTTAAGGGAATGAGAGGCAAGGGCTGCCCATCTCTAACCTCCTGCACTCTCTTGCCTCCTAAAAACCCTAATCTCGACTTGGTTTAGGTCCTTATCCATTTTTTGTGACTTTGAAGCTCTCACTTGGTGGTCGTGGGAACTTTGAAGTGGAAGAAGACTTTGTGGAGCATTCTCTTGGAATCCCAGCTTCTGGCTCACCTTCTTGTTGAGCTTTTGGACCTTTATAAGCCATAAAGCTCTGGCCTTTTTACCTCTTGCATGCTAGATTTAGGTTTTAAGCTCCTTTTTGCATGGTTGGATGGGATAACATGCATGGGATCCATAAATTTGGTAACTTTATGGATCATTGAGACAACTTCTGTATTATAAGCTTTGGATCTGAGTTTTAGAGTTGGTTTTAGACTCCAAGCATGAGTCTTGATCTCATTTCCCCCTCTTTTGACCTAGTGAGTGTTTTAGTCATGCATGGGACATGCATGACTAAAAATCTATGACTTTTATCATCCTTTGGGTGAGGGAAGACCCTCTGGAAAGTCCCAAGTAGCGCCTGATAGGAATAAGAGCTTAATGCTCAAAGCTGGCCAAGACATCACTCACGACGTGAGGAATGAGCCTATCACATAGTGAGAATGCATGTCATCCCGACTGTTTTGTCCGGATTAGGTGATGATGTGACCCAGATTGGCCACGACATGACGATGATTGGAATCGATGTTGGGCGAGTTGATTGGATGAGTTGACCCGCTAACTTGGGGACTATAACAACCCGAAATTTCTATCTTGTACAAACCATTCACTTCAATCTAAGTCATACTCGTTTCTGCTAACTTTTAGCACTATTTAGAGTCTGTTTGAGCATTCTGAGCCTAGTGCATCAAAGGAATCAGTGTTTGGATGTATCAGTTAATGTTCCAAACCATTTAGCAAACTGTAAACCTCCTCAAAAGGAGTTTACGGTCAAGAAAGTTAGAGCTTACGGTCATGGTGACCGTAAACTCCCAACGTATACATAATTCATGATCATTTTGATCATTTCTTTCCTTTCCAAGCCTAAAATTCCGAATTCTCTCTCAAGTATCATAAGATCTTCATCTTGATCTTCCAAATATGTAAGAATTCTCTCCTTTGATTTGTTGATTATATCTCTTTATCTAGTGATTATGCATGATTTCATCCATGAAATCTCTTCATTTTGATAGATCTTCAAGTGTTCTTCATTTTACCAAGAATACCAATAACACACACTAGTGTTCTTGGATCCTAATCACCCTTGCAAGCTTCTAATAAGTAAGTACACTACCCTTAGCTTGAAATATGCTTGAATCACTAGTTAATCACCTTGAAAACATCGTTTTTAAACCAAAGATCAAGGTATTTACGGTGTAAGTGTATCTCCTTAGACAGTAAACTCTAATGAAAGGTGTATTAGAGGCCTTAAACCCTTCCTAAGGCTAAGCATGGTCCCTAGAATCTGATGCCTTTGAATGAAGCCCTTAAAAACCATCATTTGTGCAAGATTTGATGAGTTTATGGTTGGATCTCCTTAGACAGTGAACTCCATGACCGTAAGGTCATTAGACCGTGAACTCCAATGGTCATACCATTTTGACCGTAAGCTCCCTAGGTCATGTCAATTGGACTGCAAACTCTATAGGGTGGCCATACACCCTAGTTATGCAATCATATGCGATTGTATCCCTTCAATATAAGAGTTTACTAGTATATTAGGGTGTTATCCCTTATAATTAGTTGTTTATACACTAATCAAATACACATACATGTCATTATATGTTATTAGGATCATTGTGTGCTCAAGGTTTCACCTGACACTCTACATCCTATTTCCAAACATACTTCCGTACCACTCACTACAGGTGAGTTCATACCCCTTAATTTATCTCCTAAATGATTTCAAATGCTTTTATGGGGGAGGGGGATACAAGTTGAAACATTATAGTTATTATATCTATCGCATGTCATTAATAACCATCTGTAACGACCCAAATTTCACGCCCAAAAATTTCATTTAAAGTAAGTAGTTTGTAAAGCATTTGTAGTAAAACGTCATACGATCATATCATTTCAATGAACATATCTCGTGTCTAAATACCCAACACATGAAAATAGTAATCGTGTCAGAGTACAATCCCATAATTTATCATAATGCGGAAAACCAAAGTGTGTGTGTATGATGTGCCGCGACCGCGCCGGCTCCTTCCCCTTCGCTGAAGAGGTACCTGAAACAAAACTGAAAACTGTAAGCACAAAGCTTAGTGACTTCCCCCATCGTACCACATACCATACAATCATATCACATACATACTGTCAGGCATTTCTGGGGTGCCCGACCTACCCGGTACGGCCATTCTGGGGTGCCTACCTACCCGTGTCAAGCCATTCTGGGGCGCCGACCTACCCGTGTCGAGCCATTCTGGGGTGCTGACTACCCATCGTTCCTAACAACCGAACCTCGGGGACTGGTCCCCTCCTACTACCTCTATCGCATATAACATACAAGCTAGCATACAAACGTATCATCACATACTGTCAGACGTATCTGGGGTGTCTGACTACCCTTCGGTCCTAACAACCGAACTCTACACATACAACATATCATGCTAGCATATAACATATCAGGTAGTAGCAAACCCAGATGATATCACAAAGACAGTCACCTAACATACGAACCCTACTGGTGGGCCGGCATTGTGGCCGATGACCCACCGCTACTGGAAGGTAACTCACCTCGAAGTAGCTGCTGATCTGCGCGAGAATTATCTGTCTGCTGCTGCTGCTCCGGAAATCCTCCGGCTGCAATTCCCACGAAACACTCAATCAAACACCACTAACCGCCCTTAGGGTAAAACGACCATTTTACCCCTAACCAAGTCAAAAGTCAAAGTCAAAGTCAACTTCCAGTTGACCCGACTCGCCGAGTTGTCTCGCTAACTCGTCGAGTCCCTATCCAGTCGATTGTCCTCACTCCTTACCCTACTCGTCGAGTTAGGCATGACTCGACGAGTTCTCCTTACATACAGATATCCAATAGTCCTTCATTCGACTCACCGAGTTGTATGAACAACTCGCCGAGCCCTTCTTCATCTGATGAACACTCTTGTCGGTGACTCGCTGAGTTGTATGAAAAACTCGTCGAGTCTGTTCTTGAGGCAAGAAGGTTGCCTTGGACTCGCCGAGTCCCTCCATTACTGAGTCTGGCTTTCGATTCACTGAGCCCACTTATAGCTCACTGATCCCACTCGGCATAACTCAAAAGGGGAAAATCGAGGACTCGCGACTCGGCTCACCGAGTCCAAATAACGACTCGCCGAGTCGCATTCATGTAATTACTATATACTTGATTATGCTTGAATCCAATGCATTCCATTCATGGATCTGGGTTCTTAGGGCTTGATTATAACGTAAAGTTTCCAACTTTACGTATAAATAATCACCAATGAAGGTTTTAGGGCTCAAAATGCACTAAAAGAGTAGATCTAGGGCTTCCATGCAATATGGCTCCATAAAGGCAGTAGATCCGAGCTCTTAGAGCCCAATCATGCCTAGATCTGAAGTCCCTTAACACTATAAGCTCATTACTCAAAGATCAAGACTAGAAGAGGCCTTAAAATGACTATCATAAGCTCTTAATGAGATAATAATGAAGGAACAAAGAGGGTTTCGAGTCTAATACCTCTAGAAACTCTGAAATGGCACAAAGATCCTGGATCTTCTGCCTCTCCTCTTGATCTACCTTCTTCTTCTCTCCAAAACTTCAAGGAATTGCACCAAAAGCACTCAAATTACCAAAAGAGGGGTTAAGGCATTGAGAGGGAGTGTTCTGGACGCAATGGGGGCCATTATGAGGCACAAAACGATGTTTAAATAGGGTGCAACCCTTTGAAATTAGGGTTTCTTCCAGACTGGCGGATTCGCCGAGTCCAGGATATGGACTCGTCGAGTCGCCAACTTAAACGTGCTCGAAATCCCGACCCTACTCGGCGAGTCGGGCCTACAACTCGCCGAGTTCCAGCTAAAAATGCAAAAATACTTAGTTTGAATTACATACCAGGAACTAGGTGCTACACCATCAAACAATGGATTTGCTATACTTTTAGTTGTTTTTATCAAGCAAACCACTTCAAAATGTTTATCAAACTCTTTTACATGTTAACCTCTTTATCAAACTTGTTCTTACATGACAAACCTTTTCCTTTAAACTCTTTTAAACTTATATATTTTCAAAACCATGTCTAATGCATGTATAGTTATATTAGTAAGGTTAGTAGGACTTAGGACTGATAACACACTTTACTTCATGTTCCTTGTTTGGTTGTGGACTTAGAGTCCCCTGTTGTTTGTCCGAGTGTCGTTTGATCCTTAGTTATATATTATGTATATATGTATAGACATAAAAGCTTTTATCTTGGTTAAATACACTCTGTTATGCAAACAACTCTACTAGTAAACTATAATAGGTATAGTTTAGGAAGACACTACTCATTACTTCTAGTACAATGAATCATACAAAGAGTCAATTCATACAGGAGTCAATACATACTATTATGAGAAACTAAGCGAACATACTATTATGAGAAACTAAGAGAACATACTATTATGAGAAACTAAGAGAACATACTATTATGAGAAACAATACATACTATACACTATACAAGAGAACATATTATGATGAGAAACAAAGAGAACATACTACATACTAGACAGAGAGAACATACATTACACTAGTACACACAATACATATACAAGAATACTATAACATAAATGTGAGCCACGGTTTCAGGGCATGGCATCACCTGTCAAGGCTTGTTTTGTATCCAGAGTCTCCAAGAAGGAGAGCGTGAATTTGTGTATAGATCTATACTGGATTGACTATCCTACACCTTGTTGTTCACTACAGTGGGACTTGCAAGTCTATGGGTGCCAAATGTCATTTCTTCCGACGTCTTTCATCGTCGTGTTTTTAGTCGATTGTATGGTACAATCATATCACATTATAACTTAAATAAACAATTGGTTTAAGGTAGTTGGTACAACAATAGTTACTATAATACAACACTACAATACTTTATTAGTTCCCCATTGCAGTCACATTGTGATCTTCTCACATAAAAGGTGATGTAAAACTATATTTTTGGTTAATGATAGTCACACTTGGGAAAATACACACTCTTACAAGAAACAAACATACTGAACATTTGATGCCTTGGTAGAAGGCTACGTTTAGTTGAAAATATAGGATTTTCTAGGAGATACAAACATTTGCTACAAACATTTACAAACTTATACATCAAATACTTACAAACATTGTCGTACAAACAATGACACTAAAATGCTTATGAACTCACCATCTTTAAAGCTGATCAACTCTTTCAAAATAACTTGTATTCTCAGGTCATCAGTAGACAGGTACCGATGCCAGGTTTTTAGATGATGGAGCTCGTTCAAGACTCATATCTTATTTTGATTTACATTTTTGGTGTCTTATAAACTTCACATAACACACTTGTATTAAATTATATTATTAATGCAATGGATGATGTTGTTGCTTGTTTACTACTATGCTTTGTTGTGATACTATACATGACGTCCTCCACCCCCGAACATTTCCGCCGTTCAGGTTTTGGGGTGTGACAGATTGGTATCAGAGCATTTCTTATAGTGAATCGAGTATATCAACCAATAAAAGATATATAAATTATAAACACAACGGGATTAAAATACTTTGACCTAGAGTTTATACTTTTAAATAATAAAATATTTAACCAAGTATACATACCTGCATTCATTCTAAAATCAGTGTCACTAGGACAAAACAAAAGTATTACGATTGTTGAACATCACAAGTAAGCTTGGGGATGCATGGTCAGTTCTGAGAACGACATAGCCTGATCAACTATGTTGGTCCGAGAAGTTATTAGCATATGCCCATGAATGGTTGTGATGTGGCAACAAGTCTAAAAACTTACCAACAATACTACAATGAAACCATTAGAACAAAACATAAGCCTAAAATACTATAGGAGTACTTTGTGTTACTAAAACCCTTATCTGAGAACTAAAGGTCTTTGTTAGTAGGTCAATAGTTGCTAAGTGATCTTTGCTTTACTTCCTGTTCCTTGTTTGGTTGTGGATTTGGAGTTAGGGTCACTTATTCGAAGGTCTATCTTGTTTTGATTACATATAACTGGTATGCACTAAGATAGCATTGAAGTAACTGATAAAGATCATCTTATAATTATCTAATTAGTAAGTCTATTAATTATTTCTTTACCCCTTTTCTCGCGTAGATAACATGGTTGGATTCCATCCCCACGGCAACCCATACTTCCCAAACGAAGGCAATGCAGGATGGCTTGAAGAAGAGCCAGAAGATGATCGTCCCATCCCTTTGGATGATCACCATGCTGAAGGCTTTTCTGATGGTTCTGACTCCAAGCCAGAAGTCAACAACCTACCACAAGAGGCTCCAATCCCAAACCTTAACCCCGACCAGCATTTCAAGGTCCCACACCATTGTGGGCGACAAACTTGAACCATTGGAGTGATGAGCAGGGTCAGCCATTACCCTTCAATGGAGACCGAAGCTTTTCCAATCTAAGCGAGGGAGGTTCAGCTGATCAATTCCTGCCCATCATGGTCCATAGGATTTCTCGGAATGTCGAGCAAGGTCGGGCAACCATCGACCGAGTCATGGAAATTGATGCCAACTATGGCGTTAACACGGTCTGCATTTGCCATCTCGAAGAGGCTATGGAAAGGACTAGGATAACCAATGAGACTCTGAAGCAACAACTAGTTGCATCCCAAGCTGAAGGCAGGGAACTTCGAGCTCGAAAGGCAATGTCTGAAAGGCGCATGAGAGACATGGAGCCCCGTCTGTCAGATTCAAGGACTCATTCTAGTGGTTCTTGGTGTAGATAGAGCCTACTCAACTTTCTCTTTTGGATATAACTTATTTTATGTAAAACTCTAGTTTAATTTCCTATCTTTGTGAAGACTTTGGATCTGTTAGGTCTTGATTAGGTCGTAGTTTTGTCAAAATTTTCCCATCTTGGTTTGATGTAAGACCTAGTTCTAGGTCATTTTTCCAGAACTAGTTACATCTGTAATACTAGTATTATTGACAGATATCTAATCTCATGGAAATTAATTTCCAAATGCTATCATCTTTTAGTATTAGATCTACATTCAATCATAATATTCAATCGTGTCGTTGGGCTATGGAGAGTTAGTGCATAAGCCACTCTCATCATTTCTCTCTATTAAACTCTTACCAGTATCGTTATCTTTGTAAACTTTTAGTTAAAATATGCCTCCACGCCAATCAACGAGACGCGATCTTCGAGTAACTCCAATACCACCACCTCCTCCACAAATCGATACGGCAGCTCTAAATGCTGCAGTAGCTGCGGCTGTTGCAACAGCCATGGCTCAATATCATTCTACCAGTACCAGCGAAGGTGGAACACCTGTTCATTCTACACAAGGTGAGTTTCCCGTGCGCTCAAGAGAGTGCTCCTACAAGGACTTCACTAATTTCAAGCCATTGTCCTTCAAAGGGACTGGCGAAGTCATTGCCCTCTCGCAATGGTTCGAAAAGACAGATTTGATCTTCGAGATCTGCTCATGCCTAGAAGGGAGCAAAGTCAAATTTGTTGTGTGCACCTTCGAGGAAAAAGCCCTGACATGGTGGAATAGCCATGTCAAGTCACTAACTCTAATAGTGGCAAATTCTATGGGTTGGGAAGCTCTGAGAGAGCTCATGATTGAAGAATACTGCCCGAGGGGCAAAATCCAGAAACTAGAACAAGAACTATGGAGCCTAACCATGAAGGGCTCCGACATAGTCTTGTTGGATAAGGTGTCTAAGTCCATAACTTATTTGGTATATACTTGACCCGACCCGGCATGGTCCATTTGGGTTGCATTTCACCCGAACAATTTATGGATAATTTTATGAGAGTTATACACATATGTTTATTAATATATTATAAGTTATAATATATTAATATGAAGTTATGTTATTTAATTAGTCTTAGTCTTAAATTAATTATGAATTAATTTAGAGATTAAAAGGAAGACTAATTAGATTATGGGCTATTGGTTTTATATGGTGTGGGCTAACACTCATTTGTTAATGGACTAGGCTTGGATGGAAGTCCATGGATGATCCATGGAGCTTTTAACCCATGGATCCTTGGAAAAGGAAAGGTCATGGATTATTAGGGTTTCACCCTAACCATGTACATTATATAAGCATGCTTATGTTGCATGAAATAGCCACTAGGATGTATGCTTGTGTGTGGCCGAAAATATAAGTGTGTGTACTCTCTCAAAGTTTTCCAAGAGTTTGTGGAGATTTGTAATTCCATTTGAGGCATTCACACTATTGGTGCTTGGCCCTCAAACTCCTCAAGAATCAAACTTATCAAAAAGGTATGTAATCTCTTCTAACTCTTTTATGTTTAAAAGTACCCCATGCCATGTTAGATAGGTTATGAACCTTGGAAAATTATTATTTTGCATGTATTTAGACAAACATAGATCCAAGGTTTATTATGGTTGCATGCACACTTAGGAAGTGTTAGATTGCTCAAAACCCAATAGTGGTATCAGAGCCTAGGCTTGCTTGTTTGATACTTGATGCAAAATAGTTGAAAAAGTCGAAAAACTTGCTGTCTGCCTGATGAACTCACCGAGTCAATGTGGGGACTCGCCGAGTCCATGTGTATCTTCAACCTACTCGCCGAGTAGGTTCACGCACTCGACGAGTAGGAGCCACAGAGTGCAGATTTTCGACTTTAGCTGCTGGAAATGGACTAGAAACATTACCCTAAACTGTTTTGGTGTTTTAAAACTTATTTTAGTTGGTCTAATGGTTGTTCTAATCCATTTACAATAGCATATATCAAAATTCCATGATTTTTATGTGTTCATATAATTCTTGAAATTTTGATGATCATGTTCATGTTCTTATGAATTTAGAAGATGATAGGAATTATTTGCTGAATTGTTTAGAATTAATTCTTGATCATTTATGTGTTTTAATGGAGTCCATAATTTGTCCTCAAGTTATGGATATCCAAAGGTCATTTTCTTTAACACACACATTTAAACACATAAGTTACATGAAAATGAATCTTTAATTCATAAGTTATAAAATGAAAAAGTTTTGGATAGTTACAAAACTTGCCCTCAAGTTTTGGAATTTGTAAAGTTTCACACACTTTAATAAACTTTAATTCCAACCCTTAGAGTTTTAATAGTTAAAATTCAACCCTTATACTATTTATAACATTAATGGTTAATTATTATTATATATATATATATATATATATATATATATATATATATATATATGTATGTATAAGAATAAGTCGTTCTACCGTTAGTAGGCCTCATTCACGAAGTCGGTCTATAAGGTGGGTATAAGGTTGTTGCCTATAAAATGGCGACTTAATGGGTTTCCACTCTCACCCACCGCTTGCTTGACTGGTGGAGGGTCGTTAGCCGAACAGGTAGGACAATGACTTTAAATCCTCATTAAAAGTATAATGATTATTATAAAGTAATTAAACCTTTTAATTCCCAATCTTAGTTATTTTAGGAAAAATGTGAACATGGTGCTAGTCCATGGAATTCACACTTTGTACCTTACCAAGTCGTTGGTGGAGCGTGTGTGGTTAACCGGCACACTAACTTGGACTAGTAAGAATCACGAAGGGTGAATTAATGTTTTTCATAGATCAATGGAGCATGTGTGGTTAACCGGCACATTGATTAGGTGATAATATTAAGGGTACCAAGTGAATTAGCATGGTTATTCACACCTTGTTTTGTGATCCTCGGCATCCCAGTCACAAAACTTGAAGGGCACAAGAGAGATTGAAACATGCCATTGAAAAGTTCAATGAATCTCAAAAGAATCTAGGAATTTCAAATCCAATTAAAACCTAATAATACATTTTGTTTTTTCATGGTGGAAATTGGTGAATCGTCATTCACCTACCTTTCAAATATATTTTTACTTAGATTACGGCATCCCTCTTCTAAGTATAATATATTGTGATTGGGTCCTAGCCTTAATATTACATTTGGGTGTCTTATTAAGGATTCTATATATCTAATCTAAACTTGCTTTCTTCTTTCAGATGTCTTCCAACACTAATGCTTCAGGCTCTAACCCAACTGGTTCTTTCTCTCTCATGAATCTTTGTGGGAGGGTCATCTTTGATGGTTCCAACTTCATGGATTGGATTAGGAACATCAAGATGGTTACTCATTATGAGGACAAGGAATATGTCCTCGATAAGGAGTTAAAAGAGCTTGATGAGTCTACTGCTACTCCTGAGGAGATCGCTGAATTCAGGACACATGAGAGAGATGCTACTAAGGTGGCATGTATCATGATGGCCACGATGACAGCCGAGCTCCAAAAGTCATATGAAGATTTCTACCCTTTTGAGATGCACCAGGACCTGATGGAAAGGTACCATCAGAGTGCTCGTCAGGAGCGGTATGAAATAATCTCCTCCATAATAACTACCCGCATGAAGGACGGTGATTCCGTCACGGCTCACATGCAAAAGATGCAAAGGTATGTGGACCGTTTGCTGAAGCTGAATGTGAACATCCCTGAGGAGTTGGCAATTGACATCGTTTTGCACTCCTTACCTTCTTGTTATGACCATTTTCGTATGACATATCATATGAACAAGGAGGAAGTTACCCTCAGCAAGCTTCAAGGACTCTTGAAGACCGCTGAAACTAGTCTTAAGGGCAAGGCGGTTGTTACCTCTACTACTCCTACTCCAACATCTACCCCTGTTTTGGCTATCGGGCAAGGCAAAGGGAAAAAGAGGAAGCACCCTTCGAAGGGTACCAAGGGAAAGTCTCTTGAAGGCTCCTCATCGAAGACCAAGAGCGGTTCTGTCACTCCTTCTGCCATTCCCAAGGATGCTGAATGCTTTTATTGCCATGAAAAGGCACACTGGAAGCGAAACTGCCCTAAGTACTTGCAGGATCTAAAGGATGGGAAAGTGAAACCCACCCATGCAGGTATTTACACTATATTGTCTAATTACTCAACATATTCTAACTCTTGGGTGCTTGATACAGGATGTGGTATTCACATATGTTCTGATTTGCAAGGCCTAAGAAGAAGTGAGGATGTGGAGCACGGGAAGATAAACTTGATCATGGGGAATAGGAAGGCTTCACCTGTTTCCAAGATTGGAGTTTATACTTTGTTGCTTAATAATGGGTTAAAATTAGATTTGAATAAATGTGTGTACTCGTCTGATATGGCGAGGAATATTATTTCTTTTCATGCTTTGTACAAACAAGGTTTTACCTTTTCGTTTGATAATGAATGTGGTGGTATTAATGCTTTTTTTTTTTTTTTTTTAAAATGTGTTTTATTTTAAAGCGTTACCTTGTGATGGTCTGTATGAAACTATGTCGATTGTAGACAACTTAGGAAATAATGTATTGTATATTGATTCTTTTACTATCCTAGATAAAACATCATTGTGGCATTGTCGTCTTGGACATGTAAACAAGAAATGCATAGGCCAACTCCAAATGAGTGGAGTCTTGGAATCATTCGACCTTAAATCGGATGATAGTTGTGAATCTTGTCTACTTGGTAAGATGACAAAATCACCCTTCACTGGAACTTGTGAAAGGGGTGAGGGTTTGTTGGACCTTATACATACTGATGTATGTGGGCCATTCAAAACCGCCACAAGGGATGCTAATCGGTATTATGTAACTTTTATTGATGATTTTAGTAGATATGGGTATGTCTACTTAATCAAACATAAGTCAAAAACCTTTGAAAGGTTTAAGGAATTCAAACAGGAAGTAGAAAATCAATTGGGCAGGAACATTAAGATGCTTCGATCCGATCGAGGTGGTGAGTATCTTAGTACCGAGCTCCTTGACTATCTTAAAGAGTGTGGGATTGTCTCACAATTGACTCCTCCCAGGACATCACAGCTGAATGGTGTAGCTGAGAGGCGTAATCGAACCTTGTTGGACATGGTTCGCTCTATGATGAGTCGAGTTTCGCTACCAATCTTTTTTTGGGGGTATGCCTTAGAGACTACCGCCCATATCCTTAATTTAGTCCCTACAAAGAAGGTTACCAAAACACCTCATGATATGTGGATTGGGAAGGTTCCCAATTTGAACCACATCAAGATTTGGGGTTGCGAGGCTTTCGTGAGGCGTGAGACTCATGATAAGCTCGAACCCCAAAGTGAAAGGTGTATTTTCATCGGCTACCCACAGAAATCCTTCGGTTACCTCTTCTACAGACCCAGTGAGAATGTGGTCTTTGTAGTAAGAAGAGGGGTCTTTCGTGAGAGAGAATTTATAATCCAAGGAGACAGTGGGAGGCAAATTGATCTTGAAGAAATTCAAGAAGCAATTGGTGAAGGAACCTCAGACACTAGCAATCAACCTGAGGAGGAAACTCCTGTTGAGCAAGCTGATATGTCTGTACCTCCGAGGCGTTCCACACGGGTTAGGAACACACCTTCATTTTATTATGGCTTTCATATTACTACAGAAGGTGATACATTTATCAGTGATAGTACACTGGTAAATTTGGATGAACCTAGTAGTGTTAAGGAAGCCATGGCAGGCCCGGAGTCTGCTAAATGGAAGGAGGCTATGGACAGCGAGATACAGTCCATGTATGACAATCAAGTTTGGAACTTGGTTGACAATGTACCAGGCCGTAAAACAGTCGGGTGCAAATGGATCTTCAAGAAGAAGACCGACATGGAAGGAAAAGTGCATACTTATAAGGCTCGACTGGTTGCGAAGGGTTTTACTCAGACTCATGGTATTGATTATGATGAAACCTTCTCGCCGGTAGCAAAGATTAAGTCCATTAGGGTTATGCTAGCCATTGCTGCATTTCATGATTATGAAATATGGCAAATGGATGTCAAAACCGCCTTCCTTAATGGAAAGTTGGCTGAGGATGTGTACATGAATCAGCCAGAGGGTTTTATCAGTGCAGAGTACCCTAATAGAGTATGCAAGCTTGAGAAATCCATTTATGGATTAAAACAAGCATCTCGTAGCTGGAATCTTTATTTTGATGAGAAGGTCAAAGAGTTTGGCTTCTCTAGAAGTGAAGATGAGTCTTGCGTGTATGTCAGAGCTAGTGGGAGTATAGTTAGCTTCTTGGTACTGTATATGGATGACATACTACTTATAGGAAATGACATCCCAACCTTGCAGGAGGTCAAGTCCTGGCTTGGGAAGTGCTTTGCTATGAAGGACCTAGGGGAGGCTGCCTATATCCTAGGGATAAGGATATTAAGAGAAAGGAGTAAAAGACTAATTGGACTTGGTCAGAGTACCTACATGGATAAGGTGTTGAAAAGGTTCAACATGCAGAATTCCAAGAAAGGAGATTTACCGATCCAAAGCAATGCAAAACTGAGTAAGACTCAGAGTCCAAGTACAGAGGCAGAGATAGCTGAGATGAGCCAATTACCGTATGCTTCCGTTGTTGGCTCGATCATGTATGCTATGACTTGTACCCGCCCTGATGTGGCCTTTGCTTTGAGCATGGTCAGCAGGTATCAGGGGAACCCTGGCAAGGCTCATTGGACCGCGGTAAAGAACATTCTCAAGTACCTGCAGAGGACTAAGGATTGGATCCTTACCCTTGGTGGGAGTGATGACTTGAGAGTATTAGGGTATAGTGATGCTAGTTTTCAGACTGATAGGGATAACTTCCGCTCTCAGTCGGGCTGGATCTTTACCTTAAATGGAGGGGCAATTTCTTGGAAGAGTTCCAAACAGGAGACGGTGGCTGATTCGACTTGTGAATCAGAGTATATAGCAGCGAGTGAAGCAGCGAAGGAGGTGATATGGCTAAAGAACTTCATCGGAGACCTTGGAGTTGTACCAGCTATTAAGGAACCTATGGAGATTTTCTGTGACAACAATAGTGCGGTTGCCTTAGCCAAGGAACCAAGAGATCATGGCAGATCCCGACACATTGACAGAAAATATCACTTCATAAGACACAAGATTGAAGAAGGACTCCTCGTGACAAGGAGGATATCGTTGGATGAGAATCCTGCAGATCCCCTTACGAAGGGACTGACGAGGGTTAAGCATTTTCAGCATGCGAGGAGCATCGGGCTGAGAGACGATATTAGTTTTACAGATTAGATAGTTTTCCTGAAACTTGTAAAATGTAATCGATGTTTGATGATGAATAAAATTTGTGATTTATTTATGAGTAAAGTGTTACTGTCATTGTCAATTATTTACTATTGTTTCAGTTTTGCATGTTTTGACTTCCAGAATAATTAATTTATTCAAACCTCCACAATCGATCATACGTCGGAAGTAGGTATGAATCAAGATTGTCATGAATTGGGTTTGTAGATGGCTAAAGGTGTTTAGACATGGCAATGGTTGCTGCAACATTCATGAGTACTCATAAGTTGTGAGTATTTGTATAAACCCACGCTCACTTGTATCACTTCATGGAATTTATCTCGAGTGATCGTGAGACGATAATATCATATAAATCTTCAAACCTAGAGATATGAGTTGTTACCTATGAGTTGGTTGTGCATTGATTGCACGTAAACGCATCAGTAACTTGATGTTATAAAACGTGCCTTTGTGTACAATTCAACAAGTAGTAGAACAAGCATATGAGTCGAAGTTTATCTGTTCCTTCTAGAAATAGAAGCGATATCTGGGCCCCTCGATGATTTTGTGTTGACCCATGTACCGGGCCCGATCAGAACTAAACTGATGTGTTCAGTAAAGTTCTTTGTCAAACAAATCGAAAATCGAGAAACAACTGCTAGACAATAAGCAAGACATAGTTCCATGTGTTTGTCCGGCTGATATCATGAGAACAGAGGATTATATGATCACTTGTCTTAAAATGGCGCTTCATAGTTCAACGGAGTTTTCGAGAGTTACGATTGCTGGTTGGTTCCTGAAGTTATATAGGCAAATACAGTTATTAGACTTATCCAAGTGGGAGTCTGTTGGATAAGGTGTCTAAGTCCATAACTTATTTGGTATATACTTGACCCGACCCGGCATGGTCCATTTGGGTTGCATTTCACCCGAACAATTTATGGATAATTTTATGAGAGTTATACACATATGTTTATTAATATATTATAAGTTATAATATATTAATATGAAGTTATGTTATTTAATTAGTCTTAAATTAATTATGAATTAATTTAGATTTTAAAAGGAAGACTAATTAGATTATGGGCTATTGGTTTTATATGGCGTGGGCTAACACTCATTTGTTAATGGGCTAGGCTTGGATGGAAGTCCATGGATGATCCATGGAGCTTTTAACCCATGGATCATTGGAAAAGGAAAGGTCATGGATTATTAGGGTTTCACCCAAACCATGTACACTATATAAGCATGCTTATGTTGCATGAAATAGCCACTAGGATGTATGCTTGTATGTGGCCGAAAATATAAGTGTGTGTGTGTACTCTTTCAAAGTTTTCCAAGAGTTTGTGGTGATTTGTGATTCCATTTGAGGCATTCACACTATTGGTGCTTGGCCCTCAAACTCCTCAAGAATCAAACTCATAAAAAAAGGTATGTAATCTCTTCTAACTCTTTTATGTTAAAAAGTACCCCATGCCATGTTAGATAGGTTATAAACCTTGGAAAATTATTATTTTGCATGTATTTAGAAAAACATAGATCCAAGGTTTATTAGGGTTGCATGCACACTTAGGAAGTGTTAGATTGCTCAAAACCCAACAAGTCTCATATACCGCCAGATTTTGCAAGCTGGTGGCTCTATGTCCCAACATGGTTCACACGGAGGGAAAAAATAGAAAGGTACATTTGGGGGCTGGTGCCTCCATTCCAAGGGACTGTCTTGGCTTCAAACCTCTCTACATTCGATAGTGCCAAGCGGTTGGCACAAAGGCTCATTGATGATGGGGTCCATACCCCGTCGTCAACAACAACCCTAGCCATATCAAAACCCTCCAAAGCCACTGCTAACAAGCAGAAATTCTGGGATGACAAGAAGAAGCAGAAAGCTGCCAATAAGCAGCAGGTCGTGGCAGTTCATGCTGCGATAGCACCTGCCGCTACTGCTCCGGTAAAGCAGTACGCTGGAAGTTTGCCAAAATGCAACAAATGCAACTTCCACCACATAGGAGCCTGCCGGGAAATGTAGTGTTCAAACTGCAACAGGAAGTGGCACACTGCCCGTTTCTACAATGCTCGGGCGAGGCCAATCAACCAAGTCCCCGACACTGGTATGGGCAAAGCTTGCTACAGTTGTGGCGAGGGGGGCTACTACAAAAGGAACTGCTTGAAGGCAGGGAATGTTGGGGGAGAAGGAAGAGTTTTGAGTATAGGCCATGAGGAAGCAGTTGCCGACCCCACAGTGGTCACTGGTACGTTTCTCCTCGATAACTCTTATGCATGCATTCTATTTGATAGTGGAGCGGAGAGGAGTTTTTTGAATCAAAAGTTTGCTCACTTAAGCAAAAATCACAAGCACTTAAAGAATCGTTCACTGTAGAAATGGCTAATGGGAAGACTGAGAGTGCCAGCACTATATACATAGGATGTACTCTAACTCTAGATAGCCATTCATTTTCAATCGACCTCATGCCGGTTTCAATTAAAAATTTTGATGTCATTATCGGCATGGATTGGTTGAGTCTACATCGTGCTGACATCATCTGTTATGAAAAAGGTTGTTTGCCTTAATCTGCCGTCTAGCGAAACTCTAGTAGTCTATGGAGACAAACCCGACACGAACCTTCGTATCATCTCGAGTATTCAAGCCCAGAAATACTTGCGAAAGGAATGTTACGTATTCCTTACTCATGTTGTTGATGTGAGCCAAGAGATGAAGGACATTAAGAACATTCCAGTAGTATGCGATTTTCCCGACATCTTTCCAAAAGAACTCCCAGGATTACCTCCACAACGTCAAGTCGAGTTCAGAATCGACTTAGTTCCAGGGGCTACCCCAATAGCCAAATCACCCTATCGACTAGCACCTGCAGAGATGCAAGAACTGTCTGGTGAACTTAACCAACTGCTCAGCAAGGGCTTTATAAGACTAAGCTTTTCACCCTGGGGAGCACCGGTCTTGTTCGTCAAGAAGAAAGACGGATCGTTTCATATGTGCATCGACTACAAGGAGCTCAACAAGCTTACCATTAAGAATCGTTACCCTCTGCCTCGCATAGATGATTTGTTCGACCAATTGCAAGGGGAAAATTACTTTTCAAAGATAGATCTGAGATCCGGGTATCACCAGTTACGAGTGCTAGAGGAGGATGTTTCGAAGACACCCTTCCGAACTCGTTATGGACACTACGAGTTTGTAGTGATGCCATTCGGATAACCAATGCGCCCGCCGTATTCATGGACTTAATGAATAGGGTATGTCGTCCTTACTTGGATCAGTTCGTCATCGTCTTCATAGATGACATACTTATCTACTCTCGTTGTAAGGAAGAGCATAGTAAGCATCTATGTCAGATCTTGGAAACGTTAAGATCAGAGAAGCTCTACGCGAAGTTCTCTAAATGCGAGTTTTGGATTTGAAGAGTAGAATTCCTAGGTCACGTTGTTAGTGAGGAGGGAATTCATGTGGACCCTTCCAAAATCAAAGCCATTGAGAACTGGTCAGCACTGAAGACGCCTACCGAAATTCGTCAATTTCTAGGCCTCGCTGGCTACTATTGTAGGTTCATTCAGAACTTCTCTCGAATTGCGAAGCCTCTTACGACTTTGACCCAGAAGGGCGTGACCTTTGACTGGGAAGAGAAGCAAGAGAAAGCGTTCCAAACGCTGAAACGAGCCTTATGCACCACACCGATACTATCCCTCCCAGAAGGGATAGAAGACTTCGTAGTCTACTGCGATGCATCCAACCAAGGGCTCGGTTGTGTTCTGATGCAACGAGGTAAGGTCATCGCCAATGCCTCAAGGCAGCTGAAGACACACGAGGTCAACTACACCAAGCATGATCTTGAGTTAGGAGTAGTTGTGTTTGCTCTGAAGATCTGGAGACACTACATGTACGGTACAAAAAACACTATCTTTACAGACCACAAAAGCCTACAACATATATTCGACCAAAAGGAGCTCAACATGAGACAACAACAGTGGGTCGATCTACTAAATGATTACGAATGCGAAATTCGTTATCATCCCGGTAAGGTTAACGTAGTAGCTGACGCCCTAAGTCAGAAAGAATACCCTGGTCGTAGAGTCAAATCGTTGACTATGACTATCCATTCACACTTGTCCACACAAATTAAGGAGGCCCAGCTCGACGCTTTGAAACCTGAAAATGTGGCAAGTGAATCCCTAAGGGGGATGGATAAGAACTTGGAAGTCAAGGGTGGCAGAGCCTTATATTTCATGGATCAGATCTGGACACCGAAACACGGTGGCTTCAGAGACTTGGTCATGACCAAAGCGCACAAAACTCGATATTCCATCCACCAAGGTTCAGATAAGATGTATCTGGATCTTAAAAAGTTATATTGGTGGCCTAACATGAAAGCATAGATTGCTACCTTCGTAAGTAAATGTCTTACTTGCACCAAGGTCAAGGTCGAATACCAGAAACCCTCAGGTTTACTACAACAACCATAGATACCGGAATGGAAGTGGGAGCGGATCACAATGGACTTCATAACCAAGTTGCCCAAGACAACGGGTGGCCTCGATACCATTTGGGTGATCGTAGATAGGTTAACCAAGTCCGCACACTTCCTGCCCATCAAAGAGACTGACAAGATGGAGAAGCTCACAAGAACATACATTCGGGAGATTGTACGACTGCACGGTGTTCCCATATCCATAATCTCTGATAGAGATAGTAGATTCACTTCGAGGTTCTGGCAGTCGCTACAAAGCTCCCTTGGAACGAGGCTGGACATGAGTACAGCCTACCATCCACAGACCGACGGACAAAGTGAGAGAACTATCCAAACCTTGGAAGATAAGTTGTGAGCCTGTGTGATCGACTTTAGGAAGGCATGGGATACTCATTTTCCCCTTGTCGAGTTTTCCTACAACAAAAATTATCACACGAGCATAAAGGTTGCTCCATTTGAATCCCTCTATGGCCGGAAGTGCAGATCCCCTCTGTGCTGGGCTGAGGTGGGTGACACCCAGTTAGCTAAAGGACGAGTTCCTGAAAGCACTCTCAAAGGTCCGGAGATCATCCAGGAAACATTAGAGAATATCGTTCAGATTCGTGAACGATTGAAAGTCTCTGGAGACCGACAGAAAAGCTACACGGAAAAACGAAGGAAACCGTTGGAATTTCAGGTGGGAGACCGCGTTCTTTTGAAAATATCACCCAGGAAGGGCTTGATCTGCTTTGGAAAGCATGGAAAGCTAAATCCAAGATACGTAGCGCCTTTCAAGATTCTAGCTAGAATCGGCCTAGTAGCTTACAAACTCAACCTACCTCTTGAACACAGTAACATACATTCTACTTTCCACGTCTCGAACTTGAAAAAGTGTCTGTCCGACGAGACTCTTGTTATCCCACTCGACGAGATAGAGATCAACGAGAGCCTCAACTTCATGGAAGAACCTGTAGATATCATGGACCGAAAGGTCAAGCAAACGAAGCAAAGCCGTATCCCGATAGTGAAGGTTCGCTGGAAGAACGCCAAGCGAGGACCTGAATTCACTTGGGAGCTCGAGGATCAAATGAAACTGAAATATCTTCATATTTTTGCTTAGTTATTTGTAACTTAATTGTTTAAATTCTAATTTCGGGATGAAATTCTCTCTAACGGGGGGATGATGTAACAACACGAAATTTCTATCTTGTACAAACCATTCACTTCAATCTAAGTCAAACTCATTTCTGCTAACTTTTTGCACTGTTTAGAGTCTGTTTGAGCATTCTGAGCCTAGTGCATCAAAGGAATCAGTGTTTGGATGTATCAGTTAATGTTCCAAACCATTTAGCAAACTGTAAACCTCCTCAAAAGAAGTTTACGGTCATGGTGACAGTAAACTCCCTATATATACATAATTCATGATCATTTTGATCATTTCTTTCCTTTCCAAGCCTATAATCCCGAATTCTCTCTCAAGTATCATAAGATCTTCATCTTGATCTTCCAAATATGTAAGAATTCTTTCAATTTGATTTGTTGATTATATCTATTTATCTAGTGATTATGCATGATTTCATCCATGAAATCTCTTCATTTTGATAGATCTTCAAGTGTTCTTCATTTCACCAAGAACATTAATAACACACACTTGTGTTCTTGGATCCTAATCACCCTTGCATGTTTCTAATAAGTAAGTACACTACCCTTAGCTTCATATACGCTTGAATCACAAGTTAATCACCTTGAAAACATCATTTTTAGCCAAGATCAAGGTGTTTACGGTTTAAGTGTATCTCCTTAGACCGTAAACTCTAATGAAAGGTGCATTAGAGGCCTTAAACCCTTCCTAAGGCTAAGCATGGTCCCTAGAATCCGATGCCTTTGAATGAAGCCTTTAAAAACCATCATTTGTGCAAGATTTGATGAGTTTACGGTTGGATCTCCTTAGACCGTGAAATCCATGACCGTAAGGTCATTAGACCGTGAACACTTGGACCATGAACTCCAATGGTCATACCATTTTGACTGTAAGCTCCCTAGGTCATGCCAATTGGACCGTAAACTCTATAGGGTGGCCATACACCCTAGTTATGCAATCATATGCGATTGTATCCCTTCAATATAAGAGTTTACTAGTCTATTAGGGTGTTATCCCTTATAATTAGTTGTTTATACACTAATCAAAAACACATACATGTCATGATATGTTATTAGGATCATTGTGTGCTCAAGGTTTCACCTGACACTCTACATCCTATTTCCAAACATACTTCCGTACCAATCACTACAGGTGAGTTCATACCCCTTAATTTATCTTCTAAATGATTTTAAATGCTTTTATGGGGGAGGGGGATACAAGTTGAAACATTATAGTTATTATATCAATCACATGTGATTAATAACCATCAAACAATGGATTTGCTATACTTTTAGTTGTTTTTATCAAACAAACTACTTCAAAATGTTTATCAAACTCTTTTACATGTTAACCTCTTTATCAAACTTGTTCTTACATGACAAACCTTTTCCTTTAAACTCAATTAAACTTATATATTGTCAAAACCATGTCTAATGCATGTATAGTGATATAAGTAAGGTTAGAAGGACTTAGGACTGATAACACACTTTACTTCATGTTCCTTGTTTGGTTATGGACTTAGAGTACCCTATTGTTTGTCCGAGTGTCGTTTGATCCTTAGTTATATATTATGTATATATGTATAGACATAAAAGCTTTTATCTCGGTTCAATACACTCAGTTATACAAACAAATCTACTATTAAACTATAATAGGTATAGTTTAGGAAGACACTACTTATTACTTCTAGTACAATGAATTATACAAAGAGTCAGTTCATACATGAGTCAATACATACTATTATGAGAAACTAAGAGAATATACTCTTCTGAGAAACTAAAAGAACATACTATTATGAGAAACTAAGAGAACATATTATTATGAGAAACAATACATACTATACACTATACAAGAGAACATACTATGATGAGAAACAAAGAGAACATACTACATACTAGACAGAGAGAACATACATTACACTAGTACATACAATACATATACAAGAATACTATAACATAAATGTGAGCCACGGTTTCGGGGCATGGCATCACCTGTCATGGCTTGTTTTGTATCCAGAGTCTCCAAGAAGGAGAGCGTGAATTTGTGTACAGATCTATACTGGATTGACTATCCTACACCTTGATGTTCACTACAGTGGGACTTGCAAGTCTATGGGTGCCAAATGTCATTTCTTCCGACGTCTTTCATTGTCGTGTTTTTAGTCGATAGTATGGTACAATCATATCACATTATACCTTAAATAAACAATTGGTTTAAGGTAGTTGGTACAATAGTAGTTACTATAACACAACACTACAATACTTTATTAGTTCCCCATTGCATTCACATTGTGATCTTCTCACATAAAAGGTGATGTAAAACTATATTTTTGGTTAATGATAGTCACACTTGGGAAAATACACACTCTTACAAGAAACAAATATACTGAACATTTGATGCCTTGGTAGAAGGCTACGTTTAGTAGAAAATATAGGATTTTCTAGGATATACAAATATTTGCTACAAACATTTAAAAACTTACACATCAAACACTTACAAACATTTTCGTACAAACAATGACACTAAAATGTTTATGAACTCACCAGCTTTAAAGCTGATCAACTCTTTCAAAATAACTTGTATTCTCAGGTCATCAGTAGACAGGTACCGATGCCAGGTTTTGAGATGATGGAGCCCGTTCAAGACTCATCTCTTATTTTGATTTACATTTTTGGTGTCTTATAAACTTCACAGAACACACTTGCATTAAACTAAATTATTAATGCAATGGATGATGTTTTTGCTTGTTTACTACTATGCTTTGTTGTGATACTGTACATGACGTCCTCCACCCCCGAACGTTTCCGCCATTTAGATTTTGGGGTGTGACATGGACTAGGTCGAGTTCATACTCACGTCGTGACCATGATTTGGTCACGACGTGAGGGCTAGCTGATGGAGTTTGGACCGTTGACTTTAGGCTATTTTGGAACATTTGGGCCTGAAGGTTCTCTATATGGTTGGGTCCATTAGTGAGTCTAGTTTGGGCTTGGGCCATTATTGGGCCATATGATTTATGGGCTTAACCTTAGAAAGTAACTATGGTTGGTATTGATTGTGTTCAGTGTGAGGAGTCGTTGTGAAGCAGACTTGGTTGTGAGATTTGCTATCTTCAGATTGAGGTGAGTCTCCTTACTGTGTTTGGTGGGTCAAAGGCACCAGTGTCAACCCATGATTTGTTATGATTAGGATGCTAGTTGTCTAAGTGAATCTTACATGTGTGGTATGTGATATGTATATCAGTTGGGGCCTGATGAGTGTATTTTCTGTTGTTATATTATTAATGCAATGGATGATTCTTACACGTATTTTATGTGTCTGTATGTATACTTGGCGGGGCCTGACGAGTATGAATCGGTGGGACTGATCTCATGTAACTGACATATCTGTTATCAACGGCGCTCGATGTCGGGCGGGGCCTGATGCTAGGTGGGTCCCGACTGTTGTAGGGAAAGATCCATTGTACTTATGATGTGGGGTAGCTTGGGGAACTCACTAAGCTTTGTACTTACGGTTTTCAGTTTATGTTTTTGGGTGCTTTCATATCAAAAGGGAAGAGATCAGGGTGATCGCATCGCACACACCATGTTTTCCACCTTATTTTACATGTAGTGTATAAGGTTTTTGTTAACTATGTGAAATGTTAGGTAGCATCCTCTTTTGACATGTAGTGTACATACAATGAATTTGATAATTTTTTTAACATTTAGATGAAATTTAATGTTTGGTATTTTTTGTATTATTCTTAAATGCACATTGTAAATGCATATCGTAAATGCACGTCGTAAATGCATATCGTAAATAGTTGCTGAAGTTTATGACACATAAATGTGTGTCATATTCATTTATGACAGGGGCTTTAATGATACGCAATGTGTGTCCTAAACACATGTCGTAAGGTTACGACATGCAAATGCGTGTCGTCTTCCTTTATGACAGGGCCTTCCTTGATACACATTGTGTGTCGTAAATGAGCATCGTAAATGCGTGTCATAACTACGTGTCGTAAATGCATGTCGTAAATAGACGACACGCAAAAGCGTGTTGTCTTTCGTTATGACAGGGCCTTCCTTGACACACATTTGCGTGTCGTCTGAGCGTTTTATGACATGCATTGTGTGGCGTAAAATGGTGTTTTTGTAGTAGTGCCTTACTTGTGGTTTATCAAAATATGTTTTTTTAATCTTAAGATGTACTAAATTAGTTTATAAAATAAAATGAGTTATTATTCTACAAATTTAGTAAGTCATTAGACTTTGATTATTAAAGGGAAATTTAAAATTGTGATTTTACTCATCAAAAACTCCAAGTCTTAATTATAAACAGAAGTTTTAGTAAAAGCCTAACCAGTTCTTAAAGCGCTCTACGACTAAACTCTAAATATAAGATATTATTTTATAAATGATCGCGATTAACGGTTAATAAAATGAAGTTTTATTTGAACCTAAAGAACCTTATACAAGTAATAAGATTTTTTACAAAACGTACAAGAATTGTTGGATGCATGCAATATTCATGAGACCATGTTTTTGTAACTATATTTGTAAAATATATATAAAATAGTTTTTAGAAATGCAAGCCAAAGAAGTCCTTTTGATGAACACTCGTGTGTCGTTTGTACGGTCTTGGTGTAACAGGGTCACTTGGTCATTAGGATTTTGTCGTATAATGTTTGATGTGTTTTTGTGCTTTCTAGTTCCAGATGGGTCACCTAGGTACTGGTTAGTTACAGTGCTACAAGTTGTTTCAAGTAGTAAGACTTGATCGGGAATCTTGTGTGATAAAGGTCACGAAAGCATGAGAGACCTGAGACATATATATATATATATATATATATATATATATATATATATATATATATATATATATATATATATATATATATATATATATATATATATATATATATATATATATATATATATATATATATATATATATATATATATATATATATGATCAAATATAACAAGTTAAACAATAGTTGTTTAGGTTCTCATTATGTAGGAATTACATATTTATGCAATCGGTAATCACTACCTACCGAGTTAGATTAAGTTGATAGGATCGATCTCACCTAACCATTACTTGTTTCTTAACTTGGATCCTATACTTTAATAAATTAATGTTTTAGAAACAATAAAATGTAATAACTATTAAATACTGAATATTGAAAATTACTAAATAAAAATTTGTTAAATTTTGTATATGACTTCTAATACTCTTAAGCTCATTTACCACCTCTCTCTTGTTGACTTTCTAGAGATAGTAACATATGATGGTTATAATTTCTATAACTAGTATGAATCCTTAATATTTTCCTCAAGGATAAACATATATATATATATATATATATATATATATATATATATATATATATATATATATATATATATGGAATCACAAATGAATATACTTTGTTCTCGCAGTGTCAACTTTTTTGGTGTTCTCATTTGATCTTACTCCTATATATATATATATATATATATATATATATATATATATATATATATATATATATATATATATATATATATATATATATATATATATATATATATATATATATAGGAGTAGGATCAAATGAGAACACCAAAAAAGTTGAGACTGTGAGAACAAAGTATATTCATTTGTGATTCCATGTATTCATTTGTGGAGGAATGATAAATTTTTACGCCTTTAATTTCAATTAAAGAGAAAAAACATATTCATGTTGATTGTGTGTAAAAAATTATCATTTCTCCACAAATGAGTACATGGAATCACAAATGAATATACTTGTTCTCGCATTCTCAACCTAGTAGGTGTTCTCATTTGATCGTTTCCTATATATATATATATATATATATATATATATATATACTGAAAGTTATAATTCGTAAACAACCTCAAAAAACCATTCAGTCTGATCATGATGCTTTGATATAAGCGTTATTGTGATGATGTTTCTGTGTCTCACATCATACTGGCATAATTTTTCTTGACCTGCAGAAGGTCTTGGACAATTATGAAGCATATTAGATGTCACATCATGTAAAGCAGATATTCATTCTGAACAGTAGAACCTGATTCAAACATATTCAAATTATTGAATAAAAGGAATGTCAAAGTGATTATGTACTCTAACAGAACTATAGTTCAGCTAAGGGAAATACAACATAAACCCGAGAAATCAAGAAAGGGACAATATGAGTAGTGTTGTTTCTATTATGGATAAACCTGGACACTGAAAGAGGAACTGCTCATCTTTTCTTACCAATTTGAGGAAGTCTGGATTGACCAGCACTTCGAATATATATATATATATATATATATATATATATATATATATATATATATATATATATATATATATATGATAGAGCTACTTATTTTTCCATTGTCCAATTGAGTATTTTATACTGCATTTGACACTAATAGTTGATGTTATGTGTAGGAGATTGGAAGAAATAAACAACTGATTACGAACAATTGGTATTCCATAGTGGAGATATAACAGGTGTTATTGACAATGTTGGAGCTTTTGATTACCAAATAGTATGTATTTAAACAATAGATGTTTTGTACCTATTCTTATAGGAACATGTAACAGTTGATTTTTTTTGAATAAATATGGATTTTCTTATTGTTTAATGGATGTTCACATTCGTGTTCTGAAACGATGTATTCTATGTTAAGAATTATTTACTCATAATGTTATTTATGAAGAAAAATAATATGAATTTTAATTAAATTAATAGTTCTAACGCTAAAACCTATATAATCATATTTAATTCTCTTCAAACTTATCTATGTCATTATCGTCGTGACTATATAAACATGAAACACATATACCAACTTCAAAAGATAGAATTTTTAAAGGCAAATGAGCTTGATTCATTTGATATATGTGAATCCTATTTATATGGGAAGTTGATTCACAAGTGTTTTTCTATATTAGTAGTGAAAGAACATATGTAACACTCGTGTTTCTAGCCTAGGCATTTATATTGATTTGATAGCCTAGGTTAACCTTTGTAACTCATTTTGAAGAAATGAAAAGGAGTTATGTGAATATTATGTGAATTATGTGTTTTATGCTTAATTATTAGGGCTTAATTAATTAAGAATAAAAATAAGTGTCAAACTTAATGTGTGAGATAAGCCCGATATCTTTACATAAAGTTGTAGTGGTCGAAACAAGGATTTCAGGGATATAAAGAATACCAAAATCCGAGTTATAATGAAGAAGTTATGACCTGTCGAAGTTTCGCGACAAAACCGGCACGGTGCTGAATGTCGTAAAAAGTGAGTTTTTGATAAACTACTTTTTAGCCTTAGTAATCAAAACGAAAGTTGTAGTATTCATTAAACCGAGAAGTTCGATAAAAAGAACGCCCAAATCTGACTTCGTATGAGGAAGTTATGATTTTTCGAAGTTTCAGCGTAGCAGTAGACAGCTAAAAACTTGAATTTTAGATCGAGCAATTTTTAGCCGACACAACCTAAACGAGAATTAAAGGTCTCATTATTAGGAGCACAACGGTAAAAAGTCTGACGAAAACGGACGTCGGATGAAGAAGTTATGAATTTTTAATGGATTTCGTGTCCCGGTCTGTTAAAAATAATAATATAAAATTTAAATTCAAAATTAGCCGACGAAGTCTAAATGGAAGTTGTAGATCGTAATTTTAGCTACGCGTGCATATAAAGAACGTCAAAAACGGAGTTCGTATGCGAAAGTTATGAATTTTAGAAGATTTTGGCACAAAATTCGAGAAATTTCGCATAAATAGGCTTCACCCGGAAGTGCCATGTGTCCTCGCTTCGCATGTGCCACGTATCCGGAACCTGTTGAGTCACCGAAGCCACCTGGCGAGGCGTGTCATTTCCTTCCGAGTCCGAACTGCGGTCCAATCCACTGACTACACGTAGAAGCCTCGGTGGCGAGCCTCGCATCCGACGCGTGTGTAGTGACTCATGAGTCCGAACCCTCGCAGGCGCCACGAACCCCCTACTTCGGACCCTAGACCTCAGTCCAATCACAAGCCGCCAGAGAGCCCTTCGCACGCGCAACCCTCGTGCGAGACACCCCTCTGCGAGCCTTCTCAGCCGTCGGATCAGAAGACTCCTGACCGTCCGATCAGAAGCTTCCCCCTATAAATAGGAGGGTGCGAGACCTCCCGGGTATTTTTGGAATTTTGCCATATTTAGCCCCTAAACCCATATTTTCTTCATATTAACATTCCGCAAAGCCCCGGTATCGATTGTAAAGCCCGGAATACCCCACGAAGTGCCCGAAGCCCGGAAAATTTATCTTTTCGGTTTCGAAGCCCGACTTTTACAAAGCCCGGTTTCTCAATAAAACTCCCGGTTTTATTAGAAACAATCGTTTTAGGAAACGAATTGCTGCCCAATTATCATCAAATCATGTGAGTGTATAGTCACTTTCATTTTACACATAGATATGAAGTATTTACCTTATAATACGTGCTATGTGTAAATATATTAATTATTTATTTGAGGTGATTGTTGTGTTGATGTTTTATACAAGCTTTAAACTGTATAAGTATTTTTATCTACAAATATGTTGGGTAGAACATGGGTAGATTGTGATGTGTGATAAAATAAAATTGATGAGAGGCCTCGATGTGTTTTGATATCCAATCATCTAGCGAAGTTTGGATGACGACCACGGACTTTCTAGACAGTCCAGTGGGAAACATTAGCAGGTCCACAACCTGTAGGTGTTAATGAACTAAGAGTGTTCATTCGCTGTACTCCATCCCCCTCATGGCTGCCTTTAGGACATTTATGGCTGAGGAAACCCCTTAGCAGTAGTGTCCATCCCGATGATATTCTTTAGGCTAGGTCCCTTGTGATAAGTGTTTAGGGACATAAAGTGAGGATAACGGGAACGGGTAATCAGGGTTATTGTTGATTGATGAACTTAGTAAGTTTATTATTATTGTGGGTTCAAAACCCTATATGCTCACCAGGCTCCCAAGCCTGACCCACTCATCTTTTTATGTTACAGGTAGTGGACCCCGAGCATAGTCGGAGGATAACGAGATATTTTTGGATTATAGGCCAGTAGTTGTAAATAACTGTTGAAAGGCTTATAATGTCTTGTTTATGCTTTTGATCTGTATCGGAACATGACATCCCGAGGTTTTGATATATATATGGAAAGCATATACCTTCTTAATGAAGGGTTTTGATAAACTTTTATCATATTTTTTTGGGGGACCAATTCCGCAACATCTTTTAAAAAGATTTCTCTGATTTTATTTTAAAAAGCATAAATTAAATCGGTTTTTTCTGGCCGATAAATTAGGGGATGTCACAGTTGGTATCAGAGCATTAGTTTAAGCGAACTAAGAAATTGTAAAATTTCTAGACTTGAACTTAGAATGCTAAGTGATGATTGTGAGATGAGTGTCTACCATATTTTAGACACGAGCACTAGTTTATTTTAGGGAAGATGCCTAAAATGCCCTTATGTGCTAAATGCTATGTGTTTGCCATGTGTGCCATTATTTGTTTGGATCTATGGTCTGTTGCCGACCGGATCTGGAAACCTTATGTGTGTAGGATTCTAAGCGTATGATTACGAGATTAGAACTAACATGTAAACGTTTCGGAGTGATAAGGGAATTGACATGTGTAACAAGGATAAAGACCTAAATTCGCCTTATTCGTTATATAGATTGTAATGGCCATAACTCGTAGTGGAGCTGCAAATGCAAATGGAAACAGGGATCAACAGCCTCAACCTCAAGTAGTTGATCAAGTACCTGTTGTAGGAGCTGCACCTGAGCCAATGACAATGGCTGGGGTACAAGCAATGATGCAAATGATGTTAGATCGCCAAATGGAGGAGACAAGGCGATTACTACAACAACATAGGGAAGAGACTACGATGCCTTTTGAACAGCCCGTATTGAATGAAGGGCAATCAGTAGGAGGGAACTACAGTGGGACTCTTGGTCAAGCCAACCCAGCGATAGTTAGACAAAACAACCAGGATGGAGGAGTTGATGGACGCGGATGCAAATACAAAGATTTCATGGCATCCAAACCGCCGTGTCTATCTGGGAGTCCGACACCGGTGGAAGTCATCAATTGGATCTCCGAAATGGAGACGATGTTTGAAAGTTGCGAGTGCAGCAACAAACAAAAGACCGCACTTGCAATTCCTCTGTTAAAGTCTGGTGTGTTGAGCTGGTGGATGTTACTAGCTGATTCGATGCCCAAGGGTGAAGCTAGTAAGATCTCTTGGGAAGAATTTGTGGTCCAACTGAAATTGCAGTACTGCTCTGAGCAGGATCTTCTGGAAATCAACAATGAGTTTCAGAATTTAAAGAAAGGAAAGATGAGCGTTACTGAATACGCAGCTAGTTTTATGGAAAAGATGAAGCTAGTTCCTCATCTAGTTCCAACTGAACTCTCTAAGGTCAACAAGTTTGCCCTCAGATTACCAGCGGACTTTGGTCCGATGGTTAAGAAGGCAACCACTTTGAAAGCCGCCATCTGGGCTGCTAAGAATGTCGAGGTTCAGATCAAAGAGAAGGGTCTGGAAAGAGCAGAAGTTGGTGAAAAGAGAAAATTTGAAGGAACTTCAGGTTCCAACAAGAAAAGCAAATTTTCTAAGTCCAAGAAGTTTAGAGGAGGAGGAGGTGAAGTGAAATGGTGTGAGAAGTGCAAGAGAAAGCACTCTGGGAGATGTAGTGAGGAGGTGACTTGCTTCAAATGTGGAAAGACTGGGCATTATGCCAACGTGTGTCCATCCGACAAGAGGGTATGTTTTGAGTGCCATGAAGTAGGGCATGTTCTTAAAGACTGTCCAAAGAGGAAGGATGCCGCAAAGCCCAATCTACCACCAAAGCCGAAGGCGAGAGCCTTTCAGATGACACTTGAAGCTGCGAAAGAAGAAGCCGATGTCGCTTCAGGTACCTTTCTCGTAAACGAATTGCCTGCCCAAATTTTGTTTGATTCTGGAGACAATTACTCCTTTATATCGCATGAATTTGGTAGAAAGCTAGCTTTTCCTGTAGATATGCTAGTTAATGCTATAATAGTCGAGATTGCTAGTGGCAAGTTTGTACCTGTTAGCCATTGTATGAAAAACATCCTCATTGACTTGGATGGGAATAAGTTCCAAGAGGAATTATTGCCTATCGAGTTAAATGGATTCGACATAGTTTTAGGAATGGATTGGCTTAGCGCCAATGATGCAGAAATACTATGTAGAAAGAAGATAGTAAAAGTAAACCCGCCAGGGAAAGAGTCGTTTATGGTGTACGGAGACAAACGCAGAGTAAACTCTGGAATCATTTCCCTAATGAAAGCCAGAAAGTGTTTGGCCAAGGGATGTACATCATATCTAGCGTTCGTGATCAATGCCAAGATGGAAAAGAAGGAGGTGCAGAATATTCCGGTGGTGTGTGATTATCCGGAAGTCTTTCCCGAAGATCTTCCCGGATTGCCCCCTGATCGACAAGTAGAATTTCGTATCGACTTGTTACCAGGAACGACGCCGATAGCGAAAGCACCTTATCGGTTAGCGCCAACCGAAATGAAAGAACTTATGACACAACTTCAGGAGTTATTGGACAAAGGTTTCATTCGACCTAGTTCATCACCCTGGGGAGCCCCTGTGTTATTTGTAAAGAAGAAAGACGGAAGCATGAGAATGTGCATCGATTACAGAGAGCTGAACAAAGTGACGATAAAGAATAAATACCCGTTGCCAAGGATCGATGACTAGTTCGACCAGTTGCAGGGTTCGAGCTATTTCTCGAAGATCGATCTTAGGTCGGGATACCATCAACTAAAGGTGAGAGAGCAGGATATCGAAAAGACTGCTTTTAGAACGAGATATAGACACTATGAATTTTTGGTTATGTCGTTCGGACTAACCAATGCCCCAGCAGCTTTCATGGATTTGATGAATAGGGTTTGTAAACCATTCTTAGTTAAATCCGTGATAGTATTCATAGATGATATCTTGATTTATTTGAAAAGCAAGCAGGAGCATGAAAGCATCTGCGCGAAGTGCTAGAAGTCCTGAAAAAGGAGAAGCTGTATGCAAAGCTCTCCAAGTGTGAATTTTGGATTCAAGAAGTCCAATTTTTAGGTCATGCGGTTAACCAAGAAGGAATAATGGTTGACCCAGCAAAGATTGAAGCTGTAATGAAGTGGGAACAACCAAAAAGTCCTACGGAGATTCGAAGCTTTTTAGGATTAGCTAGATATTACCGAAGGTTTATCCAAGGCTTTTCTTCGATTGCTACTCCATTAACAGCTTTGACCCACAAAGGAGCTACTTATGCTTGGAATGAGAAGCATAAGGAAGCCTTTGAGAAGTTGAAGAAGAGATTGTGTGAAGCACCGATTCTTTCATTGCCTGAAGGAGTTGATGACTTTGCAGTTTATAGCGATGCATCCGGAGTTGGGTTAGGTTGTGTTCTGACCCAAAGGGATAAAGTGATCGCGTATGCATCGAGGCAATTGAAGGAACATGAAAAGAACTACCCCACTCATGATTTGGAGTTGGCAGCGGTAGTATTTGCCTTGAAGATATGGAGGCATTATCTTTATGGCACCAAGTGTAAACTTTTCACTGATCATAAGAGTCTCCAATATCTCTTTAATCAGAAGGAATTGAACATGAGGCAACGACGCTGGCTAGAGTTACTCAAGGACTACGACTGTGAGATACTTTACCACCCTGGTAAAGCAAATGTGGTTGCTGATGCTCTCAGTCGGAAGGTAAACCTTGAAAAGAAAAGGCCAAGAGCGTTGAGAATTGAAGTTGTCTTGACAATTGTGGAAAGTATAAAGAAAGCTCAAGAGGAAGCTTTAGAGAAAAATGACCGAAAGGAAGAACGTTTAGGCAAAACGTTAGTGTTCGGTACAAACAACCAAGGGTTGAAGGTATTTCAAGATAGAATTTGGGTACCTAAGACGGGCGGAATAAGAGATCTTCTGATGGAAGATGCTCACAAGACCATGTACTCGATTCATCCCGGCAGTACAAAAATGTATAGGGATCTAAAACCCTATTATTGGTGGCCGACGATGAAGCTCGATGTTGCTAAGTATGTGGCCGAGTGTGTAACTTGTGCTAGGGTTAAGGCACAACATCAGAAACCGTATGGGAGTTTAGAACCTTTACTCGTACCCATGGGTAAATGGGAAGACATCACCATGGATTTTGTGACTAAACTGCCCAGAACAAGGAACGGTCACGACATGATTTGGTTGGTCATTGATCGCTTCACTAAGAGTGCGCATTTCATAGCAGCCAAAGAGAAATGGTCTATGGATAAACTTGTGAATTCTAACGTGAAGGAAATTGTGAGGCTTCACGGTGTTCCGTTTACAATTGTGTCCGATCGTGACAGCCGTTTTACCTCAAGGTTTTGGAGGAGTCTACAAGAGGAATTGGGTACCAAGTTGTGATTGAGTACAGCTTACCATCCGCAAACCGATGGTCAGAGCGAGCGAACGATTCAAACATTGGAGGATATGCAGAGAGCATGTACCCTAGAATTCCAAGGTAACTGGGATGAACACTTACCTTTAGTAGAATTCTCCTATAATAATAGTTTCCACTCAAGCATTAAGATGGCACCTTATCACGCTTTGTATGGGGAGAAGTGTCGAACGCCATCATGTTGGCTGGAAGCTGGGGAAAAGCAGTTTATGGGACCTGAAATAGTCCATGAGACTGCTGAAAAGTTGAAAGTGATAAGGGAAAGGATGTTAGCTGCTCAAGATCGACAAAAGAGTTATGCTGACAAGAAAAGACAACCGATATCCTTCGATGTTGGAGATTCGGTTTTACTTAAAGTCTCGTCGTGGAAGGGACTTATAAGATTTGGTAAGAGAGGGAAGTTGAGTCCAAGGTTTATTGGACCATTTTAAGTTCTTCAGAGAATCGGGAATCAAGCTTACAAGCTAGAGTTACCGGAAGAACTAGAGGGTATTCATAACACCTTTCATGTGTGTTATTTGAAAAAGTTCACAGGAGATGTGCCCGACATAATTCCGATTTCTGAGTTAATGTTGGATGAAAACAAGAGGTTGATCGAAGAACCTGAGGCAATCGTTGACCGTAAGACTATGAAGTTACGACGCAAGATGGTCAATTTAGTGCTTGTGCGCTGGAAACATACGAATGGACCAAATCTCACTTGGGAAATGGAGAGTGACATGATGAGTCGCTACCCGCATTTGTTTGGTGATATATGATTCCGGGGACGAATCATCCTAAGGGGGAGAGAATTGTAACACTCGTGTTTCTAGCCTAGGCATTTATATTGAGTTGATAGTCTAGGTTAACCTTTGTAACTCATTTTGAATAAATGAAAAGGAGTTATGTGAATATTATGTGAATTATGTGTTTTATGCTTAATTATTAGGGCTTAATTAATTAAGAATAAAAATAAGCGTCAAAATTAAAGTGTGAGATAAGCCCGATGTCTTTACATAAAGTTGTAGTGGTCGAAACAAGGATTTCGGGGATATAAAGAATACCAAAATCCGAGTTATAACGAAGAAGTTATGACCTATCGAAGTTTCGCGACAAAACCGGCACGGTGCTGAATGTCGTAAAAAGTGAGTTTTTGATAAACTACTTTTTAGCCTTAGTAATCAAAACGAAAGTTGTAGTATTCGTTAAACCGAGAAGTTTGATAAAAAGAACGCCCAAATCTGACTTCGTATGAGGAAGTTTTGATTTTTCGAAGTTTCAGCGTAGCAGTAGACAGCTAAAAACTTGAATTTTAGATTGAGCAATTTTTAGCCGACACAACCTAAATGATAATTGATGGTCTCATCATTAGGAGCACAATGGTAAAATGTCTGACAAAAACGGACGTCGGATGAAGAAGTTATGAATTTTTAATGGATTTCCTATCCCGGTCTGTTAAAAATAATAATATAAAATTTAAAGTCAAAATTAGCCGACGAAGTCTAAACGGAAGTTGTAGATCGTAATTTTAGCTACGCGTGCATATAAAGAACGTCAAAAACGGAGCTCGTATGCGAAAGTTATGAATTTTAGAAGATTTTGGCACAAAATTCGAGAAATTTCGCATAAATAGGCTTCACCCGGAAGTGCCACGTGTCCTCGCTTCGTATGTGCCACGTATCTGGAACCTGCTGAGTCACCGAAGCCACCTGGCGAGGCGTGTCATTTCCTTCCGAGTCCGAACTGCGGTCCAATCCGCTGACTACACGTAGAAGCCTCGGTGGCGAGCCTCGCATCCGACGCGTGTGTAGTGACTCATGAGTCCGAACCCTCGCAGGCGCCACGAACCCCCTACTTCGGACCCTAGACCTCGGTCCAATCACAAGCCGCCAGAGAGCCCTTCGCACGCGCAACCCTCGTGCGAGACACCCCTCTGCGAGCCTTCTCAGCCGTCGGATCAGAAGACTCCTGACCGTCCGATCAGAAGCTTCCCCCTATAAATAGGAGGGTGCGAGACCTCCCGGGTATTTTTGGAATTTTGCCATATTTAGCCCCTAAACCCATATTTTCTTCATATTAACATTCCGCAAAGCCCCGGTATTGATTGTAAAGCCCTGAATAACCCACGAAGTGCCCGAGAAGCCCGGAAAATTTATCTTTTCGGTTTCAAAGCCCGACTTTTACAAAGCCCGGTTTCTCAACAAAAACTCCCGGTTTTATTAGAAACGATCGTTTTAGGAAACGAATTGCTGCCCGATTATCATCAAATCATGTGAGTGTATAGTCACTTTCATTTTACACATAGATATGAAGTATTTACCTTATAATACGTGCTATGTGTAAATATATTAATTATTTATTTGAGGTGATTGTTGTGTTGATGTTTTATACAAGTTTTAAACTGTATAAGTATTTTTATCTACAAATATGTTGGGTAGAACATGGGTAGATTGTGATGTGTGATAAAATAAAATTGATGAGAGGCCTCGATGTGTTTTGATATCCAGTCATCTAGCGGAGTTTGGATGACGACCACGGACTTTCTAGACAGTCCAGTGGGAAACATTAGCAGGTTCGCAACCTGTAGGTGTTAATGAACTAAGAGTGTTCATTCGCTGTACTCCATCCCCCTCATGGTTGCCTTTAGGACATGTATGGTTGAGGAAACCCCTTAGCAGTAGTGTCCATCCCGATGATATTCTTTAGGCTAGGTCCCTTGTGATAAGTGTTTAGGGACATAAAGTGAAGATAACGGGAACGGGTAATCAGGGTTATTGTTGATTGATGAACTTAGTAAGTTTATTATTATTGTGGGTTCAAAACCCTATATGCTCACCAGGCTCCCAAGCCTGACCCACTCAGCTTTTTATGTTACAGGTAGTGGACCCCGAGCATAGTCGGAGGACAACGAGAGATTTTTGGATTATAGGCCAGTAGTTGTAAATAACTGTTGAAAGGCTTATAATGTCTTGTTTATGCTTTTGATCTGTATCGGAACATGACATCCCGAGGTTTTGATATATATATGGAAAACATATACCTTCTTAATGAAGGGTTTTGATAAACTTTTATCATATTTTGTTTGGGGACCAATTCCGCAACATCTTTTAAAAAGATTTCTCTGATTTTATTTTAAAAAGCATAAATTAAATCGGTCTTTTCTGGCCGAGAAATTAGGGGATGTCACAACATAAGCCTTGATAAAGAATTATACAATTATACATTGTGATGTATGTAATATTTTTCAATCCATGAACAAATTTATTGATAGACAATTAATCAATTTCACTGACGAATTTTATCCGTTATTGTTGGAACTTTTGATTTACTCAAATTGTTTCATACTGAAGATTGAAATACAACTTAATGAGACCACCATTAAAATTTTCGTTATGATAAACTAAAAGAGTTTTTAAACCTAGTCTTCTTGGAACATCTTAGGAATTGTGGTAACGGTTCACAACTCATTCTGTCAAAAATACTCGCTCATCATTTGTACGGTTCTTGTGGCACAGGATCACCTGGCCACTTGGATTTAACTATTAATGTTCGAGGTAGCTTACGTGTTCTCTAGTGGGATAGGGTCACATGGCCACTGGTTTAATGTCGATAGTACATGTTTTGTAAAGGGATAAAATAGACCTAACAGTCTATTACACGATTTTTTAAGGAACTATTTCCTTTATAAAATTTTGGAGTTATGCTAACTGCAACAAATATATTTAATATATACTCCCAATCAAACAAGCATATTAAATACTTTCATTAGACTAAAGATGAAATGTTCTATCCTTGTCTAAAAGGTATAGAGTTATAGAGCTTTTGTTAGACAAAAAGCTTAACTCAACTTGACATCTAAAAATTGCATTTATATTGATTATCCTAAAAGACCGTTTAGGATGAAATTTCCACGATCCCAATGATTGTCATTCTAGAAGACAAGTAATTAGAAAGTTATTTTTCTATGTGGGAGCAATTTGGAACTATAAGAGCTAAAGAACCATAAAATAAATGCATCATAGTTTGGAACTAGCAAGTTTTTGAACTGTTGTTGAACTTGTTCAATAGTTGATCAGAAACTAATGAAACACATAGAGATGCATTCGTTTATGATTATCAAGTATAGGCTTCATTAATTATCCTCGATATAGTATGAATATAAAGAGTAAGCGAGATTTCAAAGGATAAAATATACTTGGATGCAAATATTTTCAAATTTAAGCTAGCATCTCAAAGTATGATTCTTCTTTCTTATAAGAAAATTACACAGTGTGATTTAATTATAAATCCAGATGACTCTTGTGTTTTCTTTAAAGCTAGTGGAGTACAGTAACATTCCTAGTCTTATATGTAGTCTACATACTAATTCTTGGTATAAAAATCTATATAGATAGATCATGACAAATTACAAGATTAAGTAGAATTGCATTAATTGTCAAAGACCTTAAAGAGCTTAAGATATATGATTCTTAGAGAGTTTATCATGTCAATGCCACATAACATGATTTTGAGCATGCCTCAAAATCTTAGTAGAATGTTTAGACTAGGAAGTATGATTGTATTCTAAGGTACTTGCAAGACCTAGAGAAATATTCCTAATTTGTGGAGTATTTGAAAGAAAGTTATGTGTAAATTGTTACACATATGCAAACTTCCAAATAAATTGAGATAGCTCTCAATCACGAATCGGACGTGTCCTTTTTATGAATGAAGAGAGAGTTTCATGGATAATTGTTCCATGTAGATTTTAATTACAATTACACTACAAAGTTCGAATACACTGGTGTTCATGGAACCACGTATAAAGACACTTAAATGACTAGTTCATTATGACTATGAGTAATCCCATTACACCAGTACTGGTATCTAAGTTATATTCAAGCATCTAAAACATTCTAAAGATTTTTCTCTACATACGAGTTATTGGTGTGATTATATGATGCTACATATCCAGAACACTCAAGTGACGTTGTTAAGTCCCTAGCACATATCACAATATTTGGTGCCATTTGGGCGTTTACTCAGAGTTAGACAACCTTGAAATGATTCTAGACGTCGATGAGGATGGGAAAAGGACCTATTGTGTCCGACGGAGGAGAGACAAGCCCACTTAGATCCATGTCGTCGCTCGATGGCATGCAAGCATATGCATCAGAGGAACAGGCCTCCACCCAAACGCCAGTAGCATAAACACCATCTCCCACAACGGAAACCGCATCGGCAATAATACTCTCCCTATGGCAACTGCCACCCGTCACAATAGAGGATCTAGTCACAACCACAATTGTAGTGCCACAGATAACGATGATCTAGTAGTCGCAACCACTGGATTCTCATCCGCAACCATTGCTACAATAGGCAGGGACAAACACTTGGTCCCAGGATCCATAATGTCTTCTGTGCAACATCCAGTGTCGAACTATCAGTTCTCCCCTATAGCAGGCATGCCACAAATTCCAGTATTCGCTCAGCAATCTTCGATGTTTAATACCCACTTCCAAAAATTTTAGGGATCCATTCCCCAAGTGCCATTGTCGCAAGAATCCAACCCTCATTCTTCATCGACACAATGACTCAATCATCTTGCTCAAGAATCGCAGGGATCAAATTTGTACTTGCTCCAGCAGCCGAGATCGAGTTCATAGTTGGAGTAAAGCGTACAAATTAGCTCACAACAGAATTCGTATGTCTCTCAAGAAGCGATGTACAATCAAGCATATGGAAACCCGTATTACGCCAAAAATTCACAATGTACAGTGGGTTTCCATATCCACACATGGAAAACCCGGTAAGGAGTACCAGTTCTACTTTTTGCCAAGAGCTCTTGCAGTATGAGATCTCACACTTGGTGATGATACAACACATTCCAATGTATGATGGTACCACCGATACAAACGAGCATATCGACACCTACGAGCGGATGAAGATGTTGATGAGGATGTATAAGCGGTTCACCTGCACGTATTTACATGTGATGTTATCGATAAATATGGGAAAATGGTTCAAGTCCCTGTGACGTAGTAGCATCTTGAGTTTTGATAAGTTACGATACCTCCTCCACAATAATTTCATGAAATTAAGAAACGGAAAAGGAGATGCGAACTCAATAATGGCATGAAATAAAAAGGAAGGAGAGTCGATAAGGGCGTATTAAGACAGATTCATGTTGGCAATGCTAAACGTCCTGGGCCATGAGTGTAATTCCTTGTCACTGGCGCCTTCGCCCAAGGTTTACTCCCTGGCCCTTTATCAAAGAAGATGTGGAGGACGGTACCTCAGTCGAGGGATGAGCTCAAATATAGAGTTGACAAGTATCTTAGACAAATCGAAGCTGAATAGAGAAAAGAAGCCAACCTAAAGGTCGTTGCCAACACATACATAAAACAGGAAGAAGAAGCTTCTCACCTCAACATTGGCCATCGAGAGTGTCAAGACGGGGCTATGACAAGAACAACCATCACTCACGACATTCATCCGGGAGATACCATCCATTTGGCAAAGATGAACACCGGAACCACCGAACGATGTCCACACCATCCAGAAAACTCCTTCGAAGACGAAAAAGAAATGGGCAAGTATTGTGAGTTTTACAAAAGAAAAACTCACAATAATGGAGAGTGCACTCTGCTGAAGAAAGAAATTCAAGAAAAATAGCTAAAAGGCGACCTCTTGGACATCGCAAAGGACCTGAGATCCAAGTTTGATGGCGATTAGAAGAACGCTCCAGCTCAAAAGACGCAGCAAGCACCAAGACAAAAAGAACAACATCTTCACCATCGCCAATCCCCACAAAAAAGGTGAGACCCACAAAGCAAAGGACGACCGTGAGGTACTATCTAGCAACATACTTATTATCAAATTTTCGATAGATGACTTAAGGTCACCAAACAGGGGCCCCAGGGATCCACTCCTGATCACTGGCTACATATGCCAAATGCAAGTTCATCGTGTCTACATAGACAATGGTAGCAGTACAGACATATTGTATGAACATTTTTTTAGGAAGTTACCCACCTCTTGGAAGGAGGGACTAAAGCATCCTACAGGTGGACCATTAATAGGCTTTACAAGGCATAGCCTATGGCCATTGGGCATCATGCATGTACCACTTAGCCTTTTCAGTCATGATGGGAAAGATAAGATCACACAGAAGTTCGAATTTTTAGTAATGTGCCTCCCAGCAGAGCATAACATCATGCTCGGGTGTCCGACGCTTTTCCAGCTATAGGCCATTCCATCAACAATCTATGGTATTGTCAAGTTCAGCACACATGGTGGGTCAGCCACCATAGTTGCCATTAACCCACGAGCATAACATTGCCATCAAGTCATTGTTGCACCAAAGCTAGTGTGATCACCAAAAAAGTCAAAGGAAGATTGTCACATAGAAAAGCACATCATTCACCCGAATTACCCAGAGTAGACAGTCCGAATAAGGAACACACTTTCGGAATAAACAAAGTTAAAGTTAGTCGCCCTCTTAAAGCAGCACTCCAAGTTTTTCGTTTGGCAGCCTGTAGATATGACAGGGGTCGATCACGACACCATTGAGCATATCTTGAACATTATCCCAAGGAGCACCTCTATCAAGCAAAAAAGAGCGGATAAGCGGGTGATAGAAGTAGGGCAATCAATATAGAGGTGGCAAAGCTGGTGAATGCAGGCATCATGCAAGAAGCAATATTCCCTACCTAGATTGCAACCCAGTGATGGTAAAAAAATATGATGGGTCATGGTGGATGTGCATTGATTATTCTGTGACATCCCCAAAATCTCGGCCAGAAAAGACCGATTTCATTTATGCTTTTTAAAACATTTTCAGAGTAAATCCATTTGATTTTTAAAAGAGATGCGAAATTTGTTCCCAAAAACAAAACATGATAAGATAGATATTTATCAAAACATTTCATATAGAAATATGATTTCATTTCATAATCAAAAGTCGGGATGTCATGTTCCGATACAGATCACAAAGCATAAACGATTACATTACAATTCATTCAACAAATATATACATATGCAGACTTGTAAACAAAAATGACTTGATGATTCGCCCATCTTAAGCTCTTGCGCCACTTCCTGTAATACAATTAAACTGAGTGGGTCAGGCTTGGGAGCCTGGTGAGCATATAGGGTTTTGAAACCCACAATAATTATATTTAATGTCATCAATCAACAATAAACCCGATTACCCATTCCCGTTATCCTCACCTTACGTTCCTAAAAATAACGTCTATTATAAGGAACTTATTTCAGGATTTTCATCGGGACGGACATTACTGCAGAGGGGCTTCCTCAACAATAAGTGTCCTAAAGGTAACCATGTGGGGGATAGAGTACACCGGTGAACACGTCGTTCACAACACCTACAGGTAATGAGCCTGCTAGTGTTCCACAGGACAGTCTAGAATAGTCCGTGGTCGTCATCCATACTCTGCTGAATGACTAGAATAACACCAATAACACCGAGGCCTCTCATCTGTTTATTACACACCAATTATCTACCCATGTTCTACCCAACATATTAGTAGATAAAAATATACATTTTTATACATTGTTTAAAAACCTATATAACATGCTTTAATCAATACATTTTCCACATAACAGATGAGGCATATACACATAACACGTATTTCATAGAGAAGATACATTCACACATATAACCACAAAATATATACACGTAGCACGTATTTTATATTAAATACTTCATAATATTGCGTTGGAGAGAAAATAACTACACACTCACTTGATCAGAAGATGATCCGACAGTACTACGGCTTATAGAAGTAGCGTCTCTCCGTAGATCTGGAAGACCTTCACAAAAACCGGCTCCTCGCGGGCAGGGCTTCGGCTCGGGAATAACGCTCTTCGGGATTCTCGGGGCTTCGGATCTCGCTTCGGGGCTCGGGAATAATACCGGGGCTTTGGGGTACAAACGGCACGCAAAACGAGGCAAAGGGCTAGAGAGAATGAGGGAATTTGCAAAGGAAACTCGGTTGCTTCGGATCTCCTTTTATAGGTGTTGAACCCTCGCACGTACGCGGGGCGTACGAGGCTACGCGGGGCGTACGCCTCGGTGGTCGTCAGCGCTTACGTCGTCGGGCCCTCTACGTCATTGCTTACAACTTCGGACTACTCGAGTGCACCTCGCTGTACATGGGGCGTACAGCAGTACGAGCTGCATACTTCGGATAGACCGCCTCATCCTTCTTCGGATAATATCGGAGTTAAATAAAAAATAAATATTAAATATTTATTAAACTTCAAAAATTCATATCTCCTTCATACGAACTCCGTTTTCGACGTTCTTTATATCCACGCGAAGGTGAGACTACGCTCTACAACTTTCGTTTAGACTCCGTCGGCTAATTTTGACTTTTATTTTTATTAATTATTTTTAGAAGGCTCGGACAGGAAAACTTCGTTATAAAATCATAACTTCTTCGTCCGACGTCCGTTCTCGCCTATTCTTTCATCGCTTCGCTACTAACAACGAGATCTTCGATTCTCATTTAGATTGTTTCGGCTAAAAACCGCTAGATTTCAAATCGAGTATTCGGGCTGCATACTGCCACGTCGAAACTTCAGAAAATCATAACTTCATCATATGAAGTCAGATTTGGGCGTTCCTTTTACGCACACTCTCGGTTTAACGAAATCTACGACTTTCGTTTAGACCGCTAAGGCTAAATATCGCTCTAACTTAAATTCATATTTTACGTCACTCGGCGTCGTGCCGGTTCTGTCGCGAAACTTCGACAGGTCATAACTTCTTTGTTATAACTCGGATTTTGGCATTCCTTGTATCTCCGGAATCCTTGTTTCAACCACTACATCTTTATGCAAAGATATCGGGCATATCTAATACTTTAATTTTGATGCTTATTTTATTCTTAATTTAATTACATCACATAATTAAGCAAATAAACACATAACTCACATAATTCACAAATTCACAAATAATACATTTTATTATTTCAAATTGGGGTTACAATGGCTAACCTAGACTATTACATTGCTAAAAATGGCAAGCCTAGAAACACGGGCATTACATATTCTAACTTAAACAATGTTTTCCCAAAGGATCATTAGCCCCTCCCAGAGATATATCAAAAGGTCGAGTCCTTGGAAGGATTTCAGTTCCAATGCTTCCTTGATGCCTTGAAAGGCTATTATCAAGTCCATATAAGAAGAGAATATGAGGAGAAAACACCCTTTCAAACCGATCATGGCACTTTATGCTACCGGAAGATACCATTTGGTCTCAAGAACATCGGAGCAACGTACCAGCGCCTGATGGACAAAGTGTTCGTAAACCAAATTGGTAGGAAAGTCGAGGTATATGTCGATGATATGGTTATCAAAATCCATTACGAGGCATTGCTCCGCGACATCGAAGAAACCTTTCAAACTTTGATGACGACATGGATAAAGCTCAACCCGGGCAAGTTTACTTTCGGGCGGAGGAAGGCCAGTTCATGGGTTATCAATAACCAATGAAGGAATATCACTAAACAAGGCCAAAATACAGGATTTCCTCGGCTCCAGAACCCCTCACATCCTCAAAGGAATGCAAGAGATCAATGGGAGGTCAACAACGCTTGGTAGGTTCATCACCAAATCAGCTAAGAAACCCCTCCCGCTTTTCCAAACTTTTAAGGGATGTATCGATAAGAAAAAATTCAAATGGACATTAGAGGCTGACAAAGACCTACAACAATTGAAAGAAGCTCTACACCAGGTACCATCCTTAGTGATCCCCCTATTGCGGGAAATTTTGCAAATGTACTTGGCAGTGTCCGGCGAAGCCATTTCATTTGTACTAGTCGTTGAGAGAAACAAGAAGCAATTGCCAATACAATTCATTATTAGAGCATTACAGGGTCCTGAGCTGTAACAACCCGAAATTTTCATTTGGTCAAACCTTAAAACTCAACCACTTCGTATCGTGATTTAATATCATTATTTCTTATTTTTAAGAAATATAAAGTTCGTTTGATTATTTTAATATTATTTTTAAACGAACGGGTGAAAGAAAGTGTTGTCTCGGGTTTTTATTTTTGAAAACTGCAAACACTTCACGTATTAGAATCAACCGACCAAACTTTTATGTTTTGGGTTTAGGAATCACCCAAAAGTCGTAAACTCATGCCTATGTATGAGTTTACTCCCCAAGAAACTAGTCATTGTGTTTACTCCCCAAATAGTCAAAAGAGTAAACTCCAAAAACTCTCTCCACTATCATCCAACATTTAATTCCAAAACTCCAATCTTGTAAGTGTTCTAACCATTTCAAGTTAGTAAAACACTTAATCTAGTGTTTGTGCATCTATTCATCCATTCATTTATGTATTTTCTTTAGATTTTCCAAAACACCAAGAACACACACTAAGTGTTCTTGGCCTTTTAGCTCAAATCAAGCACCATTATAGTAAGCACTTCCATCCTTGTGTGCTTGTAAGCTAGTATATCAAATAATCACCAAGAAAATCGGTCAAGAACACCATGTTGGAGGTGTTCACGATCCAAGATGATGCTTGGGCCGTAAACACCATAAATCCCCAAAAATTGACATAAGTCCCATGTTTAGCCCTAGTTTGAAGTTTAAGACTTACCTTAACATATTTAAACCTTCCATTGATATGTTTAAGCTTTGAAAAACACCAAACATCACCATTTATAGGTGTTTATGGTCTAAGGATATCCTAAAACCGTAAACACCCAAAAAGGTGTTTAAATGTGCCATTTTCCTTCCTTAGCCCTAAAAACTAACTTAGATGTTTACCTAGTTGTGAGAAGGACTTGAAATCAAGGCAATATCCCTTCCCATGAGGGTTTATGGTAGTAAACCCAAGGGAAAATACCCTTAGGCCGTAAACACCTCAAGGAGGGTGTTTTGTGGCCCTAGTCCATTCCAAAGGCTAAACCACTTAGCAAGGTTGCTTCAAAGGACTTGTTAAACCTCCAAACAACACATAGTTGCAAGAAATGGAGTTTAGACCATAAACCCTTGAGTTTAGTGCCGTAAACTCCTAGGGTAAAGGTCATTTAGATCGTAAACTCCCAAGGAGTTTACCCTTGGACCCCCAAACACCCTAGTTTTGCCCTACTAACACTTGGATGCAATCCTTGTGATCTTTAACACTTGAAACAAAGTGTTTTCATATTCTAGAGTGTCCCAACTCATTTTATTAGTTCTATTAAGGCTAATTAGTTATATATATGTTCATTATATGATAACTAGGCTTGTGCGTGTGTTCACACTGTTTATCAAACTATTTTACTTCAAACTGTTTTACAAACTCTTTTACGTATCAAATACTTTTACTTAAACTTTGTTACACTTATTATAAATTGCATGCCCGTATATGTATAGTTATATAAGTAATGTTTAAAAGACTTAGGAAGGCTATCCACCTTGTTTCCTTTTCCTCGATTTGGATGTGGTCTGATAGGATATCGGGTACTCGTCCAAAGGTCGTTTAAATATTGATTATATATCATGTGTACATATATAGACATAAAAGTGCTTCCATATTTATGCGTACTAGTTACATCATTAATAGGCTACCATTGGGGTAGCACTGAATCATACTTATACTATTGCTAGATCAATGAGTCAGTTCATTCATGAGTCAATAATTATTACTATGAGAACATATACATTACATTACTATGAGTACATATACAACTATACTAGAGAAAGAACATATACAACTATAGTAGAAAAAGAACATATACAACTATACTAGATAGAGAACATATAAAACTATACTAGAAGGAGAACATATACAACTATACTAGTAGGAGAACACATACAACTATACTAGAAGGAGAACATATACAACTATACTAGAAAGAGAACATATACAACGATACTAGAACAAGTAACAATACATTACATATACATATATACATTGACAAAATTATGATCCACTGTATCGGAGCATGCCTTAAATGTCATGGCCCGAGTTGTAGCCAGAGTCTCTTGGAGGGAGAGTGTGAGTTTGCGTATAGATCTATACTGGATTGACTATCCTACACCTTGCTGCTAGCTACAGCAGGACCTGCAGGTCTGCGGGTGCCAAACGTCATTTCTTTTTACGACCTACATTTGTCGTTGTTTATCCAGTCGATAGTATGGTACAATTTATCACATGTTACCTTAATATAAATCCGGTTTAAGGTAGTTAGTACAGCAGTAGTTCCTATAATACAACACTACAATACTACAATAATTTACCCATTACATATATTTAGTGATTATTTCACTTAAACATTAATGTACAAACTATATTTTGTTAATGATGGTTACACTTGGGAAATTACACACTTTTACAACAAACAAACATACAAAACAGTTAAGCCTTGGTAGAAGGCTACTTTAATAGAAAAAATAGGTTTTTCTGAGAGATTCAAACTTTTACAAACACTTACAAACATTTACTTACATTTGAGACATGTTCAAACGTTTTGATAACAAACACCGACACTAAATACTTATGAACTCACCAGCTTAATGCTGGTAAACTCTTTCAAAATAACTTGTATTCTCAGGTCGACAGTAGACAGGTACCGAGGCCAGCTTTTGAGAAGATGGAGCGCATCCAAGACTCATCTTATTATTTTGATTTACATTATTTTTGGTGTCTATAACTGTTCAGAACACGCTTGTATTAAAATTATATACTTAATGCAATGGATGATGTTGTATGCTTGTTTACTTTTACTGTGTTGTGATACTTTACATGACGTCCTCCGCCCCAGAACGTTTCCGCCGTTCTTGGTTTTGGGGTGTCACATGAGCTCAATTACCCAATCTTAGAGAAACTAGTCCTCACATTAATTTATGTAGCCATGCAACTCAGGCACTACTTTCAAGCTCATAAGAGTGAGGTTTTGACTATTTATCTAATAAAGCAAATCTTGTTGAGGCCAGAGAAATCAGGTCACCTAGCAAAATGGGTGATCAAGCTAGGTGAGCATGACATAGATTACCGACCATGCACCGACATTAAAGCTCAAGCGTTGGCAGACTTTCTAGTCGAGATCCTTGACACATTTAGATACACGCCGGAAGTCCTGCCAATAGACCCCTCGAACCAGAGGCGAGTCGGGATGTCTGGGAATTAAAAACTGATGACGTTGCGAGCAAAGAAGGGTCAGGAGCAGGTCTAATCCTCAAGAACCCCACTAGCTATGAAATCATGTACGCTTTGCGATTCAACTTCTAGGTCTCCAATAATGAGGTTGAATACTAAGCACTTCTAGTAGGCCTTCGGCTAGCCCGAGAAGTTGGAGCAAAACAACTTGCAACCCTTAATAACTCTCTCCTCATCACCAACCAAGTCAATGACACGTACGAGGCTAAGGACCAAAGGATGTAAAGGTATTTAAATACAGTGATAGAATTGGCATAATCATTCAAGAGCTTCTCGATCAATCAGATTCCCCGGCGAGAAAAAACGAGTGTCGACGTTATCACAAAAGCTCCAGATTGGACCATACCCTTAGCAAGCTATCCTCGACATCGTTCGATCATCCAACCAAGAAGGTCTTGGTGGAAATTCTTCCAGAAAGAAGCATTGATAACAAATAGGTCGACATTATCAGAAAAACTCTAGATTGGACCATACCCTTCATAGACTATATGTTACATGGGATCCTCCCAAATGATCCCACAGAGGCCAGAAAATCAAGATTAAGCCACCATAGTTCTCTATAAGGGATACATAATTATACAAGAGGGAATACTTGGCACCATGGCTAAAGTGCATAGAAAACTCTGAAGTATAGTCGCTTTTGGAAGAAAGCCACATGGAGGAAGTCGAAGCACATGAGGGTGCACGGGAACTCACATGAAAATACTCAGTGTCGGGGTGTATTGGATTGACATCTACAAAGATGTAGCCAAGCTCACTAAAAAGTACCCAGAATGTCAGACCTTCGCTCCCTTCCAAACAAACCTTCCATGTCACTTACTAGCCACATTAGGCCCTGGCCCTTTCATCATAGAGGCATATACATTGTTGGTCCATTTCCCACCACACTAGGCATAGCTAAATTCTTGTTGGTTGCTATCAATTATTTCACCAAATGTTTTGAAGTCGAGCTCCTAACCACTGTTACATTGAGACAGATGATAAAATTCATGTGGAAAAGCATCCTCATGTGGTTCAACACTCCAAGGGTTCTAATCAGTGATAATGGCAATTGATTTGAAGGAAATCCCTTCAAAGAGTGGTGTGAAAAAAAAAACAGATCCATCATCGGTTTACCTCGGAAGCACATCCCCAAGCCAATGGCTAGAAAGAGATATCAAACAAAATAATCGTTAATGGCCTTAAAAAGCGCCTGATGAGGTCTAAGAGGGCTTGGGTAGAAGAATTGCCCATGGTGCTTTGGTCATATCACACGACCTCAAGATCTAGCACTGGGGAAACACCATTCAGTTAGCTTGAGCTTCAACAATCAACAAGATTGGACTTCTCTTTCTTTCAAAATGCACCCAAAACACATAAAAAGGCTCAATATTTGTTTTATGGGGATAGGGTTTCGAGTTGGTGGCTCAAGAGGGACGTGGCTGATGTAACATCCGCAAATTTGGGCTAGTCAATTAAGATACAATAAGCGTTAAAATGACTTTTTGATAGAATATTATCTAGGATAAATAATCTTAACCAAATTTATATTATATATCACAAGGATTTCGTACATATAAGCAACGTTGAAATCATACTTATAACGAAGAAGTTATAACCCTTTGAATTTTCACAATTAAACCGACACGATTCTACGAATCGTAAAAAGTAGTTTTTTGATAAAATACTTTTTAGCCTAAGTGGTCTAAACAAAAGTCGTTGTAGTCGTCAAATCGAGAGCATGCATATAAAAAACATCTAAATTTGACTTCTTTGGAGGAAGTTATGATTTTTCTAAGATTCAGCACAACGATATACAGCTCAAAAATCGAATTTTAGATCGGTCGATTTTTAGCCGAAACAATCTAAACGAGAATCTAATATCTCATTAAATGAGTTCAAGGATAAAAACATAGTAAAAAACGGACGTCAGATGACAAAGTTATGAATTCTTAACGGACTTTAACAGTCTAACTCTGTTAAAATATAACTTTAAAAATAAATTACAAATGTGTGTGTGTGTGTGTGTGTATATATATATATATATATATATATATATATATACTAGGTGAATGCCCACACGTTGCACAGAAGCATCTATATAGCTGAAATCTTTACAGATATATGTTTTTTAAATATAACAATAATGTTGTTGTTAAATTTGATATATAATAATTCGTATACTAAATTGATATAATATATTAATTATTTTGAATTCTATGATAATATATACGTCTATTAAAATTGCATAATCTCAATTTTTTGAATGGCCTTTACCTGCGGGTTACTCATGAATAAAATTAAATATAATATATGGTTTAACGTTATTTATAGCTGTTGTTATTGTTAATTAAGTTTTTAAAATTTATTTGATTAACGTTTTAATTTCTATAATTGTAATTATTTAAAACATCAAACAATTTTTCTTTTATTTTAAAGGTAACAATATAATTATTTATATAGATTTATTTTTAATTATTGTTATTGTAAGTTATTTTAAGCTACTTATTTGAAAACTTTTAACAATTATAAAAATATCTTTAGGAAATATTTTACTTAAATTGATATTACAATTTAGTTTTTGCATTTAGCACTACAATTTATAACTTTTAACTATTCACAAAATATTCTTTGGGTTTTTTAAGTGGAACTGAAATTTATATTGGAGTTGATGCTGTAATGTTATATTTAAATTAACAATTTAGGTATTTTTTCCAAACTGTTCAAAAGTTGTAGCTTTAAACTGATAATGGTTTACATACAACAACATATTAAATCTAATAAATTAAGTATAATACGTTAAATATTAAAGACATAACTTTACAAGTGGAAGTAAAAATATTATTTTAATATTGAAATTTAGTTTATTTATGATTACACTTTAGGTTTGATACTTATTTAACCTTATTAACCAACTTATAATCATTATTAGAAAGACACTACAATTTATCACTTTTAACTATTTACAAAATATTCTTTAGGAAAAATGCTTCTTTTATAAGTATACTAGGCAAATGTCCGCGCGTTACGCAGAAACATCTATATAGTTGAAGTTTTTACAAATATATGTTTTTTTAAATATAGAAATAACGTTGTTAAATTTGATATAATAATTTGTATAATAAATTAATATAGTGTATTGATCTTTTTGAACTATATGATAATATATACATCTATTATAACTGCATAATCTCAATTGTTTGAATGACTTCTAACCGCGAGTTATACATAAATAAAATTAAATATAATATATGGTTTAATGTTATTTATAGTTATTTTTATTGTTAATTAATTCTTTAAAATTTATTTGCTTAATGTTTTAATTTTTATCATTATAATTATTTAAAACATCAAACATTGTTTTTTGATTTTAAAGATAACAATATAATCATTTATATAAAGTTATTTTTAACTATTTTTATTATAAATAATTTTAAGCTACTTATATGAAAACTTTTAACGATTATAAAAATATCTTTATGAAATATTTTAGTTAAATTGAGATTACAATTTAGTTTTTGCATTTATCACTAAAATTTATCACTTTTAACTATTTGAAAAATATACTTTGGTTTATTAAGTGTAACTGAAATTTATATTTATGTTGACATTGTAATGTTATATCTAAAATAAGAATTTAAATATTTTGTCCAAATTGTTCAAAAGTTGTAGTTTTAAATTGATAATGGTTTACATACAACAACATATTAAATCTAATAGATTAAGTATAATATGTTATAAGTTAAAGACATAATTTTATAAGTAGAAGTAAAGATATTTTAAAATTGAAATTTAGTATATTTATGATTACACTTTAGGTTTGATATTTATTTAACCTTATTAACCAATTTATAATCATTATCAGAAAAACACTAAAATTAATCACTTTTAACTATTTACAAAATATTCTTTGGGTTGTTTAAGTTAAACTAAAATTTATATTTAAGTTGACCCTGCAATGTTATATTCAAATTAACAATTTAATTATTTTATACAAATTGTTCCAAAATTGTATCTTTAAAATGATAATGGTTTACATCCAACAATATATTAAAACTAATAAATTAAGTATAATATGTTAAAAGTAAAAAAAAAATCACTTAATAAGTAGAAGTAAATATATTATTTTAATATTGAAATTTAGTTTATATGTGATTACACTTTAAGTTTGATATTTATTTAATCTTATTAACCAACTTATAGTTATTATTAGAAAGAAATTGAAAAGTCATGGGAGTTTCAAATGAATGTGGTGAAAGGAAAAACACATGGGAGTTTCAAATGAATGTGGTGAAAGGAAAAACACATTCCTTTATAATATAGTATGATATGATATGATATGATATGATATGATATGATGATAATGATATATATATATATATATATATATCATTAGAAAGGTATCGACGATGCGGTCATTATAAGACTAATATCGAATGCTTTCGACATTAGTTAATCCAAATATCATTAACTCTATTTAAAATAGTAGTTTCAAATGAATGTGGTGAAAGGAAAAATGCTTCCTTTATAATATAGTATGATATGATATGATATGATATGATATGATGATAATGATATATATATATATATATATATATATATATATATATATATCATTAGAAAGGTATCGACGATGCGGTCATTATAAGACTAATATCGAATGCTTTCGACATTAGTTTAATCCAAATATCATTAACTCTATTTAAAATAGTATTATAAATGGGCGTTTGGTCGTTAAAATAACAATAAGGTCGCTTAAGTAACTCTAAAATGTAGTTTTTGAAAATTCAATTACTATAAATATGAGGCTCTAGGATCTCATATTTCTTGCACAATTCTCTTGATTCAAGAGTCTTTCTCTTCTTATCCCCGAGCATATTGGTCCCTCGTGATTCGACTTCTCTTTATCTAGTTTTAGTATATTAAAGCGAGCGTTAAAGCGATACAATAATCGTTTTTGAAAAAAAGATTCAGCGACGAAGTTCTGAACAGATAGTTCTAAGTTTTCACTAGAAACTATGTAAGTTGAGATACGCCTATTACGCTTTAAGTGTAGCTTATGTTTAAATTCATTATCGTTATTTTGAACCTATAAACAAGATTTATCATTGATTCCAAGTCGTTATACTGATCGATCTACTTACAAGGGTGATGAAAAGGCTAAAATTGGTGAGGTGTTTAAAGTGGGCTTTCTAAATAGTATACTTTGTATACTAAAGGTACCCTACCACTGATATAATCTTACATGGTCATCCCTTATCAGCTATAGATCAGTAGACTTCGAATTAATGATGAATCTAGACTAATAATTAGTCGCAATAAATATTAGACTAAGAGTCATTGATAATAATACTAGGTTATGTCAAAAGAAAAGACAATTGCTAGAAGCGAAGCATTGTCCAAATTTCGAGTCATCACTTTCACATGTGAGTGCCTAGTTACTTTCATCTTACACATATATATGAAGTATTTAATATAAATACATGCTATATTTGCCTATTATCTTTCTTCCTAATATCTATGCTAGATGAACGATTTATACATGTTTACTTGGTTTAAACTGTAGATGTATTTTTATACCTATAAATATATTAGGTAAAGAAGGGTAGATAAAATATGATATAGATGGTGAGAGATGAAAGATGATATAGATGATGAGAGATGAAAGATGAAATAAATAATGAGAGACCTTGAATTTAAAGATAACATCATCTAGCAGAGTATAGATGACAACCACAGACTATTCTACATAGTCTAGTGGAATGCTACCATGCTTGCAACTTGTAGGTGTTTATGAACCATGTGTTCATCAAGTGTACTCTAAAAAACCCATTGACATGTATTATGGATGGACTCCCTAAAATAACTATGTCAATTGATAGGTGCCTATTTTGTGGTTTGGGTTAGGCAATCTTTTGTATAGGTCTTGATAGTGTCTTGGTCAAGTTGTAAGTGTTCTGTAGCTTGTTGATGGTGTTTACGGCCGTAAACAGGTTTACGGTCGTGAACTTGGTTATGGCCAATCAGTTGCCTATATAAGGGTGTGTCAGTTTTGTGTCAGAAGAGTAGTGAGTGACGTATCATTTGTGTTTACGGTCAACTGTGTGTAACTCAAGGTGTACCAGATGTTTTTGTGAATGAACGTGTGCATTGCTTGATCATCCTTTTCTTCTACTCTTTCTTGCTATTGTTTGTTTTGATCATTGGTTTGATTCACTCAGATTTGGGACCTTACAGGTGGTATCAGAGCTTAGATTGTATCAATAATTTTGGCAAGATCTGGAGCGTATTTGATTTTATTTTTGAAGGATTTTTGTGTTTTTTGATAGATCTTGGCAAAATAAGGGGGTTTGTTCTTCGTGTTTTTCATAAAAAACGAGTTTTTGATCGACTTTTGGAGCAAATAGGGGCAAAAAATCGCTGTTTTTTTTCATATTTGCGAAGTGGTTCACGGCCCTTGAAGGGTTCTCGGCCTGAAGTTCGTTTACGGCCGGCCTTCGGAGTCTACGGTCTTCGCTCGTTTGCGGTCTCGCACGTTTATGACTTAATTATCGGCCCATCAGTCTCGGTCCTCGCCTTTGCAATCAGCAGCGTGTTCGAGCCTTCGTTCAGCGAGTCCGAAGTTTGCGGCCAGCAAATAATTAAAAATCTTTGGGGTGACTAAGATTCGAACCCAGGTGCCTCGCCTCATCAACCAAGCGCCTTACCAGTTGATCTAGATTGCTAGATGTCAGATTCCTTCCCTTTTTAACTCAAATATCATATCTTCGATTCCTTAGTTTTGCATTTTTAACATTTTCAGCCCAAAATCAATTTCCTTTTATTTTTAAATTTCATTTTTAAACCCAAAAATTTTATTTTTAATATTTTACTTTTGTTTTTGACTTTTGATCTTAAAAATTGACTTTGACTTTCATGTTTGACCTTTGACTTTAAACTTTGACTTTCTCGTTTAACTTTCAAATTTTCAATTTTAGCTTTTCGGTTTACCTTTTAAGTTTGACTTTTTAAATTTGAATTTTAAGGTAGACTTTTGAGTTTTCAAGTCAAAGGGCATTTTTGGTAGACAATGAGTTCTTCAAAAATCAAAGTCAATGAAATTTCCTTGGAGAATTTACGTGAACATTACGAATTACTACGTATAGAGAACGAGGAACTAAAATACGAAGGCTACCAACTTAGGAAAGGCCAAAAACCATTGAAAGATCAATTAGAGGCCAAAACAAATGATTATAAGAAATTACATGCAGAATATAGTGACAAGTGTGTTCATTATATATATATATATATATATATATATATATATATATATATATATATATATATATATATATATATATTAAGAAAGTTTTTGATGTTGTGACTACCGAACTTGATGCATTAAAAGCAAAATATAAAGATGTTGAATTCAACTTTAACAAATTTGATGTGTCAAGTTAGGTAGTTGCATCGATGATTGAAAAACAATTAACATCTAAAGATAATCAAACTAAGGGGTTAGGGTATCACAGTGTACCACCTCCCTTCAATGACAACTATAATCCACCCCTTGAGACAAATAAGGAGGAAATTCCTACTTAGTTTGGCCAAACCCCTGAACCAACTTCGGTTAAGATTGAACAATCTGGGCCAACTAAGGGTGTTGAGATGAAAGATGCTAATGTTTCTCGTTTATGTGCTGGTAAAGTTGTAGATGATGAGGACAAGGAGAACATAAGTAATTCTAGTTCTGCAAATTTCGTTGACTGTCAAACCAATGACTCCTTGAACTCTGAATCTGCTGCTTCTAACTCAATTACTTCTCAACCTGTTGTTGGTAAATACAGGCCGCCAAAACAAGCAAATCAAAGTGCATGATGCAATTGTGCTTGTGGGAACAATCAAAGACAAGGCAAGGGCACGCACCAGGGGCAAACTCCTACGTGAAGAAGCAAACTTTCTTTCACTGTGGAACACCTGGACACATTGCCTGAAACTGTCCAAATCGCGCATACATTCCCTACTATGCACAAGGATGGCAGAACGCGCCAAGAGGGAGATTTTCCAAAGGAAATCCCTCAAGGTCACGTTCAAACAATAATGACTGGAATGCCACGAAGGTCAAGAGTTCAACTCTCAAGTCCAAGAATCCATATCCCAAAGGCAAGAAGGGAATGCCAACCAAGAAGTCCAATCCAAGAGATGCTCCAGTGAAACCAAGATCGGTCAGGTCAAATTCAACTCGGATATCGGCTTTAAGTTCAAAAGCAAGCGACAAGGCATCCATCCGATCAAACAAGAAATGGGTTAAACCCGACTATAGATGGTTACCAAAGGTTCAATCTCCTAAATCTTCTAAGGACTCTAATATTTCTTTATATTCTATTTGTGATAAACACGATATATCATGGGAGAGAGTACCTTGCGTTGATGACAAAGGTCAACCCAGTTTCAAAATGGACTAGGTTCCGAAGACCAACTGATCCCGTTCTATGTCGGAGCAGCCATGGAGGCATATCATCAGACTTCGGTTTGTTGATAGTGGATGTTCCAGGCACATGATAGGAGGCATCTCTCAAATGTACAGCATTCAGAACTTTGTTTGAGAGTATGTGTCCTTAGTGGGAAAGGAAGAAAGGAAGGGATCACACATGGGGTTAGTACTTAATGACATGAAGAACTTTCGGATCTGTTTTGAGATTATGCGTGTTGTTCTCAGACCTTCTGGATGTAAATCCAGTCAGTTAATTACGGTTTGAGTTCTCTTCTCTATACTCCTAAGTTTATCTTAAACTAATTCGTTTTGAAGACAATCTTTTATTTTCTTATAGTTTTTCGTTAGTATGTATTGTTTGGGAATTAATATCAAGAAAGTGATAACAGGCAGTCTAAACCATGTAAGGTACTGAATCTGAATTGTTTATACTATGTGTTCAATGTGCCGATAGGCATGAATGATCTGACATTGTGTATTTAGATAGGATTGTTTGGACTGACCATACGACGCTCGGGTAGATTGAGCAGTGAGATAAACACAGGAACCCACAGGATACACTAAATTAATACGCATCTAGAACTGTGGCTTAAATTTTCCTTGATGTATGGACTTATGTCCTTAATTCTGGTTCTGTAGTGATAGGGCGATTGGCGGGTTCTGATAAAGTAGGTCTGTAGGAATTTATTTTCTTACTTTCTATATGTCAGTCATATGTTGCTTCCTCTGCATGATTGGAAGAGATCCGACCTAGATTGCAACATATGCAACTCTAATTCTACACACCTCCTTATCTATGAAATTCTTTTTATTTGTTAGCCATATGTTGTCCCCTCTGCGTGATCGGAAGATCCGACCAGGGACACAACATATGAAACATTCTACCTCTCAATCCCTCTATCCTAGTTAGCCATATGTTGTCCCCTCTACATTATTGAAATATATCTGACTTGGGACACAACATATGCACCTATTTCTAAATTTAACTTCCTATTTAATAATTGTTTACTCACCTAAAGTAAGGAGTCCTTAGAAAGTTCTTGATAACCATGATATATCGGGAAGTGGGGAACACGTTCTAGTGCAACTAAAATTGAACCATTTAGAGGTTGTCTGCAGATCTCGCTGCTTAATTTAAGTGGACAACAATATCTGTGATCATCATCAACTAAATGGTATATTAAAAAAAATCGATATCTTTCGTGTTTAAGTGGACCACAATACCAGCAATTGACCAGATCTATGCATGAAGGTGAAGGTACTGATAAACAAAGTTAAGACTGTCTCACAACTTTGATCCCAAATATTTTTGTTTTTGTTAAATTTGTTCATAGTTTTCCTCTATGCACAAAACTTATGGGGAGAATTAAAAAAAATCAAAAATCAAACAAAAAGCAGAAAAATTCTAAAATCCAAAAATATTTTTGTTTATGTTTTAACTTTTTCAAAAAATATGAAAATCCAAAAATATTATGTGCTAACTTTGTTTTAGTTTTTTTTTATCTCCAATTTTTGTTTTTTCTTGAAAAATGAATTTAGATGTAGATGAGACTCATGGAGACTGTGTCGAAATTTTCTAAGTCAAGGCTTCATCCATGATCATTGAAGAATTCTCATTCGAAGGAGCAAGAAATGAAGACTATTCTTTCAACATTCAATCCTTCAACCCCAGAAGCAAGGTGAAGCTGCACTTGAATATTATGTGACAGATTGCATTGAAGCCTCCTCAATCAATTTGTTGCTATCAATGAACCTGCTAAAGTGATCCATAAGATTATTTTTCTCTGATATTCTCTCTGAAGATTCTCAAGCTGAAAGCGCTATCTTTCAAGAATCTTTTCATGAAGCCTCCTCACCCAATGTGCGTTCAATGCCAAAATTCTGAATAAATTCCCAACTGCTCAAGATGAAGTCATTTATTGATGATTCATATGCTCATCTTGAAGTCCTGAAGATATTGAAGATAAATGTTGAAGCCAAGCTCCAAATAAAGGAGCAAGAAAAGCCAGCCACTTTTTAGGGGGAGCTTGTTGGGTCAATTAGAAAAGAAAGCTATAAACCAAGGGGGAGATTGTTGGGTCTATAATATTGGTTTATACTTTACTTTTCTAGGAAAATGTATTTTTATGTAATGTAATATGTGTTCGTTGTTGTGTTCACGGCCCAGGTGGGTGTTTACGGCTGTGAACTGGTTCACGGCCATAAACCCATTCACGGTCTATGTCCACTATATATTGTATTAGTGGTGAGGAGTGCATAGGAGAGAGATCGTACGGCCAGAGGAGCTTAAGTGTGTGAAACTCAAGGTGTGTTTTAGAGAGAAAAGAACTAGTGTGTGTGTGTGTATTATGTGTATGGAGCATCATTCTATTCAGTGAATACATCATAGATTCACTTATTCTTCTTCTCCTTCTCTTCTTTTTGGAGAACTATTTGGCCCTGAACACCGCCATAGCAATTTGCCATGTTATGTCTATTTCTTCAACATCTTCAGGATGAATTTGGTCCAAATCAGCAAATAACAATTGAGAGGGCAGCTCACCAGCTACAAAAGCATTATAACAATTGACAAGACCGGTTGCAAGAGCCAAATTTTCGTCATTTTCTTTGGGAGAAAGGGTTGGAGCAGGAGCTGGAGCAAGTGTCTTTGAAGAAGAAGAAACTTGTGGATAAAATACTAGACGCTAAACACTTTGCATGAATGGTGTGGCATATGATGATGATTGAGAAGCAGCAAATGGTTGAACTTGAGGATTGGTGAAGGATGAGAAAGCATTGTTCGATTGAATTACGAGATTAGCAGAAGAATATGAGTTAACGTGATTGATCTCTCTTTGTTTGTCATCCAGATCACAAGCTTTAATGATGGCCATGACTTCCGCCAAACTAAGTCGATTAAGATCCTCTGTTTTCTTGATGACAACAACATTCGTATCCCATGTCTTTGGGAGAGAGTTAAGCAACTTTTTGTTGACTTCGGATCTTGGCACTGAGACACCAGCTGAACTCATTTTAGTGGTGAGTGTGATAAAGCGTTGTATTTGAACTTCCAAAGTTTCTCCAAGAATGTGATTAAACATATTGAATTTCTATCTCAGCATATCTTAACCGCTTTGTTTCAAATCCTCATTCCCTTCATACACTTCAATCAAAGCTTCCCATAGAGCTTTTGCTGATTTATATTCCCGAAAACCCTAGGCAATTTCAGGAGAAAGAGCCATAGTAAGGGTAGCAAGTGCCTTCTCTTGTTGCTCAACTTTATCGAATTCTTCATCAGTATACTCTTCGACAGCCTTGTCAACAATCGTTTCATATGGAAGTGTTGTGGTGATTCGGATAGGACCCTTCAAAATGCATCTCCAAATTTTGAAGTCTTTCATCTTGATATATTTTTCCATTAGATACTTCCATTCCGGGAAACCTTTGGCAGATAGCAGATGAGGAATACATGTGGTTGTTCCCATAATGGAATCCAGTTCATGAAGAATTGTTGAGTTTTGTGAATCCATTTTTCTTAATTTTTTTAATTTTTATTTTATTTTTCTTTGATTAAAATGAAAAGATACAAAGATTAGAACAATATAAGAGTTTATGGTCGGAAACTGTTTACGGTTGTACACCCTATTCACGGTCAACAAGGTTTACGGCCGTGAAGCTTTTACGGTCTAAGATGGTTTACTGTCAATCAAGCGTTTGTGGCTAATGAAGATCAAGGGTTTACAGTTGTATCAAGTGTTTACGGCTGTACTCCCTTCAAAATTACTACCCGTAAACTCCTAGAAATGTTGAGAACAAGAGTTTTTCGTGCTGATTCTGATTTCCTTAGCTGTGACTATTCGAACAAATGTAGATCCAAGCTCAAACAATGAAGAGACTGAAATCCTTTCAACCGTAAACTCCAGTAGAGTTGTTTTGACACCAGATTTGCTCTGATACCAATTGTAAGTCCCAAATATGCTTGTGTATCAATCAGATCCGTTAGATGGTGCAGAATCCTAATCAAACGGATGATGCTAGATCAAAATAGAAGAGAAGGAGAAGAAGAATAAGTGAATCTATGATGTATTCAATGAATAGAATGATGCTCCATACACATAATACACACACACTAGTTCTTTTCTCTCTAAAACACACCTTGAGTTTCACACACTTAAGCTCCTCTGGCCGTACGGTCTCTCTCCTATGCACTCCTCACCACTAATACAATATATAGTGGACATGGAACGTGAATGGGTTTACGGTCGTGAATGGGTTTACAGCCGTGAACCAGTTCACGGCCGTAAACACCCACATGGGCCGTGAACACAACAGCGAACACATATTACATTACAGAAAAATACATTTTCCTAGAAAAGTAAAGTATAAACCAATATTTTAGACCCAACAATAAAGAAGATAAACCTTGCCAGCTATGGACTTAGTGCCTATTAAATAAACATTGGCAGCTATAGACTTAACTCCTATTAGATAAACACTAGCACCTATGGACTCAACGCCTAATAGATAAACACTGGTAGCTATGGACTTAGTGCCTATTAGATAATCCCTGGCACCGATGGACATCGTTCCTATTCCTTAGGACAAATCCTTAGGAATAAATATAGTAGAATACCTAGTGACAAGTATCTTGGAGGAATCCCTAAACTAGTATTATCAGCATAGATGATCCTTAGGGTATATCCTTAAGAATAAAGAAGATAATGAGGATGGGGAATTAGGTTAATAGTTTCATTGTTAAACATATTAATTGTATTATTGTGGGTTGAAAACCCAATGTACTCACTAGGTTTCCCAACCTGGGCAACTCAGTTTATTGAATCACAGGTAGTGATATTAAAGATACATTTTGTTGAGAGATTCAAGGAGTATTAGGTCACTAGTTTAATTATTGTAAGGCTTGTAATACTTCGTTATGCTTATGTTTCTGTATTGACGACCACATCCCAATGTTTTAATATAAATAAAATATATTTCCACAAAAATGATTTGATAATATCATTATCATGTTTTTGGGAACAAATTCCACAATATTATTCTTCAAAAAGGATACTCTGATTTTTAAATAAGCATAAACAAATCGATCTTTTCTTGCCATGAAATTGTGGATGTCATAGTTGGTATCAGAGCATTAGTTTAAGCAAACTAGGAATTTATAGGATTTCTAGACCTAAACTTAGAAAGTTAAGCGATGATTGTAAGATGAGTGTCTGATATATTTAGGAAGTATTCCTGAATAGATACGAGCACTAGCGTATTTTAGGAAAGATGCCTAAATTTCTTTTATCTGCTAAGTGATTTATGTTATAGCTATAAATATGCCTTGTATGCTATTTGATGCTATTATTTGATCGGATCTATGGTCTATTGTCGATCGGATATGGATTTTTATGTGTTCGGATTTCTACATATTTAATTACGATATTGGAACTGACATGTAACTTTTTGGATTAATAAGGAGATTTATACGTCTACTGTAAATAAAGCTTTCCCTATCGTAATTCTCGTCACTATACACCGAATGTTTACTTTGGTGTATATATCGAGATGGTGAGAAGTCGAAGCAGATTATGAAAAGTTAATCAGCAGCCTGAGCCACAAGTCATTAAGAGTGCACCCGAGGTAGCAGCTATACCCGAGCCAATCACAATGGAAGGAATACAAGCAATGATGATGATGATGTTAAATCGCCAGATGGAAGAGGCAAAGCGTCTAGTTCAACAGAATAGGGATGAACCAACAGTACCTGTTATGAAACTTGAGTTGGTCGAAGAACAGTATGAGGAGGGAAACTACAATCGAACTGTTAGCCAAGCTGATCTAAGAGTGGTTAGAAGGAACCGCCCAAATGAAGGAGATGATGGACATAGATGCAAGTACAAGGACTTCATTGCATCCAAGCCACCAAGTCTTTCTAGAATCCCAACAACCGTGGAAGTCATGGATCGGATCTTCGAGATGCAGATGGAATTTGAAAGTTGTGACTGGCAACAAATAGAAGACTGTTCTTTCGGTTAAACAGTTAAAGACAGGAGTATTAAGTTGTTGGAAGTTACTGGCTAATACAAAGCCCAAGGGAGAAGCTAGTAAGATGTCTTGGTAATACTTTCTTATGCAGTTGAAAATGTAGTACTGCTTTGAACAAGACCTTTTGGAGATCAACAACAAATTCCAAAATCTGAAGAAGGGTAAGACGAGTGTCAACGAGTATGCTGCAGCTTTTACGGAGAAGATGAAGCTAATTCCTTACCTAGTTCCTACTGAACTTTCCTAGGTCAACAAGTTTGCTAGTGGACTACTGGAAAACTTTGGTCAAATGGTCAAACAAGCAACCACCTTGAAAGCTTCCATCTGGGCAGCTAAGAATGTAGAGACCCAGATAAGAGAAAAGGGTCTAGAAAAAAGATAAGGTAGGAAAAAAGAATAAGTTTGAAGGATCCTCGAGATCTGGTAAAAAAGGAAGATTCTCTAAGTCCAAACTGGACGATCAAAAGTATGGGGGTAGTGGTGGAGCCTAGTGGTGTGAGAAGTGAAAGAAGAAGCACTATGGGATGATGAACTGACTTGTTATAAGTGAGGGATAATCGGTCACTATTCCAAGGATTATACATTTAATGATAAGGTATGATGTGGATGTGGAGACAAAGGTCATTAGTCAAAAGATTGGCTGAAGAAAAATGAAGTTGCAAGGCCGAAGGGCCGCCGAAGCCAAAGGCAAAAGCATTCCAGATGATCCTTGATAAATTAGGCAACGATGAAAGGGATAAGGAGTAAGGATCTATATATCTGAAGATCGAGATATAAAGTAACCATATAGATAGTATCATGTGGTGTAGCCTAATATAAGAGGCATAGTATAGGGTGAACTCGAATAATTATGTAATCGTTTCAAAAAATAATATAAACCTTGGTTATGTTATCCAGTGTGTTAAATGACTATGTGAAATTCTTGTAAGATGACTTGGAAAACTAAGAGGCAATTCTTGGATGAAAGGTAGAAGAATCGTATACTATCGGAAGCACAGAAGTTGCACATAGATCAGGGAAAGTCACAAGGTTACCAAGAAGTTCAAGTCTGTTATTACCATTATTTCAGTAATGACTAAGAAGATGATTGTTATTCTGACCCTAGTTGTCATATCACATCGATTTCGGCTAAGATAAGTGTCGTACTTGGTTTAGCGAACCAATTTCGATGTAGCATCTGACTTAAGCCAGAAGATTGAAGTAAAAGAAAATCAAAGTGATCAATAGAAGTATCATGATCGCCGTTAAAGTAAAAAGCTTATAGTTAGAAGTGCTACATGCTAGAATGTTATTATATCACATTTGAACATGAAGGAAGGTATCTTTCATTCTAGAATTTGACTCAAAAAGACCTGAGTCTAAGCGTTGCATTATATGATAAGAGGTCATTAGAACACGACCCATCAATCTGTTACGGTAATCGAAGTAAAGACATTATCTTAAGTTAAGTCTATTTAAGAATAAGTAGGATTCTCCAATAAGGATCGAGTTTGTAACTCGAAGGATAAGACTGGAAGTCCAACATAGGATAAAGAGTGGGTGCAAGATTGTGCACCGCCAGTAGTCAAAGAGTCCTAGAGTTAGATACTTATTTGAAAGGACATAAGAGTTACGATTACCACCTCCTTTAGAAAGGTAACATTCGGAGTCATTATACAAGCCCTATTTTGTTGATGATTCTGAGACTTGAGACTTAATCATCCTAAGCAGGAGATAATTGTAACACTCGCATATTCGGGCTAGTCAATTAATATATAATAAATGTTAAAATTGATTTTTTTCATAAAAGATTATCTAGGATAACTAATATTAACCAAAGTTATAGTAATATGTCACAAAGATTCCGTACATATAAGGAACGCTGAAATCCGATTTATAACGCAGAAATTATGACCCGTTGAAGTTTCGCGATTAAATCGACACGACTCTACGTATCGTAAAATGTAAATTTTTGATAAAATACTTTTTAGAATAAGTGGTCTGAACGAAAGTCGTAGTAATCGCCAAACCGAGAGCATGTATATAAATAACGTCTAAATATGACTTCATTAGAGGAAATTGTGATTTTTCTAAGACCCAACATAACGATATACAGCTCAGAAATCGAATTTTAGATCCAATCTAAACGAGAATTGAAGATCTCATTAATAGGAGTTCAACGATAAAAAGACAGTCAAAAATAGACGTCGAATGACAAAGTTATGAATTTATAATAGACTTTAACAGTCTAAGCCTGTAAAAATGTAAATTTAAAAATAAAATCAAAATTAGCCGAAGGAGTATAAACGAAAGTTACAGATTTTGTCAATAGCTACGCATGCATATAAAGAACTTCAAGAACAGAGTTCGTATGAACAAGTTATAATTTATAATAGCATATTTACGTATTAAAATAAAGTATAAATCATATATATGTATACATGTATGTGTGTGTGTGTATATATATATATATATATATATATATATATATATTATTAGAAAGGTATTGACGATGTGGTCATTATTAGATTAATATTGAATGTTTTCGACATTAGTTTAGTTCAAATATTGTTAAATCTATTTGAAATAGTATTATAAATGGGCGTTTGGTCGTTTAAATAACTATAATTTCGTTTAAGTAACTATAAATTGTAGTTTTTGAAAATTTAGTTGTTATAAATATGAGGCTCTTGGATCTCATATTTCTTGCACCATTCTCTTGATTCAAGAGTCTTTCTCTTCTTATCCCCGAGCATTTAGGTCCCTTGTGATTTGTCTTCTTTTTATGTAGTTTTAGTAGAGTAAGGTGAGCGTTAAAGCACTACAAGAATATTTTTAGAAAAAAGATTCAGCGACGAAGTTCTGAACACGTAGTTCTAGGTTTTCGCTAGAAACCCTGTAAGTTGAGCTACACCTATTACGCTTTAAGTGTAACTTATGTTTAAAACCATTATCATTATTTTGAACATATAAACAAGATTTATCAGTGATTCCAAGTCGTTATACTAATTGATCTACTTACGGGAATGATGACAATGCTAGATTTAGTGAGGTGTTTAAAATGGGCTTTCCAAACAATATACTTTTTATACCAAATGTACTCTAACTCTTATAGATCTTTCCTGGTTGTCCCTAATCAGCTATAGATCAGTAGACTACGAGTTAATGATGAATCTAGACTAATAATTAGTCACAATAAATATTAGACTAAGACTCAATGATAATAATACTAGGTTACGACAAAGGAAAAGACTGTTGGTAGAATCGAAGCGTTGTTCGAGTTTCAAGTCATCACTTTAACAAGTGAGAGCCTAATTACTATCATCTTACACATAGATATGAAGTACTTAATATAAATTTATGTTATATGTGTCTATTATCTGTGTTCTTGATATCTATTCTAGATCAACAATTTATACATGTTTTACTTGATTTAAACTATATATTTGTTTTTATACCAATAAATATATTGGGTAAATATGAATAGATGAAAGATGATATAGATAATGAGAGATGAAAGATGAAATAGATGATGAGAGAACTTGAATTTAAAGATAAAATCATCTAGCAGCATATAAATGACAACCACAGACTATTCTAAACAGTACACCGGAACGCTAGTAGGCTCGCAGCCTGTAGGTATTTATGAACCATATGTTCATCAGATGTACTCTAGAAAAGCCAATTAAATGTATTTTGGGTGGAATCCCTAAAATAATGTTGTCAATAAAGAAGATAAACCCTCACATGTATGGACTTAGTGCCTATTAGATAAACACTGGCAGTTATGGACTTAGCGCCTATTAGATAAACACTGGCAGCTATGGACCTAGAGCCTAATAGATAAACACTGCCAGTTATGGAGTTAGTGATGGGTTTTGAGTATTACATCAATCCTATGGTACACATGCAAACCCTAAAGCTTTGTATCTAGGTTTCTCTAATTGTACATGCAAATCATCCAAATCTTGAAACCCTAATACTAGCATACAGAATCGAAATTAATAGCAAAAACAAGCTTAGATGATTACTCTCAATTGTAGAGAGAATCTTCAACTCTTGAGAGCTTAGTATCACAAATGTAATACCTCTAATCGATCACAAACACCAAACCAAGTTGGATGATCATGGAGAGAGGAGAAGGAGGCAGAAAATCGGCTCTTAGACTCTTTTTAGGGTTGTGGTAGCCGATCCATGAAGCCCTGGGGTCCTTTATATAGGTGAGCTGCTAGGGTTTCAGTTAAAACCTTAATTGGATTGCTTAGGCCATAGGCAGTCCAAAGGAACCTTCCAAAATTAGGCCTTGGACGAATTCAAGGTGGGCTTCCCTCCTAGATTTCATTAACCCCTTACTAATAGATCCTCAGCCCAAAATCCAATTATCTTATAATTGCAATTCCAGTCCCCTAGGTTCAATTAATATCTTTTGATCACAAAATTCATTTCTTAATTAATTCTTGACCAATATTAATTAACCAATATGATTTCTTTTAATATATTATTCATATAATATATTAATAAACCATAATAACCTCTTTCTCCATTAATCATCCAGTCAAGTTGCTTTGGTGAAGGTAACCCAAAAGGATCATGCTACAACCAGGTCAAGTACATACCAAATATATTTATGGGCTTAGACACCTAATCCAACAGTCTCCCACTTGGATAAGTCTAATAATTATAGAAGCAAGTACAACTTCAAAATCCGATTAGCAATCGTAGCTCTCAAAAGCCGATGTCGAACTCTGAAACGTACTTTAGATAAGGGATCGTATAGTTCTCCGTTCTCAATATATCGTGTGGAAAATTACATGGAACATAGTCATACTTATTGTGCAGCAGTTTGTTTCTCGATCTCTGATTCGTCTAACATAGAACTCAATTGAACACATCAATTCAGTCCTTACCGGGCCCGACACATAAGTCAAACCAAATCATCGAGGGGAACAAGATATCGCTTTTACCCTCGTAGGATAAAAGGAACCTATAAACTTCGACTTATATGCATTTATTATTTACTGATCAAATCATACACAACAATGTATTTTATAACATCAAGTTACTGATGCGTTTACGCATTATCAATGCACAACCAACTTGCAAACAATAAACCATATATCTATGTTTACATACTATATGATATTATCGTCTCACAATCACTCGTGATAAATTCCATGAAGTGATTCAAGTCAGCACGGGTTTAATCCAATACTCAAATCTTATTTCAAGATCACTCATGAACGTTGCAGCAAGCTTTTGCTATGTCTAGACACTTAGACAGTCTACAAGCCAATTCATGACAATCTTCTTTCATACCTACTACCAAAGTATGAACGACCGTGTATAGTTTAAATAATCTTATTATTTAGGAAGACTAAACATGCAAAGTGAAACAATAGTAAATAACTGACATAAGATAGTAATATGACTCATAAAAAATACTTTATTTAATCATCAAAATGTCAATTACAATTTATCTATTACAATTTTCTAAAAGCTATCTAATCACTAAACAAAGATTCCATTGCGAGATGCTTGTTTCATTCCATAAATGGATTTCTCAAGCTTACACACTCTATTATGCTGCTTCGCATCAACAAAACCCTCTGGTAGACTCATGTAAACATCTTCAGCCAACTTCCCATTAAGGAAAGTGGTTTTGACATCCATCTGCCATATTTCATAATCATGAAACACTACTATGGCTAGCATAACCCTTATAGATTTAATCTTCGCAACTGGTGATAAGGTCTCATCATAGTCAACTCTGGGAGTTTGAGTAAATCCCTTCGCAACTAATTGTGCTTTATAAGTGTGTAATTTCCCATCCATGTCGGTCTTCTTCTTGAAGATCCATTTTCACCTTATCGTCTTACGACCCGATACATTCTCAACCAAGTTCCATACTTGATTGTCAAACATGGACTGAATCTCGTTGTCCGTAGCCTCTTTCCACTTTGCAGACTCCGGGCCTGCCATGGCTTCCTTGTAGCTATTAGGTTCATCCAAATATACTAGTGTACTATTACTAATAAATTTATCACCCTCACTTGTTATATGAAAACCATATAACACAGGTGGAACACTAACTCTACTGGAACGTCTAAGAGGTAAGGACTCGCCAATCGGTTCAACAGGAGTTTCCTCCTCGGGTTGAACGCCGACGTTAGAGGTTCCTTCATCGCTTGATTCATAAAGCTCTTCAAGATCAATTTGCCTCCCACGGTCCTCTTGGCTTATGAGTTCTCGCTCTCGGGAAACCCCTCTCCTCGCAACGAAGATAATATTATCACTCGGTCTATAGAAAAGATATCCAAAGGACTTCTACGGATAGCCGATGAAAATACACCGCTCACAATGAGGTTCGAGCTTTTTGTGAGTCTCTCGTCTTACGAAAGCCTCGCAACCCCAAACCTTGATATGTGCCAATCATGGAGCTTTCCATGTCCACATCTCATGAGGTGTTTTGGCAACCTTCTTAGTCGGGACTAGATTAAGGATATGGGAGGCAGTCTCTAAGGCATACCCCCAAAATGAGATAGGTAACGAAGCACGACTCGTCATGGAATGAACCATGTCCAACAAAGTTCGATTGTGCCTCTTAGTCACACCATTCAACTATGGTGTCCTAGGTAGCGTCAATTGCGAAACAATTATGCATTCCTTGAGGTAATCATGGAATTCAAGACTAAGGTACTCGCCACCTCGATCATATCGTAGCATCTTAATTTTCCTGCCCAACTGATTCTCCACCTCTTGCTTAAACTCTCTGAACTTTTCAAAGGTTTCTAACTTGTGCTTGATCAATTAGATATACCCATATCTGCTATAATCGTCGGTGAAAGTCGCATAGAAGCGGCTTGCATCCCTTGTAGTGGATCTAAAGGGCCCACATACATTGGTTTGTATGAGATCCAATAATTCCTCACCCCTTTCACAAATGCCAATGAAGGGTGACTTGGTCATCTTTCCAAGCAAACAAGACTCGCACATGTCATCATCCCTAAGGTCGAATGACTCCAACACTCCATCCCTTTGGAGTTGGGTTATGCACTTCTTGTTGACATGTCCAAGACGACAATGCCACAAGCATGCTTTGTCCAACTATTGGAAGAATTGATATGTAACACATCATTTCCTAAGTTGTCTACAACCATCACAGTTTCATATATACCATTACAAGGCAATGCTTCAAAATAGAAAGAACCATTAAAGAAAGCATTAATAGAACCATTTTCATTATTAAACGAAAATCTAAAACCTTTTCTATACAAACAATGAAAGGAAATAATGTTTCGTGTCATTTCTAACGAGTAATAGCAATTATTCAAATCTAAACCTAACCTACTACTAAGCACTAAAGAGTAAACTCCAATCTTGGTGACAGGTGGCACTTTTCTATTCCCCATGATCAAGTTTATCTTCCCATGCTCCACATCCCTACTTCTTCTTAGGCCTTGCAAATCAGAACAAATGTAAAAACCACATCTTGTATCAAGGACCCAAGACAGAGCATGTGATGAGTTGTTAGAATGAATAGTATAAATACCTACGAAGGATGGATTTATCTTCCCATCCTTGATATCTTGCAAGTACTTCGGGCGGCTTCGTTTCCATTGCCTTTTTTCGTGGCAGTGGAAGTACTTTGCATCCTTCAGGTTGGAAGAGGCAGCAGCAGGACCAACTTTGGTTCCACTAGAAGAGGTACCATTGTGAGACTTTCCCTTGTGGCTCTTAGAAGGAGCCTTCCTCTTCTTGCCCTTCCCTAGCCTGATTGCCAAGACGGTGGTGGTAGTAGGAGTTGATGCAACAGATTTGTCTTTCAGACTACTCTCAACAGTCTTTAGCAGACCTTGAAGCTTGCTTAGAGTGACCTACTCCTTGTTCATGTGGTAGGTCATGCGGAACTGGTTGTAACAAGGAGGTAAGGAGTGTAGGCTGATATCTATGGCCAACTCCTCATCGAAGTTAACATTTAACTTCAGCAAGCGGTCCACGTATCTCTGCATTTTCTGCAAGTGGGCTGTGACGGACTCGCTATCCTTCATTTTGGTAGTAATCATCGCAACGATAATCTCATACCTTTCTTGCCTCTCGATTTGATGGTACATATCCATCAAATCTTGATGCATCTCATAGGGGTAGTAGTCCTCGTAGGACTTTTGGAGTTCGGCAGTCATGGTCGCGAGCATGATGTAATGGACTTTCGTAGCATCTCGCTCGTGAGCCTCGGAAGCAGCGATTTCTTCGGGAGTAGCAGTATTGACGTTAACCTCTTTCGGCTCCTTATCGAGAACATACTCCTTGTCCTCGTAGCGAGTGACCATGCAGATGTTGTAAATCCAATCATTAAAATTGGTCCTATCAAATATCACCCTCCCACACAAGTTCATGAGTGAGAATGAGTCGGAAGGGGTCGAGCCTGAAGAGTTGTTGTTGTTGGAAGTAGACATCTAAAATAGAAAAGAGACAAAGTTTGATTAGATAAGAATCCCTAATTAAACACCCAAATGAGAAATTAGGGCTAGGATCCAACAACATTATTTACAATTTAGAAGAGGGATGTCGTAATCTAAACTGCAAATAATTTGAAGGTAAGTGAATGACGATTCACTAATTTCCACCATGAAAAACGAAAAAGAGATTAAGTTTTAAATGTATTGAAACTCCTATATCTTTGAGATTCATTGAACTTTTCAATGGCATGTTTAAATATCGATACGCCCTTCAAGTTTGTGATCGGGATACCGAGGATCACAAACAAGGTGTGAATATGCAAATATACTTGGTACCCTCGATGCCATTTACCACTTAATAAATGTATCGGTTAACCACACACGCTCCATTGATCTATGATAAACATCAAGTCACCCTTTGCCACCATTGCTAGTCCATATTAGTGTGTCGGTTATCCACGCATGCTCCACTAACGACTTGGCAGGATGCAAAGTGTAATTTCATGGAATAGCATCATTTCACATTTTCCCTAAAGTAACTCAGATTAGGAATTTTATAAAAATATTTAGTTACTTTATTAATCATTATACTTTTAATGAGGAATTAGTTGCCCTATCCTACCTGTTCGGCTAACGACCCTCCAGCAATCAAGGAAGCGGTGGATGAGAGTGGACACCCATTAAACTGCTATTTTATAGGCAACAATCTTATACCCCCTTATACATCGGCTTCGTGAATGAGGCCTACTAACGGTAAGACAAGCTTAATCTTATACATATATATTATTAATCTTATAATATTATAATAGTATAAGGGTTGAATTTTAAACTTGTAAAATTCTAGGGTTTAGAATTTAAATATTTCAAAATTAAACTTTTAATAAAAAAAAATTAATTCCAAAACTTAAGGGAAAGTTTTGAAACTTTTCAAAACTTTCTAGATCAAATTACAAATAATTTAATTAAACAATTAATTAGTGATTATCTAAATTTGACCTAATTCAATTCATGGCAAGATAATTCAAATAATTAATATTATCATATAAGGCAATAATTATCTAATTAATTGACAATTATCTTCTATTTTGATAAGGATAATCATATATATTTAATAAAAATCGGATTTTATTAATCAAAAATGTTTTTGGTAATTATCCCAATCAAAAATAGGCCAAAATACCAAAAGATCTGCTCTCTGACTCTCCGACTCGCCAAGTCACAAACTGGACTCGTTGAGTTCATCTAGTGACTAGACGAGTTCAGTTGTCAGAGGGAAGAAATTTCGATTTTGCAAGCAATGAATGATCAAACAAGGCATCAAATACAATACAAAACAATATAGGCTCTGATACCACTGATGGGTTTTGAGCATTACATCAATCCTATGGTGCACATGCAAACCCTAAAGCTTTGGATCTAGGTTTCTCTAATTGTACATGCAAATCATCCAAAGCTTGAAACCCTAATACTAGCATAAAAAATCGAAATTAATAACTAAAACAAGCTTAGATGATTACCTTTCAATTGTAGGAAGAATCTTCAACGCTTGAGAGCTTAGTATCACAAATGTAATACCTCTAAGCGATCACAAACACCAAAGCAAGTTGGATAATCTTGGAGAGAGGGGAAGGAGGATGAAAATTGGCTCTTAGACTCTTCTTAGGGTTGTGGTAGCCGATCCATGAAGCCCTGGGGTCCTTTATATAGGTGAACTGCTAGGGTTTCAGTCAAAACCCTAATTGAATTGCTTAGGCCTTAAGCAGTCCAAAGGAACCTTCCAGAATAAGGCCTTGGACGAATTCAAGGTGGCCTTCCCTCCTAGATTTCATCCACCCCTTACTAATGGATCTTCAGCCCAAAATCCAATTCTCTTATAATTGCAATTTCAGTGCCATATGTTCAATTAATATCTTTTGATCACAAAATTAATTTCTTAATTAATTCTTGACCAATATTAATTAACCAATATGATTTCTCTTTTAATATATTATTCATATAATATATTAATAAACCATAATAATCTATTTATCCATTAATCATCCAGTCAAGTTGCTTCGATGAAGGTAATCCAAAAGGATCATGCTATAACCAGGTCAAGTACATACCAAATATAGTTATGGGCTTAGACACCTAATCTAACAGTTGGTACCTATTAGATAAACCCTGGCACCGATGGACTTCATGCCTATTCCTTAGGACAAATCCTTAGGAATAAATATAGAAGAATACCTAGTGACAAGTATCATGGAGGAATCCCTGAACTAGTATTGTCAGTATAGATGGTCCTTAGGGTAGATCCTTGAGAATAAAAAAGATAATGGAGATGGGGAATTGGGTTAATTGTTTGATGATTAAACATATTAACTATGTTAGTGTGGGTTGAAAACCTTATGTACTCACCAGGTTTCCCAACCTGGCCCACTTAGTTTATTGTATCACAGGTAGCGATATTAAAGATACATTTTGCTGAGAGATTCAAGGAGTATTAGGCCACTAGTTTAATTACTGTAAGGCTTGTTATACTTCGTTATGCTTATGTTTCTGTATTTAAGATGAGATCCCAATGTTTTAATATAAATACAATACATATTCTTGAAAATGATTTGATGATATCATTATCATGTTTTTGGGACCAAATTCCAAAATATTATTCTTCAAAAAGGATACTCTGGTTTTTAAATAAGCATAAACAAATTGGTCTTTTCTGACTGTAAAATTAGGGATGTCATAGTTGGTATCAGAGCATTAGTTTAAGCTAACTAGGAATTTTTAGGATTTCTAGACTTAAACTTAGAATGTTAATCGATGATTCTAAGATGAGTGTGTGATATATTTAGGAGGTATGCCTGAATAGACATGAGTACTAGCTTCTTTTAGGAAAGATGACTAAATTCCTTTTATGTGCTAAATTTTTTATGTTATAGCTATAAAGATGCCTTATATGCTATATGATGTTATTATTTGATCGGATCTATGGTTTATTGTCGATCGGATCTGGAAATTTTTTGTGTTCAGATTTCTATATGTTTAACTATGGTAATAGAACTGGCATGTAACTTTTCGGAGTGATAAGGATATTTATATGTCTATCGTAAAAATAGCTTTCCCTATCGTAATTCTCATCACTTTACACCGAACGTCTGCTTTTGTGTATAGATCGACATGGTGACAACTCAAAACGGATTAGGAAACATTAATTAGTAGCGAGAGCCACTAGTGTTAGAGCGTGCATTAGAGGTAGCAGCTACACCCGAGCCAGTCACGATGGCATGAATACAAGCAATGATAAAGATGATGTTAGATCGTCAGATAGAAGATTCAATGCGTCTACTTCAATAGAGTATAGATCAACCTACTGTACCTATTGTGTAACTTGAGTTGAATGAAGAATAGTATGAGGAGGGAAACTATAGTCGGACTGTTAGCCAAGTTGATCTAAGAGTGGAGGAACTGGCCAAATGAAGGAGATGGTGGAGATTGATGCAAGTACAAGGACTTCATGGCATCCAAGCCACCAAATCTTTCTGGAAGCCCAACACCGGTAGAAGTCATGGATTGGATCTCCGAGATGGAGATGGTTTTTGAAAGTTGTGACTGTGGCAACAAGCAGAAGGTCGTTCTTGCGGTTAGACAGTTAAATACGGGAGTATTAAGCTGGTGGAAGTTATTGGCTGATACCATGTCCAAGGGAGATGCTAGTAAGATGTCTTGGGAAAACTTTCTTATGTAGCTGAAAATGCAGTACTGCTTTGAACAAGACCTTTTGGAGATCAACAACGAATTCTAGAATCTGAAGAAGGGTAAGACGAGTGTCAACAAGTATGCTGCAGCTTTTACGGAGAAGATGAAGCTAGTTCCTTACCTAGTTCCTACTGAACTTTCCAAGGTCAACAAGTTTTCTAGTAGACTACCGGAAAACTTTTGTCAAATGTTCAAACAAGCAACCACCTTGAAAACCGCCAGCTGGGGTAGCTAAGAATGTAGAGACCCAGATAAGAGAAAAGGGTCTAGAAAAAGATAAGGCGGGAGAAAAGGGGAAGCTTGAGGGTTCCTTAATATTTGATAAGAAAAGAAGACTCTCAAAGTCCAACATGGACGACCAAAAGTATAAGGGTAGTGGTGGAGCCAAGCGGTGTGAGAAGTGCAAGAAGAAGCACTATGGGAAATGCGGTGGAGAAGTGACTTGTCATAAGTGTGGGAGTATCGGTCACTATTCCAAGGATTGTACTTTTAATGATAAGGTATGCTACGGATGTAGAGACAAGGCGCATGTGTTAAAAGATTGGCCGGAGAAAAATGAAGCTGCAAGGCCGAAGTGTCGCTGAAGCCAAAGGCAAGAGCATTCCAGATGATCCTTGATAAATTAGGCGAAGATGCAAGGGATCAGGATTAAGGATCTATATATCTGAATATCGAGATATAAAGTTGCCATATAGATAGTATCATGTGGTGTAGCCTAATATAAAAGGCATACTATAGGGTGATCTTGAATAATATAAACCTTAGTTATGTTATATGATGTGTTAAATGACTATGTGAAATTCTTTTAAGATGACATGGAAAACTAAGATGCAATTCTTGGGTGAAAGCTAGAAGAAGCCTATACTACCGGAAGCACAGTTGTCGCACTTGGATCAGAGAAAGTCACAACATTACTAACACCTTGGTAATTGGTTCTATTTTATTCATGTTTGTCATTACCATCATTTCGGTAATGAATAAGAAGATGATTGTTATTATGACCCTAGTGGTCATATCAAATCGAAACCGGCTAAGATAAGTGTCTTACGTGGTTCAAAGAACCAAGTTCGATGTAGCATCTGACTTAAGCCAGAAGGTTGAAGCAAAAGATAATCGAAGCGATCAATAGAAGAATCGTGATCGCCATTAAAGTAACAAGCTTGTAGTTAGAAGTGCTACATGTTGGAATGTGACTGTATCACATTAGAACATGAAGGAAGGTATCTTTCATTCTAGAATTTGACTCAAAAGACCTGAGCTCTAAGCGTTGCATCATACGATGAAAGGTCATTAGAACATGACCCATCGATCTGTTACGGTAATCGAAGTAAAGACATTATCTAAAGTTAAGTGTGTTTAAGAAGAAGTAGGAGTCTCCAATAAGGATCGAGTTTGTAACTTGAAGGTTACGATTTAAAGTCAAACATAGGATAAAGAGTGGGTGCAAGATTTCGCACCGCCAGTAGTCAAGGAGTCCAAGAGTTAGATACTCATATGAAAGGACATAAGAGTTACAATTACCACCTAGGACGGAAAGGTGACATGCGGAGTCATTCTGGGACATAATCATCCTAAGGGGGGATAATTTTAACACCCGCATATTCGGGCTAGTCAATTAAGATATAATAAGCGTTAAAAATGACTTTTTTATAGAAGCTTATCTATGATAAATAATCTTAACCAATGTTATAGTATATGTCACAAAATTCGTACATATAAGGAACGTTGAAATCCAACTTATAACATAGAAGTTATGACTCGTTGAAGTTTCACGATTAAACCGGCAAGACTCTACGTATCGTAGAAAGTAAAATTTTGATAAAATACTTTTTAGCCAAAGTGGTCTAAACAAAAGTCGTAACAGTTGTCAAACCGAGAGCATACATATAAAGAAGGTCTAAATCTGACTTCGTTAGAGGAAGTTATGATTTTTCTAAGATTTAGCGTAATGGTATACAGCTCAGAAATCGAATTTTAGATCTTTCGATTTTTAGCCGAAACAATCTAAAAGAGAATCTAAGATCTCGTTAATAGGAGTTCAACGATAAAAAGACAGTCGAAAATCGACGTCGGATGACAAAGTTATGAATTTTTAACGGACTTTAACAGTCTAAACATATTAAAATATAACTTTAAAAATAAAATCTAAATTTTCTGACAGAGTCTAAACGAAAATTGTAGATTTTGTCGATAGTTAAGTGTGTATATAAAGATCGTCAAGACCTGAGTTCGTATGAACAAGTTATAATTTATAATAGCATATTTGCGTATTAAAATAAAGTATAAATCATATATATATATATATATATATATATATATATATATATATATATATATATATATATATATATATATATATATATATATATAACTCTTTTTTCGTTGAGGACTCGTGAGGAAACTTTTAAAAATAAAAATAAAACACACACACACACAATTCATAAAATCGAGCATAGTACTATATTGGAGAGAAAAAAATTGAAACAAAAAAAATTATGGATCATTAAAATTGAATCATGGGTTATAAAAAGTGAATCTTGGATCATAAAAATGATCCATGATTCAATTTTAAGGATCCATAATTTTTTTCCAATTTCTTTTCTCTCCAATATAGTATTATGCTCGATTTTATGATTTGTATTTTTTTTCAATTTTTTCAGGTTTCCTCAAGAGTCGTCACTGAAAAAAGAGTCCTCACATGATCCTGATTATAATATATATATATATATATATATATATATATATATATATATATATATATATATATATATATATCATTAGAAAGGTATCGACGATGCGGTCATTATAAGACTAATATTGAATGTTTTCAACATTACTTTAGTCCAAATATCGTTAAATCTATTTAAAATAGTATTATAAAGGGGCGTTTGGTCGTTTAAATAACTATAAGGTCAATTAAGTAACTATAAAGGGTAGTTTGTGAAGATTCAATTACTATAAATATGAAGCTCTAGGCTCTCTTATTTCATGCATCATTCTCTTGATTCGAGGGTCTTTCTCTTCTTATCCCTGAGCATTTCGGTCCCGCGTGATTTGACTTCTCATTTTGTAGTTTAAGTATAGTAAGGTGAGCGTTGAAGCGCTACAAGAATCTTTTTAGAAAAAAATCCAGAGACAAAGTTCTAACCATGGAGTTCTAAGTTTTCATTAGAAGCCTTGTAAGTTGAGTTACCCCTATTACGTTTTAAGTGTAACTTATGTTTAAATTTGTTATCGTTATTATGAACCTACAAACAAGATTTATCATTGATTCCAATTCGTTATACTGACTGATCTACTTATGGGAATGATGACAAGGCTATATTTAGTGAGGTGTTTAAAGTGGGCTTTCCAAACAGTCTACTTTGTATACCAAACAGACCCTTCCTCCGATATGATATTACATGGTTGTCCCTTATCAGTTATAGATTAGTAGACTTTAAATTAATGATGAATCTAGACTATTAATTAGTCGCAATACATATTAGACTATGACTTGGTGATAATAATACTATGTTATATCGAAGGAAAAGACAATTGCTAGAAGCGAAGCGTTATCCGAGTTTCGAGTCATTACATTAACAAGTGAGTGTCTAGTTAATTTCATCTTACACACAGATATGAAGTATTTAATATAAATATATGTTATATCTGCCTATTATCTGTATTCCTGATATCTATGCTATATGAACGATTTATACATGTTTTACTTGATTTAAATTGTATATGTATTTTTATACCTATAAATATATTGGGTAAAGATGGGTACATGAAAGATGATATAGATGATGATAGATGAAAGATGATATAGATGATGTGAGAAAAAAGATAAAATAGATGATGAGAGACATTGACTTTAAAGATAACGTCATCTAGTAGAGTATAGATGACAACCACGAACTATTCTAGACAGTCCAATGGAACGCTAACAGGTTCGCAATCTGTAGGTGTTTGTGAACCATGTGTTCATCAGATGTACTGTAAAAAAAACTCATTGGCATGTATTGTGGGTGGACTCAATAAAGAAGACAAACCCTAGCAGCTATAGACTTAGTGCCTATTAGATAAACACTGGCAACTATGGACTTACCGCCTATTAGATAAACATTGGGAGCTATAGACTTAGCGCCTAATAGATAAACACTGAGTACCCTATTTTGAAGAATAATATTGCGGAATTTGTTCCCAAAAACATGGTAATGATATTATCAAATCATTTTCGAGGAAATATATTTTATTTATATTAAAACGTTGGGATGTCATCGTCAATATATAAACATAAGCATAACGAAGTATTACAAGCCTTACAGTAATTAAACTAGTGGCCTGATACTCCTTGAATCTCTAAGCATAATGTATCTTTAATATCGCTACATGTGATACAATAAACTGAATGAGTCATGTTGGGAAACCTGGTGAGTACATAGGGTTCTCAACCCACAATAATATAATTAATATGTTTAATCATCATTCACTTAACCTAATTTCACGGACCCATTATTTTCTTTATTCTTAAGGATCTACCCTAAGGATCATATATGCTGACAGTACTAGTTCAAGGATTCCTCCACAACTATGGACTTACCGCCTAGTGTACGCCCAATGTACTGCCAGACTTCATTTTCCAGCTTAACTTCAAACAACCATAACTTCTTCGTTTCAACTCTGTTTTCGATGATCGTTAAATCCCCAGAAAAGTATTGGCTAGCTCTACAATTCTATCTTGATATTTTTTAGTAAAAACATCTCGAACTAAAATCCGTAATTTATGCAAATAGCCTGAAACATAACCTTTCCTATATTACCCCTGAGCTTTCATCGGACAATCCAAAGTTTAGATCACTTATCCAACATCATACACCTCCAATAGAGTCTAAACTCCATTACATTGAAGCCCAAGGCCTCCATTTGATCTATTTATTGTCCATAATCCTGAAATAAGAATTTCTCAAAACAGGATGTTACAAAAAGATTGACCATCTCGTCACCGTCATCTAAGACACTCGGTTCCGATTTAGTGTCTTCGCCCGGCGAGTCTTGATGTAGCAACTCAAGTTTTTTGGATTTGTTGTTGCAAGTGTTTAATCTCTATGTCACGTGGATCTCGTAGATCGACTCCATTATTTCGTGGAACGCCTCCACCACCGCAACGACCATGAGTTTCTCCACGCCCACAAACCATCGGATTGAATGGAAAAGTACCATGACCTTCACCTTTACCTTACACAAATAGTCGAATTTCCTTCATTCTCCCAAATTCAAGTTCTTCAAGACACGATGTAAACTTACAAATTGTTAGCACCGGCGATTTCAAGACCATTTTATATGTCTTGATCATTTTGATAAATTTAAGAGAGCTAAAGTAGTTTAGTGAAAGTAAAATCGCTTATAATAGTTACAAATATTGATCACTCTAAGATATGCAGAAAGAAACAATTAATTTATCAAACAATAATGCTCACTTTTTTGTTGGAAGCGAATCATAATTTTCTAAAATTATTGAAGGGTAAAAGTAGACAACAAATAGACAAAAAGTGTCAAATACGATTTCATTTTTTATTTATTTATCAATATTTCTTGCAAGATATTATGCTTTCTAGCCGAGAAAAGACACTTAAAGAATTAATACCAACTGAAAAAGGACATAAAGAGAGAAAATTCCAAAACTAAAGGACCGTTTTCAACGGATCATGTCTATCGTGATATTGAGTCAAAAACTTCCGAATCGTTTTAGAGATGATTAGAATCTTTAGATGAAAAACTTATAGCAACATAAACATGTCATTGCATGATATACAAGTCGACATAACAGTATTAGAATGTTACACTTTTGCTTTTAGGAAAAGAGTTTAATTAAAGATAATTACAAACATAATGACAAATCCAAAGAGATCAACAAAGGGTTTGATTAAAGATAATTACAAACATAAAATCCAAAGATATCAAGAAAAGCTCAATAGAAAACTAAAAAGAAGCTTCTTTATAAATCATTCACTACCCATCTTGCAAATGTCTCCATCTCTCCCTATCATTCCCCAACATTGAGAATGATAGTCACTAGAGAAAAGGGTAATCTCAAAAAATTAAAAATAAGGAAATTACAAAAATACCCCTCCATCCCATTATAGTATTCTAATCCATACAATGATAGTGTTCAAGGAGCCTATTGGCTTCTCTAATACCACTAAAATAAGCACCATGAGTTGTAGAGTAATGAGTTCTATGTGTTGCTTCCCCAGCAAATAGAATCTGAAGCTGATGTGACTGTGACTGTGACTGCGAACCAGTTTTAGGTAACGGCTCAGCCAATGTGTCCATGTCACTACAACTTGAACCAACTGCAACATAACTATATGACCCCATAAAGAGTGGATCATGCCCCCATTGACTCTTCAAAACCTTAAAAAGTTTCAATTTTGATGAGTTCTTGATTCCATTCCCATTACATTGTTCATGGGAATCCGATGAATTTGGCAAAAAGGTAGATAAAGCTGTGGAGACTTGATCAAGAATCACTTCATTTGGGAGTGTTTCTAGCTCTAGTGCTTCTTCACCTGCAAACCAAGATAATAACACTCTTGATTTCTTATAAATTGGTGAGACGAAAGCTGTTCTCCTAATCCACCATGGGATTCTCGGGTCCTTAACTTCGGAATCACTTTGGTGGAATAGGAATTGTAGAAATGGGAATTGGTCGAAATCTGTGTAATCCGGACTTAGTTGCAAGAAAAGCTTGTTGACTACACCATACCCGAGTCTTGAAATGGCTTCAATCTTGTAATCTGGAAGTGGGGGATTGAATTTTAGCATACCCAAATCGTTGGAATCACGGATTCCGGCTTTGAGTACACCCAATGAAACTGTGACAATAACATGGTCGGCTGATAGAGTTGTACCATCAAGAAAGTGTAGCTTCACTGGTCTTGTACCTTCATGACCATTTTCTGTTGTTATTCCCAATTCACATCCGGGATTCCACTCAATTTTGGCAACTTTTTTACCTAATTGAATGACGCCAGATGGTAAAACAGATGCCAATGATTGTATAATGCTTGAGTATCCTTTAGCGATAGTGATTTCTTCACCAGGACACATGACGTATTCACTCTCTGCATTATAATCAAGATTCAACAAATCATTAGCAGCTGTATAAGTTCTTTGAGTGTTTTCATGCATTGCGAAAATTGCTTCTTCTAACAACTTCCGATTCCAATTCCCATTCCCATTCACATCGTCTTTCTCCTTTCTTGATTCCGTTTCCCAGTAATCTTCAAGACCGTTTCTAAGGAAAGAACCAACACTCATATTCCCAATCCCATCTCCGCCATTCCCGATTCCAACCAGAGTTGATTTCCTTTTTCCTTGAGCAAAATCCATTAGATTTTTGAAGAGATTTGAAATAGGGTGAACAAGAGATGGATTTAACACATACCCATTTTCAGCTATGGTGATTGGGTCATCAAGAAACCCATCCATACACTCCCATGGCTTGTCTGATTCCAAGGAATTGATTTCTTGAGCTATTTTATGAACCGGGCTACCCCCAATTCCATGGATCCAAGTAGCACCCATTTCAATTCTGTCACCACCGAACTCTGAAGTGTTAATCCTACCTCCAATTCTATTCCCACCTTCAATAACACAAAGCTCAAATGCTTCTTTTGAACAACTGGTTTTGTAGAGCTTGTTTGCAGCTGTTAAACCTGCCATTCCCGCCCCGATTATTACTATTCTTGGCTTATTCACCACCATTTTGCCTTGCAACACAATAAAATTTTCAACTTTTTTCTGTGAAATGAAATTTGTGGGGTTTCAAGAAAAATGGATTATGTTTGTCGCCTTGAGAAAAAGGAGTGACGAAGAAAGGAAGTGGGAGTGGAGGGTTCTAACTGATGAACCCTAGTCTTTAGTTTTGGAGAGAATATATAAATGCTGGTGAGTGCTTTAAAGTTTAAAGGAGGGGTGCTGTTCAATTTATAATTTAATGGAGGGGTTAAGAAAACTCTCCCAATTATGGATTATCATATTGGTTATCGACAAAATTATAGGACGGATATTAATTATGTAAAGTTGTTTAATATTTTAAATAGATAAATAAATAATTAATTGAATTTTATATTTTGATGATGTTTGATCGTTGAATTTAGTAATTTATGGCGATTAAAATAGTGTAATTACTAAAAATTTGATGATAGCATCAAGGGTAAATGGCACAAAAAACATTATTTTTATACAGAAATTCGATTTTGACACCGTGTTATTTTTTGTGTCAATTTTGACACTGTGTTTTTCAATTCGTTACAATTATGACCACTTGACCGGTTAACCAGGTTACATGCTGACGTGGCATGATGACGTGTCAGTTTTGATGACGTGACATACTGACATAATATGCTGACGTGTCAAAATTGATTTTTTTTCCACAAAAATACTAAGTTTTCACTTTTTTTCGAATTTGACACTAAGTTTAATTTTTTATTTCAATTTTGACACTATGTTTTTTTTGTTCCAATCGAACATCATTTATCAAATTTTGTTCAATTTTGTCTATTTTCCATTTGAAACAGTATAAATATATTTTTTTTATTACATTTTAAACCGTATAAACATATTTTTTTCGTTTAAAAACCACATTTTTATTTAAATACAAAGTGTTTTTTTTCTTACATTCAAAGCATTAGTTGTATCATGAGAATCAAACTAACCATAAACTTCTAATAAGATGTAAAAATTTGATGGATTGCAAACTTGATATCCAAATTTTGATCAACTACACGCCTATAAACCTTCAAACACATTTTAAAGTTGCATATTAATATAAAATACAATTTTTATATAGCTAATACATATTTATACATAAGAATATGGTTTGAGTGTAAAAAAAATGTATTTATACAAAACTATGGTTTTTAAATGAAAAAAAAAACATATTTATACGGTTTAAATGTATTAAAAAAATATTTATACGGTTTCAAATAGAAAATTGTCAACATTGAACAAAATTGGAAAAAATGATGTTCGATTTGGAACAAAAAAACATAATGTCAAAGTTGAAAGAAAAAATTAAACGTAGTGTCAAAAGCAAAAAAAATGAAAACTTAGTGTTTTTTTTGAGAAAAAAATTCAATTTTGACACGTCAGCATATCATGTCAGCATGCCACGTCATCAAAACTGACACGTCATCATGTCACGTCAGCATCCAACCTGGTTAACCGGTCAAGTGGTCAGAATTGTAACAAATTGGAAAACACAGTGTCAAAATTGACACAAAAAAAACACAGTGTCAAAATCGAATTTCTGTGTAAAAAGAGTGTTTTTTGTGTCATTTACCCTAGCATCAATTTCAATAAAAATGTCATACAATTTATCAAATTCATGAGAATTTGAACATTTGAATAATTCATATTTAAGTAGGATATACGAAAATTAAATCAAACACATCATCGTCTCCATCTTCGTAAAGAACAATCAAAATCAGAATTCATCAAAGGAATCACAAATCAAATACATTGTCTTACCCCCAATCTTGGTAAAAAAACAATAAAAATCGCAAGTCATCAAAGGAAGTGCACTACTGTGAAGAGAGAAAGCATGAGACGGTATTTCGGTGAGTCGATTTGGGGAGAGAAACGTGCAATAGAAGACAGAGAAGAAGTCAATGTAAAAAGGGGAAGCCACCAAACCAATGACACAGTCGAAGCCGACGACAATTAACCGTCTCTGGTATGACACTGTTTATAAGTCGCACAGTGGTTAATTTTAAATATAATATAAAAAATAAAAAGCATATTTTGAAACCAAAAATATGTCATTTCTCATCTATGTCGGATTTAGGAAAATTATATTATTTTGTAAATAAAAATATGGTCTAAAAATATATTCAGAATTATATGAGTATTATGTAATTAAAGTTATAAAAAAATCAAAAACTAATGAGAAAAATCGACCATAATAATAGCATTTTTCCAAGGCTTTTTCACAAAATAGCCAATAAATTGAAAAATACTCAAAACAGCCATAATTTTTGCAGGTGCTGCATTCAAGAAAATCAATATAGTCTGTAATTTTTTTTTTGCAAAACAACGTTGTTTTGGGATCATTGGCTACGAAAATCTACACATTGACTTCAAAAATCTTGTGGCCTGTAAAAATATCACGAGCCTAATCAAAGGTTAGACAAACCAAAAAAAAATTATTTCCCCTCATTTTAACACATCTTTCTCAAGTGTATAAAAATTTTCTCTGAACATAGTGATGATCAATTGGTTAATTAGTTATGTCTATCTATGTTTTTTTTATGTTTATAACCGAAAATTAGAACTTTTGGCATTTGGTAGTAGATTTTCGTATGTGATAGTTGGTTTTAGCAGATGATACCTACGAAAATGTAGATTTTTGTTGGTGGATACATAGAAAATTATAGATTTACGCATGTCTATCATGCGAATATTTATGTTTTAACAGGTATATCCACCTGGAAATCTAATCATTTTTTATAATTTGATTTTTTTCCCATATAATTTTTTAATGTTTTGATTTTCTTACTTAGGCGTAACATTTTTCAATTTATGTAGCATGTTGCAGACATATAAAGGGTCTATGAATATAAAGGCATGTTTGTATTTTCTTTCGGAGCGATCGTTTAGAACTTGGAATGGAATGTAGGCATGTTTGTTTTTTCTTTTAGTTGCATGTTTGTATGAGACAAACCACTTTTGGTATCCAATCTATATCTCTTATAACTTAAAAGTTTTTTGTTGGGTTGTTGAAAGTACCGCATTTCAAGACCACATGACATGTCTGATTCGACGTTATTTGCAACAAAAAAAGAAAGAAAAAAAAACAACTTATGTAAGCCATCGTTTTCCGACTTGTCATTCGGTTAGGAAAGGCTCTTGGGTGGGCTGCGAATATGTGTTCTTCTGGTGAACGTTTTGGGTTGTTCATATGTCCTTCAGTTTACTATTCCTTGAAATTGTATTGTAACCGGTTGGTCTCAGGTTGGTACTTATTAATCTAGGATGTTAGTTGTTATTTGTTGTTTGTATATAAGATGGATGTTGTGTATCAATTGTAGATATAATTGTTGTATTAAATATAATTGTTGGAATTGTTTTAGTGTTTGAGATGGGTTTACAATATCATTTGATTAGTGACTTGAATACTGACACCTTTGGATTGAAGTCAAGGGACATGTTGTTCGTTTATGGAAGCGACATGTTTACTTAAATTCGTCTTAATTGAATAGTATCGATATGGTTTTAATGGACGAGAATGTAGATCGGTCATGGATAAGTTTTCTCTTTTTGTATTGGTATAGTTTTTTATTCTTTGTTTGTTTGTATGATAATTTAAGGGGAACCATATCTCAACTACCATTAAGTAGGCTTTAATTTGAAAGTTTAAAGTATTGTTTGTATGAGACAAACCACTTTTGGTATCCAATCTATATCCCTTATAACTTAAGAAGTTTTTTGTTAGGTTGTTGAAAGTACCGCATTTCAAGACCACATGACATGTCTGATTCGACGTTATTTGCAACAAAAAAAGAAAGAAAAAAAAACAACTTATGTAAGCCATCGTTTTCCGACTTGTCATACGGTTAGGAAAGGCTCTTGGGTGGGTTGCTAATATGTGTTCTTCTGGTGAACGTTTTAGGTTGTTCATATGTCCTTCAGTTTACTATTCCTTGAAATTGTATTGTAACCGATTGGTCTCAGGTTGGTACTTATTAATCTAGGATGTTAGTTGTTATTTGTTGTTTGTATATAAGATGCATGTTGTGTATCAATCATATCATATCATATACTATATTATAAAGGAAGCATTTTTCCTTTCACCACATTCATTTGAAACTCTCATGTATTTTTCTTTTCACCACATTCATTTGAAACTCTCATGACTTTTCAATTTCTTTCTAATAATAATTATAAGTTAGTTAAAAAGGTTAAATAAATATTAAACCTAAAGTATAATCATATATAAACTTAATTTCAATATTAAAATAATATATTTAGTTCTACTTCTAAAATTACATTTTTTTAACTTTTAACATATTATACTTAATTTATTAATTTTAAAAAAATATTGTTTGATGTAAAACATTATCATTTTAAAAATACAATTTTGGAACAATTTGTATAAAATCTTTAATTATTAATTTGAATATAATATTACAGGGTCAACTTAAATATAAATTTTAATTGAACTTAAACAACCCTAAGAATATTTTGTAAATAGTTAAAAATAATTAATTGTCGTGTCTTTCTAATAATGATTATAAGTTGGTTAATAAGATTAAATAAATATCACACCTAAAGTGTAATCATAAATATATTAAATTTCAATTTTAAAATAATATCGTTACTTCTACTTATAAAGTTATGTCTTTAACTATTAACATATTATACTTAACTTATTAAATTTAATATGTTGTTGTATGTAAACTATTATCAGTTTAAAGCTACAACTTTTGAACAGATTTGATAAAATACTTAAATTGTTAAGTTAAATATAATATTACAGTGTCAAATTAAATATAAATTTCAGCCCCACTTAAAAAACCAAAAAAATATTTTATGAATAGTTAAAAGTGATAAATTTTAGCGCTAAATGCAAAAGCTAAATTATAATATCAATGTAACTAAAATATTTCATAAATATATTTTTATAATCGTTAAAAGTTTTCAAATAAGTAGCTTAAAATAACTTACAATAACAATAGTTAAAAATAACTTTAGATAAATGATTATATTGTTACCTTTAAAATAAAAAAAAAAACAATGTTTGATGTTTTAAATAATTATAATGATATAAATCAAAACATTAAGCAAATAAATTTTAAAAAATTAATTAACAATAACAACAACTGTAAATAACATTAAACCAGATATTATATTTAATTTTATGCATGTGTAACTCGCGGGTAGAAGTCATTCAAACGATTGAGATTATGCAGTTATAATAGATGTATATATTATCATATAATTCCAAAATAAGCAATATATTATATCATTTTAGTATACGAATTATTATATCAAATTTAACAACATTTTTATTGTTGTATTTGAAAAAATCATTTATTTGTAAAGACTTCAACTATATAAGTGTTTATACGCAACACGTGGGCATTCGCCTAGTTGTAGATATAATTGTTGTATTAAATATAATTGTTGGAATTGTTTTAGTGTTTGAGAAGGGTTTACAATATCATTTGATTAGTGACTTGAATACTGATACCTTTGGATTGAAGTCAAGAGACATGTTGTTCGTTTATGGAAGGGACATGTTTACTTAAATTCTTAATTGAATAGTATCGATATGGTTTTAATGGACGAGAATGTAGATCAGTCATGGATAAGTTTTCTCTTTTTGTATTAGTATAGTTTTTTATTCTTTGTTTGTTTGTATGATAATTTGAGGGGAACCATATCTCAACTACCATTAAGAAGGCTTTAATTTGCAAGTTTAAAGTATTGTTGAAGGAGGGGGTTGTGTGTGCTTTTTCGAATGTCTTTGTTGACGATAACCTTGTTCGTTTGAAAATGGCATTTCATTGATTTAAGTTAAATTTTCACAAAAACATGTATGTTAAGGCCATGCCCTCTGCTTCCCCTGTGGTGTGAGCTTTTTTTTTTGCCAAGATTGGACATATTATTTCAGGTCATGCCGAGGAGGAGTATGCAATTGCTAAGTAGGCTTTGTTATCGAAAACAAACTTGCTTTTATACTTGTATTGTTTGTCTCGACATTTCTGAATTATGTGGTTTTTCATTTTATAGATGTGATTGGTATAGTGACAGGGTATACCGACTCGATGTTGAGCATGAAAGATGGTCGGCCTACTAAGAGGGTGTCATTTGAATTGAAAGATCTTAAGTAAGACACAATTAGTTGGACTATTTTATGTAATTTTTTTGGGATAGAACTTAGCAAGTGCACGAATACTAATTGCATGTTGTTGTCCATGATCTTATTCTTTGTACTATGTGGGTTGAACATGCATATGAAATTTCATCTAGGATTGGTAATGTGTATTTTGGTGAACATGTGGTGGTCATCATTCAGCTTGGTAGGATTCGACAAAGGAAATGTAAGTACTTTATATGTAACACTCATGGTTTGGTTTAAATAACGAAGTCTAAAGTTCTTTGTTTTTATAACTTGGCCATGGTATGTGTGTTCATGGTCGTTATTGAAAGATCTAGTATGCCCAAAAGTCATTATAGAATGATATTGCTAATAATATATAATCTTATAGGGTCATACCATATAGCAAGTTATCATCAATTGATTATTTATTAACATAATTTGATTATTAGTATATATATATATATATATATATATATATATATATATATATATATATATATATACTAGTTTATAACCCGTAGAATTCACGGTTATAAAATTAATTGAAATTTTATAGTAAAACCTCAAAAGTAATAATTAATTATTTTAAATAAATTATTAATTACGATATATTTATATTAGTTTTGTGAAATCATAATCGTTGATTCAAATAAATATATATAATTAATTTTTAATATATATTACACAATTTTTATTTGTGAATTAATGAAAACAATGATATAAAATTTAAAATTTAACATGGAGAATAAATACATTGACAAATAACATCACATTAATTAAGAGATCTAATAAATTTAAAATGGAGAACTAATAGATTGACAAGTGGCATCATATTAATTAAGAGGTCTAATATGGTGACACATGGCAAAATGACTACTCTTTTATTAGTATATATATATATATATATATATATATATATATATATATATATATATATATCAACACATGTATTTAATTGGAAAATTATTATTTCATGGAAACAATATGTTACTAATTGGGAATTTATTATTTGTGGAAATAATATTTATTGAAGAAATAACAATTTATTAAATATATCATAAAGTATGATTATCAAGTTATATTTATATATCTTAATAAATTAGTTCAATTTATATAAAATGAAGTTTTATATAAAATAAGATATTTATATATTCATATTTATCGTGGCGTCTGATGAATGAAAATGGAAGCCTATGGAAAACAGTTGTTATCAGTTTACACAATCTGGTGTTAAAGCCTGCGCACTATATTGCTAGGATGACCTCCACCGGGGTTTGGTGTAACATACATAAAGCAGTCAAAGTTATGGGGGTATTGGTATTGATATTCATCAGATATTCAGCATTATTCTTGGATCTGATATTCAAATTTTGTTCTGGAAAGACATTTGGTGTGGAACAAAAACATTTCAAGAAAAATACCCTCATCTCTACAAGATCGAATCTATTAAAAATTGTTCATTGAGGGATCGTCTGTCCTCAAACGGCTTCTCTTGGTGTTGGAAGCACGAGCCATCCAATCCGGTGGAATTACACAAGTTGCTACAATTATACACGAATACAGGTGATTTGAACTTCAGTGGGGCACCTTCCACACATGGTTTCCAATTCAATATAATAGTTGATGGAGACTACAAGGTAAATGACATGAGACGACTCATCGATTCGAAGTTGATCCTCTTCATAGGTCCTAGGATCTGTTGGTCAAAAATAATCCCGTTAAAATTTAGCTGTTTTGTCTGGCGGACTTCGATGGGTAGGATTCCAGTGGCGAATACTTTATTAGCAAGGGGATTAAATGTTACTAATCAGATGTGTTCATTTTGCAACAATGACTTAGAATCAGTGAACCACCTGTTCCTCCATTGTGAGTTTGCCCAAAATTTACACTCTTGAATCTTCAAATGGCTTGGATTAGGAAGTAGAAGGTGCTCAAGTATCTCAGATTTCCTAACTCAGGTAATGGGTGGCATAACTGTCAGTTACAGGCACTGATTGGTGATACAGTCTTATATTGCACACTTTGGAGCATTTGGATTGCCAGGAACAATTGGATTTTTAAAAATATTCGAGTATCTTCAACAAAGGTTGTAAATGTCATTAATGCTAATTCATACTCATGGTGCAAATACAGAAAAAATGGTTGTGGCAACTGGGTTGAATGGATTTGCTCACCTTTTACTCATTTATCCTTGTAATTTGTTTTTCTTTTATTATCGTATTTTTCTCCTTGTATTGTTTTTCTATCGCGATTTAGTTACTTGCTAATCGCCGACCTTTGAATGATATTTGTCGTTTCCAAAAAAAAACTAGTTACAATTTATATAAAAGGTAGTTTTATATAAAATAAGATTTTTATATATGACTAGTTATATAAATATATATGTTGGTAATTCTTTATAAAAATGATTGAATTTTTAATAAAGATAACATGTATGTATATATAAACTAGTCATGAGACAACTTTTGTCTTCATTTGTGCCTAGCCTTTTTCGAAAAAGTGTGTAGCACCCGGTTCCTGGTACGTAAATGTTATTTGAGTATTTCCTTTCTTTTAGCCTTGGACTCAGCGAGTCATAGGTCCAACTCGCCGAGTGGATGCGGGACCCGGGACACGTTTAAGTTGGCGACTCGGCGAGTCCATATCCTGGACTCGGCGAGTCACAGCTGTTGGATGAAACCCTAAGTTTCAGGGGTTTGCACTCTATTTAAAGAACTTATCCGCCCAGGCCAGCCCCCATTCTCTCCCCAAAGCTCCCAACCCTCGTTCTAAGCTTGTTCCTTGAGAGTTTGAGGCTATTGTGTGTGTTCTTGAAGGTTTTGAGGAAAAAGGGGAAGTAGATCAAGAGGAGGGAAAGGAATCCAGACATCTTTGCACTCTTTCAGCAGTTCCTTTGAGGTATAATCCGTTTTCCCCTGTTTCTATGCTTATTACTTCATGTGAGTCATTCTTGAGCCAAACCCCAAGTTTGTATGTGCAAATTATTTCGTAATAGGCTGATTGGCCCTTAGATCTAGGCAAGATTGAGCTCCAGGAGCTCAGCTCTGTTAGCTTTATGGCCCCATGTTGCTTGTTCACCCTAGATCTACCCTTTTGAGGCATTTTGAGCCCTAAAATCCATATTGGTGAATATCCACACGTAAAGTTGGAAACTTTACGTGTGATTCGTGTCCTAGAAGTCTAGATCTGTGAATGGCATGGACTGGAATCGAGCAAATCTGTGTATTTGGTGGGTGCATGGCAACGACTCGGCGAGTCGTTCATATGACTCGGCGAGTCTGTTCGCGAGTCTCCGAGTTTGTCCCCTTTTCGTAGTGTCGAGTGAGCAGTGAGTCACAGGGTGTGACTCAGTGAGTCGGAAGCTTAACTCATCTATGGAGGTACTCGGCGAGTCAATGCCCTGACTCGGCGAGTTCAAGGCAATCTCCTTAGATCAAGAACAGACTCGGCGAGTTGTTCATACAACTCAGCGAGTCGCAGCATAAGTGTTCATCGGATGAAGATGAACTCGACGAGTTGTTCATACAACTCGACGAGTAGGATGAAGGACTTGAATATTGGTTAAGAAGGTGAACCCGTCGAGTCGTCGCCTAACTCGACGGGTAGGATCGGGACTCAGGTCAATCGTTTGGGTGGTGACTCGGCGAGTTGGAAAGCCAACTCGGCGAGTCGGGTCAACTGAAAGTTGACTCTGACTTTGACTTAGGGCATGGTCAGGGGTAAAATGGTCATTTTACCCAAAGGTCAGTGAGCAGTGTTTGATTGAGTATGTTGTGGGAATTGCAGCCGGAGGGCTTCCGGAGCATGTGACAGTAGTCAAATTCGGGTCAAGTCTAATCCGGACAAGGTCAACGAGTCAAACCGGTCAACTCAATTAAAACCTTGTATGATAGGGTTTATATTATGTGGTTACTGTATAACTCACTATTTTAATGAGAAAACACCACTTGGAAAGTTCATGTGTTTAAATTTCCTTAACATTAGTGCTAAACAATGAACAAAAACAATAATACAATGTTGCATACTCATAGGGAGTGCGTAAGATCCTAAAACATGGCACAACGGGGTCTAAGGACCTTGCATTGCGAAGCCGGACACTCTCATTCATCACACACGAAAACACTCTCAATCGTTTTCACTCTATCTCCCAGTATGTGAAATCTCTCCCAAATCTCTCTAAGTATGTGAAATCTCTCCCACATATCTCTAAGTATGTGAAATCTCTCCCACATATCTCTTTGTATGTGAAATCTCTCCAAGTATGTCAAATCTCTCCCAAATCTCTCCCAGTATGTGAAATCTCTCCCAAATCTCTCTAAGTATGTGAAATCTCTCTCACATATCTCTTTGTATGTGAAATCTCTCCAAGTATGTCAAATCTCTCCCAAATCTCTCTAAGTATGTGAAATCTCTCCCAAATATCTCTTTGTATGTGAAATCTCTCTAAGTATGTCAAATCTCTCCCAAATCTCTCCCAGTATGTGAAATCTCTCCCAAATCTCTCTAAGTATGTGAAATCTCTCTCACATATCTCTTTGTATGTGAAATCTCTCCAAGTATGTCAAATCTCTCCCAAATCTCTCTAAGTATGTGAAATCTCTCCCACATATCTCTTTGTATGTGAAATCTCTCCCACATATCTCTTTGTATGTGAAATCTCTCTAAGTATGTCAAATCTCTCCCAAATCTCTCCCAGTATGTGAAATCTCTCCCAAATATCTCTCTGTATGTGAAATCTCTCCAAGTACGTCAAATCTCTCCCAAATCTCTCTAAGGATGTGAAATCTCTCTCAAATATCTCTTCGTATGTGAAATCTCTCCAGGTACGTCAAATCTCTCCCAAATCTCTTTGAGAACGAGGAATCTCTCTCAAATCTCTCTCGAAATCTCTCCCAACTTTCTAAAATCACTCGGGGCATCCCGACCCTCGAATTTGGCGAAAAATAGCCCAAAAACGGAAGTCTACGCGAAAAACGGACTTAAGGAAACGAACCCTCCGAACCGAAAGTACTATTCATCAACCGAACCGAGGGTACTGTTCATGAGCCGAACCGAGGACACTGTTCATCCGAACCGAACCCAGCATTGAAGGAAGGTCCGAACCGAACCCAGCATCGAAGGAAGGTCCGAACCGAACCCAGCATAGAAGGGAAAATCCGAACCGAAAGTACTGTTCATTACTGTTCACAACAGTCCCTTCGGTTCTAGCCTCATTTCAGACCGAACCCTCGCCTTCGCTTCGGACAGCTTCTCCTCGGACCGAGCCATCGCTTCGCGTCCCGCCTCCCGACTCAGCCTAGCGCGTCCGAACCAAGCACCATCTGACCGAACTTCGGCCCAGAGACCGAGCCTCGGCCGAGATCCGAAGGGTCTCGCTGGGGAAGCTCGGATTTCACCCATTTTTGCATATTTTTGCGTTTTAAACCCATTTTTAATTATTTTAACATAGGATTTTCACCCAAAACTTTATTTTTAATTATAAGACCCCTAAATTAATGATTTAATCACATTTTAAGGATAAAATCTTATTTAAAAAGGAGTTGGTAAAGTACAAAAAGAAGAGTGTTGACCTTACCATAGTTATGACGCAAGCAACCCCCACACCCACTCCATGACAACCCACACTCCTCCCCACCATACCTTGTACCTTTTACTCTCATTCACAAGTCACCCCCACAATCTAGGGGCTGATCATACACCCTCTCTCCTCATTCTCTTCAAACACTCTCAAGTTTCACCAAGATTGAACTCCAACTCTTTCTCTCCAACTTCTCTCTCTAACTCACGATTTCAAGGCTAATCATCAAGTGTTCTTCCACTCTTGGTAAGTGTAATCCACCCTCCTTGTGATTCTCACACTTCGTTCTACTCAAATCATTGATGGCTCATACAAACTCCATAACTATCATGCTAGATTCTCGAAATCTTCAACACATTCCAAGTGTCCTTGAGTTAAGCACCTCCATTCTTCATCAATCACCTACTGAAAACACTTAAGGTGAGTTCATACCCCTGTATTTTCATGTTTTCTCAAGTTTTTAGGGGGGGGGGGGGGGGGGGAATACAAGCCAAAACACCAAGAACATATCTAAATTCTTCTAACAGCTTTCATCAGAAAAGTTGGACTCCATTCACGGACTGTTTTGGACACCTTAAACATTTTAGTTTTCAAAACTGTTTTAGGTGCATGTAGTTCCACTTCTTAGCTTTAAAATGACTACTTGCACATCTCCATACGATTTTTCTACAATTTATGGTGATTTTTACAAAACTGTCTATCATTTCAAACACCAATCCGGACCAGTCTGTGATTATGGACTTTTCCACCTAAGTTGCAGGTCATTAAAAATCATGATAAAAATTATGAGTAAACTAGACACATTTTGGGAACTCTCAGAGTTTACGGATTTAGTTTTCGACTTCGTATGATTTTTCTATGAATTTTCAAAAACAGTGTAGAAAGGCTGAAAACTTGTTAACAGCTTGTAATTTTTATAACACTTTGTAATATGTTGAGCAAAGTGTATAATGTCAAGTCCTAAGTATTGAATGCGATACGTTGTAAATTTTATCATCATAAACTGAAAATAAGTTATTCATGATAAGATTAATCCTCTAGTTAGAACACGTATATATATATATATATATATATATATATATATATATATATATATATATATATATATAAACTATAATAAGCATAGTTTAATGGATTTCATAATCCTAACGCCTTTTCATAAAAGAGTTCTTACATATTACAAACATTTTGGATAAACTATAATAGGTATAGTTTATGATACATCACATGACACACACGTACGAAAAGGGTACATTCATACATAAAGATTTTACACTCCCGCATACAACTTGTAAACTTGTTAACCTAAATTGTGAGACATTCTCTTTCCGTACGTCCGAGTGCGGGATATAAAATCCTGTTCGTTATAATCAGAGTCTCCTAGAGGGAGAACGTGATAGTTGTATATAGATCTATATTGGGTTTGACACCCCACACCTTGCTGCTAGCTACAGTTGGACCTGCAGGTCTACGGGTGACAAATGTCATTTCAGTTTTTATTCGACGCCTGAGAAACGTCGTGGCAGGTTCATTTAGTCTTAAGTATGATTATAGCGGCTCACATAAGGATATAACAATACATAAAGTTTACGGGATTTTTATAAAACTTAAACGAGTTTTATGACGATTTTGAAATCACTTTTATCTCAATAAGTACGGGTATTATCGTACGTTTTCGGTTTTGGTATTTATGACTACACATCATGTGATACCACATTTATAGCTTGAAGTATAGACAATACTTGTTATTTTCTTGGTCCTAAGATTTAGGACTACACGTACAGAAAATATTAACAAATTTAAGAAATTACGAGAGTTTCACTAATATCATATGCGTTTAAATTGAAATAAACATACATTATTTTCTGTAAATAAGGAAGATTACTCATACATTACAGTCTTTGGATACAAGACTACCTTATTCATTTTAAGAAAAATATCGGATTTTTCTGGAACAACTAGGCCATTACTTGACGAGCTTTTTCATAAAGATATACAAAAACTTATGAACTCACCAACCATTGTGTTGACACTTTTTCAAGCTGCTTGTATTCTCAGGAAATCACTAAACAGGTAACAAAGTACTTTTGAGGATGGGACGTTGAGGCGTCAAACTTATCATATTTTGTCAACATATTGTAATTGAATTTGAAACATGTAATTCATACAATGATGTAACTTTTTCAATTATATATATGTTGGTTGTGTTTACTTTCATCACTATTACCATTGTTGTTATGGTACTACACATGAAGTCCTCCATCCCTGGACGTTTCCGCCATCCTTGGTTCAGGGGTGTGACAGAGCAGCAGCAGCAGTAGTAGGTGATCGATTCCCACACAGACCAGCAGCTATTTCGAGGTGAGTTTCCTTTCCAGTAGGAACGGGTCTAAAGCACCAAGGCCGACCCGCGTAGACGAGATGCTAGTACTAGAGTGTGGGCCGAGCCCGTATCTCTGGGTTTAGTCAAGTATGATATATGTGTTAATATGATAGAGTTGTTTATACTTGTTGTCTGCATGATACTTGTATGTTATGGGTTAGCAGTTGAGTGTGGGCAGGGCCCGTATCTCTCCGAGGTTGGAGTGTGGGCTAGGCCCGTACCTCCCAGATAGCGAAGTGTGGGCAAGGCCCGTATCTTCACAAGTGTAGGCGAGGCCCGTATCTCCCGGCTAGCGAAGTGTGGGCAGGGCCCGTATCTTCCCGAGTGTGGGCAAGGCCCGTAACTCCTAGCTGAACATTGGTTGTTATATGTTGCATGGTATGGGGTATTATGGGGGAACTCACTAAGCTTTGTGCTTACAGTTTTCAGTTTTGGTTTCAGGTACCTCCTCAGCTAGGGGAAAGGAGCCGGCGCGGTAGCAGCATGTCACACACACACTCTCTTGTTTCCGCAGTTACGAGCTTCACTGGGATTGATACTCTGATATTTTGATTGGTTGTATGTTTTGGTTTTCAGACATGGTTCACTTTATGTTGTGGTTGATCAAACGATGTTTTTAGTTATTAATATTTTTTAAAGTAATGTTTTTAAAACAAAATTTTTGGTCGTGAAAATTGGGTCGTTACAAGTCGGTATCAGAGCCCTGGTTTGAGGGATTCAGACACACCCTCGGGAGTGACTGAACTCAAATCGAGGGATTAAAAGATTTTCTAAAGGAAATATGTTTTCTAAAATTGAGAAAAGAGTTTTGAGAAAGAACGAAGTGTGTGATGTGCGCGACCGGCCGAGCTCAAGTAAGTATCCCCAAAGTACCCATACAAGTTTATGTTATGTTTATCAACTTTTGTAGAACAGCATGCTAGAATAGGACTAAGGATCTAGGAGTGATGCCTTATGTGCCTGCTTAATGTGTTTCAGTTGTGTGAGAACTTGCATGCTAGTTATTGAGTAGACAGTAAGTAGGATAGCCTGATTAGGTTATGCCTGGTAGTATGAGCTTAGCACTTTATGCTAGCTCAGTTCCTGAAAGTAGATAGAGTTAATTGAGATTGTTACCCTTATCTGAATGCTGCTTGCTTGTGCTACGTGGGACTCTGAATAATGGGAGTTAGCCATTAGGCGAATGCGTCACGTCACATGTGATCAGGGTTGAATAATCTTAGAGTGCCGGATTTGATCCTACTGTGCAGCTCTTGTTTGAGTCCAACCGTTGTAGGGACGAGTCGGGTACTCGAAGGATTATCTGAGCCTCGTCACATGTGATGGTATTTGGGTAATGGCCAATTGGCATTACAAGGAGGCCTGCAGCAGCTGAGGACTGGTTAGAGTGGAATTAGAGATTTCCCTAGGGCAAGCCTAGGATGAGTATAGCAGTGATCAGCAGTAGTGAAAGGGATCTGGTGGAGTCGAGGCATTCTTTGAAGAAGGTACGGATAGATGTGGAAGGTAGTATGGGCCCGTACTACTGAAAGCAGAGGATCCGTACCCGAACCAAGGAAGGCCAAGATAAGACCAGGGAACTTGTAAGTAGTTGTGATCCCTCAGGAAGTATTAGTATCACTAATGATTGTTGTGATGTATTGCAGAATGGTGGTACTTCGATCGAGGCCGGTAGATGGCGGTTCAAGAGAGGGATCAGGTTCAGGATCAGGTTCCGAACTGGTGGATGAGGGACTACGCGAGTTCATCGCGTCAGAGATCACCAGGGGTATCCTTGAGTCGACTCCCATTATCTTCGGGTCAATCAAGGAAGGGATCATCGAGTTGATGGAGGATCGCCTCAGGGCGTTCAGGAGCGACATGGCATCTGGCCAGTCGGGATCTCGCACACTGTCCTTTAAGGACTTCAGGGGCAGTGGTGCGCCGGATTTCCATGGGGTGAAAGACCCCATTGCTGCCAGGCGATGGATTGCAGACATCGAGTCTACCCAGTTGACTAGCTTCTGCCCAGAGGGGTCGAAGGTGAGGTATGCAGCAGGATGTTTACGGGACCGAGCCCGGGATTAGTGGGAGTCAGCGGGTGACTCGTTGGGAGCCTCAGCTATCGAGGCTATGACCTGGTCAGACTTTGTGACCAGGTTCAGGGTAGAGTTTGCGCCGGCTGTCGAGCTTCAGCAGCTGGCCAGGGAGTTTCTAGACATGAGGCAGACGACGGAGACTGTGGCGGAGATCACCGCCAAGTTCCGGGAGAGGGCTTTATTGGTGCCCCAGTATGCTGGTGACGAGGACATGAAGAGGACTCGTTATCATGATATGTTACGAGCTGACATCCGGAAGCATGTTAGTTTTTCGGCTTGCCCTACCTTGGATTCTATGATTGCCAGGGCAAGGGAGAGGGAGATAGATTTGGAGCACATCCGGAAACGGAAATTAGAGGAGGGTCAGGCAGGAGGGGCTTCGGGGAAGAAGCCCAAGGGATCAGATGGTAGGCCGAAAGGCCAGTCAGGACCGAGCCGCTGCGGGAAATGCGGCAGGACGCATGTGCGGGCATGTAGGATGGGATTAGTAGGCTGCTACAAGTGCGGCAAGGCAGGGCACTTTAGCAGGGATTGTACAACTCCAGTTTCAGCTATTCAGACATCGGAGTTGTTGTGTTTTCACTGCAACCAGAGGGGCCACAAGAAGGCCAATTGCCCCCAGTTGACAGGTGCAGCACCAGTGAAGGCGCCAGCTCCAGCGACCCTGCGGATCACGGATGGCCGGCAGGGCAAGGCAGAGGCTCCAGTGGTGAGGAGCCGAGCATTCCAGCTGACTACCAAGGAGGCACGCGCCGCACCCGATGTGGTGACGGGTATGATTCTTTCCCTCTATCTTATTTTTATGATGTTATGTTATTGATATGTGCTCTTTATGTATATGTATGCTTTAGGATCGTTCCATGTGAACGGCCTTCCAGTTCAGGTGTTGTTCGACTCGGGTGCGTCCCGATCATTTGTTTCCCTTGCGCTTAGCAAGAAGTTTCACGAGTCATCGGGCGAGTTAGATTGCCCTTTGGAGGTGGAGATTGCTGACGATCGATCGGTGCGAGCATCGATGGTATTTCGAGATTGCGTGCTGTGTTTGTTCGAGGAGCGCTATTTGGTAGATTTGGTTCCCATTCCGTTGCGTGGGAACAAGGTGATTATAGGCATGGATTGGATGAGCCCTAATGGGGCGGTGATAGATTGCGCGCAGCAGCTAGTGCGGGTCAGGACCCCAAGCAGGGGAGAGTTAGTGATTCATGGTGAGAGGCCTCAGTATGGACCCGTTGTATGTTCAGCAGCGAGGGCTAGGCGCTACCTTCAGCAGGGATGCGCAAGATATGCCGCGTATGTGATGGATACCCAGGAGGCGGGTAAGGCGACAGTGAGTGAGGTTCCGGTGGTCCGAGACTTTGCAGATGTTTTCCCAAAGGAGCTTCCTGGGATACCTCCGGAGCGACAGGTGGAGTTCCAGATTGACCTTGTTCCTGGTGCGGCTCCGATAGCCAAGGCACCGTATAGGTTGGCTCCTCCTGAGATGCAGGAGTTGTCTACGCAGCTGCAGGAGCTGCTAGACAAGGGATTTATTCGTCCGAGCAGTTCACCCTGGGGAGCCCCGATTCTGTTTGTGAAGAAGAAGGACGGGTCGCATCGGATGTGTGTAGATTATCGGGAGCTGAACAAGGTAACGGTGAAGAACCGTTACCCGCTTCCGAGGATTGATGACCTCTTTGATCAGCTTCAGGGAGCATCTTGGTTCTCCAAGATTGATTTGCGTTCGGGTTATCATCAGATGAGGGTCAGGGAGGAAGATATGCAAAAGACCGTGTTTCGGACGCGCTATGGCCATTATGAGTTCGTGGTGATGCCGTTTGGGCTCACCAATGCTCATGCCGCGTTCATGGACCTCATGAACCGCGTATGCAGACCGATGTTGGATCGGTCTGTGATAGTCTTTATCGATGATATCTTGGTTTATTCCAAGACTCGGGAGGAACATGAGGAGCATCTGAGAGAGGTGTTGGAGACCCTGAGGAGGGAGAGCTTGTATGCCAAGTTCTCCAAGTGTGAGTTTTGGTTGCGCGAGGTGCAATTTCTTGGACACCTCGTCAACCAGAACGGGATTCTGGTCGATCCGGCCAAGGTCGAGGCCGTGATGAGATGGGAGGTTCCGAAGTCTCCATCTGAGATTCGGAGTTTCCTGGGATTGGCAGGCTACTATCAGAGATTTATCCAGGATTTCTCCAAGATAGTCGTACCCCTGACGCGGCTGACGAAGAAAGTTGTGGTCTTTCAGTGGGGACCCGAGCAGCAGGCTGCATTTGAGACGCTGAGACAGAGATTGTGTGAGGCGCTGATCTTAGCCCTGCCAGAGGGCGTAGAGGATTTTGTGGTTTATTGTGATGCATCCATTTCTGGGTTGGGCGCGGTACTGATGCAGAGGGGGCATGTCATTGCCTACGCTTCGAGGCAGCTCAAGCCTCACGAGGCGAACTACCCGACGCACGATTTGGAGTTGGGGGCGGTGGTTTTTGCCCTCAAGATTTGGCGGCATTACCTCTACGGGGTTCGATGTACCATCTACACGGATCACAAGAGTTTGAGGTACCTCATGGATCAGCCGAATCTGAACATGAGGCAGCGTCGATGGTTGGACGTGGTGAAGGATTATGATTGTGAGATCCTTTACCACCCGGGGAAGGCCAATGTGGTGGCCGACGCGCTTAGCCGCAAGGCGGCGCCGATCAGGGACGTTTGTATGAGGATGACCGTGGTGACTCCCCTGTTGGAGCAGATTCGGGAGGCTCAACAGGAGGCTATCAAGGAGGAGCATCGGAAGAGAGAGCGCGTGGTGGGTCAGGTTCCCTCCTTTGATTATGATAGCCGAGGACTATTGACACTACACCGTAGGGTGTGGGTACCGTATCACGGAGGCGTGCGCCAGATTTTGATGGAGGAGGCGCACAAGTCCCGATTCTCTATTCATCCCGGGGTGACGAAGATGTATAGGGATCTTCGTCTAGACTATTGGTGGCCCTGCATGAAGCGGGATGTGGCATGGTATGTCGAGCGATGTTTGACCTGCAGGAAGGTCAAGGCCGAACATCAGAGACCGCATGGCAAGATGCAGCCGTTGGATATTCCACTGTGGAAATGGGAAGATATCACGATGGATTTTATCACGAAGCTTCCCAGGACCGCACGTGGAGTGGATTCGATTTGGGTCATCGTTGATAGATTGACCAAGAGTGCTCACTTTATTCCGATTCAGGAGAGCATATCGGCCGAGAAATTGGCCGACATCTATATCAGGGAGATTGTGGCACGACATGGGGTGCCAGTATCGGTGATCTCGGACAGGGATGTGCGTTTTACTTCCAGGTTTTGGAAGAGATTCCATGACGAGTTGGGCACTCGTCTGCATTTTAGCACTGCCTTTCACCCGCAGACGGATGGGCAGAGCGAGCGGACCATCCAGACTCTGGAGGATATGCTGCGGGCGTGCGTGCTAGACTTCGGTGGTAGCTGGGATACCTATCTTCCCCTGGCCGAGTTCTCCTACAACAACAGCTATCACGCGAGTATCGACCGCCCTCCCTTCGAGATGTTGTACGGACGGAGGTGTGGGACCCTGATATGCTGGGGTGAAGTTGGCCAGAGGGTCATGGGGAGCACCGAAGTGGTGCTCAAGACAACCGAGAGGATCCAGCAGGTCCGGAGCAGGCTTCAGACTGCTCAGAGTCGGCAGAAAAGTTATGCCGACAAGCGTCGATCCGATTTGGAGTTCCAAGTCGGGGATATGGTTCTCCTGAAGGAGTCGCCCTGGAAAGGCGTCATTCGATTCAGGAAGCGGGGCAAGTTGGGCCCGCGATTCATCGGACCGTTCAGGGTCGTAGCCCGGGTGGGCAAGGTAGCGTATAGGTTGGATCTGCCAGCCGAGCTCAGCCAGATCCACAGCACTTTCCATGTTTCTCAGTTGCAAAAGTGCCTAGTGGACGATTCTGCAGTAGTACCTTTGGAGGATATTCAGGTTGATGACAGCCTGAATTACATTGAGCGCCCAGTCGCAATCCTCGACAGGAAGTCGAAGGATTTGAGGAACAAGAAGGTGGAGCTAGTGAAGGTGCAATGGCAGCACCGCAAGGGTTCGGAATGGACTTGGGAGCCGGTGGACGAGATGATGGAGCATTATCCCGAGCTGCTTCAGGATCGAGCAGCAGACTTCGAGGACGAAGTCTAAAATAAGTGGGGGAGATTTGTAGCACCCGGTTCCTGGTACGTAAATGTTATTTGAGTATTTCCTTTTTTTTTAGCCTTGGACTCGGCGAGTCATAGGTCCGACTCGCCGAGTGGATGCGGGACTCGGGACACGTTTAAGTTGGTGACTCGGCGAGTCCATATCCTGGACTCGGCGAGTCACATCTGTTGGATGAAACCCTAAGTTTCAGGGGTTTGCACCCTATTTAAAGGACTTATCCACCCAGGCCAGCCCCCATTCTCTCCCCAGAGCTCCCAACCCTCGTTCTAAGCTTGTTCCTTGAGAGTTTGAGGCTATTGTGTGTGTTCTTGAAGGTTTCGAGGAAAAAGGGGAAGTAGATCAAGAGGAGGGAAAGGAATCTAGGCATCTTTGCTCTCTTTCAGCGGTTCCTTTGAGGTATAATCCATTTTTCCCCTGTTTCTATGCTTATTACTTCATGTGAGTCATTCTTGAGCCAAACCCCAAGTTTGTATGTGCAAATTATTTCGTAATAGGCTTATTGGCCCTTAGATCTAGGCAAGATTGAGCTCCAGGAGCTCAGATCTGTTAGCTTTATGGCCCCATGTTGCTTGTTCACCCTAGATCTACCCTTTTGAGGCATTTTGAGCCCTAAAATCCATATTGGTGAATATCCACACGTAAAGTTGGAAACTTTACGTGTGATTCGTGTCCTAGAAGTCCAGATCTGTGAATGGCATGGACTCGAATCGAGCAAATCTGTGTATTTGGTGGGTGCATGGCAGCGACTCGGCGAGTCGTTCATATGACTCGGCGAGTCGTTCGCGAGTCTCCGAGTTTGTCCCCTTTTCGTAGTGTCGAGTGAGCAGTGAGTCACGGGGTGTGACTCAGTGAGTCGGAAGCTTAACTCATCTATGGAGGTACTCGGCGAGTCAATGCCCTGACTCGGCGAGTTCAAGGCAATCTCCTTAGATCAAGAACAGACTCGGCGAGTTGTTCATACAACTCGGCGAGTCGCAGCATAAGTGTTCATCGGATGAAGATGAACTCGACGAGTTGTTCATACAACTCGGCGAGTAGGATGAAGGACTTGAATATTGGTTAAGAAGGTGAACCCGTCGAGTCGTCGCCTAACTCGACGGGTAGGATCGGGACTCAGGTCAATCGTTTGGGTGGTGACTTGGCGAGTTGGAAAGCCAACTCGGCGAGTCGGGTCAACTGAAAGTTGACTCCGACTTTGACTTAGGGCATGGTCAGGGGTAAAATGGTTATTTTACCCAAAGGTCAGTGAGCAGTGTTTGATTGAGTATGTTGTGGGAATTGCAGCCGGAGGGCTTCCGGAGCAGCAGCAGCAGTAGTAGGTGATCGATTCCCACACAGACCAGCAGCTATTTCGAGGTGAGTTTCCTTTCCAGTAGGAACGGGTCTAAGGCACCAAGGCCGACCCGCGTAGACGAGATGCTAGTACTAGAGTGTGGGCCGAGCCCGTATCTCTGGGTTTAGTCAAGTATGATATATGTGTTAATATGATAGAGTTGCTTATACTTGTTGTCTGCATGATACTTGTATGTTATGGGTTAGCAGTTGAGTGTGGGCAGGGCCCGTATCTCTCTGAGGTTGGAGTGTGGGCTAGGCCCGTACCTCCCAGATAGCGAAGTGTGGGCAGGGCCCGTATCTTCACAAGTGTGGGCGAGGCCTGTATCTCCCGGCTAGCGAAGTGTGGGCAGGGCCCGTATCTTCCCGAGTGTGGGCAAGGCCAGTAACTCCTAGCTGAACATTGGTTGTTATATGTTGCATGGTATGGGGTATTATGGGGGAACTCACTAAGCTTTGTGCTTACAGTTTTCAGTTTTGGTTTCAGGTACCTCCTCAGCTAGGGGAAAGGAGCCGGCGCGGTAGCAGCATGTCACACACACACTCTCTTGTTTCCGTAGTTACGAGCTTTACTGGGATTGATACTCTGATATTTTGATTGGTTGTATGTTTTGGTTTTCAGACATGGTTCACTTTATGTTGTGGTTGATCAAACGATGTTTTTAGTTATTAATATTTTCTAAAGTAATGTTTTTAAAACAAAATTTTTGGTCGTGAAAATTGGGTCGTTACAAAGTGAGAGGAGACCAAGCATGGTCTTCTTTTGAATTGTTTAATCAATTCTACCATGATTGTAAGAAACATGTCTCATGCTTTTGTTTTATGGTCTCTTCTTACTTTTTGGCCATTATATAAGGGAGGGCATGGAAGGTTGGATCATAATTCTTGCAATCCTCATTCTTCTTCTTCTTTGGAGCCTAAAACCGAGAGCACCTTTCCTCTCTATGGGGCTACCAAATTTCGAGCTTCATAAGCTCTCATCCTCCTCCATTCTCTTGCATTTTGATGTCAAAGAATGTCCCTTTGTTGCTTCACCCTTGAACATATATTTGGTATATATTTCAAAGGCTTATGAACAACAAATTACAAGTGAATACTAGCATGTTTTGATGGTTCTACTCTAGCTTCGTGGATACTTCTAGAGAACTCTTGTTTTAGAGTTTCATGTCACACTTCATCAACTTCCAACCTCCCATGAGGATCAAAGTCTTCAAAGGTTGTTATGCTTTCCCTTCTATGGTTGTTTTAATCTTTCTAACTCTTGCAAAATGATCCTTGGTGGGTAAAATAGCTTTAGTTTTATTCAATATTTTTAAAGTTTCTGTTGCCATTTTTACCGGTTGAGAAACCGGATTTTTGAATAAAACCCCAACAGTTATAGTTCACCATGTGGTCAGTAACTAATTTTTTATGACAATGGTAATTGTTAATGCAGCATCCGACGATGTTGTGGTCTTTAAAAAACGGTACATACATGTTCAATTATATGGAAAATGGTACACTTTAAAAGTTATGTCATTAGTTTCTGAATTGTATTTGCAGTGCATCATAGATTTTGTTGAACCGAAGAAGTTTGTAGATATGGAATGTATAAAGGATGATCCCATACTGGACGAATTTGCCCCTGGTTGTCAAAGGATGTTGGCAATTTTTCTTAGGGACTTGGGGGAGGTATTAAATTTGTACTTCATGGTATTACTTATGTATGATTGTTAGTGTTAGATTGTTTTTACTGTTCTTAGGAAACTAAGTTGGTGTTGATTAGGGACATCATGGCTATTTAGAAAGAGCAACATTGGTTTTATGTTGCATGTGGGAAATGTCATCGTAGTGTGGACTCGGATGTCACTGATAGATTTAGCATTGATGAGATCAAGTCTTGAGAGTCTCCAAAGTGCAATACCTCTAGATGTGGTTATGAGTACATGTTACACTTCTCTTCTAATTTGTGGAATATGCTTAATTTTGTAATGAATAAACTAACGTAAAGTTGGTATTTCTTGTTCTTGATATGAGATTCAGGTATGGTATAGAGACAATTTTGGTGTAATGTTTACGGTTCTCTTTAATCAAGATGCATCAGGTCTGTTAGGGAAAGTGCAAATGACATGGTCAAGGGGTTTCCAGAATATGGGAATAAGATGCATTTTTTGATGAGTTAAATATGATTGTGGATCAATGGTATGAAATACGTGTTGAAGTGACTGATTTTAACTTGTGTAAAAGCTACCATATCTACACACTATCAAAAATCAATAATGATTCTTGGTTGTTAGCTACATTTCTAGAGGATGTGGAAGCATATTAGGTTGTAGAGGTAAAAGAACATGTTATTTTCTTAAATAGGCATGTTATGTTACCTTGATTGAATGATGTTAGCATGGGTATCAAACAAGGTGTTGTGAATGTCAAAGATATTGATGGTGGGGATGTCAGTATCACACCATTGATGTCTATGTGTAAAGTGTGTATTTCTAGATGAATGTTTTGTTGATGTGCTATATTGTTGTAAGTTATTAATGAAAGATACATAATTTGTCTTTGCATACCAGTATTTCATTGATGACGGCAGTTCCATCACAAGAGGAAAATGACATAATGGTGGTGATTCGGTAAGAGATTGGATTGTCAGGTTATCCGTAGAAGTTAGCGATTCCAAAGAAGGAGAATGTGTAGGGTTGAAGATGAAGCACTATTTACCCCATTTTTTGCTTCATTTTTATGGAAAAATATGGAAGTGGGTTAGAGATGGTCTTATATCATTTGCTATACTTTAAGCATTTAACTTTAATATAAAAATCATAATAATTAAATACCAGTTTTACCCTCCCTTTCCGAATCAAATTGCCCAAAATCAGAAAATGAAGCAAAAAACTCTTGTATCTCATGCTTCAAAAGTTGTACACTACTCTAAATTACAGAACTTTAACTCTGGAAAAAGCTACCCCCATTTAACGTAAACCCCACCTACATTCTCAATACTTTGCTAAACCTAATACAATTGAATCTAGCCAAGATTTCTTTAATCCTAAAAAAAGATAAAACAAATACAAAACAAACAATAATAATTATAATTTATAATATAAATAATCTTCCAAAAAAGAAAAAAGATAGATAATTGAATTTTCAATCAAAACCCTCATACTTCAAATGAAATTTTTTAAATAAAAATAGATTTGGGGCTTTGATCAAAGATGGCATCCAAAGCGGCCCAAATTAGGCTAGTGGATGTGGTGTCACACTTGTCATGGTCTACTAGGTGCCACGCCACACTTGCCTCACTTTAGCCAAAATTTGACATTTGCTAGACGTGGGTTACGTTTTTAAAAATATACAAAATATATATTCCAAACATAGCATTTTTTAAAAACCAAAAATTCATTAAACTTAAAATAAAAACATAGAAATTCAAAAATACAACAAACAAACCAAAAAGAATAGAATTTAAAATTAAAACTATAGAAACTAAAATTACCAAACCTAGATAGACTTAAAGGACATCTTCATCAGAAAATTGACCTACTAAATCGTCGAACGGTTCCACTTTAAGATCGATGTGGTCAACATTCCAAATATGTTCCATCAAGTCCCTACGAAAAACATGATGCGACTCAACATCATGAACTAGTGCCCTCCTCAACATATACTCCGTGCTTCCAACCACAAAGGCTTGTGTCGGTGGAACGATCTCGTTTCCGTCATACTCACATATTGCATTTCCTTCGTCTTCAAGAGTCATATTATGCAATATGATACAAGTATACATCACATCTCTCATTTTCTTCTCCTCCATATATGGTGCGGGATATTTAAGAATATGCCAACGTTTTTTCAAAGCTCTAAATGCTCGTTCAACATCCTTTCTCACCCGCTCTTGAGCTCTCTTAAACTTCAACCTTTTACAATCATTTGGACAAGACAATGACTTCACAAAACAAGCACACTCCGGATAGATCACATCCACAAGATAATAACCATTCCTATATGATGTTTCAGCTACTTGAAAAGATGATTCGGGTGAAGTCCCGTTATACATGTCGTCAAGTAACGGAGACATGTTAAGAACATTAATGTCATTGAGGGAGCCAGGTAAGCCAAAGAATGCATGTCATATCCACATATCTTGTGAGGTTACCGCTTCAAGTTTAATGGTTGGACAACCATGATCGCCTCGGGTGTATTGCCCTTTATAGGCATTCAGAAAACAACCCCATCCCCAATGGAGGCAATCTAGGCTTCCTAACATTCCAGGAAAATTGTGCAAGTTTGAGTGGTGATCATACAATTGTTGGATGTCACTACAAGTAGGTTTGCGTAGATATCGTGGACCATATAATCTCATGACATACTTGCAAAATTTGTGAAGGCCAGTTCGTGCAGTACATTTAGACATCCTAAGGTTCTCCTCTAGTGCATCGGGGCAAGTGGCATATGCTAATTGACGAAGTACAGCGATGCATTTTTGTATAGGAATAAAACCAACTGTACATCTAGCATCTTGACGTTGTTGAAAAAATGGACACTTTGTCATGACATCGTTGACTATACGCAAAAACAGAAATTTATGCATATGGAACCAGCAACGAAAATAATATCCTATAAAGTTGGCGTCATCCACAAAGTAATATTGCATGATTCGTTCATTAGCCGCCTCATGAAATCTTTGTATGTATCTTCTCTTCCTCCGACGTGCATTCTCCGCATATTGTTGTTGTAGATGCTTGCTCATATGTTCTACCTCCTGAATAACCTTTATGGTCGTTTCAAGCAAGGTGTCAAACATGCTCGATGAAGATGACGAAGATGACATTTTGAGAGAGTGTATATGAGTTGTAAGTTGATGTTGATGAGTTAAAATAGTTTAAGGTTTTAGTATTTATAGGAGTTTTAAAAAATAAATGGAAATAGTCATTGCAGCTACCCCTATTCCTCACTGGTCCATTAAACTTGACATTAATTCACCGAGAAACCAAGCCAAACTCAGCAAGCCGAGGGGTCGGCCCGGTGTGCGTCGAGGATGTTGAGCCCCTTGGTGAGCCCACACCTTCTAACCTTACAACTTATACCATTTGAAACACTAAAATTTTAACCAATAATGAGTTGGCAATTCACTTACATTATGCTATAAAAATATACTTCACTTTGTCATCCAACGATGCCTTAATAAGAAAACAATTGTAAATAGGTCATAAACAAAAAAAATGCATAAGACTATTACTCTATTATACATGAAACCACTAGTACATTCAATCAAACAATTCCATAGTGTAACATGACCATTTTCCTAGTTGTTATAGATTATCATATAATAGTATTCTTGGTTAGGTAAAATTATGTTTCATTTAATAGGAAGGAATGATCATTCGCAACAACATTATTAAAAAAGCAGTTTTTGCATTCTAGAATTCATCACCAAACATGTTGTTTGCAACCTAAAAAAATAGGATAACTTGCATTCATGCTCAAAAATAAAATTATCTAAAAAAGGAAAAGTATAAGAAATATATTTGAAAGAACATTAAACCCCGATTTTTAATATTTTCTAAACGTGTGTGATGTGTCAAAGATACTCTATAAAATAAATTTGAAATACAAATCTAGTTTTAAATTTATAAAACCGAACAAATCAAATTGAGACTATCTACATCAAGAAGTGTACTTGATCATGAATAACATAGCTTAGGTAAGTAAGGGTGTCAACGAATGGGAACTAAGATATACTACTATTATTAATCAATTTTAAAAGAAAACATGTAAAAGAGATTTATGATAAGTGTCACTCAAATAAAAAAGCATAGTTGACGGTGCAGCTACAGAAAACAGATGTGAAGGTACTTATATTTTGACTTAATTTGTAACGGTCGATTCAAGGTACTTTTATTTTTACCCTTGGTGCGTAAATAGTTTGCAAATCTCGTCCGTAGGGGGCATTGTTGCCATTTTTGGAAAAATAATATGTTGGGCGTACGTAATCAAGGGACAAACCCTAATTTTTAGGGTTTGGACCTTATTTAAGCAACATTATGACCCATGATCCTCTCATTTCACAACCCTCATTACCCTTTGAACCTCGTTTCGAACCCTAACCCATCTATAGAAGATTTGACCTCTTTGTGTGTGTTTTAGTGTGTGTGTTGGTAAACCTTAAGGAAAAAGAAACTTGAAGAAGGAGATTTGATCAAGGGACAACTTGTAGATCCATATTTCACTCATCATTTCCAGCTTCATTTATGCATAAAGCTTGAAACTTGCTCATTGTATGATTAGATCTAGTTATTTTGGAGTTTTATTCATTTTTTAGTCCCATAAATGACATCCAGTAGGATTCTTTCACTCCAGAAGTTACGAGTTGCTTCTCTTGATGTTTTTGAGGTCCCTAGTCCATAAAGTTAGCATGTTGATGGTTGAGGATCAACCATGCATGTGTTTATGTCCATTTAGTGGAAGTAGGATGCTAAATCTAGGGTTTGAGTTCATTTGAGCCATGCAAAGGCTCCAAGTTAGTAACGTTATGGATTAAGGCATTCCCCAAGGCTTGGATCTGAAGTTTGGACGTCTAGTTGTAAGCATTAAGTGCTTAATGAAAAAAGGCTTAATGGGTGCATACGATGGGCGTATGCAAGCGTAGTCATCCAATTCCCCGATCAGGCAAGCCATCCAGTACACCAAGCGTACTTTTGGTACACATAGCGTACTAGGCCTGGTCATGGATTTTGTGGTTTAGGCCATATTTGGACTATTAGGTTTTTGGGCTTTGTTAGGCCACTAGCCTTTCTGACATTGAATCATTGTTAGGCTTTGGGCCTATATTGGTGTGACAATAGTCAAAATCGGGTCAAGTCTAAGCCGGTCAAGGTCAACGAGTCAAACCGGTCAACTCAATTAAAACCTTGTATGATAGGGTGTATATTATGTAAATACTGTACAACTCACTATTTTAATGAGAAAACACCACTTGGAAAGTTCATGTGTTTAAATTTCCTTAACATTAGTGCTAAACAATGAACAAAAACAATAAAACAATGTTGCATACTCATAGGGAGTGCGTAAGATCCTAAAACATGCCACAACGGGGTCTAAAGACCTTGCATTGCGAAGCCGAACACTCTCATTCATCACACACGAAAACACTCTTAATCGTTTTCACTCTAGCTCTAAGTATGTGAAATCTCTCCCACATATCTCTTTGTATGTGAAATCTCTCCCAAATCTCTCTAAGTATGTGAAATCTCTCCCACATATCTCTTTGTATGTGAAATCTCTCCAAGTATGTCAAATCTCTCCCAAATCTCTATAAGTATGTGAAATCTCTCCCACATATCTCTTTGTATGTGAAATCTCTCCAAGTATGTCAAATCTCTCCCAAATCTCTCTAAGTATGTGAAATCTCTCTCACATATCTCTTTGTATGTGAAATCTCTCCAAGTATGTCAAATCTCTCCCAAATCTCTCCAAGTATGTCAAATCTCTCCCAAATCTCTCTAAGTATGTGAAATCTCTCCCACATATCTCTTTGTATGTGAAATCTCTCCAAGTATGTCAAATCTCTCCCAAATCTCTCCAAGTATGTCAAATCTCTCCCAAATCTCTCTAAGTATGTGAAATCTCTCTCACGTATCTCTTCGTATGCGAAATCTCTCCAAGTACGTCAAATCTCTCCCAAATCTCTCTGAGAACGAGGAATCTCTCTCAAATCTCTCTCGAAATCTCTCCCAACTTTCTATAATCACTCGGGGCACCCCGACCCTCGAATTTGGCGAAAATAGCCCAAGAACGGAAGTCTACACGAAAAACGGACTTAAGGAAACGAACCCTCCGAACCGAAAGTACTATTCATGAACCGAACCGAAAGCACTATTCATGAGGGTCCGAACCGAAAGTACTGTTCATGAGCTGAACCGAAAGTACTGTTCATCCGAACCGAACCCGGCCATGAAGGAGATCCGAACCGAACCCTGCTAAGAAGAAAGGTCCGAACCGAACCTCGGGTAGAAGGGAGATCCGAACCGAAGGTACTGTTCATTACTGTTCACAACAGTCCCTTCGGTTCTAGCCTGACCTCGGACCGAACCCTGCCTTCGCGTCGGACTGCTTCCCTTCGGACCAAACCACCGCCTTCGCTTCGGATAGCATCACCTCAGACCGAGCCACCCTTCGCGCCTTCGCCTCCGGATTCAACCACCCGCGTCCGAACCAAGCCCCGCCTGACCGGACTTCGGCCTAGGGACCGAGCTTCGGCCTAGGTCCGAAGAAACTCGCTGGAAAATGCAATTTTCACCCCGTTTTTGCATATTTTTGCGTTTTAAACCCATTTTTAATTATTTTAACATGGGATTTTCACCCAAAACTTTATTTTTAATTATAAGACCCCTAAATTAATGATTTAATCACATTTTAAGGATAAAATCTTATTTAAAAAGGAGTTGGTAAAGTACAAAAGAAGAGTGTTGACCTTACCCTAGTTATGACGCAAGCAACCCCCATGTCCACTCCATGACAACCCACACTCCTCCCCACCATACCTTGTACTTTTTACCTCCCTCACAAGCCACCTCCATGCTTTAAGAGCTGGATATTCACCCTCTCTCCTCATTTTCTCTCATTTGTTCTCATTTCACAAGAAGATCAAACTCCTTTCTCTCTCACTCTCTCTCTCTAGAAATCCGAGATTCAAGGGCTAATCTTGAGAGTTTCCTCCACTTTTGGTAAGCATAATCCATTTCCTTTATGATTATCTCAATTATTTCCACTCAAATCATGGATATCTTACACAAATTCCATTATATTTGTGTTAGAGCTTCGAATCTTCAAGCGATTCTTCTAGTGTTCTTGGGTTGAACACTTCTCTTCTTCAACACTTATCTACTGAAATCACACAAGGTGAGTTCACACCCCTACATTTTCATGTTTTCTCAAGTTTTTAGGTGGGGGGGGGGGGGGGGGGGGGGAATACAAGTCAAAACATCAAGAACATATTTAAATTCTTCTAACAGCTTTCATCAGAAAAGTTAGACTCCATTCACGGACTGTTTTGGACACCTTAAACATTTTTAGTTTTCAAAACTGTTTTAGGTGCATGTAGTTCCACTTCTTAGCTTTAAAATGACTACTTGCACGTCCCCATACGATTTTTCTACAATTTATGGTGATTTTTACAAAACTGCCTATCATTCCAAGCATCAATCCGGACCAGTCTGTGATTATGGACTTTTTCACCCAAGTTGGAGGTCATTAAAAATCATGATAAAAATTATGAGTAAACTAGACACATTTTGGGAACTCTTAGAATTTACGGATTTAGTTTTCGACTTCGTATGATTTTTCTATGGCTTTTCTAAAACAGTGCAGAAAGGTCTAATTTAGTTAACATCATATAATTTTCATAACACCTTGTAACATGTTGAGCAGGGTGCATATTATTACGTGTTCATGTATATTTGCAATATACGACATTCTTGTGTTAGTATCCAGACATAAACCTGTTAACAAATGGATTTTTACTAGACAAAGCATAGATTACACAAAGCGTTATTATTGAAGTATACCCATTACACACAAACGTTAAATAAACTATATTAAGTAAAAATTTCGTACTTTACTGTTACTACCTTCGTTTTGCCAAACTATAATAGGTATAGTTTACGATGGATTTCAATATGCATACATTACAAAAAGGAAACTTTCATTATGATTAAGTGTAAATTCGTTAATAACTTTGTGAGACATCCTCTTCACATAAATCATAAGTCCTGTATTGTAACCAGAGTCTCCTGGAAGGAGAGCGTGATAGTTGTATATAGATCTATATTGGGTTTGACACCCCACACCTTGCTGCTAGCTACAGTTGGACCTGCAGGTCTACGGGTGACAAGTGTCATTTCAGTTCTACGACGCCCGAAGAACGTCGTATTCAGGCCACCTAGGTCATAGTATGGTTATAATAGCTCACAGAAAGTATTAACAAACTTAAGAATATACGAGAGTTTCATTGATATCATACGCGTTTGCGTTGAAATAAACACACATTATTTTCTGCAAATAAGAAAGATTACTCATATATTTCAGTCTTTGGATACAAGACTACATTATTCATTTTAAGGAAAATATTGGATTTTTCTGGAACAACTATACAATTACATGACGAGCTTTTTCATAATTATATACAAAAACTTATGAACTTACCAACCCTTGTGTTGACACTTTTTTCAAACTGCTTGTATTCTCAGGAAATCACTAAACAGGTAATAAAGTACTTTTGAGGATGGGACGTTGAGGCGTCAAACTTATTACATTTTGTCAACATATTGTAATTGAATTTGAAACATGTAATACATACAATGATGTAACTTTTTCAATTATATATATGTTGGTTGTGTTTACTTTCATCACTATTACCATTGTTGTTATGATACTACACATGAAGTCCTCCATCCCTGGACGTTTCCGCCATCCTTGGTTCAGGGGTGTGACAATTGGGCTTTGGGTGTCCTTTAGGAAATTGGGCCACTATTGGGCTTTTAGTGCCATTGAGTTTGTGCCTCGTTTATTGGGTCAAGTGAGGGAAGGGTAAAATGGACTTTTACCCTAGGTGTTGGACAAATGAACTAGATTCCCGGTTATGGTTTATAGGACAATTATTAATTGGGTTTTATTTGATTAGTTGGTGAGGGGATTCTCTAGCTCAGCAGCCCGATCATTTGTTTAAGTTACAACAGACTGAGGTGAGTTTTCTCACTATACTAGGACACTATGATTTGTTATGTGTTTGTAGTCTTTGTGACTCCTGATGTATGTGTTATATTCCTACGTGTCTGTTTACTATATGTATGTGGGGTGAAATAGACTCGGATGATGAAATAGACCCGGTACAGCCTTGTGCTGACATATGAGTTGAAATAGACTCGGGGGTGAAATAGACCAGGGGTGAAATAGACCTGGTATGGCTTTGGGCCAATGCATGAGTTAAAATAGACTCGGGGGTGAAATAGACCCGGCACAGCCTTGATTTGGCAGATATGTATGGTATGTTGTATATTGGGGAATTCACTAAGCTTCGTGCTTAAGGTTTAAATTTATGTTTCAGGTACTTCCAGATTAAAGGGTAAGAATTCGGGATGATTACATCGCACACACCATGAATTTTCACTTATTTGACTCTGATGTGTTTTGGATGATTATGAATACATTATGAATTCCTTTTGGTTTTGATAAACATGTTTGGTTGATGTTTTATTTAATATAAAAACAAAAAAATGGTTTTGAGTTTTGGGACGTTACAAGTTGGTATCAAAGCGTTGGTTTGAGGGATTCAGGCGTACTCTCGGGTACGTCTGAACTTAAACTGAGGGTTTGGTAGATTTTTCATAAAAAGAAATGTTTTATAAAAGGAGTTTTCTAATAAAAGAAATGGGTGCGGTGCATGCAATCGACCGAGCTCAAGTAAGTTTTCCGAAAATACTCATATATGTTTTGTGTTATGCTTTGAATTGTGAATCTGTGAATCGCATGCTAGATTATGGATAAGGATCTGCTCAGGATTGCATGATAGAATGCTAGGAGAGATGCCTTTATATGCCTACTATATGAGCCTGTAGACTTGCATTCTAGTACTGATCAGTCGATGATAGGATTACATGTTTAGGACATGCTTTGATTCTGATTACTCGATGCTCAAGTGTTGCTTGCTTTGTGCTTTTAGGAGTTCCCATTAACATCATCTAACTAGTAATAAAATATGCCAACTTACATATTATTGAGACTAGATAATTTTAGAAGGTTAGGTTTTTACTCTATTACGCAGCTCTTGTTTTAGTCCAATCGTTGTAGTGTGAGACCTTTCATTAGAAGAATTATCTGGTGTCGTTGGTATGTAATTGTATTCGTAAGCTAGTTAGAGGGTGTTAGGGGAGTTCCTTCTACAGTTGATGGCGGAGCGTGGTGTGGTGGTATCCTAGTAAAACCTAGGAGGTGATTCAGTGTTGAAAGCCTTGTCTTATTGAGGATTGTTTGGATTGAAAAGGGAGTGACTTGGATAACTCATGGTGATCCTTTAGGAAAGTACGGATAGATATGGAAGGTAGTATGGGCCCGTACTACTGGAAGCAGAGGACTTGTACTCGAGTTAAGGAAAGTCACGATGATACCAAGAAGCTTGTAGAATATGGAATTTCTCGATGTGTGTGTGTGTGTGTGTGTGTATATATATATATATATATATATATATATATATATATATATATATATGTTCTGATGGTTTTAGTGGTCTATTTTTAGTATGGTGGCCACATGAGGAGGTTCTGGCAACGGTTTGAGTTCGGGCTCTAGGGTCAGACATATGTATGATTAGATGTGGGAGTTCATTTCATCAGAGATTACCCGCAATATTCTTGAGCAAACTCCTGTAATCTTCGGTATGATCAAGGCGGGTGTCATGGAGATTATGGATGAGCACTTGGGCACTTTTCGTTCTGAGATTAGGTGGACATAAAGTCAAAAAATTTATAAGATACATAACTCATACTCGATAATACCAACGTCCCGTTAGGCTATAAAAAGACTTTGATATTGTTCCTTACTCGTGACAAAATCTTATCTAAGATATTTATATTTACAAACATTTGTTATAGCTCCATCATTTAGGAATATCTTCATAGTGAGGTATCATTTGGGCAACAAGATCAAGAAGATAGAAGAATAGAAGTTTTTACAGACAACCTTGAAGATATAGATTGGTAATGTCCTTAACGAAGAAGGTTATACATATACATTCCAATGAAGAATAGTTTTCATTGAATCTAACTAATTCTTATAGAATTATCATTTGATCATATCATGAGATCTCATTTCATAACATTTCTTCCTATTAGGCAATTCTATCTTGTCATTTTCATTCCTGAGTTATGTAGTGTTATCAAAACAAATTATATGGTGTTATCAAAGTAGCCTTTTGTCTTGCACTACTACTAGACGAACATTTAATCTTCTTCATCACTTACATTCTATTTGACTATGTTGACCACATTTTGACTTCAGGGCGAATCATATAAAATGACCCTTAGATCCATGACCAAGGTTCATTTTATTACACATTGAACCCCTCACCCCCCCCCCCCCCCCCCAAAAAAAAAAAAAAAAAAAAAAAACAACTTTAAATTAAACATAAGGTTAATTTAATAAAGATACTTAATGGAGCACTAACCTCGCTGAAGGGAAACATGTTCGTTATATATATATATATATATATATATATATATATATATATATATATATATATATATATATATATATATATATATATATATATATATATATGTGTGTGTGTGTGTGTGTGTGTGTGTGTGTGTATGTGTGTGTGTGTGCGCTTATAGATATAATCCTCGATAGTATCGATCATAAAATGGTCACCATAGATTGGATGATCATTAGTAGGTCCAAATAGTTAAAGTCTTAGTTTTTGGTTTCCAAAAGCTACATTAATTACACCGCCCCGACAACTAATTTGGGCATAGATACTTTCCAAAAAGGGATGTCTAATGATGATATTTGTTTGTTTTTTCCCGATCCATACCGATAAAATCAACAAAAAGATGTTTTGAGTTTTTTTTTTCAAAATCATTGGATAGGGGTGGTACTAGCCTCCACAAACCCCTCTCTAATTTGGGTGTTTCTAGTTCTTGCAAAATTATTTGAGATTTTTTCAATTCAATTTCATATCTTTCTACGGTTACAATTTGATTTTATGCATTGAAGTTGCTTTCCTCTCGTTTGAAGTCATTCTTCAACAATTTCATCATTTGGTTCAACTTCTTGTCGATTGAAAACACGATGTGGTCTTCTTTAACTAGTTTGAAATTAAAGATGAACCATTTTATTGATTTCGGCACCAAATCTTGCTCCTCCACTAATCATTATTGTATGGTTTCATTGTGGAGGGGCTATAAAAATTAGGATAACTTTGATCATTGTCAAAATAGTAGTAAAAATTGATTCCATCATTGATATATTAATCAACGTCAAGTTATAATATATATTGGATTAACAAGACGAGTAAGATGCTGTTTGTTTTTTTGAAGTCAAAATGTCTGCAGTCTGCGGACCATATCTGCAAGCCTCTGCGGCTGAAGAGGTGGACCAAATGTCTGCAGTCTGCAATAAGAAAACTGTTTGTTTTTAACATCTGCGGGATGTTAAAATAAATTGATTTTTTAAACTTAATTTCATGTCATAAACATTAAAAATACATTTTTAACAAAAAAAAAAAAATTGCATGGTGGCCCATGTTTTTTTTTTGTTTAGGTTAAAATGAGGTTTGAAGACCTTTGAAGACAGTGGCACATGTCTACGCCAGGAAGACCTCGCGCAGACGTTTTCTGATTTACGCACTTCCAAAAAACAAACAATCTGCAAGGGCATATGTCTGCGTGGCTCAGACAAAAGTGGTTGCGCAGATCTTCACACAAAAAAAAAAACAGCCCCTAAATTTGGATGTTAGTTCATTTCAATAGAATTTCTAATCTCTATTATATTTTACAGTCATGGGTTTATAAGATGCAAAACGTAAAATTTCGATCATGAAACATTTTAAAAGTTATTTAAGATATTTGAAAATAGGGTCGGACGTAAGATTTTGTAGTAGATATTGTCAGTGATATATTTTTTTTTACGTAGTGGCACAATAGTGAAAAACAAAAATTCAAAAAAATTTACACTGCATTCGAAAAAAAAAAAAATTTCAGTGCCACTATGAACACCATAATGGAACCGCTTGCTCCCAACTCTCGTAAAAAGATATTTACAAAAAATTGTATACAGTGTTGATTGTATTTAAGATTATTTATTATTATTTAATAAAGTATTAAAAAATAGACAAAATAGTTGATCGACTCAAACCGTACAAAACTACTCGTTACCCACCTCTAATAAAATCCGATATTGTATAAATCACAATCGACTTGTTCAACGTTTTGATTCTTACTGAGCATTATAAATAAATAATTAAAATTAAAATAAAGATGAATACAGCAAAGAGCGAAATGAATTAAAATATTAACATGTAGAAACTACAATATTCATTTTAATATTTAATCTTAAAGATTATTACGTTATATATTTATTAAATCTTAGAATGATAAAAAAAAAAAGAGAAAATGTTTTAAGTTTAACACTGTTTTTGGTATACAACTAGCCTAATTTTAGAGGTTTTTTTTTTTTTTTTTTTATATATATAATTAGTTATATTTAACAAACCAAAAAATAGATTATAAGATTGTTTTCTAAAAATTACTCACACTGTCTTTTTAAAAAGTTATTTAAACTAACATTCTTATATTCCTAATTAATTTTAAAATTTTTATAAATATACCATTAATTAATTATATGCCAAGCTCCACCACTTCTCACTCCTTCATTTAAATACATATTTTTCTAAATATTTTTTTATGTTATTTTGTATGTTTCATTAAACTTAGTTTTTATCAAACGTTATTTTTTCGAAAGCTAGTTTTTCAGTTAGTATCTATTTTTTTTAGCTAGCAACTACATGTTAATACCTCAAATATAGCTCAAACCAAATATAAATAACTTAATTTAACTGAAGGAGTCCCCTAAAAATAAAACATTATAACTTTCTATAAATAAATATTATTTACAAATTTTATCCATCATAATATAAATATTATCTTAACTTTGTTTTAAAGCAAGTGCTCTACTTTGGCAGTTGCCAAACTAATACCTAAAGTGGGTATGTTGCTCCATCAACTTAAATATTTTATGATATAACATGACCAAATATTGGCATAATGATTAATTAAACCAATTAAATATACTAAAAATGGTTTCTAAGATATGACTAATTTAACGTATTTATAATGCTTTTGAATTATTGTAAACATTATGGTAATACAAATTTTAAGATATTTGAAAGGTGACGTAGATATGTCAAGAACTAGAAAAAATAGATAGTTGAGCTTATCGTATTTGTGTAGGGCACGATACCTTCTTATATATCACATATTTTATTTCCTTAAATTCAACTTTTTATATGATGGATGTTATTAAATCTTTATTTTTTAACTGATAGTGGTGGTGGCGTGATGATGAAATTGTTTTAAAGTGATTTTGTTATTATAATTTACGTTTTTATTTCTTTGACTTGATTATTAGTTTTTTGATTTTTCTATAACTGATTTTATAAACTGGTGTCGTAAACAACAGAGTTGTAAACAATTCGACTAGATGGTACGCAACCGACTAGACGGCTCCTAATGACTAATCCATGTGTAGACAATTAGTGGAGTTATTGAAACCAATGAATCTTAAAAATGTTGAAGATGCTATATTTCAATAAAAACTATTTGAAAAAGTATTAGTATTGATTACTCATATTAACTTTTTTTTATGATATTAATCGTATTACCTACTTTGTTATAATATTAATCATATTTGTTTATTTAAAATTTAACTAATTACAATTAAGGTTCCCAACTACTCACTCACTAATCACCGATTAGACCAACTAATCGGTGGTTGCTAATCAACCAACTTAATAATAAAAACTGATTTTTACAAACTTAGTATATAGTAGATTCATATACTTTAATATTTTCTTTTGTTTATGTAATATTTCTTATATTTAACATAATATCACATACAAATTCTTGTTTTTAAGTTTTTCTCAAAACATAACCAAACACTCGATATGTTTGACACGTGACACATACTCCCGGTCCCATACTTCTTGGAGCAAGATTCTTCGGTACTATAAAAGTTCAAACAAAAGAACTTGTTTCAAAATCCTGAAATTTTGTATACATAATATTTTTATGTATGATTTTAACAGAATCCATTAGAGAGGTCTTAGGTTTAAACTACATGTGATGCGTACTTTAATACATTTCATTCTAATGAAATGATTGCATGTGTAGTTATTAGACATCTCTAACGAAATAATGTTTGTGCTTTGTAATTTCGCTTAACATCTTGCTAGCCACATTCCAAAATCTTTGATCATAAAAGAAACACATGTATGATTGATTGTTACATGTATGATTGATTGTTGTGACATGGTGTTTAATGATGATTTTGTATCAATAATAAGGTTATGATGTATCTCTACCCACATGTGTATCCAATGAAAAAAAAGGCCCACATACCATAAATTGTCATCATCAAGTCACATGTGTGTCCAACACAACATGACCCACACACTATGAGTGGTCTTGATCGATACCATAACTTTGATCAACTTTTATTTTATATATAAAAAAAAAAAAACTACAAATTTTGAGTGAAATATACACATAAACTACTTTATATTATTGAGATATTTATGAGAAAACCGTATACAAACATGATATGATGGACTTATTATTTGTACTAAGGTAGACAAGACCATGATGTGGACGTTTTTTTGATTTAAAACGCACAGTTGTCGAAGAGCTAAACACACAACTGATAAAGTATAACATGTAAAATAATTTTGAAAAAGACAGTGGTCGTACTTTAAATAGTATCATGCTCATGTTTTATTATAAAGTACGTTCTCTTCATTACAATTTTCATGTTTTGTTAAAGTATTAAATTTAATGAGATGTTAAATAGTAATTTTGTTTGTTTTAAGATGTCATTCCCTTTGAAATTCATACAAAGTATAAAATGCAATACACTCTTCTTTTCAATGAGTCTTATACAACTACATATTTATTCTGTCATGTTCACTTTTGAATTTATAAAATTAAACAAAAATTAGGAAGCATTTTTTAACCAACAAAAAATGTAAGATACAATTTATTTATATAAAAATAACATTCAACAAAACTATAATGGGCTCCGGCCCACTGAAACTGAAGCCTACAAAGCGAATTGCCGAGTTTACGACCCAACCCATTTAAATCGACCCGTAAGTTACCGAACTGCTGTGACCCGTTTTCTCATGAATGTACTGTACCATGAGTAATGCATAAAGTACAACTCCTAAATGGAGCCAATTATGCAGAAGAAACAAGAAACAGTAACGATGCAACATAACTAACCTTGAATTTCATTGATCCTTACTTAGGTTTTTTTCACAAACGCTTTTTCACATAATTCCATCTTCACAGTTCGATCAGTGGAATTCAACTACAGGTATGTCTATTGAATTGCTTGTGTATCACTTGATTTCAAAGGATTATTCCAGATCATGTCGAATGTTACGTTTGCTTTTGTGAAGTTTATCGATTATGATTCGTGTGAATTCTATTGCTATGAGGTCTGTTTCTTCTTGATGTTTGATGCATAAAAGTTTGATATTGATGCATTGTAGTGTGGAATTGTTTGTTCTTCTGACGATCGTTGTCAATGGCAACTCCCGGTGGACCTAGACCCGGTAATCTCCCGCCTAATTATAACCCTAATTCGATTGCCAATAACATGCAAAACCTGCAAATCAATCGCCCTAATCAGCCACCAAATTCCGGTGGTGGACCTAGAGGTCCGCCTCCCCCTTTTGGACACCAACCCCGACCACAACCTTTTCCTTCATCCCCGTTTCCCGGAGCACCACCACCTGGTGTTGTTCCTAGAGGTGCAATGCCACCACCTAGTGGACCACCGCAAGCTGCATTGCCACCTTTCATGGCCTCTAATCGACCAACTGGTGGTGGTCCTCCTGGTAGTAACCAACCTCCTCCATCTTCTTCAAGACCAATGGCTCCTCCAGGTCTTCGTCCAGGTCCCTTTGCAACCTCCCCTGGTGGTGGACCTGGACCTGGTGGTCCATTGAGTAATGGACCGCCAGCTTTTGGACCAGTTGGCATGCAAGGTGGTCCTACCAACCCTCCAAGACCATTAGGAGGACCTCCACCACCTCGACAAACCATGCCACCTGGTCCTTCCCTTTTGGGGCAAAGTATGCATTCAGGCATTGGAAGCCAGTCCATGAATGCATTACCAAGGCCAGTACAACCAGCTCCACCTTTTTCAGCACCACCTCCAGGTGGCATACCTCCTCCTTTTTCATCCCAGGGTCAAGGTATACCTCCATTTGGATCTCAACCATGGCAAATGCAATCTCGTCAAGTAAGTTTCCATTTTCTATTTTCTATTAATAAGAAATGTTGCAAATGACTTGTGAAATCTATTTCTTTGTTTTAGAACATGCCACCTGGCCCACCTCCACCTACCTCTGGCTCTCCTCAACCTCCCAGAATGTTTGGGATGCAACCATCACTTCCAAATCAACAATCAATGGCTACAATATCACCCACCATGGGCCCCACTGTAGGCACAGGACCTTCAAGAATTGACCCTAACCAAATCCCCCGCCCTATTCCATCTTCCTCTATACTTTTACACGAAACCCGCCAAGGAAATCAAGCCAATCCTCCACCGGTATTTTCTATTTTCTATTTTTTTTTAAATTCTATTTTATTTATGAGTATATGAGTATATCACATTTTATGTTATATGTTGTTTTATTCTAAAGCCTGCTTCAAGTGAATTCATTGCAAGGGATACTGGAAATTGTAGTCCAAGGTACATGAGGTGTACAATTAATCAGGTAATTTGACTAATTTCCATTTTTTTTTTTGCTTAGTTTAATGTAAAACTGTAAAAGTAAAACTTTATGTTGTTTGACTTTGACCAGATTCCATGCACTTCTGATCTATTGACCACATCCGGGATGCCATTGGCTTTATTGGTGCAACCCTTAGCCCTCCCTCATCCATCTGAGGAGCCTATTCAAGTAATTTAAAAAAAAAAAGTTAAAAAAATAAAAAACTAAATTTGAATTTTTGTATTATTAGTTTCTGATTTGCTAAAAATTAATAATTTAGGTAGTTGATTTTGGTGAAAGTGGGCCAGTTCGATGTTCACGTTGCAAAGGTTACATTAATCCATTCATGAAGTTTATTGATCAAGGAAAACGATTTATCTGTAACCTCTGTGGTGAGTATTGATTATTGAAATAATGAATATTGATATTATTATTTATTATTTCATGTTATTGACTTATTGTGATTAAAAAAAAAATTAAAAAATTTTCAGGTTTTACGGATGAAACTCCCCGTGAATATCAGTGTAATTTAGGTCCAGATGGAAGAAGGAGAGATGCTGATGAAAGGCCTGAGTTATGTAGAGGAACAGTTGAATTTGTTGCTACAAGAGAATTTCTGGTTAGATTTATAAACAAAAACTTGAAGTTTATAGAAACTATATCTTTTTAATTTATATTTTTTTTAGGTTCGGGAACCAATGCCAGCTGTCTTTTTCTTTCTTGTTGATGTATCAATGAATGCAATACAAACAGGTGCTACAGCTGGAGCTTGTAGTGCTATTAGTCGAGTTGTTGCTGATCTTCCAGTAAGTTTGTAAAAAAAACAATTTACACTTTTTTATTTTTTCTTGAAATTAATTTATTATTGATTTGTAATAATAATAATATGATTGGTGCAGGAGGGTCCTCAGACACTTGTGGGAATTGCTACATTTGACTCAACTATCCATTTTTATAATCTGAAACGCGCTTTGCAACAGGTTTTTTTTTTTAAAAAAAGTTTTAAACTTTCAAAGTGAATTATTTCTTCAAGTTCTTTTTTTTTTTTTTATTGCAGCCATTGATGTTCTTAGTGCCAGACATACATGATGTTTACACTCCTCTTCCTTCAGATGTCGTTGTTCAACTTTCTGAGGTGATAAAATTTTCATATTTTTTATTTTTTTTTAATTCAAGAACTTATAAATAATTTTTTAAGTGTAATTAATTATATGATCACAGTGTCGTCAGCATCTAGATTTGTTGCTGGAAAGCATCCCAACTATGTTTCAGAATAATAAAACAGCTGATTCAGCTTTTGGTGCTGGAATGAAGGTAATAATTAAAAATATATGTATAAATATATTTAAAAAATTAATCAGCTTATTTTATTATTTATACCATAAGTTTAAGGTTTTTACTTTACCATTGCTTCTGTTTCACTCAGGGTGCTTTTTTGGCAATGAAGAATACTGGAGGAAAACTTTTGGTATTTCAATCAGGTAAGTTTCTGTGAACTTTATTTTATCTTAAATTTTAATAGCTAATTAATTATTTATAGTTTTATATTAATAATTATTCTATTACTGTATTTTATCATAGTCTTGCCTTCTGCTGGAATTGGAGCTCTTTCTGCTAGAGAAGCAGAAGGAAGAAGTAATATATCTTCAGGAGAAAAGGTAATTTCTACATTAAACAAAATCACATTGTTTTATTTCTTTATATTTGTAATAATAATATCTTTTTTTTTTTTTTTAATTTCAGGAACCTCATAAATTACTTCAACCAGTTGACAGGACTTTAAAGACAATGGCTATTGAATTTGCAGAGTACCAGGTTAAAATGTTATTAAATTGTTACCCATTTAAATATTTAAATATTTATAACTTTTTAATTTTTTTTTCAGGTTTCTGTTGATGTATTTATAACAACACAAAGTTATGTGGACATTGCTTCAGTTTCCGTTGTTCCAAGGACAACTGGAGGACAGGTAATATCATTTTCTTTTTTTTTTATTTAAAAAAATATTTTCAGCAGTTGACTTGTTGACTTTTTTTTTTTTACAGGTGTACTATTATCACCCTTTTTCTGCTCTCTCTGATCCCGCAAAACTTTATAATGATCTTCGATGGAATGTCACAAGACCTCAAGGTTTTGAAGCAGTAATGCGTGTCAGATGCAGCCAGGTCAGCTTCTAATAAATTAAATTTATTTTACATTTATATTTATATTTAAAATTCTTAATTTCTGTAGGCTGTTCAAGTAGAAGAATACTTTGGTAACTTCTGCAAACGCATTCCTACAGACATTGATCTGCCTGCGGTTTGTTTTGTCCCTCTTCTCTTGAGTGAATTTACAAAAATAGTCCCTGTGCTTTCTCATTTTTACCATGTTTAGTCCAAATTTGAAATCTTTCTTTCAAAGTTGATATGAAACCTTGAAATAAGGACCAAAATTTCAGTTTCGGACTAAACATGGTGAAAATCAGAAAGTAGAGGGTCCGTTTTTGTAAATTGTAATGTGGTTTTTGCAGATTGATTGTGACAAAACGATAATGGTAACCTTAAAACATGATGATAAATTGCAAGATGGCACAGAATGTGCTTTTCAGGTACTTTTTTATTTTTTAAAATGTGGTTTGTTGTTTTATAAATGATATTGTGTTTATTTTTTTTTACAGTGTGCGCTTTTATATACAAGTGTATATGGGCAACGAAGAATACGAGTATCCACCTTATCTTTACCATGTACAACCATGCTCAGTAATCTTTTCCGCTCTGCTGACCTGGACACCCAATTTTCATGTTTTTTAAAACAAGGTACTTTCTTATTGAGTAAATTACATTTTTCGTCCTTGTTTTTGTAATTTTGGTCTCTAAAAGAGGGGGGAACTAAATACATTAAGGATGAAAAGCAACTAATTAAACTCATCGAAAATACAAAAAATAAAATATATTGATATTTAATTTATTGTTTTTTTCAGCTGCAATTGAAATCCCTTCAAGCCCATTAGTGCAAGTAAGGGAGCAAGTGACAAATCTTTGCATCAACATTCTTCATTCTTATCGCAAATTTTGTGCCACCGTGTCATCGTCAGGACAGCTCATACTTCCAGAAGCACTCAAGCTTTTGCCTCTGTACACTCTCGGTAGGTATATCTTTCATCTTTTTTGCTGAGTCAGCATATGGATATGCCACGTGGCAATGGCAGGCATCCTCTAATCTTTATCCTTTTTTTTTTAGCTTTGATTAAAAGTATTGGGTTGCGAAGTGATGGGCGTATTGATGAGAGATCGTTTTGGATTAATTATGTTCTTCCTTTGTCTACTCAATTGGCAATCCCTCTTGTGTACCCAAGGATGATAAGCATCCATGACCTTAATTCAAAGGTATATTATACTATATATAATATATAATAGAGTAGATTGTATTTTTTGAGACCAAAATTGTAAAAATCGGGTATACTCAAGGACCAGAAATGTAATTTTGTCGAGATTTTATGGAAAGAGATGGATCAATTTACATGTGTTTGATTTATAATTTTAATTTTATGGGGGTTACAGGAAACAGATGGATGTGTGATTCCTCATGCGATTCCCCTGTGTAGTGAACATGTGAGTGATGATGGAATCTATCTTCTTGAAAATGGTGAAGATTGTTTAGTTTATATTGGAAACTCTGTAGATCCTGATATAATTCGCAAACTCTTTGGCGTTTCTTCGCTTGATGAAATTCCTACCCAGGTAAGCTTCCTTTTTTTTTTTTTTTTTTTCTAAAAAAAAAAATAATAAAGAGCAATATAGTCGTTTTACTTGATTGTAATTTGTTTCATTTTTATATTCAGTTTGTGTTACAACAGTATGGTAATCCTTTGTCAAAGAAGCTAAATGAGGTTATAAATGAAATAAGAAGCCAAAGATGTAACTACCTTCGGTACGTGTTATGTGACTTGTGTCCCAATTAATTAAAATTAATTTATATTCCTAAAATTATTTTTCGTTCTTGCAGCATGAAATTATGCAAGAAAGGAGATCAATCAGGTAACATTTTCATCATTTTACAAAGCCCGCAGTGTAACATTTTTTTAAAAACCATTTAAATTTTTAATCTAAGTTTTTTTTTTATATAATTTCAGGAATGTTGTTCTTTTCGTATATGGTGGAAGACAAGTCTCCAAATGGTCTATCATATGTTGAGTTTCTTGTGCATGTTCATCGACAAATTCAAAGCAAAATGAATTGATGCTATTTATGGATTCACATTTGATTATATTTATAACTTCAAAAAATAAAAAATAAAAATAAAAAAAAAAGAGTAAGAGCAAAATTTTGAAATCTTATAGGGTTTTTGGTTTATGTTCATAGCTTAAATTTTCAAAGTTTTTTTTTTTGTTTGAATTTGTAGTGAAATATAAATAAATAAATATATGAAATTTGGTTAGATTTGTTTTGTGCCATGTTTCTCCCTTTGTGGTGTGTACGTATAGACATTTTGATAAATGTTATGTTTATAATGAAATAACATTAAAAAAAGAGTTAATATCACGGTTAACTAAATTAACTAATTGGTTCCACCATATTTGGTCCCTAATTAGTTTTTTGTTCGTTTGGGGTGGAGATGATCAGAATGGGAAAATTCATTGGGTGGATTGGTAAAAGGTTATTGTCGATAAAAAAAAACACGGTGACCTTGGGGTGGGATCGCTTAAGGCGTAAAATTTGGCCTTACTAACAAAATGGTGGTGGAGATTATACAATGGTGAGGAGAGTTTGTGGAAAAAAGTAATCGGGAGCATTCATAACCTAAAGATGAGACCGGTAACATACATAGCTCGAAAATATTCACAAGGAGTCTGGTGCAAGATTTATAAAGCAATAAATAACCTAGATACTGTTGGCATCCATCACAGCGACTATTTCTGATTAGTCTCGGGTCCCAATATCAACATACTCTTTTGGAAAGATATTTGGTGTGGAAATCGTACCTTCCAAGCTCGATTCCCAATTCTCTATAGCCTTGAAAAAAGGAAATGTTGCTTGATTGAGGAAAGAATTTCGGCCAACGGTTTCTCATGGCGTTGGAAACAGGATCCGAGAAACAAAGCTGCTCTCACAGAACTCTTACAACTCTACTCAGCCATAGGCGACATGGAGGTTCCTACCGACACAAATTTGGGTTGCGGTTTCACTATAAATCAAGATGGTAGATATACAGTGGATTCCATAAGAAGGTTAATTGATTCCAAATTGTACTCATATACAGGTCCAGTACCATTCCATTAAAGGTTAGATGTTTTGTATGGCGAACATTTTTAAATAGAATTCCGATGGCTGACACATTGGTTGTTAGAGGAATCAAAGTGAACAATCCATGTTGTGCTCTATGTGATAATGAGTCGGAGACAGCGAATCACCTTTTCTCTAGCTGCGAGTTCACTAGGAATGTGCAAGATTGGATTTTCAAATGGTGTGGTTTGCAACCTGCTCATTTCACCAGTACTCTCGAGTTCATCGACTTTGCGGCTTCATATGGCAACTGTCCACGTAAAAGAGGGATCCTAAGCTCAATATTCTTCTGTCTTATTTGGCGTTTGGTTGGCCATAAATGATGTGGTCTTTAAAAGATGTAGGTGCTCTCCAACAAAAACAGCGTTCGTGGGTTAAATGCAGGAGTCATACAAACTGTGGCTCATGGGCTAGTTAGTGTTGTTCACCTTTTAATCACTTTTAATTTGTATTTTCCTTTTAGTATTTACTTTTGCCTATTAATATTATTTGCCGTTTCAAAATAAATAATAATAATAATAAAACTAAACTTAAAAATTCCATGTAAAACAAGTCATTTTCCGGTCTATAAAAAGCCCGTTACAGACAGACACATAGTCAATAGTCATTCATAACCATATGCAATCTTACATAAAATTCACCCAAAAATAATAAAAGATAAATCCCCCTACTACTTACTTTCCTTCTTCATAGGTTTCAACAAACATCCAAAGTCAACCAAAGTCAAACCATCCAGAAAAATCTAAGCTTAAGTCAAACAAAACAGTCATCCTGTATCCTATGATGATGCCCTTGGACCACAACTAGCAACATGAGCCTTAAAAGCCTCTAACTCACTCAACACTTCATCCCTTGGTCTGTATATCAAATCACTCATGCGCCATATCTACACAACAAACACCATCAACTTTTTTATTTCTCTTCTTCAAAATATTCAATATTAAATTAAATAAAAGTTAAATAAATATACCTGAAGGGTCCCACCACCACTTGAGCATTCAACATCATCCGATACACTCACAACAGTCCATGGATCATAAGCATTCCAATGAAAGTCCACCACTTTGTCCCTGAATTATATATAACAATAATTTTTGTAATCATATTAATGTAACATGTTTTAATTATTTATAATCCTAATTAAAATAAAAAAAAATTAAACCTGTGTCCGCAGTGTTTAAAGAACAACCCTTGAGCATAGTTTGCAGATCTTGTTCCGCGTTCTATCTTTTGTCCAACCTTCAACAATCATAAATATAATACAAAATTATATACAAAGTCAACATAAACCAAAACAAAAAATAAAAATAATAAAAATAAAAAAATACTTTGAACTTTTTTTTACCTGTTCATAATCCCAAATATTAACACAACCATCCTCAGCTGAACTCCCAAACACAGAAGGCTTGTCTGGACACCACTACAAAACATACAAAGAGTTTCTAAATATAAATCAAAAAGAAAGGGCAAAAAAGTAAATTTCCAATTGAATACCTGAACACAAAGAACAGGAGCTTTGTGTTCTTCAAATTTATGAACAGGAGATCCAACTCCATCAGAAACCAAATTCCTCCGGTCAAACATACAAACAGAATGGTCAGCTGACCTGAAAAAATTACACAATTAGGGTTTACTGTTTTTAGGGTTTTTAGGGTATTTAGGTTTTTTTTTAGGGTTTTAGGGTTTTAGGGTTTACCCTGTTAGAATATAGTTTGCATCATGAGGACTCCAATCAACGCAATGAACATCAGCATTATGTGCTTTTTCAACCTATTTTAAAGAAATTATAAATATAAAAATAAAAAATGTAAAAATAAAAATTGAAACAAACCTTTGTGATTGGATTTGTTCCAACTCTTGCATCCCAAAGTATCAAGCAAGAATCATCTCCAACACTACAGAATTCCTGTGTACTTTACAAACATACAGAAAGTTGAATACAAAAATCAAATTATTATATAAAAGTTGAAATTTGTAGGTATTTTATAAAAGTTACCTTGTGGGACAAAACTGGACATCTTCAACTGTATCTGTATGCCCTTCAAAGATCCCACGTGGGCCAAGAGAAGCATTATCAGAAGTTTTCACAATTGACCCTGAAGAATTGGTTGTGTTTGATTCTCCAACCAATGTTGATATATGATCATGAATACTCCATAAAACAACTAGTTTATCCTTTCCTGTAAAAAAAATATAAAAAAAAGTTGGGATTTTTTAATTGGTTATAAATTTATATTAGTTGTTTAAAGAATTATGAATCTTTTCACCTCCAGAGAGTACATAAGGTTCAGTTGGACACATTGAAAGAGCAAATTCTGCATTATCTGCATGTCCTGTAAGCACCTGAAAGAAATTTAAAAAGAAAATAAATAATATAACTAGATTCATTTGAATATTTGATTCTCCTAATATAAATTAGGAAATAATACTAATTTGGAACAGACCAAATCAGCATGAGATACAGCAGCTCCAAGAAGAGCATGACGATTAGGTTGTGCTTCAATATCCCAAATGAGGACCTGAATTGGATAAACATGAGGGTATTTTAGGAATTTCACATGAAACTTTGTTATTGTCATAAAAGTGTATGCAAGGTGATTCATGATTGTAACCTCTGGGCAATCTGTATGTGTAGCAACAATGTTCTTGTTTTGTGGAAGTTCCCGAATTCTGTTCACCTGTAAAAATGGTTATATAGATGAGGGAAAAGACATGTTTTGATAGTGTTAAATGATTGATTCGGGTTGTGTATATGATTTTTACCTCTCCAGGATGAATGATGGTTTTGTACTTTTTTACAAATGGAGAGCGAGTTTCTTCATTGAACTAAAAGAAGAAATCACATAACCGGTTAAAGAATACTGAAAAGAAATAGGAAGAAGAAGATGATAAAATTGAGTAAAAAAAACTTTTCTTTTTACCTGAGATATGTGTTCTGCTGCAGCAACTTTTGGCTTCACTACATCACATGTTGCTATTACTAGTGTATTTGGAACACTGCCATCAGTCTAAATAAGAAGCACCATTAATGGCGGGATGAAACTAAAAACCAAAAAAAGGAGAAAGAAGACTGCTAATCTAACCTGTTCCGAAAGATACAACCTCTGCCTACTCTTGTTCTTCGATTGTTCCAGCAGCGGACCCCATCTATTCACATAAACAGAATAATTGATGCACAAATGATACAAGCAACAATCAAAACCTACATAAATTACGATGTTTTCTGTAGCCTTTTTGCAAGGTAGTAAAGCTTATATGAACTATCGATGCACAAAATGATCCAGTGGACCATGGAAGTGCTCGAAAGAACTGAAAAACTAGTAGACATTCTAGGGTTTTTTTTGTACCATTTTAAAAATCAAGTCGAATCATGGGGCATTGGGATCTAATCGATCGTAAGTTTGAAAAAATTCATACCGGCAAGAGAGAGAAGGCCAAACGAGGTTGTGATTAGCAAGCCAGTCATACAGAATGGGGACTACAAACTTCCAGTTATTGTACTTATCGTCGACAACGGCGGCCTTTTTGTTTCCGGCAGCTGTAGCTCTGTCTCTCATCTTAGGACTTGAAATTTCTCTTTCTTCAGCGATGACCTTCTTGGAGCCCTTCGGCCTTCCTCTCTTTTTAGGTTGCGACAATGGCGACGAAGCTTCTTCCATTGAATTATTGGTTCTTTGTGGAAGTTTAAAACCCTTGGGGTTTTCTCTCTCTAAAACCCTATTTCTCTCTCTAAAAAGCTTTGAGAGGTAAGGGACCTACCAACCAGGGTAGAGAAACTCAGTCCGAGTTGGACCAGTGCACAGTAATATATAGTAACATATACGGTAAACTGCAGAAATGTTTTTTTTGTTGTGTTGTGTATTTTTGTTTATTATCTAAAAAGGATTATATTTATAAAAATGTTTTTTATGACAGATTTTTATTTGGTTTTTGGTATCAAACTTTAACCAGGAGAATTATATTATGTTAATCTTTATAAATAACCTTCTTTTATATTTTAATTAATATCATTATTGTAAAAAATTGCAAAAATGTGAATGTGGTTTGTCTTCTTTGGTTAAGATCCGAACAAACATTAAAAAAGTTATGAATTTAATATTTTTGCCTAATTTAGTTGTGGATTGGATTTTGTCAAAACTTAAAAATGACAAACTTAAAAGACTACTATATCTTTTATGTATTTAATTTTTATTTCTTTTTCTATTATTCTATTATTACTAGATTATAGCTCACGTTAAACGCGGAAACGTATATATAAATATATATATATATATATATATATATATATATATATATATATATATATATATATATATTGTGTTATTGGTATTATTAAAATATGTAGAAAATATATTGAAAACGATTAATATCTATAACCATTGAATGACTTTTTGTAGACAATACTTTTTGTTTTATTAGTTGAACGATCTTCCTCGTCTCATATAGTTATGATATCGTTATATAATTATAAGCATTTTAATTAGACGTTCTTTTCATAATAAGGTTACCTAATTTAAACATATATTGACAACCAATATACCGTTTTTTCCACTGCACTAAATATTGACAATTATTTCATTTATTTAAATAAAGTTATATAATATAATTTATAGAATGTTAAATGTTATGTGGATTTAATTTTGGTATATCATCAATGGAGATTATTTCCTAAATCATGATTAGTTTATTTTAAATTGATTATCAATATATATGTTAGCTTTTATGTTTGTTTCTTATTTATTTGGTGTTCGCAAGAACTTTGTATTAGTCTTGGCGTAACTTTGAATAATTTTAGTATATCATCAATGTAATTTGGTATATTTTTCAATTATATGAAATATCAAATAATGACATTTCATTACTATTCTGATAATTTAGTTTATATATTGTATTTTTACTAATCTTAAGGGTCTTATTTTTTCTAATAACCGTAACGCTTTTATTAATTGTACTTTTTACAAATCTCCTAATATGTTATAATTTTTATCTTACTTTCTAGTAACTGTTGTGCCTTAATAGTTTCTTTCAGTCTATTCAATTTTATATTTCATTGTACAACATCATCGTTTGTATGTATTCTTAAATTTCACTTTAAAAATGTTTAATGTTTACAATTTGATATTAATTTTTTTTTAATAAACCTGTGTACTAATTATGAAATATATATATCTCATTTTAATTAATATTTACTTCCTTCATTATATCAAATCTCTAAATATTATTAAAGGAGAAACATTATAACATCATCCTAAATAATCTGGACCTTTGATTGTATTTCAATCTTATTTTTTCCACCCTTAGATCAAATTGTTGACATCATCTTCTCCATATGAAATGTATTTAATTTCAATAAATGGTTTCCAATTGTCAAACAATAACTTAGATTCGTTGAAATGGAATGTATTTAATTCTAATAAAAGCTTTCTATATTTTAAATTTTGAATTTCCAGTTATGAAGATTTTAATATGGTCAATTTTAAAAGCATATTACTAACAAAGCATTTCAATCAAGTTATCAATATCAACCATTAATATAAATTTGTTTATATTAGTAAACCATTAATATAAAATCTATTTTTATTAGAAAATCATTAATACCATAAAACCATATTCAAATTATCACATACATATACGATTTATCATTGAATATGCGGCTCATATTTATTTTCAATAGTTTATTTTCTTCAAACCTTCTCCTACAACATCATTATTATTGCTTATAACTTTCATAATCATTCTCTACTTCAAACATTCGCTCTTGTGCACTAGAAGGTCGGTACCTTCTTTCGTTTTTTATATTTTTTTCGATTATTTTTTTGTTCCTATATCAAATGTATGTATTCATATATTTCGATTTTCTTTGTCACAAATTACATGAAATCAGTTAACTGTTTTTCTGAAAATTTTCAAATAAATAGGAAAAGATATTACGTACCTTTAACAAAACAGAAATTAACTATCTTGAGAACTGACATTAATTACAAAAATGTTACTTTTATATATTAGAGATGATTATGATTTTTTTTAATTTTTATGTCATGAGAAGCCAGTTAATTTTGGCATGATTTTAAAATGTCATTGAAATTATTATGTTTTTGTATATCATATCAACCTACTTTTTTATCTTTATATAGTAACAATAAAATTTATAAATTTACACAACAAATATACATATTTCGAATTTTATAATATTATTATACCTTACAAAATACAACTCCCTCCAAAATAATTTTCGCCAGTAATTGCATCCATAATTTCATCAAATTTAAATTTGTATTTTCTTTATATAAATTTTTGTAATGATCCTGATCTTTTTCCTTCAAAAGTATATTAAACATTTACGTCTTAGATAATGCTGCCCCATCATAATTATTATTTTCCAAAAATATATCCATTTAATAAATAATTTGATATAATGAAGGACGTAAATGTTAATTAAAATGAGATATATATTCCATAATTATTACACGGGTTTATTAAAAAAAATTAATATCAAGGTGTAAACATTAAACATTTTTAAAGTGAAATTTCAGAATACATACAAACGATGATGTTGTACAATGAAATATAAAATTGAGTATACTGAAGAAAAAAACTATTAAGACAGTCAATCTTGAAAATAACATCGTTATGAAAAAATATAAAGTAAGATAAAAATTATAAGATATTAGGAGATTTGTAAAAAATACAATCAGTAAAAACGTTACGGTTATTAGAAAAATAAGACCGTTACGATTAGTAAAAATACAATATATAAACTTAATTAGCACAATAGTAATGAAATGTCTTTATTTGATATAATTAAAAGATATATCAAATTACATTAATGATATACTAAAATTATTCAATGTTGCGTCAAAACTAATGCAAAGTTTTTGCGAACACCAAATAAATTGGTTGTCAATATATGTTTAAATTAGATAACTTTATTATAGAAAGAACGTCTAATTAAAATGTTTATTATTATATAACAATAGCATAACTATATGAGACGAGGAATGTCGTTTAACTAATAATACAAAAAATATTGTCTACAAAAAGGTCCTTCAATGATTATAGATATTTATCGTTTTCAATGTATTTTCTACACATTTCAATAATACCAATAACCATATATCTTTTTTATAATCTTTATACAATATTTGTAAATAATTATAATGGGGCAACATTATCTAAGACGTAAATGTTTGATATAATTTTGGAGGAAAAAAACCAGGATCATTAAAAAATATTATATAAAGAAAATACAAATTTAAACTTGGTGAAATTATGGATGAAATTACTGGCGAAAATTATTTTGGACGGAGTTGTATTTTGTAAGGTATAATAAAATTACAAAATTCGAAATATATATATTTGTTGTGTAAATTTATAAATTTTATTGTTATTATATAAAGATAAAAAGTAGGTTGATATGATATACAAAAACATAATAATTTCAATGATATTTTAAAATCATGTCAAAATTAACCGGATTCTTATGACATAAAAATTAAAAAAAATCATAATCATTTCTAATATATAAAAGTAGCATTTTCCCAGTTAATGTCAGTTTCCAAAATAGTTAATTTATGTTTTGTTAAAGGTACGTAATATCTTTTCCTGTTTATTTGAAAAGTTTCATAAAAGTAGTTAACTGATTTCATATAATTTGTGACAAAGAAAATCGAAATATATGAATACATATATTTGATATGTGAACAAAAAAATAATCGAAAAAAAAAAAAATAAAAAACGAAAGAAGGTACTGACCTTCTAGTGCACAAGAGCGAATGTTTGAAGCAGAAAATGATGATGAAAGTTATAAGCAATAATAATGATATTGTAGGAGAATGTTTGAAGAAAAGAAACAACTGAAAATAAGTGTGTGCCGCAGATTCAAAGATGAATCGTATATGTATGTGATAATTTAAATATGATTTTTCGGTATTAATGATTTCCTAATAAAGATAGATTTTATATTAATGATTTACTAATATAAACGGATTTATACTAATGATTGATATTAATGTTTTGATTGAAACGAGTTGTTAGTAATATGCTTTTAAAATTGACCATATTAAAATCTTCATAACCGAAAATTCAAGATTTTAAATATGGAAAGCTTTTATTTGAATTAAATACATTCCATTTCAACGAATATAAGTTATTATTTGACGATTGGAAAGCATTTATTGGAATTAAATACATCCATATGGGGAAGATGATGTCAGTAATTTGATGTAAGGGTGGAAAAAATAAGATTGAAATAAATCAATGGTCCAAATTATTTAATATGATATCATAAGGTTTATCTTTTAATAATATTTAGAGATTAATGTTTACAGCTTGATATTAATTATTTTAATAAACCCATGTAATAATTATGGAATATATATATCATTTTAATTAACATTTACTTCCTTCATTATATCAAATTACTCATTAAACGAATATATTTTTGGAAAGTAATAATTATAATGGGGCAGCATTATCTAAGACTTAAATGGTTTATATACTTTTGGAGAAAGAAAAATCAGGATCATTAAAAAATTTTATATAAAGAAAATACAAATTTAAATTTAGTGAAATTATGGATGAAATTACTGGCGAAAATTATTTTGGATGGAGTTGTATTTTGTAAGGTATAATAAAATTACAAAATTTGAAATATGTATATTTGTTGTGTAAATTTATAAATTTTATTGTTATTATATAAAGATAAAAAGTAGGTTGATATGATATACAAACAAAATAGGTCTAAGTGATAATCTACCCATTTTTTTCATATACCCAAACACAATCATCTCACTCCAATTGGTCCTAATGAACCCTTAATTAATCAAAAGGAAACAAATTCTCTTCATTTGGATGCTAAAAATAGTCCAAATAATACGAACCTTTTTTTCTTGATAATCTTGCCCACCCACCATATCCCTATGGTTGGCATCAATAATATTGAACTTTGAAAAACCGAATACCAGAATATAAGGAGGAACTGGAGAGATTTTATCGACGAAGACAATCTCTCTAAGGAGCCAAAACCATCTTTGGTGATAAGGGTATGAATTGGATAATGAACTCTTTGTTTGATAAATATGAGATGATGTTTGATGTGACAACCCGTTATTTTCAAATCAGTAAAGAGTCAACAAAAGTCAACCAAGGTCAACAAAAGTCAAACTTGCGAAATAAAAGTCAAATTTGTTGATTTATTAATTTATTAAGGCCAAACTAATATTTTAATATATATAAACCTTTTATTGGATAAGTGTTGCAAAAATATGAACCAAACGCGAGGACCGAAATCCCCATCAAAAACCTTCGCATGGATGCCCTCCCCTCGGACCGCAATCATGTTTGCGGTCAACACCGCAAACGTGCGAAGCTGATTTCTTCGGACCGCAAACCCTTTCTCGCACGAAATCTCCTTTTCTCGGGTAGAGTTCCACACCAAAATCTCCTAAATTCTATCCTTTAGCACACATTGCGAAGTGATATTACACATATACATATATCACATCAACTATTAATCCAATATATAATCAAAAATCAGAAACACATCCTCATTCTCACAGTTTATAACCGAAAACCTCCCTTTTTCTCTCAAAAACTAGTCTGAAATCATCATCTTTTCTCTCAAGTATCATTCGAAAACACTTGAATCTTCATAAGATTCTTGCCAAAATCTTCAAGTGTTCTTGATATCAACCGAAATCACCATCCAATCTTCATAATATCAACCGAAAACACCCTAATCTCCTTATTTCCACCAAGAACATCCTTCACATCTTCAAGCAACCGAAATCACCCAGGCACACCGAAAACGCCTATCATTCCTTCGGTAATTTTCTAATACTTCTTTTTCAAAAATGAATCTTATAAAAATTCACTATTCCATAACACATTTACTATCATTTCCACTAATTATACACATATTATATGCGTTAACAACTATTAGGATACATATATTTATACGGATTCTAACTCGAATATCATCACTACTACACCGTATCCCCTCTTGATCACTCACTTAAGGTGAGTTCATACCCTTGCGTTTTACTATTTTTCAATGTTTTTAGGGGGAGAATACCAGCAAAACACAAAGTATTTTGTGTTAACAGTTAAAAACAATTACAAATTATTTCAAGTTATTTAATACCTTTATAAACTATGTCAAACCATTCTAAGCTGTTTTCAAATATTTAAATTGTTGCGTTTATCAAAGCTACATACACACACACACAAACATATATATATATATATATATATATATATATATATATATATATGTGTGTGTGTGTGTATAATTAAGATTTAAAAGGCTTAGGACTAGTGTTCCTGCCTTAACTCTTATTCCTTGTTTGGTTGTGGGCTTAGGATATGATTATTTATCCGACTGTCTTTTAAACTTTAACTATACATGTAACATATATATATATATATATATATATATATATATATATATATATATATATAGGGTTAGGTTATTTTGTTTTTAGTAACTATTGTGTGTCAGAATGCACAGATCTGGACCATTGGATGGAATATAATCAAAGGTCATGATCTGAGGGTCTATGATAGTAGAATAGGATAACATGTACCATATAATCACATAAATTTGAGCATAAGGGCATTCTAGTCAATTAACCTATATTAAAAAAGGAAATTTTCGGATTTTTAGGGATAATTAATTCCTTTATTTTTAAAAATCTAAATATTTTAAATTAATTTAAAATTTAACATCCGATTTTTATTTTGTCAGAATGATAGAATTTTAACCATAAAGTAGTAAACATATTTTTCGATTTTATTCTGTCAGAATGACAGAATGTCAACCATAAACTAGTAAATATATTCTGAAAGAATACACAAAATCGATTCTTGAACTAATAATATACCAAATAATTACATTGTACGATTGTGATTCATTGAATTATAACAAACATTCTGAAAGAATACCAAGTATAATTCTTAAAAAATAACAACATTCTAGATGTCTTGTGTATGTTTGACCTCTAAGCCAATTCAAAATATGCTAGCATTCTATGAGATTGACATTTTGTGACATTGACATTCTGTCAGAATTGTATTGCATGAGATTGATTTTATACAAGTAGCCTTTCCCATCAGGTCTTCAAGCCATTCTTCAAGCCATTTCTATCACAAATTCATTGTCAAATACTTTGTAGTGATACACTTGTAACAACTGCACATTAAACATATAATTAATTAACTACAAATTCTATCAGAATAAAGCAATAATATTCTTATATAATAAACTATTCTTTCAGAATGGAAATATTATAAAAAGGTAAACAAGGTCAAAGCTATGATCAGCCCATATGTCTGTTTGCTTCAACATCATAAACATAAGGAAAAGTCAGTTTGCTTCAACATCAAATCTATGATCAGGATAGATGTTTGCTTCAACATCATAAACATAGATTGAATCATCAATACTTCCAGCTACAAGTTCTCTGCCATCAAAGAATGGTGTCTCTGAATTTCTGAAAAAAAATAAAAAATTACAAAAACCCAACTCAAAAAAATTAATCAAAGATCAATAAAGTTCATGTAAACTTACCAGCATCTCCTCATTAACCGGTGATTCCATCACTAACCATGTATACAATGTGAGATTGTCATATTTCTCTTTGGCATTTCATCAAACACTTTAAGGGCGCTCCCGAAATCACCATATTTTTTATGAATCATGAATGAAAAAAAAGCAATTCAGCATCATCAACATCAAATGAGTTACACAGGAGGGTATATCTCCTGTGTTCGGTTTCCATACGATCGAAGAAAAAAAAGCATAAATGGATTCAATATTCAAATATACCTGTACGAATTGAGAGCGTCACATATTGATTAGGATTATGCGAGATCAAGAATCGATCGTCAGGAGGGAAGAAAAGGGGTCGTACGTTTCTCTTCTCCATCTCGTGTGTGCGCATCAGAAAAAACGAAGAAGTGATCGACTCCTTCTATCTGTGATGTGTGTCGACTGGAAGAAGAAAGAAGAAATCAAGGTCTTGATCAATTCTGTTGTGGGGTGTCGATCATTCATCTTGGTAATTCCTTGAATATAAGACACGATGCAAGAGAGAGACTAGGTCAAAATTATTAATTTTATTTCCTTAATTGCAAGATTTCAATTAAATGATTCCTTAATTAAAAAGTACAAAATGTCCAGAATACCCTTAAATGATTTATTTAATTGTTTATTATTTCTTGAATTCTCATTGGTGCATTTAGGCACACAATACTTGCTAAAAACATTTGAACCTAGCTATATATATATATATATATATATATATATATATATATATATATATATACATACATATATATAAGTATAAAACTTATTTCAATAACAATTTTTATACCTTTTGTAAAATGTCGAGCAAAGGGGTATTTTCCTTAATCATTTTCAGCACTAACATAACAACTTATAAACTATTATAGGTATAGTTTAGGGATCAATTCACACTATTTTCTAGTTCAAGGGTACATCACATGAATAATTAGATAAGTATAATTACTTTTCACTACGAGTACACTATTCATTTACAAGAACAAGAAAACATGTACAAACTATACGTAAACGAGTTAATACTAAAATGTAAGCCACTACTTCATGGTACCTAGTAGAGTACATGCAAAAAGTCCTAAAGTATAACCAGAGTCTCTTTGAGGGAGAGTGTGAATTTGTGTATAGATCTATACGATACTGACAATCATACACCTAAGTTGTTAGCTATAGTTAGACCGACAAATCTGGGGTAACAAATGTCATAACATTCCGACGCCTAAAGAACATCGTGCAAGTCACTAGTCATTTTAGTATGGTTATAATCTCACTCACATTAAACATTAATTAAACATTTTGTTTTACCAACCAAACATCACTTCAGTGGTTTTATTTTAAGTAATAAGACTACATATCATTATTTTCCAGTACTTGTACACAATAGAGTTCATATAAGTACAATACACTATTTTCTAGCAAAGTAAGCATACATTTATGGAAAACATACACTTATACTATTTTAGAGTACAATAACATGTAAACATTTTGGTCTTAAGGCATAAGACTACACTTCATTTATTATAGAAAATATTGGATTTTCTGGAACAACACACTAACATTTTCATGAAACAAAGATAGATTTCTAATACTAAATTCTTATGAACTCACCAACTTAAATGTTGATACTCTCTTTTTAAAATAACTTGTATTCTCACAGAACCAGTAGACAGGTACACCCACTCAAGTTTTTGAGAAGACGGGGCATATTCAAGACTCGTATTTTATTTTGCTATATATTTTGGTGTCATGCAATCAATACTAAGAACACAAACGTATTAATTATATTTTCAATACAATGGATGTTGTTGCTTGTTTTACTATTATGCAATTGTTATGATACTGTACATGACGTCCTCCGCCCCCGAATATTTCCGTCGTCTCGATTTGGGGGTGTGACATTTGATATGCACTAAGCGTCTTCAAAACATGGTCTTGTAGGATAAATTTTTACCATATCGCCTCTCTGAAACTTCATTCTAGGTTGAAGGATATATAGGTTTTCATACGGAAGTATGCGGTGGGGTTCCAATGCCGATGATTCAGACATTGGTGGTATGCGGTAGGGAAGTAATGGTGGATAGGATTTTCTAATGGGGTAGTGACTATAAGATACAAGAAATAAGGGAAAGGAGACGAGGATAAGGATGGGTAGTCGTCGTTGGATGTCGGCGAGAGAGATGAATGACAAAGTCGGTGGCGGTGAAAGGGAGAAGGGATAAGACGATGAAATAGGGTAATGTCAAATGTTTATTTATTTTTAATCAATAAAAGGGTAAAATGTCGTTTTTTTAAGAATTTGACTGCTTTATGGTTAGTTTAAGAACAAATGGATGAGCGGTGTAATAAGCTTAAACTATAGGGACTGCGTTCTAACAATAAAAGTTGGACCGCATTAGCCTATTATGCCAGACCACTGGGAACATTTATGTAATGTTGTCTAATTATTACTTTATTTGATATAGAATGGATCTACAACCTCCAACCCTCTCTCCCTTCTCCCTTTCTTTCTCTCTCTATCTATATTTTTCTCTCAACCTTTGTCTTATTTTCTCTTTCTCATCTTAAATCAAAATATGCATTAACCATAAACAAACACACATATAGACACTTGCACAAATAAACCCTAGATAATCCATCTTGAGTGGAAACAACAAAACAAAAAGAAAAAAATCAAATTAATCAACAAATAATTTGAAGAAAACAAATTCAAGCAACAATTTAAAGAAACAAATTGACAAAAATAATCAAAATAGTGAATACAACCAAACTTGTGAATTAAACAAATCAAGAAATGATTTGAAGAAATCAAACTTGTGAATTAAACAAATTAACAAAATCAAATTAATGAAAAATAACCTTAATCAAGCAAATATATTTTAAGCTTATAGAGTATGGAAAGTTGTAAATATCTACAACAACGAAAATGACAAAACCACACAAAATCAATCAAATTAAGCTTATGAAAAATCTTAGATTGTAGGAAATAAAATCACACCAACTTGGAAATTATAGGAGGCAGGGGTGCAACTAAGGTTTTACAGTAACATGACCATTCTACAATCGTCTCTTATCTCTTTAAGCAACATCTCAAGACTCAATAGAAAAACTCATTCTTAATTAGAAATCAAAATCACCACCATCATTTCAAAACTATGGGTTTACTTACATAGTTGGAATCATAATTGTCGTAGACATCAACTTCTTTTTAGTTTGATGATTATGATTAAGGTAAAGGTGTTTTTGTTTCTTTTTTGAAGATTATCTATAGGGGATTTTATGAACAATTTGAATCATTTATGGTGGATTCATTGACATCATCCCAATCATTGTGAAGAATATCACTCGCCCATCATTGCTTTGTTACCGCCTCCATCTATTTATACATAAAAATGTCTTTTGGATTCCAAATTAAGTACCTAAAGGTCTGTTTCTAGAAAACAACCCTTTGATACAAACTCAATGAAGCTTGACAAAGAGAAAGGTATAGATGGGATGACATCAAATGTTTCGATCCGAAAAGTTTGTTTATGTCATCACTATTGAAAGATTTAAAGAGAGAAAAAGTATAGGGGGTGTTCTTCAATGAAAGTGCATGTATGTATGTATGTGTTTTTGTATAAATGGGAGAGAGCGAGAGTGAGACTGAGGAGAGATACGATTGGTTGGGTGGATTGGGTTGGGACCACTCTATATTTAATTATAATGAAATATTATAAAAATAGCATTGTCCACACATACGCACAATAGTTGTCCATCTACATTATAACCTAGCCCTATATATATATATATATATATATATATATATATATATATATATATATATATATATATATATATATATATATATATATATATATATATATGGCTAGGTTATAATGTAGATGGACAACTATTGTGCGTATGTGTGGACAATGCTATTTTATGAAAATTAGTAAGATAATAGGTTGTTTAGTAATGCGAATACGTTCAAACTCACACCACTATTGTTATTTTTATGCATTTTCACTAATTTTTATTTATTTTTGTTCTCACGTATTGTTTTTCACTCATTGTCATTCTGATAGAATACAACTTAATAAACATTGTGACAACATTATGATAGAATGAGAATAATTAAAAAAAATCTATAATAACCTTATAGACGATTTAATTAGTAAGAATGTGTTATAATGACAATAGTTATGTAAGATTGAACGTATTCACATTATCAAACAACATATTTTATTTGTCATTCTTACAGAATAACATTGTTCACACATCCGCACAATAGATGTCAATCCACATTTGAACATATATATATATATATATATATATATATATATATATATATATATATATATATATATATATATATATATATATATATATATATATATATATAATTGTATTTTTATCTTTGACGGAACCAAATTCGCAATTAAACTACGCACAAATAACCAAATTCATAATTTTCTCAACGATTTGCACGTTATCCAAAGAAAATGACAAACCATATAGACCCCTTTTGAAAATTTGTCTTATTATTACTTTCAATTGTTGTTCGATTAGTACCTCTCAGTCAAAGTGCAACATAAGTGGTCGGTTAGGATCATGACACTCAGACTATTTCTCAATCAAATCAACAAAGTGCAACAGTTTTTATAAGTTACCTAATTCCTAAAACTAGGCCATTTACAATACTTTATTGTTTTCCTTACTTTTATGTCCCAAGTAGTTGATTATTGACACTCTAGTTCATGAAGTTTACATGTATTTGTTACATTATTGTTTCACATAACTTTTGATTGGTATGGTAGTATTTTAAAAGTGTATATTAGGCATCAAGGTATATTTGGAAAATCATGCATGTTTGCCACATCGGAATGGAATGGTGTATTCCTTGGAATGCTGATTGTGATTCCTTCTTCTGGGTTTCACTTTCATTACATTGGAGAAGGGTGTTTGTAATTGTACATAACAAACAACATATTTAAACAACTCACTCCATTCCTTCAAGTCGACCAAACATAATATCAGAATGTAAAGAACTATTCCATTCCATTCTTTTGTGACTTTCATTCCATCATACCAAACAAACAATCCCTCAACTGCTAACGTTAATATATCACCATAAAATTGTCTGTAGAAAACATATATTGTATTTCTAAAAGATCCAATTTAGAAGATACCCCATTAGGGTTCTAGAATAACAAGGTGGTTGAAATACAAAAATCATCCTCAAACATAAACACCAGAAGCAAGGAGCAAGAACAAGGATCCAAATCCCTGCATCACAAAAACATAAAAATGAGTTGTTTGTTTTGTGATTCTTTCCATATAATAATATATTATTTACCCATAATGTAAAATATTCATATGATAAATCATTCCATTCCTAAAAGCCAACCAAACATGATATGGAATGTAATGACTCATTAGTCATTCCACTACCTTGCTTATTCCATTACCCTGTTCATTCCATTCCATTCCTTTCTCATTCCATTCCATCCAACAAAACTAGAACCTTAGAAACAAGATTGAACAGCAATTGAAAAGAGACTTACCAAAAAGACAGATGCCACTGCTCCTGTTACAACTTCTTTAGCAAGACTACGGCTTTTCCTGGAAGATGTTGCTTCATAGCTGCACAAGTTATGAAACATAGAAAAAAAATGTCGTTACAAAATTCATTTCCATGGATTATTTGAAATTTTGAATAAAAAAGAACATTAAAAGGTATATGAGTAAATTCATTTTGTCATATATCTTTGGTCTGCATATTCCAATAAGGTCTTGAAGGAAACATTGGATTCTTTAGAATCATAATTCCGCTTAGAATCTGTAATATTTGATTCTTCAAAGAGAAATTGAAGCTTCTTTTTCGGTAATCAGTAACCGAGGGGGGTAATTTAAGGATAACAAAGTCTGATTTTTGTGCTTTAAATCTATAATATAAAGTTTCAAGAGATTGGGGCTAATTAACACATCTCATCAGAATCCAATATAACGAACTAATCATGATAAAGTCGATCAAAAATGCAAACGGATTGTGAGAATAGTCAACCAGTTAAATTATCATCGTATAACCAGGGCAAATTGTCTACATTTTCTCGATACGTTACGAAATTTGACACAGAGTGAAATAAAAGTACGATCCACTTACATGAAGAAAGAAGCGGTGATGACAAGACCAACGGCGAGCATCAGCACAGCTAATGAAGGGTACCAAACGACTGGGACGGGGCTGGATATGGGTTTTGCTGATTGAACCTTTCAAATTGAAAATGAAATCGGAAAAGAGAATTAATTAGATCACAAGACGATAAGATCAATAGAAGACCTGATCGAGAAAAATAAAAACCCTAGAAATTGCATACCATTTTGGGGGTTTAGAGGACTCTAGATCTTTGATCCGCCTTCGTTTGAAAGAAACCGGCTGTGCTGAAGTAAACTACGAACAAGAAGACCCAAAACAATATAGTGAAGTTAGGTTTACATTATAGGCCCCTTAAGTTTACCAATTTTCTTCTTAAAACTCTATACTTTGTTTTTACCTCAATGTCGTCCAAAATTAATTAAGGGTGAAAATAGTATCATGTTTTATGGTCATCTTAGTAATTATTGAATTGTATCATAATTAATACTCCAAGAACATCTTAGTGCAATTATATGACTAAGAAGAGGAATTAAACGTTGTTGGAAATGGTTCGATCATAAGACGAGTCATACTTTGTTTCAATCAAGTTTTAGAGTCATGCTCTAATAATTATAAATTGTATCTTGAAACTAATTCCAAACTAAAAAAGGTTGAAAACATCTTGAAATATGTGGAGTAAAAATCTTTTTTTTAGTCTAGCACATATAAAATTGGAGTTGTGATGTTTTCGTTAATCGAGAAAATAAAAGATAAATCGAGACTTATTCTATGAAGTGTTTTCTTTTCGAGAATACACACAAACTTTTGAATATTTGTTTTAGCTCGTCAAGGAATGTTCCTTGAGAGAAAACTTATATGTCAAGAAGTCAGTAGGAATCGTATTGATCTTGAGAGTTTCAAGAGTCAATCGACAATAAACCTCTTGGTTATCACTAGCATGCGGCTTAAAGTTGATAACTTTCGTGTTTGATTGACACATTCTTATTTTTGTGCACTTCTAGATGAGTTGACAATGCCTATGACTTCTATGTTTTCATTTAACTACAAAAGCAAAAGCACGTTGGTCAGTGAAAATACGTTAATCAATGTGGGTAAGCTGCTAACAACAAGGAAGCACTGGTAGGCCCTTGTGCTACAAAAGGGCAAGAAATTTAGAATAGCGAAATTCAGTCCCTGAAGGAAAGCTAAATTTGAATTTGGTTTTGTCTTAAACCTTGTCTTATGATTGTAGGTTGGAAATAATAAATTCACATGGATGAGAATGTATGCACTCATAAAAACCTAGGTGACAAAGTTTTCGCTCTAATTCATGAGAATGATTGTGAGGAAATACTTTCGTTGATAGACTAGGTGTGAGACCCACGTATTACATGAGTTTATTTTATAAAAAAAAACTAAACAAAAAAGTCTAAACATCTGAGAAGTTTAAATTTATAAGAAAAATGAAAAAATATTGAATTATAAAAATTAAAGTGTTTTTTTTTTCTCTTTTAAATTTAAACAAATAAAAAAGATAAATAAATAAATAAAATTAATAAATCTTTAATTTAGTAATTTTGAAAATTAGAAGGAAAGTTCATTAATGAAATTGATATGCATTTATTTTTGCATTTAAATACTATCTATAATTTAATAAAATGAAAAAAAAAATCATAAAATGACATGTGGAATAAAAATTAATTTAAAATAACCACAAAATTACATGTGGCAAAATAAATGAAAATGTGACATGTGGCAAAAAGATCTTTATTTATTAGGGAGGATTATAATGTGACAATAGTCAAATTCGGGTCAAGTCTAAACCGGACAAGGTCAACGAGTCAAACCGGTCAACTCGATTAAAACCTTGTATGATAGGGTTTATATTATGTAATTACTGTATAACTCACTATTTTAATGAGAAAACACCACTTGGAAAGTTCATGTGTTTAAATATCCTTAGCATTAGTGCTAAACAATGAACAAAAACAATAAAACAATGTTGCATACTCATAGGAGTGCGTAAGATCCTAAAACATGGCACAACGGGGTCTAAGGACCTTGCATTGCGAAGCCGGACACTCTCATTCATCACACACGAAAAACACTCTCAATCGTTTTCACTCTATCTCCCTGTATGTGAAATCTCTCCCAAATCTCTCTAAGTATGTGAAATCTCTCCCAAATCTCTCCAAGTATGTCAAATCTCTCCCAAATCTCTCCAAGTATGTCAAATCTCTCCCAAATCTCTCCAAGTATGTCAAATCTCTCCCAAATCTCTCTAAGTATGTGAAATCTCTCCCACATATCTCTTTGTATGCGAAATCTCTCCAAGTATGTCAAATCTCTCCCAAATCTCTCTAAGTATGTGAAATCTCTCTCACATATCTCTTTGTATGTGAAATCTCTCCAAGTATGTCAAATCTCTCCCAAATCTCTCCAAGTATGTCAAATCTCTCCCAAATCTCTCTAAGTATGTGAAATCTCTCTCACATATCTCTTTGTATGTGAAATCTCTCCAAGTATGTCAAATCTCTCCCAAATCTCTCTAAGTATGTGAAATCTCTCTCACATATCTCTTTGTATGTGAAATCTCTCCAAGTATGTCAAATCTCTCCCAAATCTCTCTAAGTATGTCAAATCTCTCCCAAATCTCTCCAAGTATGTCAAATCTCTCCCAAATCTCTCTAAGTATGTGAAATCTCTCTCACGTATCTCTTCGTATGCGAAATCTCTCCAAGTACGTCAAATCTCTCCCAAATCTCTCTGAGAACGAGGAATCTCTCTCAAATCTCTCCCAACTTTCTGTAATCACTCGGGGCATCCCGACCCTCGAATTTGGCGAAAATAGCCCAAGAACGGAAGTCTACGCGAAAAACGGACTTAAGGAAACGAACCCTCCGAACCGAAAGTACTATTCATGAACCGAACCGAAAGCACTATTCATGAGGGTCCGAACCGAAAGTACTGTTCATGAGCTGAACCGAAAGTACTGTTCATCCGAACCGAACCATGCAAGGGAGAAAGGTCCGAACCGAAAGTACTGTTCATTACTGTTCACAACAGTACCTTCGGTTCTGGCTTCCCTTCGGACCGAACCTGCTTTCGCTTCCCACTTCGCTTCGGACTGCATCACCTCGGACCGAGCTCGCTTCGCCTTTCGCCTCCCCGCCTCAGCCTACCGCGTCCGAGCCGAGCCCCCATCTGACCGAACTTCGGCCCAGAGACCGAGCCTCGGCTGAGATCCGAAGGGTCTCGCTGGGGCAGCTCGGATTTCGCCCATTTTTGCGTGTTTTTGCGTTTTAAACCCATTTTTAATTATTTTAACATGGGATTTTCACCCAAAACTTTATTTTTAATTATAAGACCCCTAAATTAATGATTTAATCACATTTTAAGGATAAAATCTTATTTAAAAAGGAGTTGGTAAAGTACAAAAAGAAGAGTGTTGACCTCACCTAGTTATGACGCAAGTAACCCCCACACCCACTCCATGTCAACCCACACTCCTCCCCACCATACCTTGTACTTTTTACCTCCCTCACAAGCCATCTCCATGCTTTGAGAGCTGGATATTCATCCTCTCTCTCCCCATTTTCTCTCATTTGTTCTCATTTCACAAGAAGATCAAACTCCTTTCTTTCTCACTCTCTCTCTCTAGAAATCCGAGATTCAAGGGCTGATCTTGGGAGTTCCTCCACCTTTGGTAAGCATAATCCATTTCCTTTATGATTATCTCAATTATTTCCACTCAAATCATGGATATCTTACACAAACTCCATTATATTTGTGTTAGAGCTTCGAATCTTCAAGCGATTCTTCTAGTGTTCTTGGGTTGAACACTTCTCTTCTTCAACACTTATCTACTGAAATCACACAAGGTGAGTTCATACCCCTACATTTTCATGTTTTCTTAAGTTTTTAGGGGGGGAATACAAGTTAAAACACCAAGAACATAACTAAAACTTTCTAACAGCTTTCATCAGAAAAGTTGGTCTCCATTCACGGACTGTTTTGGACATCTTAAACATTTTAGTTTTCAAAACTGTTTTAGGTGCATGTAGTTCCACTTCTTAGCTTTAAAATGACTACTTGCACATCTCCATACGATTTTTCTACAATTTATGGTGATTTTTACAAAACTGCCTATCATTTCAAACACCAATCCGAACCAGTTTGTGATTATGGACTTTTTCACCTAAGTTGCAGGTCATTAAAAATCATGATAAAAATTATGGGTAAACTAGACACATTTTGGGAACTCCCAAAATTTACGGATTTAGTTTTCGACTTCGTATGGTTTTTCTATGAATTTTCAAAAACAGTGTCTGAAAATTTGTTAACAGCTTGTAATTTTTACTACACTTTGTATTGTGTTGAGCAAAGTGTATAATGTCAAGTTCTAAGTATTGAATGTGATATGTTGTAAATTTTATCATCTTAAACTGAAAATAAGTCATTCATGATAAGATTATTCATTCATTTAGAACACGTATATATACATATAAACTATAATACGCATAGTTTAATGGATTTTATAATCCTAACACCTTTTCATAAAAGAGTTCTTATATATTACAAACGTTTTGGATAAAACTATAATAGGTATAGTTTTCAATACATCACATAACACACACGTACGAGAAGGGTACATTCATACAGAAAGGTTTTACACTACCGCATACAACTTGTAAACTTGTTAACCTAAATTGTGAGACATTCTCTTTCCGTACGTCCGAGTGTGGAATATAAAATCATGTACGTTATAATCAGAGTCTCCTGGAGGGAGAACGTGATAGTTGTATATAGATCTATATTGGGCTTGACACCCCACACCTTGCTGCTAGCTACAGTTGGACCTGCAGGTCTACGGGTGATAATTGTCATTTCAGTTCTTCGACGCCTGAGAAACGTCGTGGCAGGTTCATTTAGTCTTAAGTATGATTGTAGCGGCTCACATAAGGATATAACAATACATAAAGCTTACGGGAATTTTATAAAACTTTAATGGGTTTTTATGTCGGTTTTTAAAAATCACTTTTATCTCAATAAGTACCGATATTACTGTCTACATTCGGTTTTTGGTATTTATGACTACACATCATTTGAAACCACATTTATAGCTTTAAGTATAGACGATACTTGTTATTTTCTCGGTCCTAAGACTTAGGACTACATATACATCAAGTATTAACAAACAAAAGAAGTTTCGGGAACAACATTTAATTCAAGTGCGTTTATGTCAATTTAAGCACATTTCATTTTCCTTTAATAAGAAAGGTTACTTATACATTTTGGTCATCGGTTATGTGACTACATTACATAAACTTTATAAAGAAAATATCGGATTTTCTGAATACATATCATATCATTTTTACAAGGAAGACGGTCTAATTCCCCAATAAAATTTCTTATGAACTCACCAACCATTGTGTTGACACTTTTTCAAACTGCTTGTATTCTCAGGAAATCGCTAAACAGGTAACCAAATACTTTTGAGGATGGGACGTTGAGGCGTCAAACTTATCTTATTTTGTCAACATATTGTAATTGAATTTGAAACATGTAATACATACAATGATGTAACTTTTTCAATTATATATATGTTGGTTGTGTTTACTTTCATCAATATTACCATTGTTGTTATGATACTACACATGAAGTCCTCCATCCCTGGACGTTTCCGCCATCCTTGGTTCAGGGGTGTGACATATAAGATCTAATAAAGATCAATATGGATATTGGTTGTATTAATTGCATTCTCAAATTCACAATATGATTATGGCATCTCCTTTTATATTTCGAGTTGTGAGGAATAACATGGAATTGTTTGAAATTTTGAGAGATATATATATATATCAGTCTTGATGGGTTCAAACACACACATATGTTATCCAACTAAGGTGTATAAGCTCAAGATGTCTAGCTGGAGACTTATCGAATCATCGCGTAACAGAAATATGTACTTTTGTAAGAAAGTCAAAGAGTATTAATTTCTAGAAGTCTAGTGATTTTTATGTACATGTAAAAGTTAATGGGAGCATAATTGTTATGCTAGTATTGTATGCTGATAATACTGTTCGTAGGGAACAAAGGTTTCAATTTGCAAATTGCAAAGTTTGGGAGCTATAATAGACTTAAGGAAGAGGGCACTCATACTTTGTTTCAAATATAAAGGTTTAGATCGTATAGTTTAATAGAACTTAGTCATAGACATATATGAATATCATGTTGAAATGTTTCAACATAAGACATTTGATATATGGAAATATTATAACAATAAATTGAACAAAATATCAAATCATTATGTAAGATATAATGAATCAAATCCCATATGTTTCAGATATAGGATCGATTACATATGTTATAATATTCGCTTATTCTAATTTTTCAAATGATCTGAGCATTGTGAGAAAAAAGACTAGAATTTTAATTGACTAAAGTTATTAAATAAATTGTCAAGAACAATTTAAGGTTTACCAAGGAAGGGTTGCTTGTGGACAGTTAGAAGTATGATATTATTTAGGACATACCATAGTGACATGATTATGGACTGAGATGATTCTTGGTCAGAATTGATGGTCATATGGGAATATGAAAATGTTTCATAATGGGAGATGGTTGAGAAGTCTACATGTGAGTTGAAAACTTTAATGCAAGAGAAGTGTTCAAGGAGTGTACCTTGAATTTGAAACTTCATTACCATGAAATTGTTTCTAGTAACAAAGTTCCAATGAATTATTCTGTAATATCAAAGACTTAGTCTTTAAGATTTTGGAATCTCGATATCACAAGGGATCAATGCATGTAAAGTTGAAATTCCATCATATTTTGGATAATGATAAGAATTTGGAATTGTGAAATTAGCATCATTGGAATAATGTTCAGTTGATTTGTTTACAAAAGGAAGGACAATAGAGAGACATAGTATGTATCTTCATAACATGGCATGACCGATGTTTAATTCAAGTGGTTAGTCGATTAATATAAATATTATACAATGAATAAAGTTGTAATTAGTATGATGATTAAATAATAGAGATTTATTTATATTCAATAGGTTTGATACCATAGTTAATTAGTTTATTATTATGTTTCACTTTTCATGTTTTACTTCCTAAATGATTTGATTATTCGAAATTCTACAGTCGCTCATACTTTTGGAAGTAAGTAGTGAATTGAAATTATCATGAATTGAATTGTATATTATCTATGAGGATTAGACATCGCAATAAGATTGCTACAATGTTCATGAGTACTTAGAAAAATGAGGATTTTACGTATTGGATAAACCCATGCTTAAATAATTACTTCATGGATTCTATCACGAGTAAATGTGAGACAATAATATCTTTTATTCTTAAAACGGAAATATATGAGTTGTAATTTACAAGTCAGTTGCGCACTGGTATTGCGAAAACACATCAGTAACGTGATGTCATAAAACGTAGGGTATGATTTGAATTGGGATTAAATCTATTATTTAATGAATTCAAATCTTGCTTGGCCTACAAGTTACCTAAACTATAAATAAGACACATTGGCTCATTATTTTGGTTCATGACCTTCCTAAGCTATAAATAGTAGACAATAATCAACATTATAATAAACAACACAAACATGCAAGTTTAGTGAAAAACAAGTCAATATCTAATGACACTTTTATGAGCCAATATAAAAGAGTTTAAAGGACTAAATGGACCAAAATCTTCAAGTTGTTCTTCATTTTGACTTCAAGCTCCACTTAACCTACCTTGTAGCGATTTTATAAGACTTTAATAAAAGTTATAAACTTTTATAAAAAATGTTATAAAACCGTGGGCACCTCTAAGAGTCTTCAAAGTGGTCATCATCTTCAGCTTGTTACATTTTCTATAAAATAAATCTAGTCTAATAATAATCTATTACATAAAAATAACAAAGATGAAAACTAGTTACTTATTATTACATACCATTATGAATAAAAAAAATATTACAACCATTTTAATGAATCAACACAAGCAATAATACAATAAGGTCCATGGCTTATTTATGCTCTCTAAATATATATATAGCATACAAAACAACCTATGTTTTTCTAAGACAACTTTAATGACAAAATATACATGAAAACATTTATCACATAAAATAACAATTATAAAGTTGTCAAAAAAATATGTATGAACTTGTTTTAACAAAAACAAAGTCATCCATATTTTCCAAAAACCAAGATTATCCTAATAATCATAAATTTTAACCAACCCTGCAAGGTGGATCAGATACCAATTGTTGGGTGTTATTCAAAAATAGTTTAAAAAACTCAAGATATTTAGCAAAAGGAAGACTTAGAACTTTGAACAACAAAACTAGTTTATTCCCACCAAGGACCATCTTACAATAGTTGGAAAGAAAACAACAACCATAGAGGAGTTAGAAGAATAACAAACTTTGATTTCCTTTGAGTCCTCAATGGGAGACTTGGAATTTGATGAAGAAATGCAAAGATCTAAAGGAGAATCTCTCTATATGTATCTACCAAAACAAGTCACTAACCCACTAAGGAATGATAACTCTTCACTTGAAAGGAGATGTTTTTAAGCCTTTAAGCCTTATATGAAATAATACTTCAAAGGAGAACCAAATCCATGCAAGCAAGAAGAAACAAAAGAAGAGAGAGGAAAGCTTTGGGGTGCTCTTGGATTTTGTTGGTTCTTCAAGAAGGGAAAAAGAAAAGCAAGTAAACTAGCATTGTATCCCATCACTCTTTGATTATTTTACATGAGATCAAACAAAGTCCATGTTTTCATTTAATGTCTCATGTACTTACAAGCAACCAAGAATGAGAAAGTAAAAGTTAAAGTAAACTAACTATCCCCACATTCCATGTGGTGGAAGATTTGATGATGTAGAGAAAATGGTGAGTGGAATTCCTCCTCATCACTAATTATTCTTGTACATAACATGTCTAAATGGTATTTGACAAGTCCAAACAGTATGTGTAACCTTTGAATCATACAACATGATTAAAATGTAGTTAGTTGAAGTCTTTAGAATTATTATTTATGTGAAACAATAGTTTCCCAATTTATTTCAAGTGATGATTTAATTTATTAATGATCACATTACTTAATAAATAATCAATTAGTGTTTACTTATTATATGGTGTGACCATATAAGATCATATGTTATTAGCAAATATCATTTCATAATCATCATTGAGCATAAAAGATCTTTCAGTTATATGTGAACATTTCTAATCGTTTTTTGCTTGCATGTGTATAAAAAACAAAGTTACCCAAATGTGGACAAAGCAAAAAAATAGTTACCCTAACAAGTCAATTTCCTTACTAAATATATTTAGTACCAACTTATTTGAACACCAACATATTTGATAAGTATAAAACTATAAATTAATAATGATATATACCAAAAACACATACTAATATCAAGTTGAAAAAAATAACTTAAACAATATTACTTACAATCAAGGTATTCAACAAAAAATGATTGATACAGGTTGGTTGTTATATATATATATATATATATATATATATATATATATATATATATATATATATATATATATATATATATATATTAAAAAGTGTTTGGTGGCACAGTATAATTAAGGTATACAAAAGTTTATACTATTACCGTGTCAGTGCTATTTAATTAGAATTGTACTGTCTGTTAAACATATTTTGGAAGGACAGGAAAATTGATACCTTTCTAGTAAATAATCAAACTGAAAATGAAATGTCTTTAACATGAAATTAATGAAAAGAAGTTGTAGAACCCCTTGAGATGATTCTATAGATATAAAAGAACGTAAAAAAAAACAGAGTTTGTATGAGGAAGTTACAACCATTCTAAAAGTACGTTGCTATTATGGAAATACGACAAAATCAGAAAGGCATGGAGCGCCCCGAGACCAACTTAACTTAGAAAACTTATAAAATCAAGATTTTTAAGAAGGAAACTCAATTTTACACTTCATATACATTAGAGAGGTTCCAAAGATTGAACGAGGAGGCTCCAAGGGTCCAAATTCAACCCGGAAAGTCATGAAACACATTAGACGGAGGTTTAGCTACCACCAGGGTTTGGTAACCTCTCGATTCCTCTTACTCGTTATTGTTATAATTATGGAGAAACCCAAAAATAGGGGTCTTCTTAAATGTTTGAATCTATACGTTACTAAGGTTGTCGTTTTTGTAATCAAAGTGATTAATCGTATTCCCGAGCCCGATTTAACGCGATTATTGATAATAATTGGATTAGGGTTTGAGGAAACCCTAGAACCCCAAAGTTGGGTAGAGGTGATATATAAAGAAATTCAGCTCGGGACATGGTCGTTTACACTATTAAGTTGATAAGATATGAGTTATAACATAGTGAATTAAAAGGAAGTAATATCATGTAAGAAAGGATTTTGTGAGTAAATCCGTGAGTGTTTATGTGTTGATTTGGTTTATATATGTACTTGATTAGGTTTTGGAGGTGTGAATCACCAAAATCAAGTAGGAGATAAAAGAGTGGTGGTCGACTCATCAAGCCACAATGTGAGTACATGTAGATGTTCTGGGTACATAGCAAGTAAATATTTTACATGATAATGTGTGAATGGTCATAGGTGTGATCAAGTAAGTTTATTTGAAAAGATTATGTGAAAATAGTTGCTTATAAATGAGAATTATGGATACGTCACGTGGTGTGGTGAAGTTTGATTACATGAAAAATGTGTTATTGTTAGATGATTTTATAATGTAAATCCCTATCTTCCTTGGTTAAGCAAAGAGGGATACTGTGGATTATTTGAAATAATTGTTGAATAGAATGTTATATAATTAGATGATGAGAGCTCTTGAGAATCCGATAGTCATTGTAACTAATTATTTATGGGATTGGCAAAAGCGTACATATGAATGATATTGTGAACTCTATAAAGAGTTGTATAGGTAGAAAGCATATATATATATATATATATATATGTTTTGAAAGCCTGATAAAGGCTGAATGTCAAAAAGATAATGGATGCCTTTTGTATTGTTGAGGATAAAATGTAATCTATGAACAAGTACTAGGAAGTTGATAATAAATATGTGGAGCCCCGTGAACGATCACACATGTTGGATCCCATGACAGGCAAATGTGTCACATTAAAACAACCAACATATTATTGACTAGGGATTGCAACATCTCACATTAAAATAGCCAACAAATTATTGGCTAGGGATTGCAACATCTCGTATTAAAACATCCAGCATATTATTGGCTAGGACTACAACATCCCATATTAAAACGACCAACGAGATATTGGTCGGGGATTGTAGTATCTCATATTAAAGCCACCAATGGGCTACTAGCCGACTAGGGATTATGATATCCTACATTAAAGCAACTGGCAGTGTGTTGGTCAGGGATTGTGGTATCCAATACATGCTAAGATCCTGAATGCTAAAACTTACGTGTTAAATTCATTATGTGTAGGACAAACATAAATATTTGAAAGTGATTCGGAGTTTGAGTCTAAAATCCATGTAACTCACCAAACTTTTGTCTGATGTATTTTGTTACAATGTGATATGTACTTAGGTAAAGGAATGAATGAGAAGAACGTGCGATCAGTGAATAAGACAAAAATATATATAGAAGGTGGTAGAATCCAATTTCCTTATACTATATATGTTGATATTGCTTGTAACACCGAAAAACTGTAAACTCTAAAGATTATTGAAAAAGTTTTTGTAAAACCAAATTTTTAGTAAATGAAAATGGTGTTTTGACGTTACAGTGTTACATATCAGTTGTCAACTTTTTTACTTTGTTTAATAACATGTTTGTCATGTTTGGTACAAATTTGAGAGGTCTAAAATTAATAACCATCACCTTAATTTTGTAGCGTTTGAAAATTGAGTTGATCGCTAAAAATAAGGCAACGAAACAAGGAAAAAAAATATAAGCAACATCATTTTAGGCTCAAACCATTATGTCATCCACATTAGTATAATGTTACTCATCTTTTAATTATGTCACATCAATATTTGCAATTTACCTAACATATTTTAATGTGGCCTCCACAACCACATCAACAACCATTTATTTTTTAATTTTTTTAGCTATTTATAAGCAATAATTATACAATAATACGAACTTAGGTTGTGTTTGGCGTACCACAACTAGCTGATAAACTAGTTTATTATCGAGTTTTTTTATGTTGTCGTGTTTGGTAAACCGAAAAGTAGCTTATAAGCTAGCTTTTTGAAAAGCTACTTAGACTAGCTTTTGAGAAACTTTTTTAAAAATTTTCAAATACACCCCTTAATTAATTATAGAAACAAATACTCTTACATGTTCTTTTATGTAATTTTATATATTTCAACTAGCTTTTCAGCTAGTTTTACCAAACGTTATTTTTTAACGGCTAGCTTTTCAGATATCAGCTAGTTTTTTATTTGACAGCTAGCTTTTCAGTTAACAGCTAACTTTTCATCTAGTACGCCAAGCATAGCCTTAATACGAGAAAATTCGATAAGAATCGGATGGAACATTGTGTATTAAACTTCTAAACACAAGCTATATGAATATTATAAGGATGTTGGCCTCAACATCTGACTTTGAAAACCTTTCAAATTGTTGCAAGACAAATGTTGAGTTGGTTTTCAAATGGTGTCCTCTAGGCATTTGCAAGAAGTAACTAAAAACCGTTGTGGATGGTCTTAATATAATATTGATTCCCAACAAAATATGAGAACATCATTTTAGATCAAAACCATTAATATAGTATGTGGATTGAGGCCTAGTTTGTATATCATTTGCATCCACTCGACTTAGTAGATTTTACTTAATTCCACTCAAGCTAATGGGCTTTCAAAAGACTTGTTTTTTATTTCTTCATTGACTTGACCGAGTGGAAGTAAAAGGTAAACCGACAAAGTCCAACTTAAACCGCAACTCCCTATGGTCATTCCAAGCACGATCCAATCTTCAAATATCCTTTAAATTATCCAAAAATATGCAAATAAGAAGATTCCACAAATCTACATAAAATAACCAAAAGATGTAAAAATACATGAAATGTAACACCTATATGCAATACAAATATACAATTGACTGAAATAAACATGCTAAATGTAGTATATGATTTGGTGTCCATAATTAATTGTTCACCCTAAGATTTTCAAAATGCAAACAACCTTTATATCTAATTTACTTTAACGATGAAAATCGTCATTCTTTTCTAAAACTCGTCTCTAAAAATCTTCACATAACTACCGGCTTGACTTATCCGACAAGTTTTTCAAAGCTTATAAACATCACTCCTCAATTGGACCAACCCATGCACTTCCCGTTAATCGGGGGCCTCAAGTATTGGTTCATCGTCCAAATTCCTAAGGTCATGTCAGATTGTCAGGTTATTGTTCGACTTTTTGACATTTGTGTTGGATTTTTTTTAAACATTTTATTTCCATTTGGACTTTTCTCGCCCATTACTCCTTTTTTAAGTTAATCATGCATTTTACATGAGTAGAAAGAGGGATCACCTACGGGTTAACAGTTACTTAGCATGTTAACTATCAAAGTGTCGAAGTCGTATTCATGCTTTAATTTGTAGAAGTTTTGGCAATTAAAACAGATGAATACAGTTTGTGAGAAGGTATCTAAACACAAGCGGTCAAGTGAATTCAATGTAGTCCCCTCTAAACTCAAAGGTGTCGTCAACAAGCAAGACTAAATATTAAGCCGTCAATTCTTATCAAAATAGGTCCTTATCTTTGAAAATTAGAAGACATGATTTTTTGAAAAAGTTTGTTATTTTAATTTTTGCGGTGTTAATATAAAAATCATTTATTTTCCTTTAATTTGCAAAACCAAATAAATAACCACAAACATCAATACCACTTTTTAATTCTAAAAGACAAATTATACATCTAATACGAATGGGTATCTAATACGAATGGGTGTGGACAACTAGTCAAGAGGTGTTATCACACCTAAAAGTTGTCACCTCACATGACAAGTCATCTCATGGTGTTCTAACACCAAACCAGGAAATAAGCAACATGTTATAACACCCTTAATTTTCCATGTCATCATTTTTTTTTCTATTTTTTTATATTTATAAAAACAAAATTAATTTAATAAAACATGTTATTTAAATAAAACCTACTTTTTTTTTTTAATTAAACATAACATTTAAAAATCTAAAAAACATTACAATAAAAAAACAAATAACATTTAAAAACAAAAAAAATACATTTTTGTCCATAGTTTATTCATTTTCATTTCTATCGTACATAAAATCAACAAAATCTTCTTGAAGTTGCTTGTGTTTTCGTGCGTCTTGAATATCAATGACCCTATGTAAATATTTCGTTGTCCCGAGTTGAAATTGCATGTGTCTGGGATCCGAAGTCGAATACTCCGTAATATTTTGTCATTTATCTTCAATCACCATGTTATGCATTATGATACATGCATACATAATATCTTGTAGAGTGTCTAACTGATATGGTCGTGCCACATGTTCAACTATATACTAGTGGCGTAGCCATAATTTTATTTTAGGGTGTGCCAAATAATTTACAAAATATGAACGGTAGTAAAATACTTCAAATGATAACAAAATGTAACAATATATGCAGCAAATAGGTATTCTATTTGTGTATAATTTGAAATTTTTAATGGGCAGACCATATGACAATTCACTTCCTCTAGTCTAGTCTTTGGTAGTTAATAAAATTATATATATATATATATATATATATATATATATATATATATATATATATATATATATATATATATATATGGGGATAGGGAATATGAGGATGTTAGGTATGTAGTATTAGGTGTAGAACATTCAAAACCACGTCGTTTTTAGCTAAATTAAATTCACCGATAGACTGCCACTTCTCCTAATTAAATTCATTAAAAATCTCTAAAACTGTCGGAAGATGACGCTGCTATTCTTTCCACTCCAGTGTAATTCAAACGAATGCTTTTCCAAAATCTAAACTATCTTTACTATTATTTAATATGATTCAAACCACTGCGATTGGTGCCTTTCTTCCTGAAAATCAAATTATAGTATAATTTAATTATTCTTTGTTGAGATAAGGACTTATAATCAAATTATATTTTAGTTTTTGTCTATAAGGACTTAAAATCACATTGCAATTTTATAATATACCGCACATATGTCATCTACTCTCTCTGTTACTACAAAATATTTCTTTCATTTACAAAACCATGTAAACAAAATTCTTGCGACTACCTGACATATTATATTGTAGTAGAACTTGTATGTTTTTCGGTATGTACACATACCAACTCAAAGAAATTTATTTATTCATTGGTGCACTCTATATGTTTGACAAAAAGCTACCTTAAACTTTGATTCACATCATAGATATATAGACCTGTTCATATAGGCTAATTTTAAAAAATCGATTCTACATGTAGGGTTATTTGCAACATAGTATGTAGTATTCTGAAATTCATTACAATGTTAATTAGAAGTAAATTGCCAATTCAAATGATATAAATCCTGGTCGATTATCTATGAACTACATGTATAACATATTTGACAGTTTGTAATCAGTTAGTTATCTTGTAATTTTTAGTGTATAAATGTTTTCTTTTACTTTTGAGCAGCTATTCATTGTCATACATTATTGTTTCAAAAATTTCTTCATCACATCTTTACATGCATGAATAACAAAAAATAGATGGTTCACTCATTGTGTGTGTGCATATTGCCAACAATGCTATATAAATGTGAAAATCTGAGATTTATATATTATATTAAAATTTCCAAAAACTGTAAATATTAGATATTCACGATGTCATCTTAACACAAATAATTCATTAAGAATACACTGGAAAAGATGATATAACATCATGCCAAATAAATATAATTAACATCAATATAATTATATGCTAGTGTCACAGTCCTTGGCTGATCACTTGAACTTCGGCTCGATTGAAACCGCTCTCCGTCCTTCTCTATATCACTGAACTTCGGCTCGATTGAAACCGCTCTCCGTCCTTCTCTATATCACTGAATGACGCATCCTCTTTGTTCTCAGTCATATCATCAATGTTTTCTGAGGTGTCTTCCTTCAACTAGCTTTCTTCGCCATTAGGTTCTGCAACATTTAGGAAGGCTCATTCTAGTCTTATATCAGTACTTCAATTGATGAACATCTACCTTTCTAACACAAAACAACCATCGATGAGATTATAATATTGTATTAACATATTTCAACTAATAAACAAGAACTATAAAGTTTTCTCTCCCTCAGCAACCATCCATAATCGTACTATCAATATAAATAATATATATGTTGTGTATTCTTGGCATTAAGGACTAAAATGGGTCAAGAGAATAACAAATGTCTACATACAAGATCACTTAAAATTGACATGAATATCGCATGACATTTTGTCAAATATATGATCTGCAGGATTGAAAATGGTAATATTATCAATATGTCATTTGACTTTATGCATCAAGAATTTAACATCGATTTATAAAAAGCCAACATGTTGAATAAAAATGTAATTTCACCTTATGAAGCAACTTTGAAATCGAAGGAAGAATTATACCTATATGAACTTATATTTCCGAATTGGAGAGCATATTTTATTCTATTTTCAAGATCTATATGGTACATCTTAAAAAAGCAATAAGAATTAAAAAAAAAAAAAACAATCAGTAAACATATCAATTGAAAATATATTTTTTTTAAGTTATGAATGCCAACCATGGACATCAAGAACGACAATGAGAACCTGGAATAAAGTGATTATGATCAATAAAAAATGGAAGCCTGATAATCTAGATAATTGAAGTCGTTTAGTGGAAACCTAAAATAAGGTTGGGAGCTATCTTCAAGGAGATCGTGATAATCCGGAACGAAAGGAAGGCCAATATATGGGATTTGTATAATTGTAGTCAACTCAAAACGACGTAGGTTTTAGAGTTCCACACCTAAGATTAGATCCCTAACAGCCTTATATTCCCTTATATATATATATATATATATATATATATATATATATATATATATATATATATATATATATATATATATATATATATATATATATATATATATATATATATATATATATATATATATATAACCTCAAATTTATTTCAGAACTCCATAAGCACGTTCCACGTCCTTACATGCCCCTTCTTGTCTTCTTTTAAAAATTTTATCTCTTGATGTAACTGGGTGTCGAAACGCCTCCATAAATGTGGAATATGGTGGATATATTTCATCGATAAGGTAAAACCTAAACTTATATTCATTTCTATTCATTGTGAAATGAGCATCCAATGCCTTTCATGACAAAATATCATCGAATATTGGTGATTGATCAAGAACGTTCACGTCGTTGTTCGAATCCGCAACCCCGAAAAAGCATGCCAAATCAATAAATATTAGAAAGCAACAACCTCTAATACCAACGAATGCGTTCCATAATGACCATTTGCATACTGGAATTTCAACGTCATGAGACAATTTCTCCATTTCCAGTGTGTGCAATCAATGCTTCCAAACATACCCGAAAAACCATGTCTTTCTTCATTCGTCACATATAGTTGTTTTATATCATTCAGCGAAGGTTTGCGCAAATAAACGTCACAAAGGATTCGACAACACCTCTCGTCAATCTATACAAACTTTCCCTTGCAGTTCTCTCAAACATTCTCATATAATCGTCAATCGAATCAGGCGACTCTCTCATAGCCACAAGCTTAATTGTGACAACACATTTTTGTAAACTGTGAATCATCGATTACCTCTAGCATCATATATCATTTGGAAAATTCATACCTAAACATATATTCAATATGTAAAACTATGTATTTAAATTTTTGTAAAAGCTATATTCTAAAGAAACAATACCTGTTTTCCAAGGCGTTGGTTATTCGAACAAAAATATTTTTACGCAAACAAAACCTTCTTTTGAAATTGCATGGTTGGTAGACACAATCATCCGCAAAATAATCATGAACTAGACGTATGTGTCATTTTTTGTGATCTCTGTTTAGCGTCGCATGTCTAATTAATAGAGGAATTGGATTTGGTTGTACTGACACGGTTGTGCAATACTGGTACATCATAGAGACCAACATATCATCCTCATCATCATCGTTGTTAGACAAGTTGAACGGATCCATTTTTATTGAAAGTATTGAAAGTTATGAAATAGAGAAAAAGAAAATAGAATGGTATTTAAAATTAGGTTTTGTATATATATTTATAGGTAATCTGTTTTTTATTCAAGTTAAATGTTTGAAAACAGTCAAATAAACCCCCAAAGTTCAAAATTTGACTCGTTGCCCTTTGTTATCGTCACCATGGACAACATCATAACACTCAAAAACGGATGGCAGAGGCGGTGTTCACCCATTTCCATGCTGTTTTCATCCATTCCATGTCACAATAAAGCGTTTGGGCATTGCCCATGCCTTCCCATCTAAAATCAAGATTCCAACGCGATCTATTTCTATCATCTTTGTCTTTACAAATCATATTTGAAACATAAGAGAGTCCCATTTAATCATTTTTTAGAAAATAAAGTCATGTTCCAGTTTAAAGTATTTAATTCGTGTATACCTAATGAATCTTATAAACTTAACTATTTTATATGGATCAATAAAAATAAAAAATAAAAGAAACACTTTTTGAAGTTTTGTATTTTGAATTTTTGAATTTATTGTTTAGATATTTTTATGCAACCTAAAGTGCATCTAACAAACACTCTGCATGTTCTTCTCAAACGTAAACCTTGTGTCATATCACTAGTAGGTAGATGAACCTTTGATCATTCAAGGGGCCATCAACACCGTTAGAATACACCGCATTCATGTACACAATGGGTGTACAACCAACGTCATGTTTGATCATTATTTCTGACGTTTATCGGAAATAACTTGAACCAACAAGGCGCTCATCAGTTTTGCAAGTCACATATTAGTTATGGACTTTAGGCCATATACCCCTATGTAACATCCCGACCTTATTGTGCCATATTATAGATAGGATATGTGTTTGCATTTTTGTATGTAGTGCCTTGAAATGTTTTGAGATGAGTTACCAATCGGATCTGATATTGATCTCGGACGAATTTATCATTTGAAGGCCGAGACTATACATATACCTACACTTTTATATTACATACATATTATATTATTTAATACATGTAAATCGTTATCGAAATGATATGACAATACTATATTTTATCTTTCCTATTATTAATATTATTAATACTAAACACACTAAACGATTTATTTTTAATTGTCATTTTTTTAAATATCTAAATAACTATAATAATAGTTTTTATGTTAAATGTAATGGCCAAAAATTTCAACCAATTTAAAACATTTTATTTCATTCAAAAACCATTAAATTCATACATCTTGTTTTCAAAATAGTTTAAACACTAGATTATAACCCGCGTTAAACGTGGAAGAACATATAAAAAAATACATACAAATGTTTACACATATTGCATAATAATTATTAAAAAAAGTTATGGTTATTGGTATTATTGAAATATGCAGAAGATAAATTGAAATCTATAAATGTCTATAATCGTTGAAGGACCTCTTTGTACACAATATTTTTTGTTTTATTAGTTGAACGACATCATTCATCAAATATGAGTACCTTCAAAATCATAGATAATTACATTAGTGTAATTTAACGAAAGATTAATAGGTAAAACGTTAGGGACAAGACATTTAACTTTTTTCTTTTCTCGAAAAAGATGAATCGTCACTTGAGTCTATCACTTTGTTTTAGTGTTAATATTGCTCATAAAAGTTAAATATAAATATATAGGCATATTGATAAGTTTTATTATTTTATATGAGGAAAGTAATAATTATAATGGGACAACATTATCTAAAAAATAAATGTTTGAAATATTTTTGGAGGGAAAAATCGGGATCATTAAAAATTTTTATATAAGGGAAATACAAATTTAGATTTGGTGAAAATATGTATGAAATTATTGACGAATATTATTTTGGAGAGAATTGTATTTTGTAAGGTATAATAATTCGAAATATGTATATTTGTTGTGTAAAATTACAAATTTTATTATTACTATATAAAGATAAAACAAAGTAGGTTGGTATATTATACTAAATAAAAAAATTTAATCACTTGTTTTAGTGTTAATGTTGCTTATAAAATCGATATATATATATATATATATATATATATATATATATATATATATATATATATTGGTAAGTTTTATTATTTTATATGAGGAAAAGTAATAATTATAAGGGGACAACATTATCTAAAAATAAATGCTTGAAATATTTTTGGATGGAAAATCGGGTCATCAGGATCACTAAAAAAATTTGTATACGGAAAATAAAAATTTTAATTGGGTTTGAAATTGTGGATTAAGTTAATGACGAATAAATTGATAGGTTACAATTAAATCCAATTTTGAAAAATTTAAATTTGATAAAGGAAACGCGTAAGTTATCAAAATAATTTTTTTTTTATAGATATAAGGAAACTGCAAATTTAAATTTGATAAAGGAACGCTTAAGAAATAAATGTTTGAAATATTTTTGGAGAGAAAAAATCAAGATCGTTAAAAAATTTTATATAAGGGAAATACAAATTTAAATTGAGTGAAATTATAAATGAAATTAATGACGATAAAATTGGTAGGTTACAATCAGAATCCGATTTTGGAAAGTTTGAATTTGATAAAGGAAATGTGTAAGTCATCAAAATATAAATTTTTAAATGCAGGAAAATATATATATAAAAAAATACCTATAAAGTTATAAATAGTCAACAAAATAAAAAAATAAGATAAAGCCAAATAAAAAAATATATATCCTAATAAATAAGAATCATTTTGCCACATATTATTTTCTCATTAATTTTGTCGCATGACAGTTTTTGGTATTTTTGAATTAATTATTTTTCACTTGTTATTATTCTATGTTTTTCAGTTATTTGGAAATATTACTTAATTATAATGTTATATAAGCATAAACATCCAATTAGACATTCATTCCATAATAAGATTACTTAATCTAAACCAATATTAAGATTAATTAATTTAAACCAATATACGAAAGGTGATAGTTATGAACATGATTTTAATTTGGAAGGAACGAAATTTACTTTCAAAAATTATGATGAGGTTCAAATGAGTTGAATATATTCCTTTTATAAATGATATTTACATTAAATCAATTAGTCAAACCTTCAAATTTAGTCAATATTAATCTAATTTAATTTAATTTTAGGCTAACATCATAAAAATGATCGAAGGGTTAACTAATTTATTTAATTTAATTTGATTTAATTTTATTTTAGGATGACATCATCAAAATTAGTCAAACCTTCAAATTTAGTCAATATTAATTTAATTTAATTTAATTTTAGGATGATATCATCAAAATGATCCAAGGGTTGAAATTAATCAAGAAAACACAATGAATGGTCATGATTGTTGAAAATTAATTTCAAGATTAACTGTCTTAAATACAAAACTTTGTTCACTGATTTCGACCAAAAAGGGTTTCCCATGATCGATATATGACCTTTCAAGGACATGGACAGATTAGGGAAAAATGTTGAAATAAAAGCTTTGGCTTTTTAAATAAAATAAAAAAACACATACGCACATTGCTAGTAACTAAATATGTTAAAAACAAAATAGAAATTACAGTGCACTTTGTATCCACTTAACACAGTTATAACAACTCAAAAGAAATTTAGAAATTGCAATTCAAAACATTATAGATTAAAGTCAAAGTACATTGCTATTAACTAAATCTGTTAAAAACCAAGAATTATGGGCAAATATGTCAAATTAATATCAGTATAATATTGATAATTAAAAACACTTAACAGTTAATGGTAGTTTTTAATCATCAACTGTCGTGGAATCCAAACAATCTCATAAAAAATTAATTAAATAAGACACACACACATACATACATACATACATACATACATACATACATACATACGTATAGTTAATCAAAAGTCACTATGCTTTTCTCATGGGCATTTTATCAAACATATAGAGTGCAACATCAAATGCAAGGTTAAAAAGACAAAATAAAATATTGAAAAACTAATACTAACATTTATAATTAAGATTATTCATGAATTCAAAGATCACAGTCAAATACAATACTAATGAGAATCAAAAAATCAAATACAATTAATAAAAATTAAGAACATCATATTAAAGAAGGAACCTGGATGATGAACGTGATACTGCAAAGGGTGATGCTGTTCGAATGTGATGTTGCAAAGGTTCTGAAGAAAACATAATATACGAACAGTAGCACATTATTTATACATAACTTTCAATAATGATTATGGAAATGATATTAAATTTCGAATTCTTTGATTTTTTTTAAATTGAACAACGATATCCCGTAATCTTGTAGATACGTTTCATATAATAGATATGTATTGAAAGAATATATATGAAAGGTGATAGTTATGAACATGATTTTAATTAGGAAGGAACGAAATTTACTTTCAAAAATTATGATGAGGTTTAAATGTGTTGAATGCATTCTTTTTATAAATGATATTAACATTAAATCAATTAGTCAAACTTTCAAATTTAGTCAATATTAATTTAATTTAATTTAATTTTAGGATGACATCATCAAAATTATCCAATGGTTGAAATTAATCAAGAAAACACAATGAATGGTCTTAATTGTTGAAGATGATATCATAAGGTTTCTTTTTTAATATATATATATATATATATATATATATATATATATATATATATATATATATATATATATATATAAATATGCGATATGATCAACTTTGTGATGCTATAGCAATGAGAAAACTTGGATGAGCAGGAAGTGAGATAAATTTATAATTTATTAACTTCAATGAAAAATTAATTAATTACAATTTTGTTATTGAATTTGAAATACAACGGGGATTATATCAATGGATCCTGAACGTGCATAAATGATCCAGTGGTAGTAAAGAACGTTCCTTACTATAAAGCAAAGAGCAAATTAGGGGCAGAAGTGATGAAGCTCAATCTACCACCATGACCTCAAAATGGGGGGGGGGGGGGAGATCAGTATAAACAAAAGTTTTTTCATTTATTTTTAGTGATTTACATATTTGGTCCCTATGTTTAGTTGATTTTTTTTGTTTTGGTCCCTAAAAGAATCAGGTTGTAGTTTTTGGACTTTGTTTCACTGTTCATAGAACTTTTATGATTGCCTAAGTTAACAGCCTAACTATTAGTTTTTTTAAAATCACCATTTTGCCTTTGAACCAAAACTAAAAAACATATAGCATAACAACAAAATATATATATATATATATATATATATATATATATATATATATATATATATATATATATTCTTTTTTTTACTTAAGTTTAGAGTAGATTACATTTTTGGTCCTTGAGTATATCTGATTTTTTTTTTTCAGAAGGTTCTGAGGGGCGTTTTTGGTATTTCAGGGTCAAATACTGACTCTAGTTGAGTGCACACTTCTATTATACCGTGCATTATTACCTGCCCATGTATGGTACCGATTCTTTTTGAAAAAAGAATACGGGAGCCTATTTTCATCTTTCACAATATTTCTTATTCTTATTCTGTTACTAACGGAGACATAAAAAAACTTTCTAATGAGGGCGTTCATGACTTTTGTACAACCCGTCTGTTATATTATGTCATGTCATCTCTTGTCTTGTCTATTGATTTTTTACAAAGGTATACACAAACATGTAACATCATAATTTCATTATATATAACATCCAATTTTAACATTGAGTTTACTGTTTTCGAAAATATGATCATAGTTACCGATTAAAAAGATGGAACCAAGAACCGAACACAACATCAAAAAAAAAATTCTAAAACAACATTATACATCCAAATTATAAGTATTCAACAAAGAACCATACAAATGAGTAAAAACATATAATTTTGAAAGCAATACCAAACTTACAGATTAAAATGCTTTAAGGAAGAAATACATACATTTATTCGATTAATCAGACTCATGGGAAAGTTGAAGTTTTTTCGCATTTGTTTTCTACATGAGAATTATGACATAATGTTTGTGTAAATCGATTATTAAAAAGGTTTGAAATATATATACAAGTCAATATGATGAAAATTAGCAGATAATCAATTGAAATCTCATTTAAACTTAAAATAGAAGATATCATGCTTGAAAGTGTATTTGTTCATAAAAATATCCGAAACTTTTGAAATTTGAAATTAATAGTTTCCGAGATTTCAACATATAATGTATTTGGAAAACAATTTTGAATGGAAATAGAGCCTAAATTTAAGGTTTACATTAATAAGGAACAAATTTTGTAGTTGTAAGTTTGGAAAGAATTCAAGTATCATTGTCATTCAATTCCTACATTTAATTTCCTAATATAACGGATTGACTTCTTGTTTGATCAAGGTGACGTAAGCAAATTGATCTAAGGGTGTAAAACCTATAAAGAAAACAAAATCAACGGTCCAGATTGTTTTAGATGATGTCATAAGGTTTCTCTTTTAATAATATTTAGAGATTAGAGTATCCCCCAGAACTGTAGCACCCGGTTTCCGGTATGTGAATTTTATTTGAGCATTGCCCTAATTTAGCCTCAGACTCGGCGAGTCATAGGGTCCGACTCGCCGAGTAGGGACGAGACTCAGGACGCGTTTTAAGTAGGCGACTCGACGAGTCCATATCCTGGACTCGGCGAGTCACCGCTGCGGGATGAAACCCTAAGTTTCAAGGGTTTGCACCCTATTTAAACTCTCATTCCGCCCCAACTCGTCCCCATTCACCCCCAGAACTCCCCCTACATCGTTTTCCCTTGTTTCCTTGAGAGTTTAAGGTGTTCTTGGTGTGTTCTTGAAGGTTTTGAGGAGTAAGAGGAGTAGATCAAGAAGAGGAGAAGGAGATCAGCCATCCTTGTGTCATTTCAACATTTCCTTTGAGGTATAACCCGTTTTCCCCTTGATTCTATGCTTAAAACTTCACTTGGGTCTTTCTTGGTCAATTCCCCAAGTTTGTATGTGCATTATATGTCGTAATAAGGCGTTTGGCCTTTGGATCTATGCAAGATTGAGCTCCAGGAGCTCAGATCTGTTAGCTTTTTGGCCCCATGTGGCTTGTTAGCCCTAGATCTACCCTTTTGAGACATTTTGAGCCCTAAAATCCATATTGGTGAATATCCACACGTAAAGTTGGAAACTTTACGTGTGATTCGTGTCCTAGGAGTCCAGATCTATGAATGGCATGGACTGGAATCGAGCAAATCGGTATATTTAAGGAGTGCATGGCAACGACTCGGCGAGTCGTTCATGTGACTCGGCGAGTCTGCTCGCGAGTCTTCGAGTTTGTCCCCCTTTTTTGTAGTGTCGAGTGAGCAGTGAGTCACAGGGTGTGACTCAGTGAGTCGGAAGTTTAACCCATCTATGGAGGTACTCGGCGAGTCAATGCCCCGACTCGGCGAGTTCAAGGCAATCTCCTTAGATCAAGAACAGACTCGACGAGTTGTTCATACAACTCGGCGAGTCTTAGCATGAGTGTTCTTCGGATGAAGATGGACTCGACGAGTTGTTCATACAACTCGGCGAGTAGGATGAAGGACTTGAATATTGGTCATGAAGGCGAACCCGTCGAGTCGTAGCCTAACTCGACGGGTAGGATCGGGATTCAGGGCAGTCGTTTGCATAGGGACTCGACGAGTCGGAAAGCCAACTCGGCGAGTCGAGGTCAACTGAAAGTTGACTCTGACTTTGACTTAGGGCAAGGTCAGGGGTAAAATGGTCATTTTACCCAAGGTCAGTGAGCAGTGTTTGATTGAGTATATTGTGGGAATTGCAGCCGGAGGGTTCCGGAGCAACAGCAGCAGTAGTAGGTGATCAGTTCCCACACAGACCAGCAGCTATTTCGAGGTGAGTTTCCTTTCCAGTAGGAACGGGTCTAAGGCACCAAGGCCGACCCGTGTAGACGAGATGCTACTACTAGAGTGTGGGCCGAGCCCGTATCTCTGTTGTAGTTAAGTATGATATATGTGTTAACATGATAGAATTGCTTATACTTGTTGTCTGTGTGATACTTGTATGTTATGGGTTGGTGGTTGAGTGTGGGCAGGGCCCGTATCTCTCCGAGGTCGGAGTGTGGGCAGGGCCCGTATCTCCCAGATAGCGAAGTGTGGGCAGGGCCCGTATCTTCACAAGTGTGGGCGAGGCCCGTATCTCCCGGCTAGCGAAGTGTGGGCAGGGCCCGTATCTTCCCGAGTGTGGGCAAGGCCCGTAACTCCTAGCTGAATAATGATTGTTATATGTTGCATGGTATGTGGTATTATGGGGGAACTCACTAAGCCTTGTGCTTACAGTTTTCAGTTTGGTTTCAGGTACCTCCTCAGCTAGGGGAAAGGAGCCGGCGCGGTAGCGGCACGTCACGCACACACTCTCCGATTTCCGCATTTACGAGCTTCACTGGGATTGGTACTCTGATATTTTAATTAAATGTATGAATTGGTTTTTAGACACGGTTCACTGGTGTGATATTTTGATCAGACAATGTTTTAGCCTTTTATATTTTCTAAAAGTAATGTTTTTAAAACGAAATTTTTGGTCATGAAAATTGGGTCGTTACAAGAACCATATCACATAGATCATAAAACATGAGGAGTGGTACGATCACGCATTCGCCTTGCCACGATCTCCTGAAGTACCTGAAACAATACACTGAACTGTAAGCCCGAAAGCTTAGTGAGTTACCCCCAAAATACCAACCACACATAAACATACTCATAACATATCACAAATAGAACAACCATGTACATCGGGTCTACTGTGTGACTGGTCCGCCCGCACCGGGCCTTTAGTCCACCTGGTCCACCATCCGAGTCTAGCCATGTACATCGAGTCTATAGTGTGATTGGTCCGCCCGCACCGGGCCTTCAATCCACCTGGTCCACTCTCTGAGTCTACAGTATAACTGGTCCGCCCACACCGGGCCTTCAGTTGGCCTGGTCCACTCTCCGAGCCTCAGCACGTCTGGTTCGCCCTCTTGGGGCCTTCAGCCTATCCGGACCGCTCGCTGGGCCTTCGGAATATCTGATCCGCCCTGGGTATGTTGGCCTACAGCACAAAGCAGGACTCGCCTCAACCCAACCCCCGTCAAACAACCATGTGCACATAAAACAATTAATCACATAACAAATCCTTAACCAGACAAACAGTCTAACGGATCACATAGCATATTAACATCCTAACTAGGATTCCAACCTAACCGGCCACTAGCATAACATTACCCTATATACCGGGTACCGACCTTAACCAGGTCACTAACATAACACCATCCTAAATACCATGATGCAGATCTAACATAACAATAACATAACAAACAATACCCGGATTTCCATCCGATAAAGGGTCGGCCTTGGTGCTGTAGACCCTGTCGATATAGTGAGGATAACTCACCTGAATGAAGAAACGAACCACGGAAGCACACACCCGAAGCATTGCTCCAAACTCCAACACCTATTGCCATCAATGGACCATTGGCATAAATAACCAATTACCATAACACCCTTGAAGGTCAAAAGTCAAAGTCTAGGCCAAAGTCAAACTTCCCGACTGACTCTACTCCCCGAGTCAATCCATATGATATCTAGAATGGAGGAATATATGATCCCTTATCTAATGGACAAGTCATTGACAAAGGTCAGAGTTCATCGACAAGGTTAGAGTTCGATAGAAGCTTTTGAGAGCTACGATTGCCAGTCGGTTCCTGAAGTCATACGCAATAATAGTTTTAGACTTATCCAAGTGGGAGACTGTTGGATTAATGTCTAAGTCCATAACTATAATTGGTAAGACTTGACCCGACCCGACATGGTCCATTTGGGTTGCATGGCATCATGCATTTGGATAGACTATAATGAGAGAAATTAGACACTTATGGTTATTAATATATTATAAGTTCTAGTATATTAATAATAAGAATAATGAGATTATTTAATTAGTATTGATCAAGAATTAATCTAGGATTAATTAAGTGATCAAAAGAAGACTAATTAAATATATGGGTTGATTGTGTAAATCATCCATACTTGTATAGTGGGCTAATGCTCCATGGATAATCAAGTTGGGCTAAAACCCATAGGATGGTCCATGGATGCTCCATGGTGTATTTGAACCTATGGATCCAAGGAAATGGAAATTCATGACAATTAGGGTTTACCCTAATTGTAACACTATATAAAGATCTTATTCTTGACCAAAATCGGCCACTAGAGAGAGTAAGAGAGGGCTAGCCGATTTTCATGAGTGTACAATTCTCTCAAGTTATTCCAAATGTATTTGGTGTTGTGTGAACCATTTGAGGTGTCACACTTGGGGCACTAGGCACTCAAGCTTCATGAAGACATTCTACATCAAAGAGGTATGTATTCTATCTTGGTATAGTCATTGTTTTGTATGCTAGATTAGGATAATACCTTGGATGTTCTTATTTGCATGTATAATAGAGAAAACATAGATCCAAGGTATTTAGGGTTGCATGTACACTTAGGAGTGTTAGAATGCTCAAAACCAACAGTGATATCAGAGCATAGGCTTGTTTTCTATTATACTTGATGCAAATTGCTGAAAAATGCTGAAAAACTCGATTTTCTGGCTTTCTGGGCACTGGACTCGCCGAGTCCACTGATGAACTCGCCGAGTCCATGAGTAAAATCATCCTACTCGCCGAGTAGGTTCATGCACTCGCCGAGTAGGAGCCCCAGACAACATATTTTCGAGGTTTTTGGCTAGAAATGGACTAGGAACATTACCCTAAGTTGTTTTTGAACTTATAAACTTGTTTTTGATGTGGTAATGTTCATGCTAATCCAATTTCAAAGATAATTGTCAATAGATTCATGTTTTGAATTAGTTTAGTGATTAGGCTAATTACATGAAAAAGTTTGATTTGAATTATCTTGTTCTTATGAGTTGCTTAGATTAATAGAAAAGTTAATTGATTATGTGTTTTCAATCCAAATTAATCTAAGAGTTGATTCTAAAATGTGTTTTTGTAACTTGTCCTCAAGTTATATGAAAAGTCACATTTAAGTTTCATAAAACTCATAAAAGTTGGCAATGGTTACAAAAGATGAAGAGTCTTGTCCTTAAGTTATGGAGGTTCAAGAGTCACTTCATTAAGTAATAAAATATGTAACCTGAATTAATTCCATAAGTTATAAAATAAAGAAAAGTTAATTCTTTTATTAGTTTAAAGTCTTCCATAACTTGTCCTCAAGTTATGGAACTTGAAGAGTTTTTGGATTAAAACTACTTTAAACACATAAGTTATGGAATTAATTAGTTTTGAATAGTTTCAAAACTTGCCCTCAAGTTTTGGAATTTGAAAAATTTTCACTTATGAATACTTTAATTCCAAGTTAGCCCTTAGAATTTTAAAAGTTAAAATTCAACCCTTATGCTTTATAATATTATAAGTTAATAATATATATATATATATATATATATATATATATATATATATATATATATATATATATATATATATATATATATATATATATGTGTGTATAAGAGTAAAGTCAGTCTTACCGCTAGTACGCCTCATTCACGAAGCCGGTCTATAAGGTGGGTATAAGGTTGTTGCCTATAAAATGGCAACTTAATGGGTGTCCACTCTCACCCACCGCTTGCTTGACCGGTGGAGGGTCGTTAGCCGAACGGGTTTGACAGGACTATAATTCTCCCTTCATTAAAAGTATTAATGATAAATACTAAGTAACTAAACTCTTAATAATTCTCAATCTTAGTTACTTAGGAAAATGTGAATAAGGTGCTAATCCATGAAATTACACTTTGCACTTTGTTTAAGTCGGTTAGTGGAGCGTGTGTGGTTAACCGGCACACTAACTCGTATTTAACAAGGTAGGCAAAGGGTAACTTAATGTTTATCATAGTATCAATGGAGCGTGTGTGGTTAACCGGTACATCGATTGAGGGGTAAACACTTAAGGGTAACAAGTAATTTGCATGGTTACTTCACACCTTGTTTTGTGATCCTCGACATCCCAGTCATAAAACTTGAAGGGCACACTCGAGATTGAAACATGCCATTGAACAGTTCAATGAATCTCAAAAGATCTAGGAGTTTCAAAACCAATTAAAACCTAATAATACATTTCGTTTATCTTGGTGGAAATTGGTGAATCGTCATTCACCTACCTTCAAATATTTTATAGCTTGGATTACGGCATCCCTCTTCTAAGTTATAAAATAGTTTGTTGGGTCCTAGCCTTAATATTTCATATTGGGTGTCATATTAAGGACTTTAAATCAACTATCTTGAATATCTCCCAAAAGATATATGGTTTAGACACTTATGATCTTCCCAAATCTCTTGAAACAAGGTTTCCTAAATGAAGATGATGTCCTTTGGAAATCATACTTCTTTAACCTCCTCCAATTATTCTCCCTATCCCACAAGTTCTTGAAAAGTTTAAGGTCACTCAAACCCTATTGGCAAGTAAAGGTCTATGTGTGGTCACATATTGGAGATGTAGTCACATATTGACAAGCCGGGAGAGTTGGGTGTCAAAGTCTTGAGAAAGTTGGTGGTGCAATCACTTTCTAAGTCACATAGTGAGTTCCTTTGGGACACCTATGAAACAGACTATGACAAGACCCTTAATGATCTTATCTATTTGCTAAGATCAACTTCCTAAGACTTTATGGACATTGACAATAGTGACACAGGAAATCCAGAAAAGCATTCTCTTCCCAATGGAAAGGGATCGGCCATAGTCAACTCGGTTGACCAAATGGTAAAGAGGAAAACTAAGTCTGTGATAGTCCCGTGTACCATCATCAAAGGGTCCATATGTTTATATTGCCAAAGGAAGGGGCATTGGTTGCGAAGCTGCCAAATTTACCTAAGGATGTTAAAGTCAATAAGTTTGACTCTACTTCAGGTAAAGTCCACTATCTAACTCTGTTAAGTTTCTATTCTAAGATTCCTGATACATGATGTGACTGGGTCACATGGTGATGTTTTAAGAATCAAAGAAAAGTGAAGAAACTTAAAGAAAGAATATGTTGAATCTGATCGCATAGATGGATTTCTATCGCGTAGTTTGAAGATCGGATTCTTGAGCTACTTCTTAGGAGTTATGAGATATTGCTTAGGAATAGATAACAACAAAGTTTTCATGTGCTTTTGCACTGTAAGGATAAGTTTTTCCGCAAAGTTTTAGAATAAAAGAAAAATTTTTGATTTTATTTATTTTAAAATATCCTTACAATGGCATTTGAGGAAAAAATTGTTGCTTATATGATTCCATTAATAGCAAGAGTGGAAATATGAAATTGATTCTTTCATTTATGGTAATGTCAAAATTTACCAAATAAGGAAAGATTCTCATCACCCAAGTTTCATTTGGACCGGGACTTGGAATCATGTAAGGGGTATAGCATGATGAATGAGAACTTTCAAGTATTGGAAAATTAAGACTAATTACTTGTTCACATGGATGTGTGAGTCAAGTGAAGGACTAAGGGATCAAGTACACATTCTTGTGCACTGGTCAAGTCCACCACAAAAGATTGATAAAACTATTTGTCATAGTTAACTAAAGCTCAGTAAATATGATTATACTTACAAGCTTAAGTGTAATTCTGAGACATTGGAAAAAGGTTCCAATGTATGGCAGAGCGAATAAGAAGAATCAAATTAGGCAGAAGGATAAAAGTTTCTCACATCTGAAAAGATGGGAGAGTACTTTAGTATCAGTTTTTGTGATCATCTTAATGATTAAGAAACCATATCAAAATTAGTTCTCTAAGGAAATCTTAGTGCATTCTTATGACTAAGAAGAGGAACTTGAATTGTTGAAATGGTTAAATCAAGAAGATGAGTCATACTTCGTTCCAATACAAGTCTTAGAGTCATACTCCAAGATTGTAACTTGAGTGACATGTCTCAAAGGAAGGTTTAAAAAACAAGTATCAAACGAAAGAGTAAAAGTTTTCTACTCTTGTACATTTGAAATTGGTAAGTTGTGATGTTTTGGACAAAACAAAGACCAACTTAGGCCAATTGTGTGAAGTGTTTGTCTTGATTAGAATCCACACTATCTCTTGGATGTTTTACAAGGAAGTCTTATAGGTCAAGAGGACAGTGGGAGTCTTAAAGGTCTTGAAAGTCTCAAGAACTAAATCAAGAATAGAACCTGAAGTTCTTCACTAGCACACGACTTGAGGTTTATAACCTATCGTGTTGACATATTCTATGCCCATTCCAGTTAAAGTTGGCTTTGCATATGAGTTCTTAGAGTTCTCAATTTGTTGCACAACAACTTGGAAGTAATGGCAGGCCCTTGAGCTGCCAGGTGGCAAGAATTTAAGATTGAGTTTAGTCCATATGAGTTTGAATTTGTCATTATCCTTGTCTTGTGACTATGGTTTTGATAATTCACATGGATAAGAACACATACACCATTAAATCTAAGTTCATAAGGTTTCTCTCCGATTCATGAAAATGATGGTGAGGAAACACTTTCACTAAGTAGATTTTAGCTAGATAGCAATTGTGATATTTGCATTCTCAAAGTCGTTAGTGGAGCGTGTGTGGTTTACCGGCACAATAACCTGGACTTGTGAGAAGTGGCAAAAAGGTCTAACCATTATGATTACGACATACCTCTTCATAATTGTTTAGACACACAAGTGTGCTATCTAAGGGAAGGTGTATGTTTTTTGATAAAGTCTTATCAAAATAATCTAGTATCAGAAATCTGAACTTTGGTAAGAAAGTTAGCTGATTTCTGATTACATATCAAAGCTAGTGGAAGCATAAGTGTTATGCTAATAATCATCATGTTAGTGGGAGCATGATAATTATGATAAGTATTGCAAGTTAGCACTGTTAATTATAGAAAACAAAAGTTTCAATTGGGAAAGAGTTGTTTTGCTATAATTAAGGGAGAGGAAATTATACTTCATCTCAAATCTACAAGCTTAAATCGTGATGTTTTAATCATTTAGTCAAGGATATATATATGAATTTCATGTTGGAATGGCTCAACATAAGGAAATTCTGTATATGGGTCCTTTATTTGCGTTCTAAAATTCGATTATGATTACGACATCCCTTTTCATAATCTGAATTATGAGAACTTGGCAAATAGAAATGGAAATGTTATAGCAAAAGACTGGTTTAGTCTTTATGTGAGACATCATGAATCGTGTCCCATATGCTTCGGATATAGGATCGATTACATGTGCTATATTCATCCTTTCTAAAATTTTCCAAATGCCTGGGGCATTAAGAAGGGAAAAGGTTTAGAACTGGATATGACTAAAAGGATTAAACAATTGTCAAGGACAATCTAAGGTTTACCAATGATTGGTTGTTCAAGGACAATTGGAAGTATAGTGATAATTCTGGAAGGACCATATTGACATAATCTGTAAGGAGGCAACTCTTGTTCAGAAGTGATAGTCAAAATGAATCTAGAAATGTTTCAAAGTTAGAAATTCCAATCTGTGTAAGATTAAAGAAACTTAATGCAAGAAGGATGTTTCCAAGGAGTTGATCTCCTTTGGAATACTTTGTAATGTTTGTTGTCGATTCCTTGTGACTTTGTGCATAATCATTACAAGAGGATCAATGCATATAAGTTTAGAATCTAACAGATTTCAGTAAATGACATGAATTTGGAATTCTTGTATTTGCAGTAAGGATTTGGGAGTGTGAAAAGAGAATCATTGAAGTTATGTTCAATGGATCTAGTTCACAAAGTAAAGATCATAGACAAACATAGTATGCATACTTGGTGTATGGCATGACTAGTGTTTAGAAAACATAGTGTACATGCTTGGAGCATGGGACAACTATTGTTTTAAATTCAAGAATAAAGTTGATAGCTGAAACAGTATACAATGAATAATGTGTAATCATATGGTGATAAATTAAAGGTGTTTTATTTATGTTCATAGGTTTTGATACCATATTGGATTCAATTATTATTGTGTTTCACTTTGCATGTTTTGACTTCCCGAATAAACTAGGTTATTCTTCCGGAATGACTAAGTTATTCAAACCATCCACAGTCGGTCATATGTTGGAAGTAGATATGAATTAAGACTGTCATGGGTTGGCTTGTAGAGGTCTAAGGTGTTGGACAAAGGGCTACAGCACTCATGAGTGCTCATAAGTTCTGAGTATTGGATTCAACCCGCGCTCATTGGAATCACTTCATGGATTTTATCACGAGTGATCATGAGACGATAATATCTTATATTCTTCAAACCTAGAGATATGAGTTGTTACTATGAGTTGATAGTACATTGATTGCACGAAAACGCATTGGTAACTCAATGTTATAAAACGTGCCTTTGTGTATGATTCAACAAGTAGTAGAACAAGCCATATGAGTCGAAGTTTATCCATTCCTTTTACCTTCGGGATAAAAGCGATATCTGTGGGCCCCTCGATGATTTGATGATGACAAATGGAAGTGCTCGTCCGGGCCAGGACTGATTTGATTTGTTCAATTAGTCAGTCGTCATAAATCGGAAATCGGGAAACAACAAATGGACAGAGAGAATGATTATAATCCATGTCTCAATCCATATGATATCTAGAATGGAGGAATATATGATCCCTTATCTAATGGACAAGTCATTGACAAAGGTCAGAGTTCATCGACAAGGTCAGAGTTCGACAGAAGCTTTTGAGAGCTACGATTGCCAGTCGGTTCCTGAAGTCATACGCAATAATAATTTTAGACTTATCCAAGTGGGAGACTGTTGGATTAATGTCTAAGTCCATAACTATAATTGGTAAGACTTGACCCGACCCGGCATGGTCCATTTGGGTTGCATGGCATCATGCATTTGGATAGACTATAATGAGAGAAATAAGACACTTATGGTTATTAATATATTATAAGTTCTAGTATATTAATAATAAGAATAATGAGATTATTTAATTAGTATTGATCAAGAATTAATCTAGGATTAATTAAGTGATCAAAAGAAGACTAATTAAATATATGGGTTGATTGTGTAAATCATCCATACTTGTATAGTGGGCTAATGCTCCATGGATAATCAAGTTGGGCTAAAACCCATAGGATGGTCCATGGATGCTCCATGGTGTATTTGAACCCATGGATCCAAGGAAATGGAAAGTCATGACAATTAGGGTTTACCCTAATTGTAACACTATATAAAGATCTTATTCTTGACCAAAATCGGCCACTAGAGAGAGTAAGAGAGGGCTAGCCGATTTTCATGAGTGTAGAATTCTCTCAAGTTATTCCAAATGTATTTGGTGTTGTGTGAACCATTTGAGGTGTCACACTTGGGGCACTAGGCACTCAAGCTTCATGAAGACATTCTACATCAAAGAGGTATGTATTCTATCTTGGTATAGTCATTGTTTTGTATGCTAGATTAGGATAATACCTTGGATGTTCTTATTTGCATGTATAATAGAGAAAACATAGATCCAAGGTATTTAGGGTTGCATGTACACTTAGGAGTGTTAGAATGCTCAAAACCTAACAGAAGCTTTATGACATTTTGGACCATCACAAGCCTAGATCTAAAGTAGCAACCTCAGATCTAAGCCTCTAACTCGAAATAGCTCTCAATCATACCAAAAGTGCCCCAAATCTCAAATGATAATAGATCTAGATACAAAAGAGCCCAAGCAACAGATTATTACCTCCAATATATGCTGCAACTAAAGTAGATCCCGGATCTACACCACTCCTTTGCAGCAAGCCTCTTGATCTTCAAGCCCCTTTCCAAGATTTTCTCCTCTAAAGCTCTATTTTCTCTATTAATGGAAGCTCACTTGATTCTAGGGTTTATGGATCTCAAAAGGGTAGCAAAGAGGCTTAGGGTGGGTTATAATGTGCTTTATATAGGCACAACCCCCGGGATTAGGGTTTTCTCTCTTCAGCACCAACTCGTCGAGTCCAAGCCGCCGACTCGACGAGTTGGCCACTTAAACCCCTGACAAAATCCCGCTCTGACTCGGCGAGTAAGCATGCCTACTCGTCGAGTCCCTTTCCTTAATTTACACTTTAAGTCCTTCAATAGCACCTCTGGAATTTGGGGTGTCACATTAAACATTATACTAATTTGTCAAATTGCTTTGAATTTTTTAATTTTTTAAAATTTTGAAATAAGAGAAAGTTGAATTGATTTATTTACGAATTTATGCTCTTTAAGATATTTTATAACTATTTTTTATTTTATAAAAAATATAAACAAGTATAATAAAATATTCTTGTAATTTTCATTTTGACATTAAAATTGTTTATTTATATATCTAAGTTTTTCAAGATATTTCAATGCATTCTTTTTATGTTATTGAAAAGAACATGGTCAAAATAGGATAATTTTAAATTTTTTCTAATCGCATGTTAAAAAAAAAATATGTCCAAGGTAATTGTAGTAAAACTTCAATTTAATTTAGACTAGGGCAGTAAAAATCAATTAATGGTAATAAATATCAATCGTAGTCTCATGAAAAAAAAATCTGTCCTGTTAACCTGTTTATCAATTAATAAAATATAAAAATCAATTAAAAGTTTCTTGATTATTGATTATTATTTGTTTTGTTAAGCTTGCTAATAAATAAAATTAACGAAATAAGAGTGTGGATGAATAAAAAATTAAAGAAAAAAAAGATGAAATATGTTTAGTGAATGAATGACATAACACAATTCAAAAACTATTTGAAAAGACATTGAGAATTTAAAATCTATTCGTGTATACCATAGGGAGGTGCGGGATGATGCTTTGAAAGGGAGAATATGGGTGTGGACCTTACAATGGTATCATCTCTCTTTGGGCTTAAGGGCTAAGGGTTTCACGGCAGGATATACTGTTTTAAAAGTTGTTACACACAAATTCACTAAACATGAGAAATTATGCATGGAAAATCAACATGTGTTAATACCATTTACATTTGATACGTTTGGTTTCCTTGTGCCGGATGCGGTGATCCTTCTTAATAGAATACAACAGGTCATGCATTGTTATATCCCTTAAATTTATGGATGCAATCTTCAAAATGATTGGTTTTACCATAAAAAAGGTTTAGCTGCACCTTATTACCCGTTTGTCATCTTACTCATTGTACGATGATAACTAAATTATATAATAATTCAAATTCCAATTACGGTTAATCTTTTCATATCGAATATGGGTAAAGAATGGTGTAGTAGTTTTCAGAATCTCAACTTCCAGTTCATTTATATGTTTATATAATCAGATAGGCGAGTTTTATCCTTATAGTTATACATGTCAATAGTTGGTGTCTTCTTGAACTCTACACTGTTTTTTGTGTTAACTTTTATTAGTAATTCATCACTGTCGTACAAAAAACTCAAGACTGCTTAAAATTCATTTTTTATTGTGAAATATTTGTGATCGTTAAAGTCTAAGAAGAAGATGATCGTCAATTGAAATCAAACATTGCTAACAACGAGATTCTTATGAAGATAACCATCACATATGCAAAACATGTTTTTATATAATATTATGTTATAAGAAGCTTACACATACGTTTTATGCGTCAAAATCAACAAAATAGCACAATATTTTTAATAATAAACTATGCATTAATGAGTATTAAAATAATCCATTTATATTTGTTTTTGTGTGAGGTCTGAATATATATATATATATATATATATATATATATATATATATATATATATATATATATATATATATATAGACCTCACACAAAAACAAATATAAATGGATTATTTTAATACTCATTAATGCATAGTTTATTATTAAAAATATTGTGCTATTTTGTTGATTTTGAAATTAGAATAACTAATTAATACTCATTAATATATATATATATATATATATATATATATATATATATTAGGTTTAAACCCGTGGAATTCACGGTTGAAAAACAAAAACGTTAATCATATTTTGAAATTAGAATAACTAATCAAATATTTGCAAATTGTTAAATTTTGAAAAATATAAAATGAATAAAAATTTTGTTTGTTTATTAAAATATTGATCATGTGGTTAAGTATTTTGTAAAAGAAAAAAATTATAAAAAGAAACATACTTTTGTAAGTTGTGTTAATAATATTTGGCGTCGATAAAGTTGATAATTGGTATGATAGACAAATTATTGTTTTTTCTATTATAAAAAAAAAGTTTTAATTTTATCTTTTTTTTAGACTTATATAAGTCTATAATATTATTGCAATCTAAAATAAAAAAAAGTAATTACTACATAAAATAATATATACGTAATAAAGAATTTGAGTAAACTTATCATTTGTTCACAATAAGTATTTACTTCAAAGTGTTAGTTATTTTGAAAATATGGAGACAAATGACAATAGAAAGATAAATAATACAATAATTATTTAAACCATAAAATAAATGTTAAAACACCACATACACCCTCTATAAGTTTATACTTTACCATAAAGAAAATTCCATCATTCTCTTTTTCCACTATTAGCAATTACCACATGCTACTTAATTACTTATACTCTTTCAAGTCTCATCATCAGTAACATTAACATTAAGTACAATTATATTATCTTTTATGGTTACATTGCCCTGTGTGAATAGATTTACTGCCTCAATGAAGACTAATTACACATGGGGTAAATTAATTAATTAGTAGTTGGTCTTATGATTTATAAAAGTAAAGCTTTTAAAAGTTCTTGGTAGTTTGATCCGATAGAACTTAAATAGATAGATTTTATACATTAACATTTTAACTGTAAGATATCAGCTACAAACTTCAACATGTTACAATAACAGGCCCTTTCACATTATATAGCAATATAGTAAAGTACTTTCTTGCACACAGTCACATACATACACATACACACAACAACACACACAAGATCTGTTGATGGGTTGCCATAAAAATAAAACCTTTAAACAGACAAATCATTAAGAAATATAATAATAGTAAAGTAAGATGGAAAACAATGATGATTATGCCCCTAAACAAAAAATAACAATTATGAACCTATTAAAACAATGACAATTATGCCCCTGGAATGTTACCATATAATTGAATTTAAAAGAATATTTGACCTATGGAGCAAAACATGTCACAATGACGAAAATTTCAAAAACAATAAAAATTTCACACGTATTATAGCAGTGTACTTTGAAAGTATATTACTATGACTGGAAGTTCATGTAACAAGAACTTTAACAAGAAACCTTTATGATAGTTTTGTGTACTATTTAAATAAAACATAAGATAATCAGAGTTTATTCTTGTTTTAGTATTTATAAATTGACCATTATGCAAATTTATAAATTGCAAACCAAACAAAAAAAAATTGAATAAAAACTTTATAGCAACCATCAAACAACCCGAACATGTATTTGACCAAACTTGAAGCTTTCAAGTTTTGTCTTTTTGTTCTTAACTAATTAACTATTTCATGTTTTCATTATTAGTTCTACAGTAATTTTTAAGATTGCATATACATTTATGGTTTCATATCATGATACCAGACAGTATATGACAAATTCTCATCATGTTTATACAACAATATTAGTTATTCCAGTATAATGTATGATCATTCAAAATAATATATATTAATGATTAAAGAATTTTAAACAAACACAAACATAAATAATGAAAGCACACCAAGGTTGTATAAACAACTTCAGGATTATGAAAACAATGATGTTAAAGAAAGAACTTAAGAAGTAAAACATTGTACAACATAATGAACAACAATGAAATATAATAAAACCAAACACAAAGAGGAGATTCCTAGCCTGTTTGAGGACTGGGGTTTCTACAACTGTAAGGAGGCTTCAACTTGAAAAGGTAAATTAGATAACAGCCAACAATGAATGACTATATGTAATCTCTGAATACACGTATTTAAATATTAAATCACTAGTTTATAACCCGTGGGAACCACGGTTACAAAATTAATTAAGCTTTTTTTAGTGAAAATTCAAAGTTATTAATCAATTAATTTAAATAAATTATTAATTAGGAGATTTTTTAGTTATATAAAACTATAATTATTGATTTTAATTAAATATGTGAAATTATATCACTTTATAATTTATATTAATTTTATTTTAATGCTATTAATTTAATGTAGATAGAGTGGAAAATTTAAAATTTAAAATAATAATCAATAGGTTGACATGTGGCAAGTATTAATTAGTAGACATAATATGGTGACACATGACAAAAGAAGAATAAAACATGCATTAATTAAGAGGTTTAATAAGATGACACATGTCAAAAGGAGAATAAAACTATTCTTTTATTAGAATAGGAAGATATATATATATATATATATATATATATATATATATATATATATATATATATATATATATCCATATATTCTAATAAAAGAATAGTTTTAATCTCATTTTGACATGTGTCATCCTATTAGGCCTCCTAATTAATACATATTTTATTTTTCTTTTGCTATGTGTCACCCTATTAGTCTTCTAATTAATGCATGCCACTTGTCAACCTACTAATTCTCTATTTCAAATTTCAAAATTTAAATTTACCACTCTAATTACATTAAATTAATAACATTATAAATAAAATAAAATTAAAACAAATTATAAGGTGATATAATTTCACGTATTTATTTAAATTAACACTTATAATTTTTATAATTAAAAATATATCTATTAATTAATAATTTATTTAAAATAATTGATTAACAATTTTGAGTTTTCACTATGAAAGTTTAATTAATTTTGTAACCATGGTTCCCACGGGTTATAAACTAGTATATATATATATATATATATATATATATATATATATGTATGTATATATATATATATATATATATATATATATATATATATATATATATATATATATATATATATGTGTGTGTGTGTGTGTGTGTGTTCAATCGTGTTTGTTTATCTCCGTGTGTTTATGTTTGTTTATTTCATTTATGATCTTTACAAACACAAACAAATGAATATGAACAAAATAATTTGTTAAACGTGTTCAAGAACGAACTTAACTAATAGAATCATGCCAAAATCTCATTTCCCTCGTATTCATGTGGATATAAATAGGTTACAATATTTACATTTGACAACCTCTAAAATACAAATATTACAAGCTATCACAATATATAATCGGCTAGTCTAATATACCCCTTTAGTCTAAGGAGGAGGTTGACGAATGCTTAGATTGGAACGAAAATCATCGAATAGGACACGAGGTAGGCATTTTGTAAAAATGTCAGCGAACTGATATCTTAAGGGTACATGTAACACTCGAATCTGCCCTCTTTGAACTTTCTCTCGAATGAAATGAATATTGATCTCAATGTGTTTGGAGCGTTGATGCTAAATTGGATTTTGAGATAAATAAATGGCGCTTACGTTATCACAATAGACCAAAGACGTGTGTCGAGGTGGTAGACTAAGCTCTAAAAGAAGATTACGTATGCAACACATTTCGATAACTACATTAGCGACCTCTCTGTATTCCGCCTCAATGCTGGATCGAGAAATAGTTGTTTCATGTTTGGATGACCAGAAAATCAAGTTGCCCCCCAAGTAAACATAGTAGCCCGAGGTAGAACGACGGGTGTCCGGGCAACCCGCCTAGTCTGCATCAATGTAAGACACAAGGTTGGTTGGTGAACTGACATTCATGTATAACCCCATATGCATTGTGCCCTTAACATATCGAATGATGCGTTTTAGAGCATTCCAATGGGCATATTGAGGTACATACATGTGCATGCGAAGTTGCTGAACGACGTAAGATATGTCGAGCCTGGTGAATGTCAAGTACTAAAAAGCCCCATCAAGGCTTCGATAAGCAGTGGGATCGTCAATTAAGTCACCCGCTTCATTACTTATTTTTCCAGCTGTGTCTACCGGCGTGTGTATCGGGTTACAATCTCTTATTTTGGCTCGTGCTATTATTTCTGAAGCGTATTTATCTTGAGATAGGAACATGCCGGTAATGTCATGTTTGACTGAGATTCCAAGGAAGTAATGTAAGGGACCTAAGTCCTTCATGGCAAAATCAGACGAAAGGCGTGATAGAAGTTGTTGGTGAAGAACCGAATAGGAGGCGGTGAAGATGATATCGTCTATATATAAGAGGAGATAAGCAATGTCAGTGTCATGGTTGTAGACAAATAGAGAGTGATCACATGTGCTATTCTGAAAACCAAGAGTGATAACGTAGTCTGTCAAGTGTTGGTACCATGCGCGAGGCGCTTGTTTTAAGCTGTATAAGGACCGCTTTAAACTGCAAACATGATTAAGAAATATGGAATCTCGAAAGCTAAGGGGCTAATGCATAAAAACCGTCTCAAAGAGGTGCCCGTAGAGGAAGACATTTTTTACGTCGAGTTTGTTGATCACCCACTTTTTGTATTGAGCAATGCCGAGGACCGTCCAGATGGTAGCCGATTTAACAACTGGGCTGAAAGTTTCCTCGCAATCGACACCCACCTGTTGAGACCTGCCATCACAAACCAAATGCGATTTATAGCACTCTAAGGAATCATCAACCTCTGTTTTATGTTTAAAAATCCACATACACCGAATAATGTTCATGTCGGAGCGACGAGGTACTAAATCCCAAGTATTATTATCAATAAGAGTGTTAAACTCGTCAGTCATGGCATGGTTCCACTCAGGTATGGATAGTGCATCAATGGGGTTGCGGGGGAGGGGAGCAATGGTGGCGGCAGTAGAAGTATGTAAGGATAAAGGCTGTTTTGGTTTAGTGATGTCGGACATACTTCGGGTGATGGTGCGAGTTGGTGGAGGTGGAGGTGTCAGATTGGGAATATGAGTGGGTGAGTGGGCGAGAATAAGTATGGATGAGAGGTGGTGCATCAGCGGTAGTAGTGGAATTTATAGGTGGTAGAGTCTTTGTGGATGTGGGTGTGGGTCTACTTGACTCGGTATTATGAGAAGAGGTAAGAGAGGTTGGAATGGAGACATGAGATGTTTGGTTAGTAGGATAGTTAACCGATGTAACATACACATTCAGTTATCGTGTTATGTAATTTTAAAAATGAATAATATTATGTGATTTTGAGCGTTGAGTTCTAACAGATAGTTTTTATTAGAAATGAAGTAAAACTATGTTTAGAATTACTTGAAAAATATTGGAAGTCTTGTGAAAGCTGTAAAGAATCTCATTAGAAACATTTAGGCGAAAATCTCATCGAAATCCGAGTTATAACGAAGAAGTTATGACTTATTGAAGTTTCGTGACAGAACCGACACAACGCTGTATAACGTAAAAAGTGAGTTTTCGATAAACTACTTTTTAGCTTTAGTGATCTAAACGAAAGTCGTAGATTCGTTAAATCGAGAATTTTCATAAAAAGAACGTCCAAATCTGACTTCATATGAGGAAGTTATGATTTTTCTAAGTTTCAGAATAGTAGTAGAGAGCTAAAAATTCGAAATAAAGATCGAATGATTTTTAGCCGACGCAACCTAAACAAGAATCGGAGGTCTCGTCAATAGAAGTACATCGGTAAAAAGACCGACGAAAACGGAAATCAGATGAAGAAGTTATGACTTTTAACGGACTTTTCCTGTCTAGACCCGTTAAAACTATAATATCAAAAATAAAGTCAAAATTAGTCAACTGAGTCTAAACGAAAGTTGTAGAGCATAATTTCACCTACGTGTGGATATAAAGAACGTCAAAAACGGAGCATGTATGCAAAATATATGAATTTTTGAAGTTTTTTAATAAAAATAAATCAAAAATCCAAGACTTATCCGAAGAGTACGCCCCGGCTAGAAGCTTACGTGCAGCGTTCGCATGCAGGGCCTCAAATTGACCTTTTCGCCCCTTCTTCGCTCAGATGCCACGTATCGCACAAAATGACACATCCGAGACCCGGGAACTGAGCAGGCGCCACGCCTCGTACGCCCAACGTACCAAAGTACGCCCAACGTACTCTGAGGCTTCGGCCCCCTATAAAAGGGATGCGAGATTGTCCAGAAATGGTTGCTAATTCTTGATCTCTTTCACCCTCTTTCACATTTTTAGTCCACTTTTAAACCCCCGAAGTCCCGGTATCATCCCCGACACCTGAAGCAAGTCCCGACACTACGAAGTTCCCTAAAAAAATTATATTTTCAAGTCGAAACTCTGCCCGAGTAAGGCCGATTTTCAACTAAAATCTCCGGTTTCATCACAGAAAGTCATATTTAGAGCTGAAGTGCTGCCCAAATTATCATTTATTCCTCTGTTTATTTCACAGTGAGTTCAATATATAGGAACAATTGTATGTTATGTATTATATGTGTTATGTGCTTTTCCGTGTTATTATTTCCACTATTATGGTAGCAAAGTTGTACCTTTGACCATGTGATCAGTGAAAGGACTTAAATTTACGGTGGTACTGGTATGTAGCCTCTGGTCATGTAGAGCATGTCTCGTAAGAGAATGACTTATATTCTATGACATTGGCAGAATGTTAGATAGGGCTAAAAGCCTGAAATCTACCAAAATGTTTAATCAGAAATCATATGTCTTCTGTGCCATTTGTGCTAAACTGTTATTGATGTATATCAAGTATTGAAATTGTTATGTCTCATTGATTGTATATCATTGAATCAAATCATCGATTGATATGGAAAGCTTGTCGCATTTCACATATGGCTTTGTTGTTCCCTGTACCCCTTTTCTTCTGCCATATTAAAGTATATATATGGCATAACGTTATATTGTATCTATTATTGAATTCACTAAGCGTCACCACTTACCCCTCTCAGTGTTTAACAATTGCAGGAAATGAGGATCCAGTATAGTTATATACTGTTGGATTTGTACTTGGGTTTACGTATGTATAAAACTATATTATCCTGGGTAGTTATGTAATAAGTATAACACTTTGTAATATACTAAAACTTAGTCGGTTTGTATTTAGTCTTTTGTAATCACATTATCAATGTAAAATATTATTTATAAATATGCATGTAGCATGTTTTGGAGTGATCATAATGTCTTTAGTATGAAAGTTAGGGTCTTTCAACCGAATCCCAGACGGTTGAATGTGGTTCAGTTGTGAGTGAGTGTTGAAGGAAGTCATAGACGGAAGGGGACGATTGAAGTTAAGCAAAGGGGAAAACATGTTCATTGAATACAACATGTCGTGATAATATGATCTTGCAAGATGAAAGATTGTAGCATTTATACCCCCTATGATTGGAGGGGTATCCAAGGAATACACACGGAGATGATCGGTTTGCAAGTTTATAACTGGAGGTAGAAGGTGTGAGAGGATATCATATGCATCCAAAAACTTTTAGGTGATTATAGGTGGGGTGTTTATGAAAAAGAAGGAAACTAGGAGTAGAATTGTGTTTTGTTTTGTGGGGAAGAATATTGAGAATGTAAGTTGCCATTTGAAGGGCATGACGCCAAAAGGTGGCAGGAAGAGACGCACGGGCAAGGAGGATGCAAACCATGTTATTGATGGTACAAATGGTTCATTCTGCTTTTCTATTCTGAGGTGATGTTTGAGGATAAGAAAAACGAAACTGCATACCATTAGTAGTGCAAAATTTATGAAAGGATTGGTTGTTATATTCGGTTCCATTGTCACACCGGAAATTTTTGATAGGACGTTCAAATTGAGTGGTTATGTGTTTATGCAAGTTAAGAAAAACAGAGAAGACTTTTGATTTGTTGGATAGTGGGTAAGTCCATAGATAATCAATATAATCATCAATAAACAACACATAATAACGGTCACCTCCTGAGCTAAGAACATGTGAGGTCTATAAATCATTATGAACAATATCAAAAGGTAAATATGTAAAGGATGTAGAAGCATAAAATGGTAACTTGATATGTTTGCCAAATAACACTGACAAATATGTTTATTAGAAAAAGAACAAACATAAATAAACTTGTTTTTATTTAAAACATATAAAGAAGAAGATCCTGGATATCCTAAGAGACGATGCCAAAGATCTTGTGACAAAGCAACAAATGTGGAAGGATTGGTGACATGTGAATTTGGTAGTGAAAGAGGGTACATATCTCTGGTTCTATCACATTGGAGAATATGAATCTGCGTCTGGTAATCCTTCATAAGATAACCAAAATGGTTAAATTCAATAATAACAAAATTATCAGTGGTAAGGCGACAAATAGACAAAAGATTTTTAATGAGGTTCCGAGCATGCAAAATATTTGAGAGTTTGAGAGGTAGGAAGGGAGGCTGAAGTGTGGTGTGTCCAGAACCATGGATCGATATGTGTGAACCATTACCAACAAAAATACGGATAGGTCCGTTGTTATTGACATAAGTTGAGATTTTACCTGTAGTATTTGTCATGTGATTGGTGGCACCTGTGTTAAGATACTAATTGGGGTCTGGATTCGGTATCATCATGTGCATGGCCTGTTTGATATTGGTGGGAGTGTATAAAGCTTTAGAGGCAGCATAAGCATGTGCAAGAGAAAGACCCATAATACCGGCTGCTGGTGGGTGAAACTGATAACGAGGAGCTGTGGGGTATGGAACCGGTGGAGAGTTCCAAGTAGGGCCATTTCAGTTCATCCATGGTGGCTGCTGCTGTTGAGTGTATGATCTGCGCCCACGACCGCGTCCCCGAACCCTTCCACGCATGCCCCTGTCCCTGCCATGATAAAGACCTTCAGAGGCGCCTCTAACCGAAGACTAAGGATGATGAGATTGTGGCGTATCTGAGATATCAAGCCGATCATGAGTGCTAAATGTCGCGACATTGGCTGATGGAGGTGCAACAGTGGTGATTGATGAAGCAGTAAGGGCGTTGACGGTGGGTGTTTGTAGAGATTTCCTGGTTTCTTCAAGACATAACTTTGATCGGGTAGTGTAGATGTTGGGAAGCGGTGTAGATTGTTGGAGAAGGGTAGCAATGTTATCGTATTGATCCGTAAGGCCAACGATAAGTTGCAATACCAGACGTTGATTATCAAAAGGAGCATCCACATCAGTGAGTTGGTCTGAAAGGTCGTTGATAGCAGGCAACCATATTGGTAAAGTTTTCAAGTTTGGTGTTGGTGAATTTTTGTTGAAGGTGTAGAGCTCTTGCTGGTTTACTATCGATGAAGATATGCTCTATTGCTTTCCAGACATCAGCTACGGTGGCTCCTGGAGCGAGGATGGTGATAAGTAGATCCCTAGATATTATCCCACATATCCATTGTAGAACAATCACATCTAGGTGGGGTCATTGTTCATTGGTCTTGACAACAACATATTTTTCACTGGTAGAAGAGGGAGTGGTTTTAGCAGGAGGCAAGATATGATTGAGTACCTGGAAAGCATGACAATAGATTATGAATAGTTCAACCCAAGATGTATGTTGGCCGTTTACAATTTCAAGAGTAATAGGAATGTAATTTCGGATGTTTGATACAGTAACAACAGGATGAAGAGGAGTTGACATTGTATTAGATGAGATCTAATGAGCAGAACAGGAAGAAGAGATGATAGGGACGATGATCTGCAACTAGGGTTGAAGAATTTCGGCTGCTAGGTTTCACAGAAAAGCCGTCACTCTGATACCATAATAGAATCAGGCCAGAATCGTTTTTCCCTCTTATTCACGTGAATATAAATAGGTTACAATATTTACACTTGAAAACCTCTAAAATACAAATAATACAAGTTATCACAATATATAATCGGCTAGTTTATACTAACGGAGAGAGAGAACCAACATCCTAAATATTAAGCATCAGATAAGCGTAAGCTTCTTAAGATCAACTGCTATGATCAAGTTAAGAACGCATAGACAATTTTGTTATGAAAGAAACCAAGAATTATATTTGACGTGGAAGATTAATTAAATAAAAATTGAAAACATTAAAACTTTGTTTTCCTAATCTCTACTTATCGAGAGTTATGTTATATACATCGACTATGATTTATAAATTTTATTTGTTGTATTTTAATTTTAATTATAAAATTTGTAAATTAGTTGTGTGTTAATCTTCTTTTTGCATATGAAATACAAAATACCGATGAAATTGTTTATATGTAATCCTAGTTTTGACCTATAACCATATTTCTGAGGGTTATACAAGTTTTATTAAGAGTAATGCACAAGATCTGTGAAATACACAGTGGAATCATACACTGAACTATGCATCTACTAAATGCGACTGAGTTTATTCAATAAAACTATTGAAAAATATATAAAAATACAAATGTAACTTGTAAATAAACTAAAATTGTATATATATGAAACTTTATATGGCATTTTACATGTTAGACATTTAATATGGAAGAAAGAAAACTTCTCTTTTAGATGTATTCATTTAATCAAATTACACATTCATTTAATCAAATTACACGTTGAGTATTTAAGACCAAAACTTGAGTTTTTTAGATAGTAATTTCAACATAAACCCGCACACGTATTGTAATAAAAAAAATTAAGTAGCAAAATTAATGATCGAAAAAAATACATTATCCTCGAAATTTTCGAAATAAAGCATCATATTTTTCCTTCAAAGCGATAAAATTGTACTTTGCAAATACGGATGTCAACGGGGGCAAACGGGATAGAGATTGCATCCACCGCCCCTGCCCCCAAAATTTTCTCGTTCCCCCGCCCTTGCCCCCGTTCCCCCGCCCCCGATTGATTTTTTGCTACCTTATTTAGGCTAAAATTGTTGGATTAGTGTCTAAGTCCATAACTATTTTGGTATGTACTTGACCCGATGGTGCATGGTCCTTTTGGGTTGCCTTCACCAAAGCAACTTGATTGGAGAAATAAATAGAAAGAGAGGATAATATGATTTATTAATATGTTATAAGAATAATATATTAAAGGAGAAATCATATTTGTTTAATTAATATTGGTCAATAATTAATTTAGAATTAATTTTGTGATCAAATGTAATTAATTAAACTAGAGGGGCTGATTTGTAATTATGTGATAGTTACAAAATAAGGTAAGAATTATCTTATAAGTATGGTGGACGAATTTAAGGTTGGAAAGCCTTAGAATTCGAGTATGATAAGGATTCAAGGATTATCTTATTGGTTGCTTAATGGATAATCAACTAGATAAGGATAATGACTGAAACCCTATCTCTACACCTATATAAACAATCCCAAGGCCATGAATTCGTGTATCCCTTCCCAAGAAGCCCTAGATAGGAATTCTAACCTCTCTCCTCTCTCCTTATACCTTCTCCACTTGCTTATGGTGTTTGTAAGCCATTAGAGGAGTGACACTTGTGACTTTCAGCTTTCCAAGGTCAATTCAAGGAGGAATTGGATTGTTATTGCTATATAACAATCAAGGTATGTTCTTAAACCTGATTATATGTTAATGTTGATTTCCATATGCTAGAATTAGGGTTCAAAGTCTTGGATTCAAGTATGTACAATAGAGAAACCTAGATCCGAGCTTTAGGGTTTGTATGAGCACATAGGATGTCTTATGACCAAAACCCATCAGTGGTATCAGAGCCATGATTGGTTTCTATTGTATTGATGCTTGATGTAACTGAAAATCGTGTTTTGGCCTCACTGTTCGACCTGACTCGGCGAGTCACTCTTGGACTCGGCGAGTCAGCCCTACTCGGCGAGTTCCAGAGGGTGACTCGGCGAGTCGGTGCGTCAGACAGTGCTTATCTCGGGATTTCTTGCTGTTTTTGCATTGGGATAATTACCTTATCATGTTAGATTAATATTAATCCGATTATATGATATATTCGACTATATTTTTAATCTAATTGAAGATATTTATCAATTAATAAGATAATTGTTTCCTTATAAGATAATTGATTAATTATTTTGAGTAAATTGATAAATTGTTTTGCAAGAAATCATCAAATATGGATAATTATGTGATTAAATGTTAATTTGAATTATTTGTTATTTGATCCTTGTTGTTGTGAAAAGTTTCATATTTGGCCCTTTAGGTTTTATAGTTTAAAATTTGAACCCCAAAAAGTTTTGTTGTTTTGAAATTTAAATAGTTGAAACCCTAATGTTTTGAAAAAGGTTTCAAAACTTGCCCTCAAGTTTTGGAATTTAAATTTTGATTAAATAGTTTAATTTTGATGCATATTTAAATTTTAAACCCTAATGTGTTGAAATGTTTCAAAACTTTCCCTCAAGTTTTGGAATTTAAAAGTTGATTAAAAGTTTAATTAGGAATGTTAAATTCTAAAACCCTAGTATAGTTTTGAAAAAAGTTCAAATCACACCCTTATGGTTTTGGTGTATGATTAAAAGAAGTTTAAAAGTTTAGGTTAACCATTTAATAGAATTAAAGGTGTAATTGTTAAAGTTAACCACCTAATATTTTAAAAGTGTAAAATACACCCTATACTATATATAACATTAAAAGTCTAACATTATATATATGTATAACTAAAAGTCAGTCTTACCGTTAGTAGGCCTCATTCACGAAGCTGGTCTATAAGGGGTGTTTAAGGAAATTGCCTATAAAATGGCGATTGAATGGGTATCCACTCTTACCCACCGCACTCTTGACTAGTGGAGGGTCATTAGCCGAACGGGTAGGATAGGACGAAACCTTCCATTATAAGTATAATGAATTACTAAAGTAACTAAATGTTTTCACAAAATTCCCAATCTTAGTTACTTAGGCAAAAGTGAATTGATGCAATTCCATGAAATTACACTTTGTGCCCTTGCGAAGACGTTAGTGGAGCGTGTGTGGTTAACCGGCACACTAAATGGGTCTAAGCAAAGGTAGCAAAGGGTGACTCAATGTTTGTCATAGTTCAGTGGAGCGTGTGTGGTTTACCGGCACATCGAATAGGTGATTGTAACATGTGAGGGCACCATGTAGTTTGCATGGTTATTCACACCCGCTTTGTGATCCTCGGCATCCCAGTCACAAACAAGAGGGGCATATCGAGATATAAACATGCCATTGAAAGTTCATTGTATCTCAAAGGATCTAGGAGTTTTCATAGATTTAAAACTTAAATTTCTTTTTTTTTTTTCATGGTGGAAATTAGTGAATCGTCATTCACTTACCTTCAAATATTCTGCAACTAGATTACGGCATCCCTTTTCTAGGTTGTAGCGTATTGTGTTGGGTCCTAGCCTTAGTATCTCATTTGGGTGATTTACTAAGGACTCAATCTATCAACTAACTTGAATTTTTTTTCTCCCATTTTGTAGATGTCAAAGTTCGACAACTATGGTTTTCCCAAATCCCATGGAAAAAGCTTTCCACATGAAGATGGTATTCCACGATTCAATCTAGGAACAAGAAATCATGCTTCACTTCCTCCTCCTCCTCCTATTGTTCTCCCCAACCCACAAGATCGAAGAATTGAAAGGTTCAATATCACTAAAGCCCTATTGGAAATGAAACATGAAGATGGTAAACCCGTGTGTGCCCACGTTCTAGGAATGAAATCACACATTGATAGGTTGATAATGTTTGGTGTGTCATTCCCAGATGAGTTGGCTGTGAATTGGGTTTTGCAGTCACTTCCTGAATCATATAATGAGTTCAAAAGAAAGTATTATATGATGAATCATGACGACAACCTCATTGACCTAACTTACATGCTCATTGCTGCTGAATCAGAAATGATTTGGCGAAGCAATGGAGCGTATTTGTTGGGAAAGTCAACCGACCATGCTTCCGAGGACGTTCTAGGAGAACCGACCTGCGTTTGCTGCCAAAAGAGAGGGCGTTGGATACAAGTCTGCCCAAAGAGCCTGAAGAGTCCAGAAGATGGGAGAGTCAAAGAGTATGACTACGCTTCAGGTAAAATCCACTATCTAACTCCATTAAGTTCCTATTCATTGATACATAATGTGATAAGATTGCATTTGAATGTTTTACAGGATCGGTGAAAAGAAAGGAAGCTTGGTGAAAGAGCAAGATGAATCTAATCACAAGGAATGGATCTTGATCGCATGGACTTGAAGATTAGATTTTGATCTTAGATAGTTATGATAGAGTTGTTAGAAATTTTCTTTTGTACATAGTTTTCAATGGATTTTGCATTGTAAGGACAAATTTTTCCGCTGCTTTTATAAATAAAATAAATTTTGTTCGACTTATTTATTTATTTCCTTGCAATGAAATCGTTATGAAAATTGGTGCTTGCATATTTCTACAACAAATGGATATGATTCTTAGTTATGTTATTTATGGAAATGTCAAGAATTTACCAAATAGGGAGAGTTTCTCATCGCCCAAAGTTTCAATCGGACAGAACTTGGTTGCATGATGAATGAGAAATTCATATTTGGAAAATAGACCAATTCGTTGACAAAGTGTCAAGTGAAAGACTAGGAGATCAAGTACACAAAGTAGTGTGTTGATCAAGTTCACCATAAGAATAACAAAGATATTCGTCATGATTTACTAAAGGCTTAGTAAATATGATTATACTTACAAGATTAAGTGTAATTCTAAATTGATTAAAGGGTTTAGATCAATAGTAGAACGAATAAGAAGAATCAAGTAGGCAGAGAGATAAAAGTTTTTCCATTCTAAGAAGAAGGGAGAGTAGCTTTTATGCTTTATGATAGGTCTTAATGATTAAGAACCATATCTCAATTGATCCTCTAAGTGAGTCTTAGTACAATTGTATGTCTAAGAAGAGGAATCAAGAATTGAAGAAATGATTAAATCAATAAGTCAATCATACTTCGTTCCAATAACAAGTCTTAAAGTTAAGATTGTGACATTGAGTGAAAGGTATTAAGAAGGTTTGTAACTTTCATTAAATGTGGAAAGTTGTGATGTCTTGGATAAGACAAACACCAACTAGGACCAATTTATAAAGTGTTTTTGATAAAAGCTACACTAACTCTAGAATATTTGTTTGTCAAGAAATGGTTATTGACAAGAGAACCTTATATGTCAAGGAGTCAGTGGGAGTCTTAATGGTCTTGAAAGGTCTCAAGAACTAATCAAATAAACCTTATCGATCATCACTAGCACACGAGTTAAGGTTTACAACCTATCGTGATGACATTATTTTGATTCTGTGCCAATCCAATCGAGTTAATTATGCATGAGAGTTCTATGAGTTCTCACTTTGAACGCATAAAAGGCAAAGCACCTTAATCAATGAAAGGTACATTGATAAGAAAAGGTGAGCTGCTTAACTACTTGGAAGACATGGTGGGCAGCTGTGCTACCATAAGGCAAGAAATCAAGATCAAGAAAGTTCGATCCATAAGAGTTTGAATTTGTCGTAAACTTTAGTTTTGACAAATTCACATGGATAGGAACACATACACTGCTCAAATCTAAGTGTCATAAGATTTCCTCCTTCATGAAAATGATTGTGAGGAAATGCTTTCACTAAGAAATATTTTAAGAAGATAGTGATTGTAAAATTGCATTCTCGAATTCAATTATGGTTACGGTATCCCTTTCCATAATTTGAATTGAGAGGTTTGGCAATTAATCTTAATTGTTTAGACACACATATGAACTATCGAAGGCAAAGGTGTATAAAGAATCCTTGATAAAAGATTATCAAAGCACTAAGAAACATGAACTTAAGAAATTCAATAAGCATTGTTTTCTGAAAGTTAAGATGTTTATGAATACATGTCGAAGCTAGTGGGAGCATAAGTGTTATGTTTTATAATAATCATCAAGATAGTGGGAGCATAAAAGTTATGATTGTATGATTATTAAGGAAAGTATTGCAAGGATAGCAATATTAATTATAGAAAACAAGAGTCATACTTTGCAAAGTCGCAATAGTTGAAGAGTTGTTTTGCTATAATTAAGGGAGAGAATATTATGCTTCATTTCAAATCTAAAGGTTTAGGTTGAGAAATGTTAATAAATTTAGTCAAAGGTACATAGTGTGTTCTTAAAATTTTGATTATGATTACGGCACCCCTTTTCACAATTCGAATTTTGAGAACATAGCAAATAAAACATTATGCGTCGTGTCTCATACGCTTCGGGTATAGGATCGATTGCAAATGCTTTAATGTTTGACCATTCTAAAATTTTCCAAATGTCTAGCGCATTTAGAGGGAAAAAGGACAAGAATTGGTTTTGATTAAAATAATTAAACAACTATCAAAGGACAATCCAAGTTCGACGAGGATTGGTCGCTTGTGAGTAGTTGGAAGTATAGTATTGGAAATTATGGAAATGTTTCCATATTGGATGGACCTTATCGACATCATTACGAATAGATAAGATTCTATTAAGAATGAGTGTCATATGGAACATATGGAAGTGTGTCCATATTGGGAGTTGAATATTGAGAAATCTATGACTAGATTAGAAACTTCTATGCAAAAGGATGTTCAAAGAATGTACTTTGAGTGAGAGACATCACGTCTATGGAATTGTCTTGTAACAATCTCCGATAGAGGACTTTGTAATATCATTGGAAATAGTCTTTGTGACTTTGGTGCAGTGACATTATGAAAGGATAAGTTGCATAGAATGTTAGAATCTAGCATATTCTATAAGTAGCAAGAATTTGATATTCTTTGACTTATGAAAAACGGATTTGGAGTTGTGAAATGAGAAGGATTGGAAATGTGTTCAATGTGATCTAATTCACAAAGTAAGAACCATAAGTAAACATTGTGTGCATGCTAGGAGCATGGGACAAGTGTTGGAATTCAAGTAAGAAGTTGATTACCCGAAACGACAAATAATGAGTAATCAATATGGTGATAAATAAAAGGTGTTTTATTTATGCTCAAAGGGTTGAGGCCATATGGGATTAGTATTATTCTTGTGTTTCACTTTGCATGTTTTGACTTCCAGAATAATTGAGTTTATTAAGAATAATCGAATTATTCAAACGGGCCACAGTCGTTCATATGTTGGAAGTAGATATGAATGAAGACTGTCATGAATTGGTGTGTAGATTGTCTAGGAAAGTATTAGACATAAGCAAATGTTTGCTGCAACGTTCATGAGTGCTTACGAATATGATTTGAGCATTGGATTAAACCCACGCTCACTTGGATCACTCCATGAATTGTATCACGAGTGATTGGTGAGACGATAACATCTTATATTCTTGAAACCGAGATGTGTGAGTTGTATCTTGCGAATCGGTTGCACATTGATAATATGTAAACGCATCAGTAACTTGGTGTTATAAAACATATTGTTGTGTGTGATTCGGTGCGTGAGTACAAGCGAGCATTGTATCAAAGTTTATCCGTTCCTTTTATTCAAAGTAGGATAAAAGCGATATCTTTGGGCCCCTCGATGGTTTAGTGATGACAAACGTAAATGCTCGGCCGGGCTAGGGCTAATTTGATTTGTTCAATTAGTCAGTCGTCATAAATCAGAAATCGAGAAGTAGTACAAAGAAAATGATTTGAAATCATTTCTCATATGATATCTAGAATGGAGGAATATATGATCCCTTATCTAAGGACACGCGTATTTGATATGATCAGAGTTGACAGCGGCTTTGGAAAGCTACGATTGCAGATCGGGATCCGAAGTCATACGCAGGATAGTTATTAGACTTATCCAAGTGGGAGACTGTTGGATTAGTGTCTAAGTCCATAACTATTTTGGTATGTACTTGACCCGATGGTGCATGGTCCTTTTGGGTTGCCTTCACCAAAGCAACTTGATTGGAGAAATAAATAGAAAGAGAGGATAATATGATTTATTAATATGTTATAAGAATAATATATTAAAGGAGAAATCATATTTGTTTAATTAATATTGGTCAATAATTAATTTAGAATTAATTTTGTGATCAAATGTAATTAATTAAACTAGAGGGGCTGATTTGTAATTATGTGATAGTTACAAAATAAGGTAAGAATTATCTTATAAGTATGGTGGACGAATTTAAGGTTGGAAAGCCTTAGAATTCGAGTATGATAAGGATTCAAGGATTATCTTATTGGTTGCTTAATGGATAATCAACTAGATAAGGATAATGACTGAAACCCTATCTCTACACCTATATAAACAATCCCAAGGCCATGAATTCGTGTATCCCTTCCCAAGAAGCCCTAGATAGGAATTCTAACCTCTCTCCTCTCTCCTTATACCTTCTCCACTTGCTTATGGTGTTTGTAAGCCATTAGAGGAGTGACACTTGTGACTTTCAGCTTTCCAAGGTCAATTCAAGGAGGAATTGGATTGTTATTGCTATATAACAATCAAGGTATGTTCTTAAACCTGATTATATGTTAATGTTGATTTCCATATGCTAGAATTAGGGTTCAAAGTCTTGGATTCAAGTATGTACAATAGAGAAACCTAGATCCGAGCTTTAGGGTTTGTATGAGCACATAGGATGTCTTATGACCAAAACCCATCAGAAATATGTTCTTATTTGAGTTAAAAGAAACTATTTTTTGGGTAACAAATAGATATTTATCACAAAATTTTACATGTTACAAAAAACTTAAAAACATATATTTTATTGAACTTTTGTTCGTAAAAAACATTTTATTGTTTATTATATTCATATAATTAATATATGTCAATTCATATAATTTATTAACGGGGCCCCACGGGGGTTTCGGGACAGGACTACCAACCCCCGCCCCCGTCCCCGCCCCTAAAATTAAAACGGGGATTAACCTTGTCCCTGTCCCCGATTTTTTTCAGTAAATGCCCCCATACGGGACGGAGCCCCCACGAGACTTTTTGACATCCCTATTTGCATAATCTTAATTAAGCTTATCTTCTGACATATTCTTAATTATATATATATATATATATATATATATATATATATATATATATATATATATATATATATATATATATAGAGAGAGAGAGAGAGAGAGAGATAAGTTCAATTGAGAAAATAAAAAAGGTTGAGAATATGTAAATTATTCTCACTCATTCATTTATTTTTCCCGCAAAAGCCTCCATTGTACCGGCGAAAATGGAAAAGGAATACACATGTGCTTTCCAGCAAAACATGTTTTCTTAAACTATGCTAATCATTACCTTAATATATATAAAAAAACATAGTTTTTTTTTGTTTTTTTAAATTTTTAAGAAGCTATTTTTATCGAAAAATAATTTTAAATATATCAAAATTCATAATTTTTTATTCTCTATAAATAGACATCTATATTGATATAGTGTTAAGGTAAAATATTTTTTTTTATAGTTTCAGCTATCGTTATTCATAAATGAATAAAAATACATCATAATTTTATTACAGTATATTCATTATTTACTTATGAATAAAAAATATGATTAATTTTTTTTACAGTTTAAGTATCATTCATATATGAATATAACATATAAGAAACTTTTTATAATTTACATTAACTCTCGTCACATTTTATATTCACATATAAATAAAACGTGTATTAGCTTTTCCTCACAAATTATATTTATATACGAAGAACACATTTATCATAATTTTGTTACAATTCATTTGTTACTCATATATGAATAAGTAGTTAAAATCATCAAAATATTATGTCTTTTATTAATATAATACTTATTCATATATAAATAACTAATGAACTTTAACAAAATTTTGATAAATGTTTTATTCATATATGATTTTAACATATGACGGCAACTAATACACGTTTATATATAAATATAACATGTGACGAAAGATGATGTAAAATATATATATTAAGTAAGATTTTTTTTACGTGTTATATTCATATATGAACGATACTTAAACTGTAAAAAAATTAAGCATACGTTTTATTCATAAGTGAATAACAAATTTACTGTAATAAAAATCTGATGCATTTTTATTCACTTATGAATAACAGAACTGAAACTTCAAAAAAAAATATTTTATCTTAAAACTATATCAATATGGATGTCTATTTATAGAGAATAAAAAATTATGAATTTTGATATATTTAAAATAATTTTTTAAAAATTAAAAAAAAAACAAAAAAAGTATGTTTTTGTGTATATTAAGATAATTATTAGTATAATTTAAGGAAACATGTTTCGTTGGAAAAGATATGTATATCTGTTATCCTTTTCCATCGGTACAATTAAGTGTTTTACTGCAAAATAAATGTGTGATTGAGAATAATTCTTCAATTTTAATTTTTTTTCTCAATTGATATATATATATATATATATATATATATATATATATATATATATATATATATATATATATATATATATATATATATATATATATTAAAAATCTATTTTTCTTTCATTGTCCTTTTGACAATACGAGTGGTCACATGACGTTGTGTTATGTCAAGTATTATATATATTAGGTGGATGTTTGGATAAAAATATCATATAGGTAAAATATTTATAAACTACTATAAGTTATTAAAAATAATTTTTTATTATCGTAACTATAACAAATATTTTGATATTAAAATGGAAAGATAAATTTAAAATATATAACATTTGATTATTGAAAGGTTGTGGTATCTGTATTTATAAAATTGGATTACATACAAGTAAATTATTATGAACTTAGACAAAATTAATAAGCTTAGGCTAGTGTGGGTGTGGTGATATATTTATCACGGTCCACGTATACCACATCATATTTGTCATATTCTTGCCAAAACTTATCATTTGGTAGGCATGAATTGCCACATTTGATAAGTTATTTTTTTTTAATATACAAAATAAATAACTTAAACATAGCATTTTTTTTAAAAACTTAAAGTTTATTAAACTTAAAATAAAAATACAAAACATCAAAAAAAACATAGAAATTCAAATTACAAATCTAGGAATTAAAAAAAAAACATATAAATGTAAAAAAAAAAAAAGACAATAAAATTATAAAACCTATACTAGATGTTATATGTTTTTTCAAGCTCCTTTTTGGCTTTTAAAGTCATTTCTTGTTCGTGTCCGGATAGCTCGTTTGTGGGTCTCGTTAAATTGGACATGACAAGAGTTTTTTCTTTTTCTTGTGCAAAGTTCAAGTATCGCTCCAAGGAAAATTTCAAACCGTACATTTTTGTTGTTAGTTTGTCGACGTCTTAGGAAGTAGTTGCCGCCGCTTTTCCCTTTCGCTTGACCTTGTCTCTTCTCATGGGACAAGTTGCTCTTGGAACCTTAAAAGGATCATCTTCATTGAGATCAATCCCGATATTCGCATCAAACGATTGACTATGTGTCGTTTCAGACGTTTTGGTTCTTTTAGACGAACCACCCGTAAAAGTCTCAGAAGGTGCAACATCCTGCCATTTTTCTGACAATTTTACTATGTTCCAAGCATGTAAACATTTGAATGGCACCCCTTTTTGTTCTTGGTACATGTCAAGAGATTTTTGCAAAATGGTTTCGTCGTTTGCGCCACTTTGTCATTGTCGTTTCACACTCGAAAACAACCCGTTGAACTCTGTCACCACTTTGTTAACATTTTGCCACTTAGAATAAATTTGGTGTTTTTCCCTGTAATCACCAAGTTTCATCTTGTTGAGAAACCGGCATGTGATTTTTCGAAAGAAAGTTGGACAATCTTGGTTGTTTCTGACCACCGGATCTTCAGAAACATCCACCCAAGCATGCACTAACATCTTCTGTTCAGTGGATTTTCATTGCTTTGGAGGCGCCCTTCCATTTTTTTTATTATGGTGGATTCTCTTCCGGATCAGATTCCGTTTCCGGGACGACTACAAGTTCCGCTTCAGTTTGAAATTCAGTTTGGTGGTTCATTGGGAGTCGGGAAGACCATCAAATGGATTGAAATCATGCATCATTTGGGATGAGAAGTTCATTTGTGGAGCGATCAATAATTTCTTTGAGATTATTTCGAAAGTCTTTAGGATAAGTTGATGCCAATAAAGATATGGAGCGATCAATAATTTGAGATTATTTTGTGTATCTATCAAAAGTAACTCTAAAAAGATGATATCATTTATCCTAAAGACTTTCGAAATAAAGTTGGTCTTTATTATATTTCAACTTTATTTGTAATTGACAATCATAAATGATATAATGAGATATGATGTATGTGGAACGGTTTGATTAAGTTATTGTTGAAAACTGAACCATAACCATTAAAATTGGTTAATGTAATTTTGATAGTCATTAAGTAGCAGTTAATATTGGTTTTGGCTGGTTAATGGTTAATATCGATTAACTATAATGATCTAAAATGACATAAAAATAAAAATTGGAAAATATGAATCTCATTGCTATAAAAGGTTAATGCTTGTGTATATATAATTGTATTGATAGGAAATTACTTCATCATATCCCATTCCAAATAATTACTTTTTAATTTTTCAATTTCTAATATAATTTACATGCCATATATTTAATATTATATTACATTAAAAACATTTATTAATATTATTGGTTCGGTTCGGTTTGTAATGGTTTAGTTTTAGATTAAAATCATAACCAAACTATATGTATTCGGTTAACCAAAATTAGAAACCGCATGATATCTTTTAGTAATGATTCGGTTATATCGGTTAATTTGGTTTTGGTTCGGTTTTTCAGTTAATATGTCCACCCTACACAATTTGTTCCCTTTTACCTCAATGGTAAAGGGCGATATTGTAACATCTTAATTTTTATAGTGATTTTTTGATTTTTAATTTAAGATAAATACTCATTTTCATAAAGTTATAATCAATATAAAACCATTTGTTCATAAACCATAATCCAAAATTAGAGTTACAAAAAAAAACATCGCGAAATATCAAATTATAAAACTGTTGATGTGTGTGCTAAGTATACAGTAATGTCATAACAACCATGTTATAAATAATACAATGAGAAAACTCATCTCAAACGAAATCCGAAAATCACCACTACATGTGAATAAATGTAAAGGTCGGTCTCACAAACCACCTAAACACTAAATAAAGGTCAAACCTGATTCTACAGCCAAAACCTTAAAGTTTGACCCAAAGTCAAACTTGGTTAAAATGTCAAAAATCCAATATCTTGGTAAAAAGACCAAAAAGTCGACATTTAAGTGCAAAGGCACCATGCGTCCATAGGTTCTAGCTCCAATCTGACGCGTCTAATAGTTATTTAGAAGCGAACCGATTCCCTTCAACAGACGCGTCGCGTCCAAACTAATTTCAAAAAGGGATTTTCACTTATTCCATTAAGTCAAGGTTTCTACCTCTCATATCTGATTTTTAATAGTATCTTAATGGATAAAGTTTTCAACTTTATCAATTAGGATGGTCAAAACAACAAAGATCTAAACTGTAAGCCTCTAAAATGACTAAATGGACCATTACTCTTGCATGACTTAATGAGAATGTACAAGTGCTAAAAATAACATATAATAAGATCTATTGTGCTTAAAAGGTGCTGGAGTTCAACAAGTTCATAGAGTAATCCAATGTGCTTAAAAGGTGTTGGAGTTCTCACAACTCCAAGAACACAAGAAAAAAGGACCAACAAGTGCTAAAAATAACATATAATAAGATCTAAAGAACAAAGTAGCAAGATATCAACTTTATACTCATAAAAGTAAAAAAATGGAGTGACTTTGTTGGATCCAAACTTTGAATAACCTTCCTTGCCACAAAAGAAAACTTCTTGATCTCAAGTTTCACCAAAAAGCTTAAATTAGCACCAAAAGTGGTTTAGGGGAGAGGATAAGCTCATAACATTTAAAGAAGGCTAGGGTTTATATTAAGGGACATTCTAGGCTCATAGAGGCTGATCTATGACAACCCCATGAGTTAAGATGCTTTAAATAGTACCAAAACTGTAGCATCTAATTTTCACAACAAAATTGTTCTTTTTCAATTAAGATAAAACATCACATTTATAAAATACAGGTTAATAAAACCACTTGTTCCAAAATACATTTGTTTAAAAATCAAAGTAATGTAATACACATGGAATCCACATGGCTGCTGATGAATGTGTACCACCACGAATTTGACTTTCCATAATCACTAGTGGTACCTGAAAACATTTAATCCACAACTGTAAGCCAAAGCTTAATGAGTTCCCCCAAAATACCACACACCAGAAATATAAATACAATGCATGCACACACATGAGCCTTCAGTCTCTTTGGTCCGCCTCATAAAGCTTACTTACAACATGCCTAGATCGCTCCTGAGCCTACGGTCTGACTGACCCGCCTCGCAAGGCCTACAATCACCTAGACCATATTCCCTCATCATACAACTGACCGAAATCTAGCCTACAACACACCATTGTCCCGCCTGGGTACGTTGGCCTACAACAAAAAGTAGGACCGCCTCAACCCACCCCACCACAATATGTAAACAACAAGCAATCAAGTAAACACATAAACAAAGACAACTATCTACCGTAGTCTACCTTTCTAACAACTCACTACCACCTACCAAGCCTCATACAATACATTATGCTACTACTGGTAGATCTCTAAGGAATGCATGGCTAAATGTAACCAAATGTGAGATAGACATTCAAACAAGAGATTCGACTCTAGAGCTACAACCAAACAAGGAACATGTAAGAAAACCTAGATTAAAAGTTATCAGGCTATCATACGTGACTACATACAACCTCTAGGGAACTCTACTGGACAATCACCTACCTAATGGTACTCTAACCAGCGTACCACTTCTCGTTTATCCTAATATACAAGGATATACACTATAATACATAGTATATTAAGGAAACTCACCTGAATCAAAGATCCAAAATGACACATCAACACTTCAACTCTTCACGCTGAACAGACTCATGAACCGACTATCTCCAGACAAAGCCAAACCTTAATCAATAACTCAATCCCTTCAAGTTTGACCAAAGGTCAAATTGGTCAAAAAGCCAACAATCAACAGTCATCAAAAGTCAATGGTCAACGACCACCACATCGTGGCAAGCTCTTGGCCACGTCGTGGTATAGCCAAGACAAAACAATCATGAAGCTGAGAATTACCATGTTGTGGAAAGCCCATTGCCAAATCATGGAAATTGGTAGAAGGCCATTTTATTCATTAACTACTTAATCCTTATAAATCTAAGCCTAAAACTTCATATCTATTTCTTATCAATAACTTAATGGATAACGTTTCCAACTTTATCCATTAAAAATCCATTCCAAGGCTAGATCCACATTCCTAACTCCATTAAGTCCTTAATGAGGCTATAACTTGAGCATGGATACAAGGTACACCAAACATGATCCTTTTTCTTATTCAACAGAAGTCTAATGACCTCGAAAAGCCATTACAAGCTCTGGAACTCTTCAAGCTCTAATAACATCCGAGGAAGTGACCAAAATCTTACAAAAGGGACTCAAACATGAATGAAGAAGAGCGTAATCCAAGATGCGAGCTTTATACCTCTACCCACTTAGAAACATGAAGTAAATGGTGGATCCAATATAGTTCCTTGCTCCCTTGCACCAAGATGATTTTCCTCTTTTTTCAAGCTCCACCAAATACTAAGAGATAAGCTTTAAATCAAAGAAATAAGCTCCCAAAGCTTCAAAGAGGCTAGGGTTTCATTTTGAAGGGATGAAGGCTGAAGAGGATGCCCTAAACCTTGAGTTTAGGGGTTTAAATATGAAGGAAACCCTAAAAAAATCATCGGATTGGGCTGCAACAATCCCCAAGTTGTGGCACCTTCCTTGCCACGTCGTGGTGAGAAAAAGATGCATGTTTCATGCATTAAGCATGCCACGTCATGGTGCTCCATTCACCATGTCGTGGAACAAGTTTTTCCCAAAAGCTTTACCTTTGATCCCTCAAGGCTCACCACCGATCTAAAATGGAAAAAAAATGTTACAATTCTTCCTCATTTAAATTAGATTTCATCCTCGAAGTTTGTTCTCACATTTAACTTTTGTAACTCCCTTCGAATCCCTTTGTAGGTTCTCAAACCCGATTCCTTCAACACGATTTGAGTTCACTTGAACCCCAACATCTATAATCATCGACACAAAGTGGTTCTAAAACCAGGCTCATAAGCCAATCTAAGCATGAACTCCAAGGACCTGAATCACATCTAATGTCGCATCTCTTAAGAAGTCAACCACCATCTGCCACTTATGTCAACTCCATTCTTAGCGAGAAGTTTGCGACCTGATAAAGAACGAATTCCAACTTAACACCAGTAACCCACAAGGAGCAGAACTAACTCCTTTGTACCTACAACTTGTAGACCCCGTAGTCATACATGACATCTAGGTAGATAGAGCCACCCCATAATCCACCCATGCTAACCAAAAACTCACATACCTGATTCGATCAAGACCTCCTGACCCTGTGCCGCTGCCAAATAACTGAAGAAGGAATCTACAACCAACAACAGAGTCGACCCCTCATACAATGACATACCAATGAAAACCCTAAACAAAATCCTAACTAATAAAGACTACACTGGCCTATACATCCACCATGTTGACTGAAATCTGCAGATTTGATTGGTCAGAGGTCTTCCCAGCTACGCGTCGTCCTACTAGTAGGCCGAATATGGAACCCACCGCCGACCACTGTCATTGACAACCTCACATATATAAATGTACTAATGAAACTAGAACAAAAACCAATCGATCTTCTACTAACTATACCATATACCCATTCCGCTCTAACAATCCTTCTCTATTATCCAATGGCAACACTCAGGCTTACCCCTGACCTGCCAACCACTAACACCTCTCGGGCTTACCCTCGATCCGCTAACCATTAAAATCTCTCGCGCTTACCCTCGATCCGCTAACCACTAACAACTCTCAATCTTACCTCCAATCTGCTAACCACTAACAGTTCTCGTTCTCGGGCTTACCCCCGATCCGCTAATCACTAACATTTCTCGGGCTTACTCTCGATCTTCTAACCACTAACAGCTCTCCCAGCCTAACATAGGCATACACCAAAACTTGTAAGACTTAAGTAACCTTATCAGGCCTTTGGGTTGTGACTTGGACTTCCGGGCCCCAATCAAATAACAACATACAAGGAAGTCCTCCTTACAACCCTCATCCTGATCTCCTAAGACCATGGGACCCTAAAGCACGAGGACGTACTATAGATTTCTAAATGCGGTTCGAAATAAGTTCAACAATTGGCGATGACCCTGATGCTGAAATTAGAAGATTAAACAATTGCACAAAAGTCTTGAACTTGAGCAATCTAGCTGGAAACTACATTATGGCATAAACTATTTCCACTACGAAATCTCCACTCTCCCCCACTTGAGATATACAAATCATTCAAATGTGGCCAACACAAAGCTACCAATCTACATTGAACTAATAAGGAACACTACGTATTCCTTCCCCTAATAGATAACCCGATAGTCGTGAGTCTAAGTCACCCCAGCAATGTAGTCCACTGAGGAGCGTGAAATAATTCCATCACAATTGCATACACAGGATAACATTCATCCAAAAGGAAAATTCCAAAAGCAAGAACCCAAGTTAAAATTGCAAGATATAAATAAAATATATTGAAAACATACCCGCAGTTGACACATTCGTCGCACCTGGATCTTCTGCAACAAATTGATAGGCTCTTCCTTCAGTCCTAGGCATGTTAGTCCTCTCCTGGCATCCATCTAGCATTTTCCATGCTAAAGGTTTGGGATTCTACACTTCATCGAAAATGAGAAGGGGAAATGAGCTCTGATGTGGCCCTCCTAGTCGCAATGGAAACAAACCTGCCCACTCTATCTGTAATCCCTACCAATATATCTCTCCTTGCCACACCTACGACATGGAAAATATTGGAACCTTCCAACATGAAACTTCCCACACGTAACACACCCGAAACTCCATACTCTATTGGTCCTAATCTTGTATTTGCAGACTTGAACCGCTTGGTTGCTAGATGCAACTGCACTGAAGATGGCCTCTCATATTTTCTCTGGATCTCTAATTCATTCTCCCTTCTCCAGGAATTTGACTGCAACCTTGCCAAGTTTTGGTACGGTTGAGTCAACATGTACTCTCGAATCCTTGTGTTGAGCCTACTCAACTATCATGACATTTGCACCTGCTCTGAAGCAGCATGGTCTGGGCAGAAGAGTGCTCGCTCTATGAACATCTTGGTGATCTACATCACTGGCTCTGTCATCTTCTTGAATGATAAGTACTCATGTGCTAGCCGCTCTCACTCTAAAAGTGGAACATACTCCGGATAGAACATCTCCGGAAACTACTCCCAAGTCACTATGGCTCGGTCTACATTCGAAAAAGTTTGGGTCATAAACTCCTACCAATCCTTCGCACCCCAATGAAGAAGATTCAATACAAATTTCACATTCTGGTCCTCGGGACACGAACATGTGTAGAAACGTCCCTCCACATCAAATATCCATCCCAAAGAAATAATTAGATCCTTGTCGGCTCTAAACTCCCGAGGCTTCATACTACTGAACTCCCGATACTGCATCGTCCCACCTCTCTGAAGTCCTGTCGCGGTGACGACTACAGTAGCTGTGGCATCAACATCCTCAAAAACATGGTCTTAACCGACCCAAAAAACTCCAGAATTGCCACAAACACCTCGGCAGAAATGGTTCCGTGGATCTCCTTATCACTTGGACCCGTTCTCTCGGTGCAACCAATTCCCGATCCTAAACCTCTAACAACCTCCATACTGAAACATACAACGAAAAGTTCAAACATGAAGACACAATGCCTTGACCTAATAGTTCTATAGTAGCCTCAAGATTCCTTTTTGACTCTCATACGAATCGTATGTTTTTAGTAGTAGGGGACCATACTACCTTCCACACCTATCCGTAGTCGACCCATAATTCATGTCAATATACTAAGTCACTACACTATCCCACCCCTAGGTGTACTAGCATCCACTTGCTCCTATGAGCTGCAACTAACTTCCTAGGCACTTTTCCTAGGATTATCCTCAATCACGCTTCCACTCTACTGGTTGCCTTGTGCATGCTAATTTTACACAATATAGGATCAAATAAACTGTCGAATAAATGACTCTACCCTAAGCCCACATCTGAACAAGGAACATGAAATATGGCAAATTTACTCATTCTAAGGTTATGTAATCCTAACTGTATATAAGTATATAACACACACTTAGCAATTCACATAATCAAATCACTTATAACAATCAATTCCCTAGTTATAAGGCATCATAGAAATTGGACAATACTATCATACAGTTCCTGTAGGGATCCTTAGCCTATCCATTAGCATGCATTTCTAACAATTCACATATCAACAAGTTCAAATTCAACATATATAACAAGTATGGGTATTTTGGGAATCAATTTCTTGTCTAGGCTCTGGATGACTGTACACATTGCATCTCCTTGTAAAACTGATGTCGAGTCAGAGGTCTATGTTCATGATCCCAAGCCAATAATCAACCAAGAACATGACAAAGACCGAGCCCATTTCTCTAACCCAACCATTTATAAAAATTTATTTTCCAAAACATTTTGTGAAAACTCTCGAATCCTAGTTTGAGTTTGGATTTACACAAGTGTTCCTCCAAATCCCTCAAACTAGGGCGCTGATACTAACTTGTAATGTGACACCTGGTTTTTTCATAACAAGTGTTATTTTATGAAATATAGAGATTATGAAAGCGATAGTTGAGATAAACCCTAGAAAAGGTTCATTTATAGAAATGTTAATTATTAAAATATTATTGAAGAATATTGTAGTTCATGCGTTGACGATTTCATGGATATAAAGTTTGATGAAAACGGAGTCTGTATGAGAAAGTTATGGCTATTTGAAGTTGAGATGAAAGTAGGATGCTAATATGAGAAAGTTAACAGAAGTCAAGTCAAAGGTCAACCTTTGACCACAACGACGTGAATCATGATTGTTACGACGTGAAATTTGACTCTCACGACGTGAGCAAGTGGTTTTCACGAAGTGAGATGAGATGAATCGACAAGACACGTGGCGAGAGAGTGCGATGCATGGCAGGACCATGTCTGGACACAACTCATGATGTGAGCTTAGAATGCTCATGATGAGAGAGCTTGCAGAGTATAAAAATGAGTGTTTTGATGTCATTTGGAGGATTTTGATGCATTTGAGCGGAGATGCTACCCAAGAGTCTTTTACGTGACATTATATCGGTAGGGTTATACCGATATACGTGTGATATGGGCCGAGTTATGAACGCGGAGGTATAATTTACCCCGTTATTATGTAATTGTTTTATACAACATTATTGTTAGAATTTGATAGATTTTAGTATATGTTATGTATATATACTCGTATCCGTGATATAGTGTTGTTACGGACCAGTTGGTGAGATTTGTAAGTAAATATCATGGTAAGATAACTAGTTGGGACTATCAGGGTTATAAACCCTAATCTACTGGAATGTACCGATATGGTAGAATTGGTTATTGGCTTATGGGTTTAAGCGTAGTATTGATATAGTATTATATTTAATGAGCTTGGTGACAAATAGTCACGGGGTGTAGTTAAGGGTAAACGATAACTGGTTCTAAGAAACTTGGAAATTGTTGGTTAGGTACCAGTTTGTGACAGACGGGAAAACTGTATAGGTCAAGGACCAAAGTAGTGTGTCAACCAAGTGATCAGGTGAGTAACACTACTCTAACATATGTTGTTGTTGGTACCTGTACATTTTAGTTAAATTGGTTATAATGAAATATTGATTTATTGGGTTATGTTCATTTGACAAGTTTGGATTATTTGTTATGTGGTATGTGTTTATGTTATTTTAGTTGTTATTCACTAAGCCGTGAGGCTTACGTTGTTTGTTTGTAAATGTTTTGCAGGTTAAATATTATAGCACCCGACTCGATCCTGTGATCCAGTGTGCCAGTGTATACTAAAGTGTTTTGTAAACATTTTTATAATTATGGAATGAATTTTGTGGTATACTTGGTGTGAAAAATCTAGGCGTTACAAGATGGTATCAAAGTTGTGGTTTAAGTGAATTAGGTTCTTATAGTAAATACCAAAACTTAAACCGTAAGGTGGAAAATGTTATTTGATTAAGCCTGATAGAATAACTTGGAACACTTGTGTGTGTGTATGTGTGTGTATATATATATATATATATATATATATATATATATATATATATGTATGTATGTATGTATATATATATATATATATATATATATATATATATATATATATATATATATATATATATATATATACGCATATTGCGGGAAGAATTTTGGTGCACGATATGGTATGCATGCTATCCATGACGCAGTGGGTGTTGCGATTCGTGATATGATTCAAATTAAATTATATGGTGATATATTAGTAATGAAATTGTTTGAATAGTTAGAATTTTTGAAAAATATCGATTTGTAATTGTCGGGACCTTTTTCCCTATCAATTAAAATCGATCACCATTGGGAGGCTGGAGATTGGATGATATCATGTACAAGAAGATGAGCGGTATTGTAGCAGACGACACGATGTACATGGTACGTTGCGAGGCCTACAACAAGGTGTGAGGCGTGACAATTTGAAGTATCTGGTTCAACGATTATGATGTGTGATATAGTCGAAATGAAGAATAGCAACGTACTTTGACCTCATGATGTGAGCATGGTGCTATCACGACGTGGGCATTAAGTACATTGCTATAACTGAATTGTGTAGGTCACGACGTGAAGAATGTAGATCACGACGTGAGGAATGTAGATCACGATGTGAGGAAGGTAAGGTCACGACATGGCATATGTAAGACCACGACATGAGAGTTACAAGGTGGAGAATGATCAAGTCACAACGTGAGTATAGATGGATCACAATGTAAGTATTAAATTTTGACTAGGGCTGCTTATCAGCTAAATGATTGGTTTTGGATGATAGGCCATAAAATTACTATGTAGAGTTGATTGATGTTTAGTATTGATCTTTCAACTGTGTGAGCTGATAATTATTGACCGTGTTGTGATACAAGATTAGAGCCACAATGTGGTTGGAAATTATGAAGTTAAAAGTGTGCTCTGGATTGAAAGTAGGATACTTAATATTAGTCATGATGAATTTGGGAGACGTGAGGAGAAATATTTTCGGGATATGAACCCAATAGAAGAAATTGATACTTCAGATATGAACTTTGGAGGTAGTAACATTTCTGAGATGAGTGGTGAAAATGAGTAAACTTTATTTTACTTACAAAATTTGGATTCATATATTTGTCATAAAGTGGTAACGACATGAAAATGTTGGTGTTTGAAGTATCCTCAGAAAAATATGAAACTGAATGTAAATATAACTTCGGTATTAGAGTTATCATGTGAATAGAAAGGAATTATAGTGTTATCTTGGTCTGGAGATACCACATAAATGAAAATACATACACATAAATACATATTTTTGATTTGGTGGTTATCTAGGATTGGAGATACCACTGGTACAAGTATGATTTGGTGGTTATCTTGGTTTGGAGATACCACTAGCACATGTATGATTTGGTGGTTATCTCAGATTGGAGATACCACTGGTACATGTATGATTTGGTGGTTATCTCAGATTAGAGATACCACTGGTACATGTATGATTTGGTGGTTATCTTGGTTTGGAGATACCACTGGTACATGTATGATTTGGTGGTTATCTTGGTTTGGAGATACCATTGGTATGGGTATGATTTGGTGGTTATCTTGGTTTGGAGATACCACTGGTATGGGTATGAGTTGGTGGTTATCTTGGTTTGGAGATGTCACTTGTACAGGTACGATATGGTGGATATCTTGGATTGGAAATGCCATTGGAACGTGACAGGTATGACAAAATAGTTATCTTGGATTGGGGATACCAATGGAATGTGACAGGTATGACATGATAGTTATCCTATATTAGGGATACTATTGGAACATGAAACAATATGGTGGTAATATCGGATTGGAGATACCACATGAATTGAAATATATTTATGTGTGTAAGTATATGTATGGTAATTTTTGTATCAGAGTTACCACGAGAATAAGGCTGGATTATTAATGTCACTAGTTGACATGATGCTAGAAAGGTTGACTTTGAAATGTCACATACTGAAAGCACAGTAAGAGGTTGCTAGGGTGAGAATGAAATGACATCTTCGTAGTGTGGAGATATTAAGGAATAGGAGTTTGATTGACATATTGGATGTATAGAAGATATAAGTATGGGTGGATTTATTGTGTATTTGATTTACATTATAATATTAAATACCATAATGGATTGGGTGAATTCGAGAAACTTTGATGTGATAAATTTATGTGAATGATGAGATGTGGAAATGTGGTATTCACCGATATGATATTCAGAAATAATTGATAATTAACAGTATGTGTGATCTCAGATTGGAGATCATGGTGTGTAGTTAATTGATTTGTTAATAGTGAAATACTCGTAACTTGAAAGGAGTCGTAAATTAAGTACCTGGTGATAGTTGAGAATGGTAAATAGAAATAGTTGATTTTAGTTAAGTAGTAAGTGAGTACTACTTGTTGCAGAGTATATGATAACGGTAAATAAAATTTATGATTGAGTCGAATTATTTAGCGATAGTGGATATGTTCCTATCCTTATTATGCGAGATTTTTCTATATTATGAACTTCTCACGAAGAAATGCTAGTCGATTGAGAGACTCGAGGAAAAGTGTTAATAATCGAAAGAAAGTTTAAAATGAGATGTAGAAATTTGATGGTAATTGATAGCTCATAACCATTTTGTATTGAAAATGGTTATCATTGTTGATAAAGATATATGTGTATTGTAGTGTAAATGTATGAGGCATTTATGCTAAGAAAAGAATAGTAACTTGTGATAATATAATGTACAACCATGGATTTTTATGCAATTGCAGTGGAGGATGTGATACAATTGTTCTTCTTGGAAGGAGTATAAGTTAATAGAATTCTTGATTATAGCACGAGACTTCAGGAGATTCCGGGGACAAAATCTTTTGAAGGGGGGAAGACTTGTGACACCCGGTTTTTCGTAACAGGTGTTATTTTATGAAATATAGAGATTATGAAAGCGATAGGTGAGATAAACCCTAGAAAGGGTTAATTTTATGAAATTTTAATTATTAAAGTATTATTGAAGAATATTGTAGTTCATGCGATGACAATTCCGTGGATATAAAGTTTGCTGAAAACAGAGTCTGTATGAGAAAGTTATGGTTATTTGAAGTTGAGATGAAAGTAGGATGCTATTATGAGAAAGTCAATGAAAGTTAAGTCAAAGGTCAACCTTTAACCACCACGGTGTTAATCATGATTGTCACGATGTGACATTTAACTCTCACGATGTGAGCAAGTGATTCTAACGACGTGAGACACGATAAGTCGACGAGACACGTGGCGGGAGAGTGCGACGCCTGGCAGGACCATGTTTGGACACAGCTCATGATGTGAGCTTATAATGCTCACGATGTGATAGCTTGCAGAGTATAAAAATGAGTGTTTTGATGTCATTTGGAGGATTTTTATGGATTTGAGCAGAGATGCTACTCGGGAGTCGTTTACGTGATATTATACCAGTAGAGTTATACCGATATACGTTTGATACGGGCCGAGTTATGAGACCGTGGATGTCTAATTTACCTTGTTATTATGTAATTATTTTATACAACATTATTGTCGGGATTGGATAGATTTGTGTATATGTTATGTATATATACTCGTATCCGTGATATGGTGTTGTTACAGACCTGTTGGTGAGATTTGTAAGCAAATCTCACGGTAAGATAACTAGTTGGGACTGTTAGGGTTATAAACCCTAATCTACTGAAATGTCCTGATATGGTAGAATTGGTTATTGGCTTATGGGGTTAAGCCTAGTATTGATATATTATTATATTTAATGAGCTTGGTGACAAATAGTCACATGGTGTAGTTAAGCCGTGAGGATTATGTTTTTATGTTATTGTAGCTGTTATTCACTAAGCCGTGAGGCTTACGTTGTTTGTTTGTAAATGTTTTGTAGGTTAAAGATTGTACCGCTCGACTCGATCCTATGCTTGCTGTCGGCACGATCCTTGTGATAGCTTCTTGTGCTCCAGTGTGCCAGTGTATACCAAAATGTTATGTAAACATTTTTATAATTATGGAATGAGTTTTGGGGTATACATGGTGTGAAAAATATGGGCGTTACATGTAACATCCCATTTTCACAGCAAAATTTTTCTTCTTCAGTTAAGGTAAAACATCACAATTATAAAATACAAGTTAAGAAAACCACTTGTTCCAAAAAAACATTTGTTTAAAAATCAGAGTAATATAATAAATGCGGAATCTCCATGACAGTTGATAAATGTGTACAGCCACGCCTTCACCTTCACATGATCACCAATGGTACCTGAAAACATGTAATCCATAATTGTAAGCCAAAGCTTAGTGAGTTCTCCTAAAATACCACATACCACGATATACACACAATGCATGCACACACATGAGCCTTCATACTCTCTGGCCCGACTCGTAAAGCCTATACCATGTATGGACTGCTCCTAAGTCTACAGTGTGACTGACCCACCTCACAAGGCCTACAGTCACCTGGACTATACTCCCTTAACATAGAGTTGACCCACCACTGGCCTATAACAGACCGTTGATATGTAACTAACAAGTAATCAAGTAAAAAATCAACACATGCAACTATCTACCATAGTATACCTGTCTAACAAATCACTACTGCCTACTAGGACAAAACAATCGCAAAGATGAGAATTACCATGTCGTGGCAAGCCCATTGCCACGTTGTGGAAACTGGGAGAAGGCAATTTTATGCATTAGGTGCTTAATCCTTATAGATCTAAGCCCAAAACTTCAGATCTACTTCTTGTCAATGACTTAATGTATAAAATTTCCAACTTTATCAATTACAACTCCATTCCAAGGCTAGATCTACATTCCTAATCTATTAAGTCCTTAATGAGGCTATAAATTTAGTATGAATACAAGGTACACCAAACATGAACTTTTTTCTTATCAATTGAAATCAAATGATCTAGAAAAGCCATTACAAGTTCTGGAACTTCAAGAGAATCCTAAGAAGGGATAAAAATCTTACAAAAAATACTAAACCTTGCATAAAGTAGAGCATAAGCTAAGATGTGAGCTTTATATCTATAATCACTCAGAAATATGAAGTAGATGGTGGATCCAAGCTAGTTCTATAATGCCTGGTTCCTGGCATGTATTAAATTCAAAATTTATTCATTTTTATATAAAAGCTCAATGAGTTGGAGGACCCAAACTCTTCGAGTAGGAACGGATTTGGATGCAGGATTGGAATGTCTACTCGACGAGTTGAGAGCCTCAACTCAACGAGTAGGACTGCCAGAGTGAAACCCTAATTTTTAGGGTTTAGCACCCTAGTTAAACACCTTAACCTCCAAAGGCTGGCCTCATTTACAGCCTTCATCATCCCAAATCCTAGCCATGAAACCCTAATGCTTTGTATGAGCTTATGAGATATTTTTGAGTGAATCTTGTGTATTTGAAGCTTGTGAAGGAAGGAGAAGCTTGGGGATTCAAGAAGAAGCTAATAGATCCAGAAACACCATTTCATTCTCATCATTTTCTAGTAAACAAGTCTAAAACTTGCTTAGTAAATTCTTAGATCTCCTTATTATGATTTTATGGGATTTTTGGTCCAAGAAGCAGGACCTTTGGGAAATGGACGTTCCAAGTGAGTATACCATCAGATCTAGAACCATGGAGGGCTTGCATGGCATAAAGGTGCAAAATTTATGGCCATTGAAGCCCCATGCAAGCTATAGGATATCATTTTGGCATTTTAAGCGCCAAAAAGGCCATGCATGGAGAGAAAGGTGGAAGCTCTACGTGTTTATGTAGTGTCTAGGGTCCAAATCTTAGTTTATATGCCTTGGTTTAGAGTATTGATGGCTTTAGGATCAAGATCTAGTTCCTAAACAGTAAGGGTTTCAGCTAAACCTGTTAAGTGAGGGTATTAACGAGTAAAGTTGGAAACTTTACCCTTAAAAGGACATTTTAGGTGTATATGAGAAGTATAAAGCTTAGATATGAAGAGTAGGGGCTTAATCCATTAGGATGTAGCAACAAACTGAGGAACTTGGCGAGTCCATAAAGGAACTCGACAAGTTGAGTCGATTTGTCCCGATTCTGTAAAGGGTAGAACTCGAAGAGTCTGAGGAGGGACTCGATGAGTTGACTCGTTTTATCACAACTATGAGTAGCAAGGGAACTCGGCGAGTCAGGGGGATGACTCGACGAATTAAGTCAACTCGGAGTGTTGACTGAGTGTTGAATTTGACTTTGACCTTGAATTTGACCAAGGTAACCCGTGAAGGGATCTTGAGTAAATAATGGTATCTAAGGGGTTGTTTTGTATAGGGAGTGAGTAGAGCCGGTTGTAAGAGCATAGACGTTCAAATACTTCACCCGACATTTGAGGTGAGTTTTCTCCTATAGGAATGGGTCGAAGGCACCAATGTCGACCCGTTTATGTATGTTAGTATGTTCCGGACTATGGTCCGATGGCGGGCGGGGCCCAATGTAGGTTTATATGTTTTCCAGGCTTCGATCTGATGCCGGGGCGGTACCCAATGAATGTTTGTGCTTGATGTCTTTGTGATTCTTGCATGTGTTTGAATCTGTATGTTTCCGGAGTACGGTCTGATGTCGAGACGGTTCCTTAGGAATGTTTTTATGCTTTCCAGATCTCGGTCCGATGCCGGGTGGGGCCCGAGGAAAGTTATATGTCTTTGATTATGTGATTATGCTTACGTTTATGTGTAATAGTAGATATGCTCATATGTATGCCGAGCTTTGCTTGATGTCGGGTGGGGCCCGATGCCGGATGCGGCCTGATGTTGGGCGGGGCCCACAATATGTTGTTATGTGATTATGTGATATGTGTATGGTATGTGGTAGTTTAGGGAGACTCACTAAGGTTCGTGCCTACAATTTTCTGTTTTGGTTTCAGGTACTTCCGGTAGCAAGGGGAAGCGCTTGGGACGATTGTATGGCACACACCGTTTATGTTTAGCCTGTGATGTTTTACTCTGATTTATTTGACATGTGATTAATATGGGTACACTATTTTGACACTTGAGATATTATGGTTCATGTTTTGATAAATGATTTTTAGTAATTCTGGTTTAAATAAATGAAATTTTTGGACCATATTTTTTGGATGTTTCAAGTTCCTTGCTGCCTTGCACCAACATGATATTTTTCTTTCTTCATGCTCCACCAAACACTAAGAACTAAGCTTCAAATCAAAGGAACAAGCTCCCAAAACTTCAAAGAGGCTAGGGTTTTGTTTGGGAGGGATAAATGCTGAAGAGGATGCCCTAAACCTTGAGTTTAGGGGCTTAAATATGAATGAAACCCTAAAAAATCATGGGATTGGGCTGCAACACTCCCCAGGTCATGGTACCTTCCTTGTCATGTCGTGGTGAAGAGAAGATTCGTGTTTCATGCATTAAGCACGCCACGTCTTGGTGCTCCGTTCACCATGTCGTGGCACAAGGTTTTTCCCAAAAACCTTACCTTTGATCCCTCAAGGCACACCACCAGCTAAACTGGAAAAAGGGTGTTTAAAAAACCCTTAAAATCATTCAAACCATGGGACTGGGTGCTTTGCTCCCCATAAATGGCTCCCCGACGCCCTCTTTCTAAAAGCTCGGTTTTTAAATTTCTTCGAATGTAAGCAAATTTAAGTCATAATAAAATACATACCTCGATTGTGGATGTTACAATTCTCCCCCACTTGAATCAAAATTATTCTCGAAATATGTTGCAATAAATAACTCAGGGTAGTGCTCGCGCATCTCTTCCTTAGGTTTCCATGTCAACCCGGAACCCTTTTGATTTCACTAACCCTATTACCTTGTTGTGCAAGGTCTTCATGTTTCTATTCAAGATCACGATCGATCTCTCCAGATAATTTAGATGCTCTTCCACCTGAATATCATCTATTGGAACCATTGCGGAATTATACGCTAAACATATTCTTAACTGAGAAACATGAAAAGTCTTGTGGATCTGGTTGAGCTCCTTGAACAGATCTAACCATTAGGCAACCTTACCCACCTGAGTAATTGCTCTAAATATATATATATATATATATATATATATATATATATATATATATATATATATATATATATATATATATATATATATATATATGGGGGCCAACTTCCCCACTTATGGAATCGGATGACACCCTTCCATTGTGACACCTTCAAAAACACGAAGTCCGTATCTCTTCTATCGACTCTGTGCAGTCTACAGTCTTCTGCAGACCTGTTGAATCAACTAAGTATTATTTAGTACAACCTGAATGCTCCCTATAAATTTTCAACCAACCTCACCCCCAACAAATTAGGGTCTGTAATTTCCTTCCATAAAGCAACTATATAGAAAACATATCGGTATTGGAGTGGTAACTGTTGTTATAGGAAAACTTTACTAACGAAAGGTATGAATCTCAACTCCCATCAAAATCAATAACACATGGCCACAACATATCCTTTAAGGTTTGAATAGTCCTCACTCTTTCCATTGGTCTACGGATGATAAGGAGTGTTGAAATTTAATCGAGTACCCAAGTCGTTAGGGGTGGCTCAACCAGTTTGGAGGCTCTAAGTGAACCAAAATTTTGGGGCCCTTTGGCCTTTACTATACTTGATGTTATAAAATTTCCTCCTTTCCCCGGGTTTGGGACTCGCAGTAATAAACTAAAAAGTTTATAAATGATAGCGTTAACTTTTCTCCTTTTCTTGTGGCATTATAGATCTTAAATAATTTTTTAACAATTTTAATTTAGAAAAACTTATTTTCCCATAGGTAACAGTTACATGAATAGTTAACATAATCTTATAGAAGTCATATGTATCTGGAAAAGAACTAAACTTTTAAATGTAATTAAGTATATAAATAATTATATCGCATTCTAAATGTATAATATGTCTTGAAAGTTGTAGTTCATGAAATAAATTGAAACCGTCAATATCTAAGGTATTATCATGCTTTAAAGATTTTCAAGATTTAAAAAATATTCTATTAAAGTATTTTCATCAAATTGTTTTAATTTTTTAATACTAAATAGAAACCAAAAATATTTTTGAACTCCTTAAATTGATCAAATCTACTTTTAAGTGAAGTGATAGCTTGATCTACTATATATAAAAGTAATTAGTTTTAAATAGCTCAAGAGAAGTTTTAACAGTTTCATTAGCAACATTTTCATCAAATCTATTATTACTTTGAATGATACGATTTTCACAAAATTCATGTTTTACTTCCATTTTTAAAGCCAATTCTTTTGCATCATAAAAATCCTTTTCAGGTTCTATATTTAAAAAAAAAAACACAGAAGTCCATTTAGTTGATCTATAAGATCATTGATACACATATCATTTGATTGCAAGTTTTCTCTATATTAGTTTGTTCATTATCAATTTCACTATTACTTTGTTCTTGATTATTATTATCAACATGTGTTTTTTCTTGTTCATTAACAATATTTTTGTTTGTAGTTAAATTTTTTAAAAACGACCCTTTCTGTGATTCTATAAAAGCTTATTGTTGCATTTTCCTTTTCCTTTTCAAAGCCCCCGATTCGTATTTCCTCTTAAACACGATGATTGATTATTTGATTAATAATTACAATAAAAAAGACAACTACAAATGAACAAACAGTAACCTGGAAGTAATGAATTATTGATTAATGGAAATACATGCTGCTTGCCTGCTTGACATAGTAAGTCAGTGACACTTGAGTTCTTGACAACCTTGAGAATAGAAGATAATGGAAAACTCAAATTCATTCCAAGTTCCAACCTTGAGTCCCTAATTCTATATTCTGTAATCAATGGACAATGGATAACTTAAAATATTAATCCTAATTGGCTATTGTCCAGATTCAATTCAAGTGATAATGAAAAATAGTAAATTCAAAATTGAAAAAGTGGAAAAATAAAAAACATTCAAACACATATCATTTCAGTTGAGGTCTTGCCACCCCTAAACAATCAAGAATCAGAGAATGGTGAATGAAGAATAGAGAAGGTTGTTGGTTGCGTTTCACTATTTCAGACTTTCACACTTTCAATTTTCAATAATCGAGACTGGAGGACAGGAGGAGAAGCCAAGAAAGAAGAAAAAAACTAAAAAAGATGGTTGGGTTTTTGTGGAAATCAAATCGTCGCTCTTAGAATTGTTGACTGTGGCGTCAAGCATGCGTAACAATTGGTTCTCAATTCTCATTTTCTGTATTAGAATTAGTGAATTAGCTTTAAAATTAGGGGTCCTAAGCCATGGTTTAGTTTGGCACAAGGTAAGGTCGGCCCTGCAAGTCAACATGAAATCTCTTTCAAAACATAGAAGTAAAGCGAACATCTCTGTTGTAAATCATAGAAACTGGCTCTCCATGGAGTACAATCACCTCCTTGATATGGATATAAGCTAATTTCTTGACTGGGGAACTCTCCTGGATAACAATAAAGTGAGCAATCTTGGTCAATCTGTCCCTGATGACCCAAATAGTCTCAAACCCACATGTAGTCTTCGATAACTTGGTGATGAAGTCCATGGTGATCTGCTCCCATTCCCATAATGAGATATTTAATGGTTGCAACTTGTCATGAGGCCTTTGATGTTTAGTCTTGAGTTTTTTTTTGACAAGTCAAGCACCTCTCGACGTACCTAGATACATTCTTCTTCATGCAGGACCACCAATAATCATGTCTCAAATCCTTATACATATTCGTAGCACCCGAATTGATCAAAAACCTCGATTTATATGCCTCCTCCATCAACGTATGTTGGGCCTCACTCGATTTTGGAACCAAAAATCTACCATGTGGAGCCAACAATCCCCAGTTATTGATATTAGATGCTAAAATTTGACCAACTATCCTTTCATTTTTCGGTTCTCATCCTTAATCACCTGATCCCGCACTTGACCAACTAATTGTCTTGCAACTCAGTGCATCGACCACCACATTGACCTTTCCCAGATGATACACAATCTCGCAATCATAATCCTTCACTACATCAATCCATCTACGTTGCCGCACGTTTAGATTGGATGGTCCATGAAATATCTCAAACTCTTATGATTCGTGTAAGTGGTAAAACGGACCCTATATAGGTAGTGTCACCAAATCTTGAGGGCAAAAATCATTATCCCCAACTCCAAGTCATGATTCAGATAATTAGCTTCATACATAAGGTTTCAGATGTCTAGAAGCATATGTAACCACTCGACCTCGTTGCATGAGTACGACCCCAATCCCTTGATTGAAGCATCACAATAAACCACAAAGTCATCAACACCCTCAGGAAGGGTCAATATCTCCCTTCACATAGCTTCTACCTTAAAGTCTCAAATGTTGCCTGCTCAAGTCCCCAATGAAAAAGTAACTCTCTTCTTCGTCAAATGGGTAAGGGGAACTGCTATCTTGGAAAAATCTTGAATGAATATCCTAAAATAACCTACTAACCCAAGGAAACTTTGAATCATAGATGGAGTCTTTGGAACCTCCAACTGCATTACTTCCTCGATATTGGTCGGGTCGGCCAAACAACCGTTCTGATTGACGATGTGCTCTAAAAATTAAACCTCGTGCAACTAAAAGTCACACTTGGAGAACTTGACATACAACCCCTCCTTCCACAATACCCCGAGAACCACCCGTGGTTTCTCTACATGCCGCTCCTTGGTCTTAGAATAGACCATGATATCACCAATGAATACGATCATAGACAGATAATAAATTGGCCTAGAAACTCACTATATCAGGTCCATGAACATTAGCGGTGCATTGGTGAGACCAAATGGCATCACCAGGAACTCATAATGACTAGCTCTCATGACATATCATAAAGTCGATCTAACTCTGGTACCCACACGATAAATGATCAACTATCCTCCACTTGGGGTACAAATCACCACTAATTGTCGCTCACAATCAATAAGATCCCTGAACTGGGTCAACCAATCCATGCCTGCAATCACATAAACATCATCTATTAGAATGGGAACAAGATCAATTGGGAACCTCTCACCAAAAATCTCCAATACACAATCATGATAAACTCTTGAATTTGTAACCGTTGGATCGTCTGTGATGGAAACCCCCAACATACAATCCAATGACCCAAGAGAAACACTGAAGCTCCCACTAAATGAAAGCGATACAAAATACCGACTCGCCCTAGATTTGAACAATACTAACATATGAAAGGATTAAACTAGGAATGCACCTAGTCACAAGCATAAACATAAGCGTATAATAAGGAATAATCAATAGGAAAGATAAATAAATACATACCAACAATAATGTCAGATGCTACCGTCGCCTCCTCTGTTGTCAGCTGATAGGCTCGGTCCTTGGCCTTTGAGGCCTCAGCTCTCCCTTGGCGGCCATCGGTAATGTGTAGAGTTTCAGGCATAGGAGCCTGTATATGCCAAAATTCGAGAAATGAACACTCAACATGAAAATGACCTACTTAGTTGTAATTGTAGCATGACAACAATACTTGACATAATACCCCTCCCTTCTTTATTTATGGCACCCAGTCGATCGGTATGCTCCCTTATGAGTCTTCCCGCACTTGATAAAAGTGCGGCCCATCTGTCCCTAAGATCTCAAATCAACGGGCTTGAACCGCTTAGTCGCCGGCTACTACTGAACTGGAGTTTGTCTCTTCCCTCTCTCTCATGGGTCTCTAACTCCAATTATCTTTTTCTGGTCTGTGACTGCAACTCATATAGGATCTGATACTTGGAGTTCATCAAGAGCTCCCTGATCTCAGTCTTCAGCATACTCAAATAATGAGACATCTTCATATCTTTACTAGCTGAATACTTCGAATAAAATAAGTTTCTCTCAAAAAATTTCTTAGGGGTAATTTGTTTTTCTAAAATAACCACTTCTGACCACTTTTGGTTGTGCCGCACAGAACATGTACAACACTTGGCCTTTCACATTTGTTTGTTTTTTAAAAGACTTCTGACTTACAAACTGTTGCGCGTGTGCTGAGCAACACAATACTGGACCATCCTCTTTAAACCTCTTCTCGCTTTACTTTAAGTTGTCTTATTCGACATATAATTGTTTTTAACAAAATATTTATTATTTTAATAATATTATGAAGGATATTATAAATTATTCAAGTATATTTTACATAATTTCAAAACTATTTGGTAAATTTAATATAAATTTTTTGTTACATTTTTTATAACCAAATATTAATAAATTATAAAGTTAATCATTAAAATTACCAAGCCCATTGAAGTTACCAAAAAAAAACCAACGTCTTAGAAAATTTAAAAATATGAAAATGTTATTTGTTAAATTAACAACTTTATTTATTGTTATTTAGCGATTATTATGTTTAATTACTATATATAAATATTTTTAAAAATCATAACATCAAAATGATTTTTATATTTTATTTACATATGATTAAAACTAAATAAAATTTTGATTTTGAATTTTTTTTAACGATGAAATACTCTTAGTTGAACTTTATTTTGGTATCAGATTTAAAAGTTAATGATTGAAAATTATGAATTTAAATAAGAAACAATTGAATCAGTTTTCTTCGATGTGGTGTAGATAAATAGTGTAAGTAAAATGATTTTTATATTTGCTCTAAGTAAGTGACATCTTATATGTTAAACAACAATTTGGTTAACAACCACAAAATTAAATATAATTTCAATGAGTTTGTAATTGTAAGACTAATTGCATTAATTTTATTTCAATGTTGTAAGACTAGATTTATTATAATTTCGGCGTTGAAGAACTATTTTAAGTTATTAAAATGAGCTTATTCAAATTTCATTTGATTACAACGACCTATAGACGTTAAAAAACAAAGATATTTCTTATTACATGGTGCAACCGATTGGTCCACCTCTTGTGCTGTAGAGGGTTGCAGACGTAGTCCGTAGAATTCAGACGTTTTCGTTTAAAAAAAACAAACAACGCCTTAGTGATCTCAGTTACTGACTCTGTCATCTGCTTCAGGGACAAATATGACTAATCCAAACACTCCTTTTCAACTTGTAGTACTTGTAGTACATACTCCCATCTAAACATATCAGTAAACTGCTCCCATGTCATTGTCTCACACTCAACAGGAGTAAGGGTCTTGGAAACTAGACCCTACCAATCCTCCACGCTCTATTTAACAAGGTTCAATGCAAACTTAACCTTCAACTACACTAGACAAAGGCACGTGCTAAAAGCACTCTCCACATCAATAATCCATCTCATATTGGCTATTAGGTCTATACCACCATCAAAATCAGGAGGATAGGTCGCGTAGAACTCGCCGTAGGTCACAGTTCAGGCTCTTTGCTATGTAGTAGCAGTGGTAACAACAACGACGACTGTAGCGGACACAACATTAGTGAAGACAACATATCTCTTGTCAAACATGACGATCATTTTAGTCTTGATGGACCCAAACATCTTTGGAATCATCTACCTTACGGCCGTGGATACGTCGATGACAATTAAATCATGGAACTCTATGTCATTCCGGCCCGATCTCTCAGGATCACTCGTGCCCACACCAATGCCATCACCCGACCTAGTCATCACCATGCAGAAAGATATAAAGGAAACTGGTCAAAACCTGATCATAGTGGTAGCTCATGCTATTCACTCATCTACTAGTTTCTTAGTAACTCTGTGACTCTTTGTGATCCCCGTACAGATCATGTGCTTATGGTAGTACGAGCCTATACTACCTTCCACACTTATCCATACCCGTTCCAAGAATTATCTGAAAGTTTCCAAGTCACTACACACAACTACTTCTAGGTGTACTAACACACAAGTCTATGTGTTCGAAAGAGCCACACACTAATGTTCCTATACCCTCATTCTAGGATTTCTTCCACACACACTCGTGCCAATAGAAGTCTATGCTAACATCAATGGTCGCCCCCGTTTATGCAATTCATACGTAAAACAGGATTAAATTGTTGGTTGAATAAATGATTTTCCCTATGTTCACAACCAAACAAAGAACATGAAGTAAGCCTAATCAAGCATTCTAAGACTATAGAATCCTAGTCATGTACAACTCTAAGCATACACTTAGAAACTGACAATGTCAACATAAACTTCAATTAGCACATAACAAGCAATTTCTAGGCTACAAGGTATCTTAACTATAAGGCAATTCCAACATGCAATTCCTAAAAGATTTGTAGCCTACTTACTAGCATGCATTTCTAACAAAACACATGTCAAGAAATATATAACAAGTATGGATATTTTAGGTCACTTTCCTTTGAGCTCTGGATGACTGTACACATTGCATCTATTTTCCCTTTTATTAAATTCATTTTTGAAAACATTTTATAGAGATTCTCAGATCCTAGTTTAAGCTTGGAATCATATGAGTGTTCATCCAAATACCTCAAACCAAGGCTTTGATACCAACTTGTAACTTCCCAACTTTCACAATCAATTTTACATTTTTAATTTAAGATAAATACCCATTTTAATAAAATTATAATAAAGATAAAACCATTTGTTCATAAACCATAATCCAAAATCAGAGTTATGAAGAAAAACATCGTGGAATCTTAAATCATAAAACTATTGATGTGTGTGTATAGTCATTCCTTCGCCTTCCCTTGATTCGAAGAAGTACCTGAAAATATTTAACCCATAATTGTAAGCAAAAAGCGTAGCGAGTTCCTCAAGTCTTAAAAATACACTCATTTTCATTTTGAAGGAAATTAACATTTTCTAGTAACCTTTTGCAAATTACTTTTTTGCTCCCAAGATCTTCGATACGACATCATATTCTAAGATCTTAAGCATTTCAAAACTTAACATTTTATTCAAAACATCACACCACACTTACTAATTTGGTTATGAATTTAGTTATTGATTTTTTACCCAAACAATTTGGTGTCATCCATGGGACAAGTGGTGTTATCTTTTTCTTAAGATTATTCTAAAAACATTTTTAGTGATATTTAGTTACCTACACCTTTTTTCATAAAAAAAGTGTAATTTTCGAAATCCACTTCTAGCATTGGTCCATCTTTTTCTGTTGGTCACAACCTTGCTATACCTTATGCTATTAACCCACAAAAGGAGTGTTGAATATCCCACAAGGACTACCTTCACATCTTCACCAATCCAGCATTCAGGAGGACTAACTCATGAAATGCTGGTCATGGTCTCCAATACCAAAGTCATATATATGCTGACAAGAATGGAACAACGAATCACCGAGCATGGTGAAACCGAAATGATGTTATTCGATTGAATTGATAAACTAAGTTCAGACTCAAGAATTACTATGGAAACTACACCAACTCCGCCTTTATTCTTGCAACCCATGATCTTGAATTCAAAATTGGTGCATCTTCAGAACGTAAAATCAGAGACTTCATCTCAAGGAAGGCACTAATCTTTACAAATGGTTCAACTTCTAGCACAAGAGGTCCTGCTTCCCAAGATCTTGGAGGGATATTTAACATCCCATCCACTACCCAAGATATGGGGATATATCCAGTTATGGGTAAAGAACTGAGACAGTTAAGAGATATGATCTCAAGTTTACCATGTGTGATTTAACCTATACCAAAGGTGTCACCTGTCAGCCACATGGTCTTAAGATTTTCACCTCTTATATGGGATATCAAAGTTCCAAAGAGGTTCCAGATTCTCAACGTAAAGATGTATGACGGGACCACTAATTCTGAAGAGAGTCTTGCCTAATGAAGAGAATTCATGGATATTGTTCTAATTTCCCAACATCTTAAGGATGCTTGTCTATGCAAAGGCTTTAGTTCAACCCTGATGGGTTTTGAGCATTCTAACACTCCTATGGTGTACATGCAACCCTATAAACCTTGGATCTATGTTTTCTCCATTATACATGCAAACATTCAATATTCCAATGTTTCATCTTAACTAGCATAATATGAAGTATATACAATACACGAATCTAGTAGAATGACATACCTTTTACTTGTGGTTGATTCCTTGGAGCTTCAAGAGCCTAGCACCAATAATGTGGATGCCTCAAGTGGAATCACAAATCACCAAAATCACCTTGGAAAGCTTGAGAGAATAGTAACCACACTAGAAATCGGCGCACTCTTGTATACTTACACACTAGTTCCATTTCATGTGCCAAAGACCTATTTATATAGTATGGAGGATTAGGGTTACATCCATGTAAACCCCAATACCCATGACCTTTCATTTCCATAGGATCCTTTGGTTAAAAATTACATGGACTATCCATGCAAGCTTAGCCCAACCTAAATGAACTTGGCCCATCCTATATATAAGAGTCCATATTTAATTAGTTCCTTTTTGATACTCAAATTAATTCTAAATTAATTCTTGATCAATACTAATTAAATAATATGACTCCATATTAATATATTAGAAGTTATAATATACTAATATAAATCATAAACATACTATTCTCAAAAGACTATCCATAATAATTGTTCCGATGAAGTGCAACCCAAATGGACCATGCTACTCTTGGGTCGAATACATACCAATAATAGTTATGGGCTTAGACATCTAATCCAACAGTCTCCCACTTGGATAAGTCTAAAAATATTATTGCATATGACTCCAAGATCCCGACTAGCAATCGTAGCTCTTCAAACCGCTGCCGAACTATGACCTAGAAAATGACTTGTCCATTAGATAAGGGATCATATATTCCTCCATTCTAGATATCATATGGACTGAGACATGGATTATAATCATTTTCTCTATCCATTTTTTGTTTCCCGATTTCCGATTTATGACGATTGACTAACTGAACAAATCAAATCAGTCTAGGCTTGGCCAAGCACTTAGGGGTGTCATCACTAAATCATCTGTGACATCCCTAAAATCTCGGCCAGAAAAGACCGATTTCATTTATGCTTTTTAAAACATTTTCAGAGTAAATCCGTTTGATTTTAAAAGAGTTGCGGAATTTGTTCCCAAAAACAAAACATGATAAAATAGATATTTATCAAAACATTTCATAAAGAGTTATGATTTCATTTCATAATCAAAAGTCGGGATGTCATGTTCGGATACAGATCATAAAGCATAAACGATGATATTACAAGTCGTTCAACCAATATATACATATACAGACTTGTAAACAAAACAACTTGATGTTCGACCATCTTAAGCTCTTGCGCCACTTCCTGTAAAACAAATCAACTGAGTGGGTCAGGCTTGGGAGCCTGGTGAGCATATAGGGTTTTCAAACCCACAATAATTATATTTAATTTCAACATTTAACAATAAACCCGATTAACCAATTTCCGTTATCCTCACCTTACGTTCCTACAATAACGTCTATTATAAGGAACTTATTTCAGGATTTTTCATCGGGACAGACATTACCGTAGAGGGGCTTCCTCAACAGTAAGTATCCTAAAGGCAACCATGTGGGGGATATAGTACACCGGTGAACACGTCGTTCACAACACCTACAGGTAATGAGCCTGCTAGTGTTCCACAGGACAGTCTAGAATAGTCTGTGGTCGTCATCCATACTCTGCTGAATGACTAGAATAACACCAATAACACCGAGGCCTCTCATCTGTTTATTACACACCAATTATCTACCCATGTTCTACCCAACATATTAGTAGATAAAATATACATTTTTATACATTGTTTAAAAAAAACCTGTATAGCATGCTTTAATCAATACATATTCCACATAACAGATGAGGCATACACACATAACACGTATTTCATAGAGAATATATCAGATCTATGAGATAGAAGAGAGTGAATCTACATTCACACATATAACCACAAAATATTTACACGTATCACGTATTTTATATTAAATACTTCATAATATTGCGTTGGAAAGAAAATAACTACACACTCACTTGATCAGAAGATGATCCGACAGCTCTACGGCTTACAGAAGTGGTGTCTCTTCGTAGATCTGGAAGATCTTCCCAAAAACCAGGCTCCTCGCGGGCAGGGCTTTGGCTCGGAAATAACGCTCTTCGGGATCCTCGGGGCTTCGGATCTTGCTTCGGGGCTCGGGAATATTACCGGGGCTTTGGGGTATAAACGGCACGCAAAACAAGGCAAAGGACTAGAGAGAATAATGGAATTTCCAAAGGAAACTCGGCTGCCTTCGGATCTCCTTTTATAGGTGCTGAACCCTCGCACGTACGCGGGGCGTACGCCTCGGTGGGCGTCAGCGCTTACGTCATCGGTCCATCTACGTCATTGCATACGACTCACTACTCCGTAGAACTCGAGTGCCCTACGCTGTACGCGGTGCGTACTTCGGACGGACCAGCTGATCTCTCTTCGGATAATATCAGATGTTAAATTAAAAATAAATATTAAATATTTATTAAACTTCAAAAATTCATATCTCCTTCATACGATCTCCGTTTTTGACGTTCTTTATATCCACGCGAAGGTGAGACTACGCTCTACAACTTTCATGTAGACTCCGTTGGTTAATTTTGATTTTATTTTTATTAATTATTTTTAGGAGGTTGGGACAGAAAATTTCGTTATAAAATCATAACTTCTTCGTCCGACGTTCGTTCTCGCCTATCTTTTCATCGTTTCGCTACTAACAATGAGATCTTCGATTCTCGTTTAGATTGTTTCGGCTAAAAACTGCTCGATCTCAAATCGAGTATTCGGGCTGCATACTGCCATGTCGAAACTTTAGAAAATCATAACTTCCTCATACGAAGTCAGATTTGGGCGTTCCTTTTATGCATGCTCTTGGTTTAACGAAATCTACGACTTTCATTTAGATCGCTAAGGCTAAATATCGCTCTATCTTAAATTCATATTTTACGTCTCTCGGCGTCGTGCTGGTTTTGTCTCGAAACTTCGACAGGTCATAACTTCTTCGTTATAACTCGGATTTTGGCATTCCTTATATCTCCGGAATCCTTGTTTCAACCACTACAACTTTATGCAAAGATGTTGGGCTTATCTCACACTTTAATTTTGACGCTTATTTTATTCTTAATTCATTAAGAAAATACACACATAAATCACATAATTCAAATAATTCACAAATAATACATTTTATTATTTCGAATTGGGGTTACAAAGGTTAACCTAGACTATTACATTGCTAAAAATGGCAAGCCCAGAAACACGGGCGTTACAATTCTCTCCACCTTAGAATGATTCCATCCCCGGAATCACACACCAACAAACAAATGCGGATAGCGACTCATCATGTCACTCTCCGTCTCCTAGGTGAGATTCGGCCCATTCGTGTGTTTCCATCGGACAAGCACTAACTCAACCATCTTACGTCGCAACTTCATAGTCTTTCGGTCAACGATTGCCTCTGGTTCCTCAATCAACCTTTTGTTCTCATCGATCCTCAACTCCGAAAGTGGAATTATGTCGGGAACTTCTCTCCTGTGAACTTCCTCAAATAACACACATGGAAAGTGTTATGAATTCCGTTCAGTTCTTCTTGTAGTTCGAGCTTGTAAGCTTGGTTCCTAATTCTCTGAAGAACTTTAAACGGTCCAATAAACCTTGGACTTAACTTTCCCCTTTTACCAAATCTTATAAGTCCCTTCCACGGCGAGACTTTAAGCAAAACCGAATCTCCAACTTCAAAAGTCATCGGTCTTCGCTTTTTGTCAGCGTAGCTCTTTTGACGATCCTGAGCTGCTAACATTCTTTCCCTAATTATTTTCAACTTTTCAGCAGTTTGATGGACTATCTCCGGTCCCATAAACTGCTTTTCCCCAGCCTCAAGCCAACAAGACGGCGTACGACACTTCTGTCCATACAATGCTTGATAAGGTGCCATCTTTATGCTCGAGTGAAAACTATTATTATGGGAAAATTCTACCAAAGGTAAATGTTCATCCCAATTACCTAGGAATTCCAAGGTACACGCTCTCAGCATATCTTCAAGTGTTTGTATCGTCCGTTCGCTCTGAACATCAGTCTGCGGATGGTAAGCTGTACTTAAACACAACTTGGTACCCAATTCCTCTTGTAGACTTTTCCAAAATCGTGAGGTGAAACGGCTATCACGATCCGACACAATCGTTAGCGGAACTCCGTGAAGCCTCACAATTTCCTTCACATAAGAATTCGCAAGCTTTTCCATAGACCATTTCTCGTTGGCCGCTATGAAATGCGCACTCTTAGTGAATCGATCAACGACCACCCAAATCATGTCGTGACCATTCTTTGTTCTAGGTAGTTTAGTGACGAAATCCATAGCAATGTCTTCCCACTTACCCATAGGCACAGGTAAAGGTTCTAAACTCCCGTATGGTTTCGGATGTTGTGCCTTGACTCTTGCACAGGTCACACACTCTGCCACATACTTCGCAATGTCGAGCTTCATCGTCGGCCACCAATAATAGTGTTTCAGGTCCCTATACATTTTTGTGCTACCGGGATGAATCGAGTACATGGTTTTGTGAGCTTCTTCCATCAGAAGATCTCTGACTCCTCCTGTCTTAGGTATCCAAATCCGATCTTGGAACACCTTCAGTCCATGACTGTTTATACCAAACACCAACGTTTTTCCCAAACGTCCTCTCTTCGGTTATTCTTCTCAGAAGCTTCGCTTTGAGCTTTCTTTATACTTTCCAAAATAGTCGAGACAACTTCGATTCTCAACGCTCTTGGCCTTCTCTTGTCAAGATTGACTTTCCGACTGAGAGCATCAGCAACAACATTGGCTTTACCGGGGTGGTAAAGTATCTCACAGTCGTAGTCTTTAAGTAGTTCCAGCCAGCGTCGTTGCCTCTTATTCAATTATTTCTGACCAAAGAGATATTGGAGACTCTTATGATCAGTGAAAAGTTTGCACTTCGTGCCATAGAGGTAATGCCTCCATATTTTCAGAGCGAAAACTACCGCTGCCAACTCCAAATCATGAGTCGGGTAGTTCTTTTCATGCTCTTTTAGCTGTCGAGATGCATACGCGATCACCTTATCTCTTTGGGTCAAAACACAACCCAATCCAACCCCAGACGCATCGCTATAAACAGCGAAGTCTTCAACTCCATCGGGTAAAGATAGTATCGGTGCCTCGCATAGCTTCTTTTTTAGTTTCTCGAATGCTTCTTTATGTTTATCACTCCAAGCATAAGTAGCTCCTTTGTGGGTCAAAGTTGTTAATGGGCTAGCGATCGAAGAAAAACCTTGGATAAACCTTCGGTAATATCCGGCTGATCCTAAAAAGCTTCGAATCTCTGTGGGACTTTTTGGTTGTTCCCACTTCATCACAGCTTCGATCTTCGCTGGATCAACCATTATCCCTTCTTGGTTGACCACGTGACCCAAGAATTGGACTTCACGAATCCAAAAATCACATTTGGAGAACTTCGCGTACAACTTCTCCTTCTTCAAGACTTCCAAAACTTCTCGCAATTGTCTGCCATGCTCCTCTTGGCTTTTCGAATAAATTAGAATGTCATCTATGAACACTATCACAGATTTATCAAGGAACATGTTACAAATCTGTTCATTAAATCCATGAATGCTGCTGGAGCATTGGTTAGTCCAAACGACATAACCAAAAACTCGTAGTGTCCATATCGCGTTCTGAATGCAGTCTTCTCTATATCCTGCTCTCTTTCCTTTAGCTGATGATATCCTGACCTTAGGTCGATCTTTGAGAAATAACTTGAACCTTGTAGTTGATCGAATAGGTCATCAATCCTCGGCAACAGATATCTATTCTTTATTGTTGCTTGGTAATCAATGCACATCCTCATGCTTCCATCTTTCTTCTTTACGAATAACACCGGAGCTCCCCAGGGTGATGAACTAGGTCTAATGAAACCCTTGTCCAATAATTCCTGAAGTTGCATCATTAGCTCCTTCATCTCCGTCGGTGCTAATCGATAAGGTGCTTTTGCAATTGGCGTTGTTCCAGGCAACAAGTCGATACGAACTTCGACTTGTCGATCGGGCGGTAATCCAGGAAGATCTTCAGGAAATACTTCCGGATAATCACACACAACAGGAATATTTTGCATCACCTTCTTTTCCTTCTTAGCATCGATCAAGAATGCTAAGTATGATGTACACCCCTTGGTCAAACATTTTCTGGCTTTCATTAGAGAAATGATTCCAGAATTTACTCTGCGTTTATCTCCGTACACCATAAACGATTCCTTCCCAGGCGGATTCACTTTCACTATTTTCTTCTTGCATAAAATTTCGGCATCATTGGCGCTAAGCGAATCCATTCCCAAAACGATGTCGAAACCATTAAGTTCGATAGGCAATAATTCCTTGTGAAACTTATTCCCATTCAAGTCAATTAAGATGTTTTTCATACGTTGGCTAACAGGTACAAACTTGCCACTAGCAACTTCGACTAATAAAGCATTATCTAGTCTAACAACAGGCAAAGCTAGTCTTCTACCAAATTCATGCGATATAAAGAAGTAGTTGGCTCCAGAATCAAATAAAATTTGGGCAGGCAATTTGTTAACGAGAAAGGTACCTGAAGCGACATCAGCTTCATCTTTAGCAGCTTCCAGTGTCATCTGGAATGCTCTCGCCTTTGGCTTTGGCGGAATGTTAGGTCTTGCTGCTTCCTTCTTTTTCGGACAATCTGTTGAGATGTGCCCCTCCTCACCACAACCATAACAAACATTTTTGGTGAAAGTGCAGTCGTTGGCATAATGCCCTGGCTTTCCACATTTGAAGCATGTGGTTTCCCCGCCACACTTCCCATGATGCTTCTTTTTGCACTTGTCGCACCATTTCGCCTCCACCTTTCCTCCACTTCCTCTCGAACTAGACTTCGAGAATTTACTTTTCTTGCTGGACCCTGAAAATCCATCGATTTTCCTTTTCTCACCCACCTCTGACCTTTCCATACCTTTTTCCCTGATCTGAGTCTCAACATTTCTAGCAGCCCAGATGGCGGCTTTCAATGTAGTTGCTTGCTTAACCATTGGACCATAGTCCGCTGGTAGTCCAAGGGCAATCTTGTTGACGTTAGAAAGTTCTGTAGGCACCAAATATGGGATAAAGTTCATCTTTTCTGTGAAACTTGCAGCGTATTTAGTAACGCTCAACTTCCCTTTCTTCAAATTCTGAAACTCATTACTGATTTCCAGAAGGTCCTGCTCGGAGCAGTATTGCAGTTTTAGTTGTTCCACAAAGTCTTCCCAAGACATTTTGCTTGCTTCTCCCTTGGGCATAGAGTCAGCTAACAGCTTCCACCAACTCAACACGCCAGATTTTAGCAGAGGGATCGCAAGAGCGGTCTTCTGCCTGTTGCTGCATTCGCAACTTTCAAACACAGTCTCCATTTCGGAGACCCAATCCATAACTTGCACCGGCGTCGGGCTTCCGGATAGACATGGTGGTTTGGATGCCATTAAATCCTTATACTTGCACCCACGACCATCATTTCCTCCATACTGGTTATTGCGTCTAACCACTGGTTGTTCGTCTTGACCAATGATTCCACTAAAGTTTTCTCCTTCAGACTGCCCTCCATTCTCCTCGGGCTCTTCCGCTTGAATTGACGGTTCTTCACGATGCTGCCTAAGCAGGCGTCTTGTTTCTTCCATCTGACGATCCAACATCATTTGAATCATCATTTGTACACCAGCCATTGTTATCGGCTCAGGTGCATCAGCTACGACAGGTACTTGTTGATTTATAGGCGGTTGATTCCTGTTTTCATTAGCATTTCCAACTCCGCTTCTTGTTCTCACCATTTTTGATCTATACACCAAATAATTTCACCTTATTACTCCAAACGATTACATGCTAGTTCTAATATCGTATACATACGCTTAGAATCCTAAACACATAAACCTTCAGATCCGGTTGGCAACAAACCGTAGATCCGAACAATTAATATCATGTATGGCAACATATAACATTTAGCACATAAAAGCATTTTAGGCAACTTTCCTAAAATAAACTAGTGCTCGTGTCTAAAATTTATTAGACACACATCTCACAATCTCCACTTAGCATCCTAAGTTTAAGTCTAGAAATCCTACAAATTCCTAGTTCGCTTAAACTAATGTTCTGATACCAACTGTGACATCCCCAAAATCTCGGCCAGAAAAGACCGATTTCATTTATGCTTTTTAAAACATTTTCAGAGTAAATCCGTTTGATTTTAAAAGAGTTGCGGAATTTGTTCCCAAAAACAAAACATGATAAAATAGATATTTATCAAGACATTTCATAAAGAGATATGATTTCATTTCATAATCAAAAGTCGGGATGTCATGTTCGGATACAGATCATAAAGCATAAACGATGATATTACAAGTCGTTCAACCAATATGTACATATACAGACTTGTAAACAAAACAACTTGATGTTCGACCATATTAAGCTCTTGCGCCACTTCCTATAAAACAAATCAACTGAGTGGGTCAGGCTTGGGAGCCTGGTGAGCATATAGGGTTTTCAAACCCACAATAATTATATTTAATTTCAACATTTAACAATAAACCCGATTACCCATTCCCGTTATCCTCACCTTACGTTCCTAAAAATAACGTCTATTATAAGGAACTTATTTCAGGATTTTTCATCGGGACGGACATTACCGCAGAGGGGCTTCCTCAACAGTAAGTATCCTAAAGGCAACCATGTGGGGGACAGAGTACACCGGTGAACACGTCGTTCACAACACCTACAGGTAATGAGCCTGCTAGTCTTCCACAGGACAGTCTAGAATAGTCTGTGGTCGTCATCCATACTCTATTGAATGACTAGAATAACACCAATAACACCGAGGCCTCTCATCTGTTTATTACACACCGATTATCTACCCATGTTCTACCTAACATATTAGTAGATAAAATATACATTTTTATACATTGTTTAAAAAAAACCTGTATAGCATGCTTTAATCAATACATATTCCACATAACAGATGAGGCATACACACATAACACGTATTTCATAGAGAATATATCAGATCTATGAGATAGAAGAGAGTGAATCTACATTCACACATATAACCACAAAATAATTACACGTATCACGTATTTTATATTAAATACTTCATAATATTGCGTTGGAAAGAAAATAACTACACACTCACTTGATCAGAAGATGATCCGACAGCACTACGACTTACAGAAGTGGTGTCTCTCCGTAGATCTGGAAGATCTTCCCAAAAACCGGGCTCCTCGCGGGCAGGGCTTCGGCTCGGAAATAACGCTCTTCGGGATCCTCGGGGCTTCGGATCTTGCTTCGGGGCTCGAGAAGATTACCGGGGCTTCGGGGTACAAACGGCACGCAAAACGAGGCAAAGGACTAGAGATAATAATGGAATTTGCAAAGGAAACTCGGATGCCTTCGGATCTCCTTTTATAGGTGCTGAACCCTCGCACGTACGCGGGGCGTACGAGGCTACGCGGGGTGTACGCCTCGGTGGTCGTCAGCGCTTACGTCATCGGTCCATCTACGTCGTTGCATACGACTCACTACTCCGTAGAACTCGAGTGCCCTACGCTGTACGCGGGGCGTACAGCAGTACGCGGTGCGTACTTCGGACGGACCAGTTGATCTCTCTTCGGATAATATCGGATGTTAAATTAAAAATAAATATTAAATATTTATTAAACTTCAAAAATTCATATCTCATTCATACGAACTCCGTTTTCGACGTTCTTTATATCCACGCGAAGGTGAGACTACGGTCTACAACTTTCATGTAGACTCCATCGGCTAATTTTGACTTTTATTTTTATTAATTATTTTTAGGAGGTCGGGACAGAAAATTTCGTTATAAAATCATAACTTCTTCGTCCGACGTCCGTTCTCGCCTATCTTTTCATCGTTTCGCTACTAACAACGAGATCTTCGATTCTCATTTAGATTGTTTCGGCTAAAAACTGCTCGATCTCAAATCGAGTATTCGGGCTGCATACTGCCATGTCGAAACTTTAGAAAATCATAACTTCCTCATACGAAGTCAGATTTGGGCGTTCCTTTTATGCACGCTCTCGGTTTAACGAAATCTACGACTTTCATTTAGATCGCTAAGGCTAAATATCGCTCTATCTTAAATTCATATTTTACGTCACTCGGCGTCGTGCCGGTTCTGTCTCGAAACTTCGACAGGTCATAACTTCTTCGTTATAACTCGGATTTTGGCATTCCTTATATCTCCGGAATCCTTGTTTCAACCACTACAACTTTATGCAAAGATGTTGGGCTTATATCACACTTTAATTTTGACGCTTATTTTATTCTTAATTCATTAAGAAAATACACACATAAATCACATAATTCAAATAATTCACAAATAATACATTTTATTATTTCGAATTGGGGTTACAAAGGTTAACCTAGGCTATTACATTGATAAAAATGGCAAGCCCAGAAACACGGGCGTTACATTATCGAGGGGCCCACATATATCGGTTTTATCCCTCCAATGGTAAAAGGAATGGGTAAACTTCGACTCATATGCTTTTCCTACTACTTGTTTAATCATACACAAAGGCACCTTTTATAACATCAAGTTACTGATGCGTTTTCGTGCAATCAATGTATAACCAACTCATAGTCAACAAGTCATATCTCTAGGTTTGAAGAATATAAGATATTATCATCTCATGATCACTTGTGATAAAATCCATGAAGTGATTCAAATGAGCGTGCGTTTAATCCAATCCTCGAATGTCATTCCATAAGCATTCATGAATGTTGTAGCAACTCTTGCTATGTCCAACACCTTAGACATCTACAAGCCAACTTCATGATAATCTTGATTCATATCTACTTCCAACATATGACTGATTGTGGAGAATTTGAATAACTTAGTTATTCGGGAAGTCAAAACATGCAAAGTGAAACACAAGAATAATCAAATCCAAGATGGCCCCAAGCACCTTTGAGAGTAAATAGAACACCTTTTATTTAAACACCATATTGATTACTCATTATTCATTGTACAATGTTTCAAATAATCAACTTTATACTTGAATCAAAACAATAGTCATGACATGCTCCAAGAATGCACACTATGTTTGTCGAAACAATAGTTACGCCATACACCAAGTATGCACACTATGTTTGTCTATGATCCTTACTTTGTGGAATAGATCAATTGAACATAATTCCAATGATTCTGATTTCATAATCCAAAATCCTTATCGTAAATGTAAGAATTCTAAATTCCTGCCATTTACCGAAATTTGTTAGATTCTAAACTTACATGCATTGATCCTCTTGTAATGACTATGCACAAAGTCACAAAGACTTGTCAACAGACATTACAGAGTATTCCAATGGAGATCAATTCCATGGCAATGAAGTCTCAAATTCAAAGTACATTGCTTTGAACATCCTTCTTGCATTTAGTTTTCTAATCTTACACAGATTTAATGGATAACTTCCACTTATGAAACATTTCCATATTCCCATTCTGACTATCATTTCTGAATAAGAGTTGCCTCCTTTCAGAATATGTCAATACGGTCCTTTCCAAAAATCTACACCATACTTCATATTGTCCCTGACCAACCAATCTTTAGTAAACCTTAGATAATCCTTGACAATTGCTTAATCAATTTTAGTTATATCCAATTCTAGACCTTTTCCCCTCTTAATGCCCTAGGCATTTGGAAAATTTAGAAAGGATAAATATTATATCACATGTAATCGAACCTATATCTGAAGCTTATGGGACACGATTCATGATGTCTCACATAAAGACATGATCCTAGATCAGTCTTTTGCTACAATATTTTTTATTTGCCATTTTTCATAATTCGACTATGAAGAGGGATGTCGTAATCATAATCGAATTTGAGAACACAATATATATAGAATTTCCTTAAGTTGAACCATTCCAACATAAAATTCATATATATGTGTATATATATATATATATATATATATATATATATATATATATATATATATCCTTGACTAAAGATGATTAAAATCTCAATCTAAGCTTTTAGAATTGAAATGAAGTATAATTTCCTCTCCATTAATTATAGAAAAACAACTTTTCCTAATTGAAACTTTTGTTTTCTATAATTAACATTCCTAACTTGCAACACTTATCATAATTATCATGCTCCCAGTAACATGATAATTGTTAGCATAACACTTATGCTCCCACTAGCTTTGACATGTATCTAGAAGTCAGCTGGACTTCTAGAAATCAATACTTTATTGACTTTCTTACCAAAGTTCAGATTTCTGATACAAGATGCTTTGATAAAACTTTATCAAAATCATACACCTTTCCTTAGATAGCTCACATGTGTGTCTAAACAATTTTAGAACTATGAAAAGGGATGTCGTAATCATAGTCTCAATTATTTAGACCTTTACCATTTCTCACAAGTCCAAGTTAGTTTGTTGGTTAAGCACACACGCTCCACTAACGAATTTGAGAATGCAAATATCACAATTGATATCTACTTAAAACCTACTTAGTGAACGCGTTTCCTTACCATCATTTTCATGAATTGGAGAGAAACCTTATGACACTTAGATTTTATGGTGTATGTGTTCCTATCCATGTGAATTTTTCAAAACCATAATTACTAGAAAAGGTTAGTGACAAATCCAAATTCATATGGACTGAACTTGTGTAATCTTAAATTCTTGCCATATAGCAGCACAAGGGCCTGCCATTGCTTCCCAGTAGTTATGCAAACAACTGAGCACTTGCAAAACTCAGATGCATAGTCAACTTTAACTGGAATGGGCACATAAATAGGAATACATCAACACGATAGGTTATAAACCTCAAGTCGTGTGCTAGTGATAAAGTACAGGTTTTATTCTTGATTAGTTCTTGAAACTCTTTCAGGATCTTTAAGACTCTCATTGTCCTCTTGACATATAAGACTCTCTTTCCAAGAACCATTCCTTGACATACAAATATTCAAGAGATAGTGCAGATTCTTTATCAAGAAAAACACTTCACCCAATTAGACTTAGTTGGTCTTTGTTTTATCAAAAACATCACAACTTAACAATTTAAAATGTACAAGAGTAGAAAACCTTTTACTCTACATTTGACAAGTGTTATAAACCTTCTTTAACATATGTCACTCAAATTACAATCTTGGAGTATGACTCTAAGAATTGTTTTGGAACGAAGTATGACTCATTGTAACACCCCATTCCTGGTACGTATTTATTTTGATTAAATGTTTTTTTGGAAGAGCTACTCGGCAAGTTGTAGCCCTAACTCGCCGAGTAGATGTCAAGATGGATGCGGGCTTTAAGTGATCTACTCAGCGAGTCCACGCCTGGACTCGGCGAGTAGGCCAATCAGGAGGAGACCCTAATCCTTAGGGTTTGCACCCTATTTAAACGTCCTTATAGCCCCATATCAGCCTCCATCACCCTCAGAGCATTCCTTATCGAAACCCTAGCCTCCATTGGTAAGTTTGAGTGATTGTTGCCTTGTGAAGGGACTTTTGGGGCACTTTGGAGCAAGTGGAAGAAGGGAGAGGTTGAAGAGGTCAAGGAAGGGGACTTAGATCCAGAACACATTCATTTGTGGTCATCCATTCTGGTAATAAAGTTTCCATCTTGATTATTGATTTATTAGATCTTGTTTGTCCCTAAATTGTTGCTTTTAAGCCCTAAAACCCCAAATCCATGAAGAGAAACCTTATGGTTGGGTTATACTTCAGATCTGGACTCTCATTACCTTCTTAAAGTGTTAAGTTTCAGTCATATTGGTGATTAAGGTCCCTCTTGAGCTTAGAACCCCATTAAGAGCTTAGTTTGGACATTTGTAGCCTCTAAAGCTATGCATGCATGTAAAGTTTGCAACTTTACGTGATAAGCATGCCCTGGAAGCCTAGATCTGTGGTTTGGAGCCGCTGCATGGCTCAAATAAGGTCTGTATGGAAAAAGGACTGAATGAAATCGGCGAGTAGAACGATGGACTCGGTGAGCTCTATGAAGATAGCCGTGGACTCGGCGAGTTGGATGAGCAACTCGGCGAGTCCGATGAAGATTGCCTTAGACTCGACGAGTTGTTCTTCAAATCGGCGAGTCGGATGAACTTGGACTTAGTATGTATGCATCAAAGAAGAACGCGTAGAGTCTTCGCTAAGCTCGACGAGTAGAAACGGGTATAGAACTAGAACATATGAAAGGGACTCGGCGAGTTGGCGAGCCAACTCGGCGAGTTCGGTCAACCAGGAAGTTGACTTTGACCCGAGGGGGGGGGGGTAAAATAGTCATTTTACCCTAAGATTAGTTACCAGTATTTGACTTAGTGTTTATGGAAATTGTAGCCGGGGAGTTCCGGTTCAGCAGTCAGGCGCTCAGCAAGCAGACTTTCAGCAGCTACTTCGAGGTGAGTTACCTTCTAGTAGCAGTGGGTCTAATGCCACAATGTCGGCCCACTAGTAGGAATTGTATGATTAGATGATTGTCTCTGTGATATTCATCTAGGGTCGCCACTACCTGTGTTATGTTTATGTGTTTGTATGATATGATGCTATGTGCTAGTGATAGTAGGGGAGATAGTCCCCAGGTTGCCGGTCGATAGGGCCGAAGGGGCAGTCATGCCCAGCCATGATAAATAGATTTTGTGATACGTATTATGTGGTAGTGGTAGGGGGTGAAATAGTCCCCAGTATCCGGTCGAAAGGACCGAAGGGGAGACCAGCACCCAGATATGCTAGTCAGTATCCGGTCGAAAGGACCGAAGGGGAGACCAGCACCCAGATATGCTTGTCAGTATCTGGTCGAGAGGACCGAAGGGGTAGGTTGGGCACCCAGATATGCCTGACAATATTTGTATGTTATGTGGTTATTTTGGTATGCGGTACATGGGGGAACTCACTAAGCTTCGTGCTTACGGTTTTTAGTTGTTGTTTCAGGTACCTCTTCAGTCAAGGGGAAGGAGCTGGCGTGGTAGCGGCATATCACACACACACTCTTGTTTTTCCGCACTATGAGACATTCTGGGATTTGTACTCTGATATTATTATGATTTACGTTCTGGTTTACAAACGTGAAACATGTTTTATTAAATGATATGGTTGAATGATATTGTGTTACAAATGTTTTGCAAATCACTTAATTAAAAATGAAATTTTTGGTCCATAATTTTTGGGATGTTACAAGTTGGTATCAGAGCCCTGGTTTGAGGGATCCGGACACACCTTCAGGGGTGTCTAAACTCAAATCAAGGGATTACAAGATTTTGGAAAAGAAAAATGTTTTCTAAAAGGTTAGGTAAAGAATTTTAAGAAGGAACAAAGTGTGTGATGTGCGCGAACAAAGTGTGTGATGTGTGCGACCGGCCGAGCTCAAGTAAGTATTCCCCAATGTACCCATACAAGTTTATGTATGTTTATTAGTTTCAGTAGAACATCATGCTAGAATAGGACTAAGGATCTAGGAGTGATGCTTTATGTGCCTGCTTAGTGTGCTTCGGTATATGAAAATTGCATGCTAGGATTGAGTAGACAGTAGTAGGATAGCATGTTTGGGTTATGCCTGATAACATGAGCTTAGCATTGTATGCTAGTACAGCTTCCCATTATGAGGATAGAATTGCCAGAGTAGTCTCCTATGTCTGAATGATGCTTTCTTTGTGCTTTGTGGGACTCAAAGTGATGGGAGTTAGCCATTAGGTGAAGGCGTCACGTCACATGCGAACATGGTTGAATAATCTCAGAGTACTAGACTTGGCCCTATTGTACAGCTCTTGTCTGAGTCTAACCGTTTAGGGACGAGCCTTTTACTTGAAGGATTATCTGAGCCTCGCCGCATGTGATGGTATTCAGGTGATGGCTAATTGACATCGCAAGGAGGCTTTCAGCAGCTGAGGACTGGATCAGGTATAGCCAGAGAACTCCCTAGGGCATGCCTAGGATGGGAGTAGCAGAGATTATTAGCGGTAATAGTGACTTGGTGGAGTCAAGGCAGTACTTGAGGAAAGTACGGATAGATGTGGAAGGTAGTATGGGCCCGTACTACTGGAAGCAGAGGATCCGTACTCGATTCAAGGAAGTTGAGATGAGATCAGGAAACATGTGGTAGTAGTGATTCCTCGAGATATATCAGTGTTCCTGACATTTATTATGTTGTGTTTCAGAATGGTGGTATTACGCCCCAGACCAGCAGTTGGCAGTTCAGGAGAGGGATCACGTTCGGGATCAGGTTCCGAGCCGGTGGATGAGGGGCTACACGATTTCATCACGTCAGAGATCACCAGGGGCATCCTTGAGTCGACCCACATTATCTTCGGGTCGATCACCAGGGGCATCCTTGAGTCGACCCACATTATCTTCGCACACTGTCCTTTAAGGACTTCAGGGGCAGTGGTGCGCCGGATTTTCATGGGGCGAAGGACCCCATAGCTGCCAGGCGATGGATTGCATACATTGAGTTTGCACAGTTGACTAGCTTATGCCCTGAGGGGCCGAAGGTGAGACTTGCAGCAGGATGTTTGAGGGATCGAGCTAGGGATTGGTGGGAGTCCGTTGGTGACTCGTTGGGAGCCTCGGTTGTCAAGGCTATGACCTGGTCGGACTTCGTGACCAGGTTCAGGGCAGAGTTTACACCAGCTATCGAGCTTCAGCAGCTGGCCAGGGAGTTTTTAGATATGAGGCAGACGACGAAGACTGTGGAGGAGATCACCGCCAAGTTCCGGGAGAGGGCGTTGTTGGTGCCCTAGTACGTGGGTGATGAGGATATGAGGAGGACCCGCTATCATGACATGTTACGAGCTGATATTCGAGAGGACGTCAGTTTTTCAGCTTGCCCTACCCTGAACTCTATGATTGCCAGGGCAAGGGAGAGGGAGATAGAACTGGAGAACATCCGGAAGAGGAAAGCGGAAGAGGGTCATGTTATGGGGTCTTCGGGGAAGAAGCCCAAGGGACCAGATGCGGGGCCGAAAGGCCAACAGGGGCGGGGCCGCTGCAGGAAATGCGGCAAGGCACACGAGGGAGCGTGCAAGATGGGATCGTCAGGCTGCTATAAGTGCGGCAAGTCAGGGCACTTCAGTAGGGATTGTACCGCCCCTACGCCTGTGATACAGACGTATGAGTTGCTATGTTTCCATTGCAACCAAAGGGGCCACAAGAGGGCCAGTTGCCCCCAGTTGACAGCAGCATCGGCGCCAGTAAAGGCGCCAGCTCCAGCGACCCTGCGGATCATGGATGGCTGGCAGGGCAAGGCAGAGGCTCCAGTGGTGAGGAGCCCGGCATTTTAGCTGACTACCGAAGAGGCACGCGCCGCATCCGATGTGGTGACGGGTATGGTTCTTTTCCCTCTATTTTATTTATATGATGTTATGATATTGATGTGTGCTATGTGTATATGCATTAGGATCGTTCCATGTGAACAGTATCCCAGTTCAGGTATTGTTTGACTCGGGTGCCACCCGATCGTTTGTTTCTCCTGTGCTTAGCAAGAAGTTTTCTGAGTCTTCGGGCATGTTGGATTGCCCTCTAGAGGTAGAGATTGCCGATGATCAACCGGTGCGAGCATCAACGGTGTTCAGGGATTGTGTTCTAAGGTTGTTGGAGGAGCGCTTTTTGGTGGACTTGGTTCCCATTCCGTTGCGTGGGAACAAGGTGATCATAGGCATAGATTGGTTGAGCCCTAATGGGGCAGTGATAGATTGCGTACAACAGCTGGTGCGGATCAGAACCCCAAGTGGGAGAGAGTTGGTGATCAATAGTGAAAGGCTACAGCGTGGACCCACAGTATGTTCAGCAGCGAGAGCTAAGCGCTACCTTTAGCAAGGTTGCGCGGGATATGTCGCGTATGTTATGGATACATGGGAGGCGGGTAGGGCGACGATGAGCGAGGTTCCAGTGGTACGAGACTACGCAGATGTGTTCCCATAGGAGCTTCCTGGGATACCTCCGGAGCGTCAGGTAGAGTTCAGGATCGACCTAGTCCCCGGTGCGGCTCCAATAGCCAAGGCACCGTACCGGTTGGCTCCTCCAGATATGCAGTAGTTGTCTACACAGTTGCAGGAGCTGCTACACAAGGGATTTATTAGGCCGAGCAGTTCACCTTGGGGAGCCCCGATTTTGTTTGTGAAGAAGAAGGACGGGTCACATTGGATGTGTATAGACTATCGGGAGTTGAACAAGGTGACGGTGAAGAACCGTTACCCACTCCCGAGGATTGATGATCTCTTTGACCAGTTATAGGGAGCATCTTGGTTCTCCAAGATCGATTTGTGTTCAGGTTACCATCAAATGAGGGTCAGAAAGGGGGATGTGTGCAGAAGACCGCGTTTCGGACGCGTTATGGCCATTATGAGTTCGTGGTGATGTCGTTTGGGCTCACCAATGCTCTTGCCGCGTTCATGGACCTCATGAACTGCGTGTGCAGACCGATGCTGGATCGGTCTGTGATAGTTTTCATCGATGATATTTTGGTTTACTCCAAGACATAGGAGGAGCACGAGGAATATCTGAGAGAGGTTTTGGAAACCCTAAGGAGGGAGAGCTTGTACGCCAAGTTCTCCAAGTGCAAGCTTTGGTTGCGCGAGGTGCAATTCATGGGGCACCTTGTCAACCCGAACTGTATACTGGTTGACCCGGCCAAAATAGAGTCTGTGATGAAATGGGAGATTCCGAAGTCTCCATCTGAGATTCGGAGTTTCCTGGGTTTAGCGGGCTACTATCGGAGATTCATTCAGGACTTCTCCAAGATAGCTGTACCCCTGACACGGTTGACTAAGAAAGCCGTAGTCTTTCGATGGGGGCCTGAGCAGCAGGCAGTATTCGAGGTTCTGAGACAAGGATTGTGCAAGGCTCCAATCTTAGCCCTGCCAGAGGGCGTAGAAGATTTTATGGTATATTGTGACGCGTCCATTTCGGGGTTGGGCGCGGTGCTGATGCAGAGAGGGCACGTCATAACCTACACTTCGAGGCAGCTGAAGCCTCACGAGGCGAACTACCCGACGCATGATTTAGAGTTGGGGGCAGTGGTCTTCGACCTCAAGATTTGGCGACATTACCTCTACGGGGTTCGGTGTACCATTTACATGGACCACAAGAGTTTGAGGTACCTCATGGATCAGCCGAATTTGAACATGAGGCAGCGTCGATGGCTTGATGTGGTGAAGGATTATGATTGTGAGATCCTTTACCACCCGGGGAAGGCTAATGTGGTGGCCGATGCGCTTAGCCGCAAGGCGGCGCCGATCAGGGATATTTGCATGCGGATGACAGTGGTGACTCCGCTTTTGGAGCGGATTCGGGAGGCCCAACAGGAGGCCCTAAAGGAGGAACCTCGGAAGAGTGAGCGTATAGTGGGTCAAGTTTCCTCTTTCGACTATGACAGCAGGGGATTATTGACATTACACCGCAGGGTATGGGTGCCATACCTCGAAGGCGTGCGCCAGATTTTGATGGAGGAGGCGCACAAATCCCGATTCTCCATTCATCCCGGGGTGACAAAGATGTATAGGGATCTTCGTCTGGACTATTGGTGGCCCTGCATGAAGAGGGATGTGGCTTGGTTCGTCGAGCGGTGCTTGACCTGCAGGAAGGTCAAGGCTGAGCATCAGAGAACGCACGTCAAGATGCAGCCATTGGAAATCCTGTTGTGGAAGTGGGAGGATATTACGATGGATTTTATCACAAAGCTTCCCAGGACCGCGCGAGGAGTGGATTCTATATGGGTCATCGTGGATCGATTGACCAAGAGCACCCATTTTATTCCGATTCAGGAGAGCATCTCAGCCGAGAAGTTAGCCGACATCTATATCAGGGAGATAGTGGTGCGGCACGGAGTGCCAGTGTCAGTGATTTCAGACAGAGCTGTGCGTTTTACTTCCAGGTTTTGGAAGAAGTTTCATGATGAGTTGGACACTCGTCTGCATCTTAGCACTGCCTTCCACCCACAGATGGATGGTACGAGTGAGCGGACCATCCAGATTCTTGAGGATATGTTGTGGGCATGCGTGCTAGATTTTGGTGGCAGTTGGGATACGTATCTTCCGTTAGCAGAATTTTCGTATAACAACAGTTACCATGCGAGTATTGACCGCGCTCATTTCTAGATGATCTACGGGAGAAAGTGTAGGACCCCGATTTGTTGGGGCGAGGTCAGTCAGTGTGTATTTGGGAGCACCGAAGTGGTGCTCAAGACGACAGAGTTGATCCAACAGGTTCGTAGTAGACTGCAGACTGCGCAGAGTCGGCAAAAGAGTTACACCAACAGAAGGCGTTCAGACTTGGAATTTCAGATGGGTGACATGGTCCTCCTGAAGGTATCACACTGAAAGGGTGTCATTAGGTTCCGGAAGAGGGGCAAGTTGGGCCCCAGGTTCATTGGTCCGTTTAGGGTTTTGGCCCGGGTGGGTCGGGCCGCCTATCGATTAGATCTTCCAACAGTGCTTAGCCAGATCCACAACACTTTTCATGTTTCTCAGTTGAGAAAGTGTTTGGTGGACGAGTCAGTAGTTGTACCCTTGGAGGATATTTAGGTTGATAGCAACCTGAATTATATCGAGAGACCAGTTGTGATCTTAGATCGAAAGGCGAAGACCTTGAGGAACATGGTGGTTCAGTTGGTGAAGGTGCAGTTGCAACACCGGAGGGGTTCAGAGTGGACGTGGGAGGCGGAGGAGGAGATGAGGGAGCACTACCCAAAGTTGTTTCTAGAGACAACAAACTTCGAGGACGAAGTCTAAGATAAGTGGGGGAGAATTGTAATGCCCCATTCCTGGTACGTATTTATTTTCGTTAAATGTTCTTTTTGGAAGAGATACTCGGCGAGTTGTAGCCCTAACTCGCCGAGTAGATGTCATGATGGATGCGGGCTTTAAGTGATCTACTCAGCGAGTCCACGCCTGGACTCAGTGAGTAGGCCAATCAGGAGGAGACCCTAATCCTTAGGGTTTGCACCCTATTTAAACGTCCTTATAGCCCCATCTCATCCTCCATCACCCTCAAAGCATTCCTTATCGAAACCCTAGCCTCCATTGGTAAGTTTGAGTGATTGTTGCCTTGTGAAGGGACTTTTGGGGCACTTTGGAGCAAGTGGAAGAAGGGAGAGGTTGAAGAGGTCAAGGAAGGGGACTTAGATCCAGAACACATTCATTTGTGGTCATCCTTTCTAGTAATAAAGTTTCCATCTTGATTATTGATTTATTAGATCTTGTTTGTCCCTAAATTGTTGCTTTTAAGCCCTAAAACCCCAAATCCTTGAAGAGAAACCTTATGGCTGGGTTATACTTCAGATCTGGACTCTCATTACCTTCTTGAAGTGTTAAGTTTCAGTCATATTTGTGATTAAGGTCCCTCTTGAGCTTAAAACCCCATTAAGAGCTTAGTTTGGACATTTGAAGCCTCTAAAGCTATGCATGCACGTAAAGTTTGCAACTTTACGTGATAAGCATGCCCTGGAAGCCTAGATCTGTGGTTTGGAGCCGCTGCATGGCTCAAATAAGGTCTGTATGGAAAAAGGACTGAATGAACTCGGCGAGTAGAACGATGGACTCGGCAAGCCCTATGAAGATAGTCATGGAATCGGCGAGTTGGATGAGCAACTCGGCGAGTCCGATGAAGATTGCCTTAGACTCGACGAGTTGTTCTTCAACTCGGCGAGTCGGATGAACTTGGACTTAGTATGTATGCATCAAAGAAGAACGCGTAGAGTCTTCGCTAAGCTTGACGAGTAGAAACGGGTATAGAACTAGAATAGATGAAAGGGACTCGGCGAGTTGGCGAGCCAACTCGGCAAGTCCGGTCAACCAGGAAGTTGACTTTAACCAGGATGTTGACTTTGACCAGGGGGGAGGGTAAAATAGTCATTTTACCCTAAGATTAGTTACCAGTATTTGACTTAGTGTTTATGGAAATTGTAGCAGGGGAGTTCCGGTTCAACAGTCAGGCACTCAGCAAGCAGACTTTCAGCAGCTACTTCGAGGTCTGGTACCTTCTAGTAGCAGTGGGTCTAAGGCCACAATGTCGGCCCACTAGTAGGAATTGTATGATTAGATGATTGTCTCTGTGATATTCATCTAGGGTTGCCACTACCTGTGTTATGTTTATGTGTTTGTATGATATGATGCTCTGTGCTAGTGATAGTAAGGGGAGATAGTCCCCAGGTTGCGGGTCGATAGGGCCGAAGGGTCAGTCATGCCCAGCCATGATAAATAGGTTATGTGATACATGTTATGTGGTAGTGGTAGGGGGTGAAATAGTCACCAGTATCTGGTCGAAAGGACCGAAGGGGAGACCAGCACCCAGATATGCTAGTCTGTATCTGGTCGAAAGGACCGAAGGGGAGACCAGCACCCAAATATGCTAGTCAGTATCCGGTCGAAAGGACCGAAGGGGAGACCAGCACCCAGATATGCTATTCAGTATCCGGTCGAAAGGACCGAAGGGGAGACCAGCACCCAGATATGCTAGTCAGTATCCGGTCAAGAGGACCGAAGGGGAGACCAACACCTAGATATGTTAGTCAGTATCCGGTCGAGAGGACCGAAGGGGTAGGTCAGGCACCCAGATATGCCTGACAATATTTGTATGTTATGTGGTTATTTTGCTATGCGGTACAATGGGGGAACTCACTAAGCTTCGTTCTTAGGGTTTTTAGTTGTTGTTTCAGGTACCTCTTCAACCAAGGGGAAGGAGCTGGCGCGGTAGCGGCATATCACACACACGCTCTTGTTTTTCCGCACTATGAGACATTCTGGGATTTGTACTCTGATATTATTATGATTTATGTTCTGGTTTACATACGCGAAACATGTTTTATTAAATGATATTGTGTTACAAACGTTTTGCAAATCACTTAATTAAAAATGAAATTTTTGGTCCATAATTTTTTAGATGTTACACTCATCCTCTTGATTTAACCATTTCAACAATTCGTGATTCCTCTTCTTATCCATAGGAATGCACTAAGATGTCCTTAGAGGACCAATTGTGATATGGTTTCTTAATCATTAAGATGATCACAAAACATGATAGTAAAGTACTCTCCCATCTTTTCAGATTTGAGAAGCTTTTATCTTTCTGCCTAATTTGATTCTTCTCATTCGTTCTACCATACGTTGAAACTTTTCCAATGTTTCAGAATTATACTTAAGCTTGTAAGTATAACCATATTTACTAAACTTTAGTAAATCATGATGAATAGTCTTATCGATCTTTGTGGTGGACTTGACCAGTGTACAAGAATGTGTACTCGATCCCTTAGTCCTTCACTTGACTTACATATATATGTGAGCAAAGAATTACTCTTAATTTACCAAAGATTAAAATTCTCATTCATCATACAATACAACTTGCATGATTCCAAGTTTATGTCCAATTGAAACTTGGGTGATGAGAATCTTTCCTTATTTGGTAACTTTAGACACTACCATAAAGAAAGAATCAAATTCATATTTCCATTATTGCTAGAAACATACAAACATCAATTTTCCATAACTGCCATTGCAATGAGATATAAAATAAAACAAAACAAAATTTTATTTATTTATAAAATAAGAAAAAAGCTTTTCCTTACAATGAAACTGTAAATGAAAATTATGCTATTACATATTTCCTAGCAATCTATCATAACCCCTAAGTAGTAGCTCAAAAAATCCGATCTTTGAACCATGCAATTGAAATCCATCTTCGCGATCAGATTCAACATACTCTTCTTTTAAGCTTCCTTTGATTCTTCAAAACATGAAAATGTAACCTAGTCACATCATGTGATAAGAATCTCCAAATAGGAAATTAATAGAGTTAGATAGTGGACTTACATGAAGTAGAGTCATACATTCTGACTTTACAATCCTTATGATTCCTTAGGTAAGTAGGGCAGCTTCGTAACCAATGTCCCTTCCTTTGGCAATAGAAACATATGGACTCTTTGGTAATGGTACATGCGACTATCTCAGACTTAGCCTTTCTCTTTACCATTTGGTCAACCAGGTTGACTATGGTCGACCACTTTCCATTGGGAAGAGAAAGCAATTTTGGATTTCCAATGTTACCATAGTCAATGTCCATGGAAGTTTGGGAAGTCGAAATTCCAATCAAATTTGCTTTACCACTGCTCCAAATCATTGTTGATTCAACAACATCAAGGAAATAGGTAAGATCATTAAGGGTCATGTCATGGTCTGTCATATAGTAGTCCCAAAGGAACTCACTATGTGACTTAAGAAGTGATTGAAGAACCTAGTCAACAACCAACTTCCTCATGACTTTGACACCCAACTCTCCCGACCTATCTATATATGACTTCATCTCCAAGATGTGAGCACACACAGACTTTGCCTGCCAATAGGTCTTGAGTGACCTTGAACTTGTGGGTTAGGGAGAATAATTGGAGGAGGTGGAGGAAGTGAAGTATGATTTCCATGATCCAACCATGGGAAATCATCTTCATTAGGAAAGTTTGTTTCAAGAGATTTGGGAAGGTCATAGTTGTCTGAACCAGACATTTACAATGGGAGAAATTCAAGTTAGTTGATTTAAAGTCCTTAATATAACACCCAATACGAAATATTAAGGCTAGGAGCCAACACAATATTTTATAACTTGGAAGAGGGATGTCGTAATCCAAGCTATAAAATATTTGAAGGTAGGTGAATGACGATTCACCAATTTACACCATGAAAAACGAAATAGGAATTAGGTTTTAATTGGTTTGAAACTCCTAGATCTTTTGAGATTCATTGGACTTTTCAATGGCATGTTTAAATCTTGATAGTGCCCTCTCAAGTTTGTGACTGGGATGCCGAGGATCACAAACAAGGTGTGAATAACCATGCAAATATACTTGGTACTCTTAATTTTTATCACCTAATCGATGTGCCGGTTAACCACACGTGATCCACCGATTTATGATAAACCTTAAGCCACCCTTTTCCAACCTTATTAAATCCAAGTTAGTGTGCCGATTAACCACACGCGCTCCACTAACGACTTAAGCAAGGTGCAAAGTGTAATTTCATGGGTTAACACCAAATTCACCTTTTCCTAATTAACTAAGATTGAGAATTTATAAGTGTTTAGTTACTTAGTATTTGTTGTTATACTTTTAATAAAGGGAGAATTATAGTCCTTGTCCTACCCGTTCGGCTAACGACCCTCCACTAATCAAGGAAGCGGTGGGTGAGAGTGGACACCCATTAAACTGCCATTTTATAGGCAGTAACCTTATACCCCCCTTATAGACCGACTTCGTGAATGAGGCCTACTAACGGTAAGACTGACTTTGTTCTTATACATATATATAACTATTAACTATTAATATTATAATAGTATAAGAGTTGAATTTTAACTTTTAAAATTCTAAGGGTTTAATTTGGAATTAAGGTATTCATGAAGGGAAACTTTAGTAATTCCAAAACTTGAGGGCAAGTTTTGAACAATTCAAAAGACTTTTCAATTCCATAACTTATGAGTTTAAAGTATTTTTTAATGAAAAACTCTTCAAGTTCCATAACTTGAGGACAAGTTATGGAAGAGTTTAAAGCATTTGAAAATGAGACTCTTCATTTTTATAACTTATAGATATCTTATGAGTTTTAAAAATCATAAATGTGATTTTTCATATAACTTGAGGACAAGTTAGAAAAACACATATTATGAACAACATTTAGATCAATTTGGATAAAAAACAAATTATCACATAATTATTCTATTAATCTAAACTAACTCATAAGAACAAGATAATTCAAATCAAACAATTTTCATGAAATTAGCCTAACCAATAAACTAATACATAACATGAATCTATTGACAATTATCTTTGAAATTGGATTAGCATGAACATTACCACATCAAAAATAGGTTTACAATTTCAAAAACAGCTCAGGGTAATGTTCCTAGTCCAATTCCAGCCAAAAAACTCGAATATATGCTGTCAGGGGGTCCAACTTGTCGAGTGCATGAACCAACTCGATGAGTTGGATGAATTTGCACATGGACTCGTCGAGTCCCCTGTCCAGACAGCAAAACATTTGATTTTTCCAACTTTTTTCAGCAAATTGCATCAAGTATAATTGAAAACAAGCCTAGGCTCTGATACCACTGATGGGTTTTGAGCATTCTAACACTCTTATGGTGTACATGCAACGCTATAAACCTTGGATCTATGTTTTCTCTATTATACATACAAATATTCAATATTCCAAGGTTTCATCCTAAATAGCATAATATGAGGTATATACAATACAAGAATCTAGTAGAATGACATACCTTTTACTTGTGGTTGATTCCTTGGAGCTTCAAGAGCCTAGCACCAATAATGTAGATGCCTTAAGTGGAATCATAAATCACCAAAAACACCTTGGAAAGCTTGAGAGAATAGTAACCACACTAGAAATCGGCACACTCTTGTATACTTAAAAAATAGTGAGGGTTACATCCCTATAAACCCTAATACTCATGACCTTTCATTTCCATAGGATCCATGGGTTAAAAACTCCATGGACTATCCATGCAAGCTTAGCCCAACCTAAATGAACTTGGCTCATCCTATATATAAGAGTCCATATTTAATTAGTTCCTTTTTTATCACTAAATTAATTCTTGATCAATACTAATTAAATAATATGATTCCATATTAATATATTAGAAGTTATAATATATTAATATAAGGGAAAATGACACATACGCCCTATAAAGTTTCTAGGGTTGACCCTTTTAGTCATTTAAGTTTTTTTGTGGCTTTATGAGGGAACCAAGTTGTGAGCAACCTGTCTTTTTAGTCCCCTTTACTTGTTTTAGCCGGTTTAAGGGGCATATAGACAAAACTTGGGGCCCACCCACCCATCTCTCTCTCTCTCTCTCTCTCTCTCTCTCTCTTAAAATTCCACCTATGAATTGAGAATAACCTTTAAAATCAAAACCACACGCACAAGAAACATTACCGATTCGCAAATGCTTTCCTTCTTCAAAATCCTCCATCTTTTTCAAGAATCTGGCGGCATATATACTTTCCTTTTTGATTCGTACATACCAGAATTTTGATGCAAGCTTAAAGGCCTATAGACCACTTGGGATTTAATCCACGGCTACCTTACTATACTTTACTTCTCTCAAATTAAATGAAAAACCTAGTTTGTTGCCCTGAGGCCGGAGATGTTAGTGGCAATCAAATAGGAACCTAGATTGTTTTTCCCCTCCTCACTGGTGCAAACTCTTGCAACCTCTGGTTAGTTTTAGGTTTGATTTCATGGGTTTGTTTTAGGTTTGATTTCACAAGAAACTGGAGTAAATCTCAAACAAAAACAAATTGAATTAATTAACGCACATATTCATTAACAAATATTTGGGATTTTTGGTAGTTTATTCCAGGTTTGAATTCAGTTGGTTTCTTGTGTTTAAATCATCTTCATCAGTATCTCCAAATTCGTGAAATTGAGCTGCCTATTCTTCGCGGATGATTTTAGTTGCTGCTATGGATGTTTAAGTATCAGAAGTGTAAAAGTTGAAGCTTGGACTGGATCCAAAACCTTCAATATCCCCATGTTGTTCCATTTTGATGAAAAATCCAGTAATTTTTTTGGTGAACCAGAGAATCTAAAATCGTCTTCATCGGAAAATGACAATTATTCAATTGAGCGAGAGAGAGAGAGAGAGAGAGAGAGAGAGAGAGATTCAGATGTTGTGGGACCTTTTATTTTTTAATTTATTAAAATATAAAAATAAGTGAGCTTACATAAGGGGGTAACCGGGTTACCCCTTCGTTTTCTCAAAAAGGACACATTAGACCAGACAAAATCAAATTTGTTCCCTTAAAAAGCCACTTAAAAAGTTAAGTGACTAAAAGAGTAAACCTTAAAAACTTTATAGGACGTATGTGTCATTTTCCCTTAATATAAATCATAAACATACTATTCTCAAAAGACTATCCATATAAATTATTCCGGTGAAGTGCAACCCAAATGGACCATGCTACTCTCGGGTCGAATACATACCAATAATAGTTATGGGCTTAGACATCGAACCCAACAAACCCTTACATGATTTTCCCTAAAGTGGCTCATAAACATTCCTCCTTATTCTATTGCTTGTTTCTCTTATCTCATTAACTTGCTTAATAATCAATTCTCTTATAGTAGAGCTTTTAAGAAACTAACAAGTGACCTTTATATAATAACCCAAGGAAATGACGTATCCTTAAGGGATTATGTTATCAGGTTCGGGAAATAAGCCCTAGATATTCCACACCTAGATGTTGCAAAGGTCGTAGAAACTTTCAAGATCAGGCTAATTAAAGATTCTCCATTTTATGAGGATCTTCACATAACCCCATACAAGAAGTTAGACAAAATTAGAAGTAGAGCCCTAAGATTTATTAGGCTTGAAGAAGACAAGAAGATCTATAAGAGGATGAATATATCTTATGATCGTCCCAAAAGGAAGTTAAATATTCCTCCCAAAAATCTTACGAAGCTAAATCCTACTCAAGACTTGAGCAAAGGGTTAATGATCTAGAAGATGAAGGTTATCCCAAGATTTCTGACTATTGTTTCCGTATCAATGTTTTAGGTGTAATTTATGCAATGCAAGTTCTTAGGGACAAGGCAAGATGGCCCAAGAAAAACCACAAGGCATCATGATGGAAAGATAAATCCAAGTGGTGTTCCTGCCAAGAAGATTTTGGCCACCTTACCGAAGATTGCTTTGCCCTCAGAAAGGAAATCAGTTATCTGTTGAGCAAAGGACATTTAAAGGAACTCTTGGGAAGAAAGAAAAGACAAGATCAACCAAAGCGTAAGATTATGAAATTATTCCTCAAAGAATAGCATATCCACATTCAGATACCAATGTAATTAACTTCATCTCTGCGACTCTGACATTTGTGGAACTTCTTATTCTGCAGCGAAGAGGCATGCCGAGAGTTCCAAGATGGAGAAATAATAAAGGCCAAAAAAGAATGAATTTTTGACTAACAAAAGGAGATATCCTTCGATGAAGATGACATGGAAGATGTGCTAGATCCCCATCATGATGGTCTAGTCATAACACTATATGTGAATAATTACTTTTTTCGAAGGATCTTGATTGACGGTGGTAGTTCCGTCAACATCATTCTACAAGAAACACTCAACAAATGAACATCGCAAATTCTAAAAATAGTCCAAATATCTTTGTGTTGGAATAGGTGTCCAAGGTCACACCTGAATTGGTTAATGTTATAACTAAATTGGTATAACTTTATGGAATAAAAGTAAAGTCCTTTTTGAGTTGCCCTAAAAAACAAGAAATAGTTAGAAATGACTTTAGGAGAGAGTTAAAATGATTGGTTAATTTATTATATTATTAATAAATTAATTAGAAATAATTGGAATTAATTAATTATTAATCAGAATTAATCTAAAATTAATTGGAATTAATTAAAGGACCAATTGTTGAATTATAATTGTTCATAACTGAGCAAGGAAGACAATTATATATGGTTCTATAGTCTTCGATGGTTTTAGAGGTTCTAGAATTGATTCTGGAAGCCTCCTATAGATGATAAAGATAACTGCATTGAATAGATTTAATCTAATATTTAATTATTCAAATCAAGTATTATCTTGGAAATACCATAACTATAAATACTACCCTTTGGCTCATAAATTTTATTGCGAATACATTTTGGAATGAGAAATCCAAATTTCTCATCGTCTCTCCTCTCTCCTTTTGATTTCTAGTGTTCTAGGGTTTTAAGCGTGACTCATTACAGATGTTCACACTATTGCTGCTAGCGTTCCATGAACCATTGAAGGTTAAAGGTATAAGTATATGCGATTATACTTTAATTTATGTTTTCTAATCCATTTTATTTTCGCAAATAATATAATAAATTGTTTTTTATAATATGTTGCTATAATGAGCAAATGCCATAGATTTTTAGGTTGCATGTGCCCATAAATTGTTTTATGAATTATGTTGTGTTTTTTTATGTTTTATTGTAACCTATAAAACCCATAACTTTGATCTTTGTGGGATTCGGTGGCGAGACCAAGAACACTATTAGAGAAATCAAGTTGCATATATATATATATATATATATATATATATATATATAGTCAATTCTGTGCAATGCTTTTGTGTTGTTGATTCTTTGTCTTGCTATAATATTATCATAGGTAGGCCCTGGATCCATGATATGAAGGCTATCCCTCGACTTACCATCAATGCATGAAGACGCTAACACCCTGGGAGCGGTTAAGATTAATAATGACCAACAAGAAGCCAAAAATTGCTATACCACTTCAATGAAAAATTCAGCGATACCTAAACATGCATAGAAATTAAAGAAGAAAGCACGAGATGTCTTGGCGATCAAAGATAGTGAAGTAAAAGAAGTATCGCTAACTCCCGAATATACTGAAATCAAAGTGCTACTAGGTACTGATTTTGACAAGATCGTGAGCAATATCTTATCTATGTTCCTAGAAGACATAAAATTAACCTTTGCTTGGAAAATAGATGATATGACATGTATATCCAAAGATATAATAACCCATAAATTAAAATTAACCCATGTTTCAGGCCAATCCATCAGAAGAGAAGAAAGTTTGTTCCAGAAAGAAATTTGATCATCCAATAAGAAGTTGAAAGCTTGCTCAACGCCAAGATGATTCAAGAAATACAATTCCTAAAATGGGTGGCCAATGTGGTAGTAGTCGAGTAGAAAAATGGAAAATTGAGAGTTTATATATATTTCGTAGATCTTAACAAAGCTTGTCCTAAAGTTCCATTTCCTCTTCCAAACATAGATTCTTTGGTTGATGCCACTGCAGGTCATGAAATCCTTACCTTCATGGATGCGTCATCAGGATTTGAACAAATCCATATCAAACCTTAAGACGAAGAAGATATGACTTTCATTACCCCAACACGTATCTATTATTATATAGTAATACCATTTGGACTAAAGAATATTGGTGCAACATATCAAAGGATTGCTATAAAAATGTTCAAAGAGCAACTTGGGAAAACCATGGAAGTCTATATAAACGACATCGTGGGGAAATCCAAGAAAGCCAAGAACCTCCTTTAAGATATTGAAGAGGCATTCAATATATTTGACAAACTCAACAAGAAGCTCAACCCTTATAAATACCATTTTGGGATAAGGGTTGGGAAATTCTTGGGCTACGTGGTTACAGAAAGAGGAATTGAAGCTAGTCCAGAGCAAATCGAGGCTATCTTGAACCTTCAATCCCCAAATTCGACCAAAGATATTCAAAGATTGACAAATAGAGTTGCGACATTAAGCATGTTTATATCTCGGCATCTAAAAGATGAAAAACTTTCTATGATGTTATTAGAAAGAATAAAAAGTTCAAATGGACAACGAAACATGAATAAGCATTTCAAGAGATGAATAATTACTTCTCTTCAACTTTATTGTTAGCCAAACTTGAAAATTGAGAACCTTTGTTCCTATATATGGTTCTATCCAAGAATACAACAAGTGTAATCATGGTAAAGGAACAAGATGGTGCTCAACATCTAATATACTATGTAAGTAAGAGTTTCTTGGATTCTGAGACCAAGTATTCACAGCTTTAAAACTTATCTTATCTTTTATATGTGCTTCAACTAAGTTGCGTATTTATTTTGAAACTCATCCTATTTTTGAGAAAACTAATTACCCAATTAAGAATGTGATGAGAAAGCCAAAGATGTCAAGAAGAATGGCCAACTGGTTTGTAAAATTGAGTACATATAACCTAAGATATGAAACAAGATCTGCTATAAAGTCGCAAGCATTAGCTGGTTTTATTGATGATTTCAGTCCAGATCTTCAACCTAAAGCAGAGAAAGACGTCTAATGGCTTCAAGATATAGAAGAAGCAAAGAAATGGACTCTATTTACTGGTGGGGATTCCAACTCTAAGGGATTAAGTCTTAGATTCGTACTAAAATCTCTAGAAGGGAACATTATACCCCAAAAAAAAGTTATGAATTTCAAGATACCAACAATGAAACATAATATGAAGCATTAATCTTGGGCTTGCAAAATGACCATGGTCTTAGGATTATAGAATTTCAAGTGTATGTTGATTCATTATTTATTACTAACAAATTCAATGGAGCCTATGGAGTTAAAAACGAAAAGCTAGCTTCATATTTGAAGATTGTAAAACAGTTGGACTCTAAATTCCAAGTTTTTGACATAAAACCATGTTGTAAATGACGATCTAAGAGGATGCTTAGGCGCTAGGTAGCCAACAATTGCCTACAATTTTTGCTAGGTGGTCAAATTAGACAGATTCGGTCAACGACTTTCAACATCGGCCTAGATGAGACTAGGTGGCCGAAATTTCCGATTTTTAAAATTTTAAATTTTTTAAAATTTCAAATATTTCACCAAACTTTTCAAATTTTCAAATATTACACCAAAATTTTCAAAATTTAAAGTTTTAATTTTTCAGCATTTCAAAATTTCAAATAATTATTTCATAAATATATTAGTTTTGGAATAATATTTGAATAAATTATATATATATATATATATATATATATATATATATATATATATATATATATATATATATATATATATATATATTTATCCTAAGAAAATAAGTAAATAACCATAAGTTTTTTTTTTTTTTTCATATTTATTAATTTTGTTAAGATATTGGTAATATTTTATTTTAAAAAATTAAATTCTAATACAATTAATGGTCCCCGCCAAGACGAGGATTAATCTCTGCCTAGACCAATTAGTATTTTGACCCCAATCGACCGCCCGAGTACCGCCTAATAACTTTCACAACCTTGCATAAAAAAGGTACCTAAAGAAGATAATACAAAAGCAGATGCACTAGCCAATCTTGGTTTTGCCTTCAATACTCATCCGGACATCAAGATACTAATATCTTATGTCATAAAACCAACAATAGAAGACATCAAGGAAGAAGTGGTTCCTGTTAAAGATCTTAGATCCAAAGACATAAATTTTGAAGTTATCAGAGCTGATGATCTTGGGCCCAAAGTATCAGTACCTTGCATCACATCTTGGACCTTACCCATCTTTCAATATCTTAAATATGGATCTATTCTTGAAAATGAAAAACACAAAAGAACTTTCGAAATAAAATCTTCCAAGTTCAACATAATTGAAAGAACCTTGTTCAAAAAACCAACAGTAGACCCTTATGTGAGGTGTCTTGAAGATGACGAAGCCAAGATCATACTCAAAGAAATCCATGAAGGAGAATGTGGTAACCATACATGGGGCATGCTACTTTTCTCTAATATCTAGAGATCCTTGTACTATTGGCCAACAATGAAGAAGGATGCAATAGAATATGCCCAAAAATGTGATGCATGCCAAACACACAACAACATCTTGCACCAACCAGCCGAACCCCTACATCCAATCAATTCTCCATGGCCATTCATGAGACGGGGCATAGATATTGTTGGAAAACTACCAACAATACTAGGATGTAGAGTCTTCTTGTTTGAATTAAATGATTACTTCTCTACTAGAAGCCGAATCCTTTGCTCAAGTTAGAAAAAAGAAATAATATCCTTCATCAAGAGAAATATCTTGATACAATTTGGTATCCCATCCGAGATTATTTGTGACAATCGATCTTAATTCATAGGAAAAAGAACTCAAAAGGTTTGTACAAGTTGGGGAATCAAGAACATCACATCCACACCTATCCATCCTCAAGCTGGTGGCCAAGCTAAGTCAAGCAACAATATTATTATCAACAATTTGAAGAGAATAATCACAAAAAGAAGAGTAATATGTGATGAAGAACTACACGTAGTTCTTTGGATAGATAGAACCATAACAAAAAACTCCACATGTCAGACCTCATATTCTTTGGTTCTTGGTACAAAAACTATGATTCCTCAAGAGGTTATGATCCTTATAGCTAGGACAAGATTCTACAATCATGAAGAAAATGACAAGAGCTTGGCCGAAGATGTTGACACAATGGATGAACTTACGGATCTTGCCAAGATAAGTATAACAACATACAAAAAAAGGATTACAAAATCCTATAATAAGAACACCAAAATAAAAAGATTATAGGTAAGAGATCTTGTCCTTATAAATGATTTTCAAAATACCGCATAACTTAGTGCATGTAAACTTGCCCCAAAATAGGAAGGTCGTTACCTGCTAAATTTGAAGCTGATAAAGGGCATATTAGCTATCAACCTTAGATGGCCAGGTACTCCCAATATCACGGAACACCATACATCTTAAAGCTTACTTTGCATAGTCCCAAGATCTTTGCCCAAGATACTCATGTATGTTTCATTTTCCAATTTCGATTATCTTTATATATCTTCATCCTAAATATTGACTTAGAATCAGAGGGGTGTGAGCCATGCTAACACCTACCCTTCATCCACTATCCTTTTTTTTGTAGAAATTAAAGATCTTGACCAAGATGTTAGAGATTGATCATCCCTCCTAAGATCCATGGTACCAAGATACCTTATAAGGTTTAAAGACTAACATCTTTCTATGAGATTAGGTTTAAACACCTCACTTGGACGTACAATTTTTGTTTGTAGTAAAAGGATAATGGGATCATCTTACGTTTTAGTAAATGGAAACCCTTTTATTACTTGCTATATGTCAAATCTTAAGCTAAAATCAGTTGAGTGATATGGATGTGTCATACACCTGGAAATTACATCCACTTATGGTTACTACTATCATTCCTAGAGCACAAATTAAGGACAAAGGAAAGAATATTGTAAATGATCAAAGTTATCCAAGTGCATACATTGACTAATATCTAAGGGAGATTACATGGCTATGAAATTTCAAAAAGAGAAAGATGCACAAGATATGAGGTTGTTCCACGAAGAATAAATGAGAGAATGAGCAATGAGAATTAAAGAAGAAAGAAGCGTGGGGGAAGTTCACAAGCTAAACAAAGCTCCTACTAATCCTTAGCATTCAAAATCCAAGATCTTATTAAGTAGGGACATAGTATTGAGGATCAACTTTACCATTCTAAAATCCAAAGACCTTTAGCTTCATGTTTCACAATATTTACATGCCAAATTTTTCCTTATTTTCCATTAGATTACCCCATATATGCATTTAGTTGATCAATCTAAGGCTAAGCGTGAATATATTAAGATGTTTTACAAGACTCGTACGAAACCCATCGAGGAAGTTTTTGTTTCTTCATCGGATCAAACGTTGTACCAAGTTTCCTGTATAAATTCCTAGACATTCTACATGTTTGAGATAACCTGAAAGCATTGACAAAGAATATGCTATCTTTGAAGCTAATTATTTGTTGGTGAATCCTAAGGATCTCCTAACACATGGACTTCACTTCCAAAACAAAGCCTTGAATGACAACCAAGCAATATTTCCTTGCATCAAACTTATAAATTTCATCAAATTTTGCAACCGAGTTCAAATATAGGGACATTAAGCTTTACAAAATCTTATGGGATACTCCTCCCAAGCATCCAAATACAAAATTAGAATACATTGAAACATGTCAGCGAGGACCAACTAATACCTTAAAATTATATTTATCTATATGTCAATCAAAAATAGTCCTAAGGTATTTTTAAGGGTCAATGAAAAACACATGCAATTGGACAAGTATTTGAAGAAAATGATTTATATTTCTCTCTACTCAAAGAAAAGGAATGTGAAGTTGAAGACTTGAATAGTAGGTGAATAGTTATGGTGGATTGCGCTTAAAAGATGGATCGATATAGCTACCAACTTTGTCAACAACTAACATGAGAAGTTGCAACTACGATTACATAGGAAGAAATTATTGTAGCAAGAAAGTGACCTTCACTCATCCAAAGTCATTGTCTCTGTTGAACTGGCAATCTAAAGGATTCCCCTTTATGTACGAAGACTTGAAGAGCTTCAAAGTTATTAGTTGACTTTGTTTATTTTGTGTTTTATATGTAATAGTATAATGTAAGATGTATTTTGTCAAAGTACTTAACTAAAACCTCTACTGGATTCAGCTTATACAAACACATGATGCTTTATTGTCCCATTTATTATGTACAAGTTCCTTTACAAATATGAGCTCTATGATACACAAGAGTAGTCTCGTAACGAAAAGGATGACTATTCTTTTCGTTTAAACATTTTATACATATAGTTCTTCATATGTCTTTTCCTTTCATACCAACTTTACTTCATTTGTTTAATTTCATTTATTATGCAACTAGCATACAATATTTTGACTTAAATGAGGGCAATAAATAAAGTGAAGACGTGAAAACACTACTTTTATGTTATTATTATGTCCTTAATCTTATACATATTGATTTATGTCATTATTCGGTAATGAGTATATGAATAATTATACGTTAATATTCACATTATAATTTATGACAAATGAATAAATGAATAATTGTACGTTTAATATTCACATTAGAATTACAACAATATCACACATATACAAAATTCATACCAGAATAATAACATAAAAGTAGTGTCTTCACGTTTTCACAAAATTATTATGTGCCCTCGAAGATTTTGGTTCGTAGATGGTTGTCTATGTTGCATCTACCTAAAAGTCGTCACTAGCTGAAACGAGCGTATCGAACTTGACTATGGGTGTGTTTGGCTAACTAGTTGGTAGCTGGAAGCTGCAACTTCTATTTATATAGAAGTGTTGGTCGAAAATAGCTGCTAACTTTTATATGCATAAAATTAATTAAAAACTAAAAGTTAAAAGCTCTGAAAGATAGAAAAAACTCTTAAAAGTTCTTTAAAATAGCTTTTAGATTCAAAAAGTTTTGATTAAAATAAAAACTCAATGATTCTACTATCAAACAAATTATTTATTTTAAACATCCTAAGAACTCGTTCCAAACACCCTCCCTTTCATCTATAGTTTAAGAAAAAGAGAAATAATATATAAGCCCCCTTCTTTTCCGTTTATTTATCTTGGCCTTCCGGTGGGGGCGAATATGAAACTTGCCAAAAATTGGAATCCAGTAGTGGAGAAATTTAAGAAGAGGTTATTGAATTGGAAGGTGAAAGCATTGTCTTTTGGTGGTCATCTCACTCTTGTGAATTCAGTCTTAAATAGTTTGCCTTTCTATTATTTTTTGATATTTAGAGCTCCAAGGAAGATCATTCTTATGCTTGATGGTATTTAAAGGAGGTTTCTTTGGGGTGGTGATGGTGAAAAGAGGAAAATAAATTAGTTTTCTTGGGGTTTGGTCACTAAACCTAAGAAAGAGTGTGGTCTTGGTGTGGGTTCTCTCGAGTCGGCTAATTTGGCTCTTCTTGCCAAATGGTGGTGGAGATTAAAAAATGGAGGTAATTCCTTTGGTCTTCATGCATTAAGTCAATCCATAAATTAAAACTCATTGATGATAGACCTATTGCCAAGAATACCATAAAAGGTGTGTGGCTAAGTATATCTTAAATTAATGTTGACTTGCATGGTAAGGGTTTGTCCTTTTCTGAGCTTTTTAAGAGGGTTGTTGGAGATGGTACTGAGACTTATTTTTGGAAAGATGTTTGGTGTGGAGATATTCCTTTGAAAGACTTATTTCTGAATTTGTATGCTTTAGAGACAAACAAAGATTGTCTTGTTTTAGATAAACACAACAATGAGAATGATGTTGGTTCAAGGTGGACTTGGTGTTGGTCCACGCATCTTAGGAGGGGCAGGGAGGCTGCTCAATTTTCGGATTTAATTGTTTTGCTTGACAACTTTCAGTTTGCTGGTGGAACGGACAACTGGCGTTGAAATGGTGATGGTGCTAGTGATTTTCCTGTTAAAGCGCTTCGTGCCTTGATTGATAAACATGATAGTGTTGGGGATAATTCTTTCAAGTGGTTGAATTGGATCCCTTTAAAGATTAGTTGTTTCGTTTGGAGATTATTTAGAAACAATTTTCCCTCTCTTTCAAAACCTTTTGAACTGTGGTATTAATGTTCATCCCTCCTTATGCCCTTTCTGTTAGATTAGCGTCGAGACTCTTGATCATGTTTTCTTCAACTGTGACGCGGTGAAGGTTTTATGGAGTTGGCTTGTGGGGTGGAATGCGATTATCAAGAATCCTCCTTATTCGTGCGAGGATCTTCTGGAGATGTTGAATTCTAAGGCTACTGACAAAAAAAATCAAAAGCTTAAGTTGACGATTACTTATTCCACCTTATGGGTCATTTAGAAGGCGTGTAATGATATTGTTACAGGAACGTTCGACGAGCTTCGATGCTTTTGGCGGATGATATTTGTTTTAGCACATTTAATTAGATTAAATTTAGATCAAAGTTAGGTTATCTTGATTGATCGATTTGATGTACTTCTCCTATTACAAATGTTATGTTATACTCGGGTTGACTCTTTGTATTTTGCTTAAGCTTCTTGCTTAAGTCTTTTTGCTTTGTGCTAATGTTATTGCTCACCGTTCAAAAACAAAATGTTTTCTACTTTTTTGTTTCTATATATTTTTCTATTTATTAGATTAAAACAAATGTTAAAATCAATAGAAGGATTAAATAAAGGAATTAGGATGTTTATATGTCATTATTCTATATAATTAAGAATACGAGTAAAACTTGATATTTTGATTATGTACGACCAACCGACTTAGACCGATTTAAAATTAAAATGAGGATAGTTTAGAGGAAAAATGACTCCTGAGGGTAATTAACTGCTGTGTTTGTTTTCATTTTGTCACTTTTTTTTTTGTACTCAATATACCATCGAACTTGTTGTTTGTGTTCACTATAACCCTTTTGATCGACTTTTGACCTGTGATAACCGGTCAAAGGGTTATGGTGAACACAAACAGCAAGTTCGATGGTATATTGAGTATAAAAAAAGTAAAGGGACCAAATGAGAACAAACTCAACAGTTGGTTACCCTCCTGATTCATTTTCCCCGAAAATTTAAATAAAATTAAGGTTGCAAAATTATCAAAGACTGCAACCTTCTTTGGCCACAACGTATATGAAGAGCGTTTCGGAGGGGTAACTTCGTTAAAACATGGTCTATGCTATGCTTACTGTGGTTAGTTGTCAACACCTTTCTACAAAAGGATATGACTGTGTATGAGAGATATATTTATCAGCATAAACGTTTACCTCAAGCTATATTATGGTGATGTGTCTGCAAAAGCTGTATGATATTGTATATATTGATGTTGTATCTTATCCCATGAATTCGATGTCTAAAGCTAAGTAACCTCAAAAATCACAATACTTGTGATTCCACTTGTTCGTAGACTTGTCTAGAATCCATGATACGTTAAATTATTTTATTGGAAATGTAAATGTAGTCATGAAATGCATCTGCTTAATCAAGATTCCCCTAATAAATATTCAAGTGCATTATAAAGTTGTACATGTATGAATAATGTTCTTTCTTGTGTTATGTTTTTAAGAGAAGCAATAATGAATCCTATGAAGTCATTAATATCAGCAGAAGATGATATGAGATGCGCTATAAATGAGTAAAAGGAAAATGAATTAGGAGGGTAACCAACTGTTGCAATTGTTTCTATTTGGTTTCTTTCCTTTTTTTTTTTGTAGTTAATATACTATTGAACTTGTTGTTTGTGTTCACCATAACCCTTTGACCGGTTATCACATGTCAAAAGTTGGTGAAAAGGGTAATGGTAAACACAATGGTATATTGAGTACAAAAAAAAGAAAAATGACCAAATAAGAACAAACGCAACAGCTAGTTACCCTTAATAGCCATTTTCTCTGGCTTGGATGGTTCCAAATTTGAGTTTCTTGTTTCCCCTTTCACCTATCCTCTTCGTTTCTTCACTATGTGGAGTCTCAAACGATTTACTAATCTCATCAATACTTACTCATTTTCATAAGTGTAAACTTTTATCTTGAAAAATCAAATTATAATAAAAAATTGAAGACGACTATAAAAGTCTATGACACAACTTACAATAAGAAAATGATCCCATAGATATGACCCATATTTGTCTTTACTCATGTGAACACAGCATTCTATTTACCTACCAGCAAGACTTTTAAATCATCCACACCACGTATTTATAGACATTGTACTATATAAAACACATGCTCAATGCATTTCTAGCTCTCCTACATAAATACGCACAGTTTCAGAATCTTCTTCTTCTTCATCCTACAGCAAATAAACACTTGAGAGTGAAGAACAAGAAGAAGAAATGCTCAGAGGTGGTGCATCGATTGCTATAGCTTCCATGTGGGCTTCCATGGCGACTTGGTCCACATCCACTGTTCTTTTCTGTGTTCTTAATCTCATGATAGCCACCATCTTCATAGCTTCAAACTTCAAGTCTGACAATCACCATCCCCATAATTTACAAAGTCAACTCGCTCGATCTCCCTCGTTTCTTGAGCGAGTCAAGTCTGTGAATTTATCATCTTTCTACAACACCGCAGAATCACATGATGACGATCATAGGGTTCAATATGATTCCACTGGGTACAGCTCACCGAGTCAACTCTACCGAGCTCCGTCTCTCTTGCAACGAGTCAAGTCCATGGATTTTTCTTTCAATTCTTTCTACACAGCTCCCGTAGATCAGTTGCACGAAGAACACCAACATGAATCGGAACAAACAAACGATGACTCAACTAGACATCTCGCCCGGGTTCCATCGATTTTGGAGCGAGTCATGTCGATCAAGTTCTCCGCTGAATCAGAACAACCCAGTAACTCAATAGGTGAACCATCTCGAGCTCATTCGTTGTTGGACCGAGTCAAGTCGTTCAAACTCCCATCCCTTTTAAACTCCGATCATCATTCCCGTGACACCTTCTCTAACCACGATCAACGTTCTGACATCGACCTGGACCCACATCGAGATCCATTTCATGATCATAACGTCACAAGCAACTTGTCAAATGATTCAGGTGTAACACCGGCGAAGAAACCATCGACAAATCTAACAAAATCGCATAGCGAGAGGAGGGTGGCGGAATCAGACGATGACAAAGAGGAAGTCGAGCGAAGGCGGCCGGAGACGATGAAAGCATCGGTTGGGGTGCATGACGAAAGCGTGGATGCAAGAGCTGATGATTTTATCAGAAGGTTTAAGCAACAACTAAAACTGCAAAGGATTGATTCATTTAAAAAATTTAGAGAAATGTTGAACGGAGGAACTTCTTCCGGCTGAAATAAATAGTTCCTTTCCAAAATGCCTTTTTTTGGAGCTATCCATCTTGTTTAGGGGTAATTTGGTCATTTCATTACTTTGTTGGCAATCAAATCGCCGGTGGAGCCGCGGTCTGTGGTGGAGAACAGTGGTTGGAGTCTGGACATGGCCGCCACATTGCCCTTTATGGTTTGGTTGTCTTATCATGTTTGTACGTAGCTGTTTCCATGGATATTTTAAGCATCTTTAAGCTTATTTCTATTTTTATTTTTTTTGCTATTTAATAATGTGACGTGCTCATCAATAATAGGACAATAATCACGAATGGGACAATAACTTTTTATTTATCTTAAAGTGAATTTCAACATTATATGATGTCCATATTTATCTGGCCTCGATATGTTGTAGTTATAAAACAATCACCTAAACATAAATAACAAGTTGGATACCTAGTTCGACGTCACATAATATGTTTAATATTATTTTACTCTATTGAAATCTATTATAATAATGTAATGAAGCATAAATATTAATTTGGTAACATATTGAGCATAACTAGGTTAGATATATGTATATTACACGGATTAAATATTTTATATTCATGTTTTAAAGTACATACTTTCGATTTAACTTGCATATATTTAAAAAATATCATTAAAAATTAACTTTGTCCATATAAATATGTGTTATGGAGACTTTATGGTGTGGCTATCAAACTATCACTTCTTAGCCTTAATAGTTTATCTGCTTTATATTTTAAGGTTTTAAACGAAATTAAATCGGAAAATCGGTTCAAATGTCCTAGGATTCGTTTGTTGAAATATAAATATTTTAAGGTCTTCATGAATCTTATCACAACTTATAAAGTTAATTGCTTGTTGAAATATTAATATTTTAAGGTCTTCATGCATCTTATCACAACTATATGTGAAAACTTTAAAAAAAAATGTATAAAATCCTACCTCCAAGATGATTTTCGACTTTTCTTTCCGATTATTCCATTATTGCCCTCATATGATTTTCCAAAGCCATTTCATCATCACCCTCCTTTTCTAAATCATGTTCTCCAAACAAATCTGTGTAGGTGTCCATCATGAACTTTTCGATATTTTCCTTGAGATCTTCAATATAGCTTTTTCACATGTAAAGCATAATTCTTACTTTTCTTTTTTGTAAAAGAATCACACCATTGTCCATAGCACCTCTTAGATTATAAAAGTTTCTTGGTGATACTGGGACATCACTATATGTGTAAACACCTTTATAAGGAGATAAAGTGATGTAGCTTGATAGATGATCATACTTTTGGGAGAATCCTGTGATCTCTGTGTTTAAAAACTCAAATGTTACTTTGTTGTTGTTGATTATTTGCTATCGTAATAGTGATGCCAAGATCCCACATGTATACATGTAAATACTAAGGTTGTAAAAGTCGTTAGACAGTAGTTGAGCGGTCGACCGGGGTTAAAGGACTAATCGGTCTAGACGGGGATTAATCGGCACCTAGACGGAGATCATTAATAAGTATTTATTTTTAAAAAAATTACATATTACTAATATCCTAACAAAATAAGTAAATAACAATAAAACTTTGACATATTCACTTGTCTAAATATTTAAATCATCTTATATAAATTTTTTTTAGACTAATTGGGGGTATTTCTAACCGTTTTAGTCATTAATCATCATAATTTAGTCACCTAATATCTTAAATTTGACGAATCAAAAAAAAATTTTTGAAAATTTTGACATTCTGACTTTTTACTGTCATAGACCGTCGTCTAGACCGCCTAGGACCGCCCATGACCAGCCAGTGCCGCCAAGGATCGCCTACAGCCGCCCAGGACCGACTTCGCCTAATTAGACCGACTAACATTAATGTAGACAGTAAAATGCCGCCCAACACCTAGACACCGCCTAACTAGACCGACTAGCATTAATCGTAGAAAGTAAAAGGCCTAGGCGCTAGGGCGACCTCTTACTATCTACGATTAATGCTAGTCGGCCTAGTTAGGTGGAGTCTGTCATGAGTGGTTGCAGCGTCCTAGTTGGCCCTGAGCGGTTATGGGCAGTCCTAAGTGGTCTAGACGATCTAAGCCGGTAAAAAAGTTAGACTTCAAAATTTACAAAAAAAAAAAAAAAAAAAAAAAAAAAAAAAAAAAAAAAAATCTCGATTAGTCAAATTTATGATATTTGATGACTAAATTATGATGATTAATGACTAAAATGGTTAAAAAGATCTCAAATTACTCTAAAAATTATTATATACGATGATTTAAATATTTAGACGACTAAATATGACAGTTTTATGGTTATTTACTTATTTTATTAGGATATAGGTAATATTTAATTTTTTTAAAGATAATTTCTATTACAATTAAGAGTCTCTGCCTAGGCACCGATTAATGTACGCCCTGACCGATTAGTCTCTTAACCCCAGTCGAACGTTCGACTACCGCCTAGCGACTTTTACAACCTACGTCTAGACTGATTAGTCCCTTAACCCCAGTCGACTGTCAGACTATTGCCTAATGACTTTTACAACCTTGATATATATATATATATATATATATATATATATATATATATATATATATATATATATATATATATATGTGTGTGTGTGTGTGTGTGTGTGTGTGTGTGTGTGTGTGTGTACACACACAACAATATTAAGTATGGGTCCCTAAACTATAGGAAAGTTTAAAATATCTATAAACCAACACACCCCCTCAGTTTGAGCATTGTGTTTATTAATGTTTAAACACTCTCGAAAGTCAAAAAATAATTATGTAGGAAGACCTTTAGTAAATAAATCGGCAAACCAGTTAACTGATGACACATATAAGACATGCACATGTCCAATAGCAACACGTTCCTTAACAAAATGCAAGTTTATTTCCACATGCTTGATATGTTGATGTTATATAGGATTAGAAGATAAATGCATAGCACTCATATTAGCGCAATGCATAACCTATGCTTAAGACAATGGACAAGATAACTCAAGAAGAAGATTGTGAAACTAGAAAGCTTCAACAACCACATTGGTCACCACATAATACTCAACATCAACTGAGGAGCACAACACCACATGTTGACGTTTAAAATACCAGGAAACGAGATTATCAACAAGATAGAGGAAAAAGCTAGAATTAGAGCGACGAGTCTGTGGATAACCAACCCAATCAACATCAAAATAAGAGACCAAACAATCAAAAAAGGATTGTCTTATAAAAAGGCCATGAGAGAGTACCCCGAATGTACCTGAGAATACGCTTAAGAGCATGGAAATGTGGTTCATGAGGATCATACATGAAAATGCAGATTTGTTGAACCGCATAAGCAATGTCAGGACGGGTGAATGTGAGATATTGAAGAGCACCGAAAAGGCTCTGGTAAAGAGTGGTTTCCTACACAGGATTACCTTTAGGAGAAAATTTTGACTTAGTATTCGAGGGAGTGGCACGAGGATTGCAAGTTGTCATGTCAGCACGAGAGAATCTATTTGGTAAATAATGTTTGAGATAAGAACTAACCCTTGTTAGAGTGAGAGGAAACAATCCCAAGAAAGAAGGAGAGATAACCAAGATCAGACATAGGAAATTAAGAAGATAATTTGGAAATGACACGAGTAACAAGAGCAGAGGAGGAAGCAGTGAGGACGATATCATCAACATAGAGGAGTAGATAGATATGAGCACTGCTAGAGTGATAGGAAAACATAGAGCAATTAGAGTGACTATTGGAGAAACCTAAGCTAGAGACAAAAATAGCAAAACGTTGGTACAATGCATGAAGAGCTTGTTTAAGCCCATGAAAATCCTTAGGGAGAAGACAAGCAAGGTTTGTGAAAGAGGTCAGAACATATCCAAGAGGATATTCCATGTAGACCTCCTCATAGAGAGCACCGTGAAGAAAAGCATTTTTGACATCTAAATGGTGAATGGGTGACTTTTTAGATATCGTAATTCTTAGAACAATATGTACTCTAACATCCCTATGGTGCACATACAACCCTACTGCTTGGGCTCTAAGTTTTCTCTAATTATACATGCAATATTCATTTTCCAAAGCATGAAGCCTAACTAGCATGCAAAGGTGATATTTGAATCATAAAAAACTAGTTAGAAGATTACCTCTTATTTGTAGCTTGTAGTTCTTAGCCTTTCAAGAGCTTAGCACCTCAAGTGTGATGCCTCAAATGGTTCACAAGACACCATGAACAAAGGATGAATATGAAAGAAAAGTTATGAAGCTTAAATCGGCTAGGCTTACACCTTAGGAGGCTTGGGGTCCGATTTTGCAAGCTTAGGGGTTCAATATATAGTTTGGAATTCCTAGGGTTTCAACTTGTAAACCCTAATTCACTTAGGCCTTTAATCCATTAACTCATTAACCTTGTGGACTAACACTTCATGGACTCTCACATAAACTTAGTCCATCACTAATCAATCATGGATCATTGGCCCAAACTATATGTATAACTGATTTACATAATCAGTCCCCGTTAATTTAATTAGTCTCTTTTGATCACTTGTAACATCCCAAAAATACGAGCCAAAAATTTCGCTTTTTTAAAACATGTACTTAGCAAAACATTTAGGAATAAATCATTCAATGATCATTTCATTTCACAAAAGATGTTGCACGACGGAAAACATTGTCATAATCATAAAAGTGTCAGAGTACAATTTCCCAGGAAAATATCAGAATGCGGAATACAAGCAGGTGTGTGATGTACCGCTACCGCGCCAGCTCCTTCCCCTTCAAAGAAGAGGTACCTGAAACCAAAACTAAAAACTGTAAGCACGAAGCTTAGTGAGTTCCCCCAATATACCACATGCCATACAATCACATATCATACATACTGTTGGGCAATTCTGGGGCGCCCGACCTACCCGGTACGGCCATTCTGGGGTGCCGACCTACCCGCGTCAAGCCATTCTGGGGTCTGGGGTGCTGACCTACCCATGTCAAGCCATTCTGGGGCGCTGACCTACCCATGTCAAGCCATTCTAGGGTGCTGACCTACCCGTTGGTCCTAACAACCGACCCTCGGGGACTATTCCCCTCCTACTACCACTATCACATATAACATATCATACCAGCATATATCATATCATCACATACTGTCAGACATATCTGGGGTGTCTGACCTACCCTTCGGTCCTAACAACCGAACTCTACTACTATCACATATAACATATCATGCCAGCATATAACGTATCAGGTAGTAGCAAACCTAGATGATATCACAAAGACATTCATCCAACATACAACTCCTATTGGTGGGCCGGCATTGTGGTCATAGACCCACCGCTACTGGAAGGTAACTCACCTCGAAATAGCTGATGATAGGGGTGAGCATTTGGACTGGTGGACCGGACCGGACCGTTTTTTTGGACCCCCGGGCCGGTTCTCGATTCTAAGATTTCTCGCCGGTCCGGTCCGGTTTTTTTCCCGGTCCGGTCCGGTTTTTACCGGGTTTAGAACCGGTTGGACATGATTAAGATTTTTGTGATGTTTTTTAAACGCACATAACTCATTCGTTTTAAGTCGGATTGACCTGCGGTTTTTTCCAACATTTAGTTTAAAGTTTGTAGATAAATTTAGACTATAATTTTGTTTATTTTGGTATTATATTCACCGTGTTACAATCCTTCAAAGTAGAGCTATCAAAGCTGAAAAATTCAGCTTTTCAGCAACATTTTGTAAGCTGTGACGTTTTTTAAACACCCATAACTCATTCGTTTTAAGTCGGATTGACCTCCGATTTTTTTCCAACATTTAGTTTACAGTTTGTAGATGAGTTTAGACTATAATTTTGTTTATTTTGGTATTATATTCACTGAGCTACAATCCTTTAAAGTAGAGCTATCAAAGTTGAAAAAATTCAGCTTTTTAGCAAGATTTTATAATCTATGATGTTTTTTAAACACCCATAACTCATTCGTTTTAAGTCGGATTGACCTACGGTTTTTTCCAACATTTAGTTTACAATTTGTAGATGAATTTAGACTATAATTTTGTTTATTTTGGTATTATATTCATTGAGTTACAATCCTTCAAAGTAGAGCTATCAAAGCTGAAATATTTCAGCTTTTTAGTATTATTTTATACTATAATTCCGAGTCCGCGTTTAGCACTTGTGGTAGAGTTGTAAGTAAATATCAAACTAGTTTATCGACATTGATAGTTGAAGCTTTGTTATGCACCCAAGATTGGGTGATAAAGTTTACAAATCCGATTGTTGACAACGTTGGTGACATCTTGAACGATGATGATATAGCTTTGGGTAAAAAAATTACAATCTTTATTCTTTTTTTATACAATTATTACTTTTTATTAAATACTAACCACATTTTTATTTGTGTTTATGTAGAGATTGCACAAGCTTTAAATATGTTACATATGGATGACAATGATATGGGGAAGAGGCCAATGGAAGATTAGATTATGAGTTTATGAAATTTGTTAGTTTGATTGATTTTAAAGTTTAAACTATGATTTTTGTTGTTACGGTAATACTTTTGTATGTTTGTCTTAAAATGGTTTAACTTTTGTTGGTGAACTTGATTTATATGTTAGTTGCTTTTATTTGGAAAATTAATTTTTGCAAATTGCAAGTTATAATATTATACATCAATGTAGATTAGTTAGGCATGAAACGGAAACATATTAATTTTGCAAGTTATAATATTATACATCAATGTAGATTACTTATTATACTCTATGCAATTAAAGTTATACCGGTCCAAACGGGTCCAAAAACCGGAAAACCCGGACCTAGACCCGGACACGGACACGGACAAGACTCATCCGGTCCGGTTCGGTCCGGGCCGGTCCAAATGCTCACCCCTAGCTGCTGATCTGTGTGGGAATTGACTATCCGCTGCTGCTGCCGCTCCGAAAATCCTCCGGCTATAATTCCCACAAAATACTCAGTCAAATACTGCTAACCGACTTCAGGGTAAATTGACCATTTACCCTTAACAAATCAAGAGTCAAGTCACAGTTAACTGTCAGTTGACCAGACTCGCCGAGTTGGCTTGCCAACTCGCCGAGTCCCTATCCCTTTGTCTGACCATGAGCCCGTCTCTACTCGTCGAGTTAGGCATTGACTCGACGGGTTTTTCCTTCTAACCAAAGGCCAATAGTCCTTCATCCTACTCGCCGAGTTGTATGAACAACTCGCCGAGTTCATCTTCATCCGAAGAACACTCTAAGCTGTGACTCGCCGAGTTGTATGAACAACTTGCCGAGTTGTTCTTGAGACAAGAAGATTGCCTTGAACTCGCCGAGTCATGGCATTGACTCGCCGAGTGACTTCATGAGTGAGTCTGGCTTCCGACCCACTGAGTCACACCCAATGACTCACTACTCCCAACCCGCAAATGCGAAAAGGGGGAAACTCGGGTACTCGCGACTCGACTCGCCGAGTCAGATGAACGACTCGCCGAGTCGGCCACATGCAAAAACTATACACGCGATTCTGCTTGGATCCAGCTCATGCCATTCATAGATCTGGGTTTCTAGGGCATGAATAACACGTAAAGTTTCCAACTTTACGTGTAAATAATCACCAATAAAGGTTTTAGGGCTCAAAATGCACCAAAAGAGTAGATCTAGGGCCTTCATGCAATATGGCTCCATAAAGACAGTAGATCTAAACTCCTGGAGCTCAATCTCACCTAGATCTAGAGGCTAACCACTTATTACAACCCACAAAGCACAAACAAGCTTGGGGAAAGGCTCAAGAAGGACTTCCATGGAGCTAAAAGGGACTATAAGCATGAAAACAGAGGGGAATCGAGTTATACCTTAAGGAAAACACTGAGATAGCTCAAAGATGCCTGGCCTCCTCGTCTTCTTCTTGATCTACTCTCCTTCACACTCCAAATCTTCAAGAAAACACACCAAATGCTTCAAACTCACAAGGAACAAGGCTTGAACGAGGTATAGAGCTCTGAGGGTGAATGGGGGCGAGCTTGGGGCGGAAAAAGGGGTTTAAATAGGGTGCAAACCCTTGAAATTTAGGGTTTCATCAGACAGCGGTGACTCGCCGAGTCCAGAATATGGACTCACCGAGTCGCCAACTTAAACGTGTTCCGGATCCCGTCCCTACTCGGCGAGTCGGACCTACGACTCGCCGAGTCCAAGGTTAAAAAGAAAAACACTAAGATAAATTTTACGTACCAGGAACCAGGTGCTACATCACTAAATTAATTCCAAATTAATTCTTGACCAATACTAATTAAATAATATGATTTCTCAATTCAAATATTATACTTTTAATATATTAATAAATCACAAAGAACTTCTTTCTCAAATATCTATCCTATTAAATTGTTCTGGTGAATGCAACCTGAAATGGACCATGCTACTCTCGGGTCAAGTACATACCAATTATAGTTATGGGCTTAGACACCTAATCCAACATATGAATGGTAGCATGTTTAACTACCGGACTGAAGGTGTCTTCGAAGTCAAGACCAGAGAGTTAAGAGAACCCTTGGGCAACGAGACGACCTTTGTAGCAATCAAGTTTTCCCTTGCTTCAAATTTATGATGGTAGAGCCAACAAGAACCAAAAATGTTGGCACGAGGAAGTGGAAGAACAAGATCCCATGTGTAATTAGATGTAAGGGCATACATCTCAAAGTCCATTCCATATTTGTACATGGGATCACACATGGCTTGAGCAATGGATCGAGGAACAGGAGAAATGTCAGTGTTAGAGAGATCAAAGATTTATTTCGGCTTATGAGATCTGATATGAGATTGAGTGACCATGAGATAAGATGGAGGAGGGGAGGAGGGGGAAGGGAATAGTAGGAGTGGTAAGCGAAGTAGAGGGACTAGTGGAACTAGAACTAGGAGAAACGATAATGGAGGCACTAGTGGAAGTGGTAGGGTCACAAGTGGTTGAAGGAATGATGGGTAGAGAGGGAGTTGATGGGTTTTGGTCATAAGACATCCTATGTGCTCATACAAACCCTAATGCTTGGATCTAGGTTTCTCTATTGTACATGCTTTGAATCCAAGACTATAAACCCTAATTCTAGCATATGGAAATCAATATTAACATATAATTAGGTTTAAGATATTACCTTGATTGTTATGTAGTAATAACAATCCCAATTCCTCCTTGAATTGACTTTGGAAGGCTTAGAGTCACAAGTGTCACTCCTCTAATGGCTTACAAACACCATAAGCAAGTGGAGAAGGTATAAAGAGAGAGGAGAGAGGTAGGAATTCGTCCTTAGGACTTCTTGGGAAGGCTTGGCCGAATTCATGAGCCTTAGGGGGTTTATATAGGTGTAAAGATTAGGGTTTTAGTCCTTATCCTTATCTAGTTGCTTGCCCACCAAGTAACCATAAGATAAGTCTTAGAAACCCTCATCCTGGTCGAATTCTAAGGCCTTATCATCTTAGATTCGTCCAACCCATTAATAAGATAATCCTTACCTTATTTTGTAACTATCACATAATTACAATTCAGCCCCTCTAGTTTAATTAATTACATTTGATCACAAAATTAATTCTTAATTAATTATTGACCAATATTAATTAAACAAATAATATTATTCTTATAACATATTAATAAATCATAATAACCTCTCTCTCTCTATTTATTTCTCCAATCAAGTTGCTTTGGTGAAGGCAACCCAAAAGGACCATGCACCATCGGGTCAAGTACATACCAAAATAGTTATGGACTTAGACACTAATCCAATAGTCTCCCACTTGGATAAGTCTAACAACTATTATGCGTATGACTTCAGATCCTGATCTGCAATCGTAGCTTTCCAAAGCCGCTGTCAACTCTGATCCTATCAGATACGCGTGTCCTTAGATAAGGGATCATATATTCCTCCATTCTAGATATCATATGAGATATGATTTCAAATCATTCTCTTTGTACTATATCTCGATTCCGATTTATGACAACTGACTAATTGAACAAATCAAATTAGCCCTAGCCCGGCCGAGCATTTACGTTTGTCATCACTAAATCATCGAGGGGCCCAAAAGATATCGCTTTTATCCTACCTTGGATAAAAGGAACGGATAAACTTTGATACAATGCTTGCTTGCACTCACTAACCAAATCACACACAACAATATGTTTTAAGAACACACTATGTACCTTTGACTAAATTTATTAACATTCCACAACCTAAGCCTTTAGATTTGAAATGAAGCATAATATTCTCTCCCTTAATTATAGCAAAACAACTTTATAACCCTTACTACTTTGCAAGGTATAACTCTTGTTTTCTATAATTAATAATGCCAGCTTTGCAATGCGTGCCTTAATAATCATACAATCATAACATTTATGCTCCCACTATCATGATGATTATTATAAAACATAACACTTATGTTCCCACTAGCTTCGACATGTATTCATAAACATCTTAACTTTCAGAAAAACAATGCTTATTGAATTTCTTAAGTTCATGTTTCCAATACTTAGTGCTTTGATAATCTTTTGTCAAGGCTTCTTGAACTTATACACCTTTGCCTTCGATAGTTCATATGTGTGTCTAAACACTTAAGACTAATTGCCAAACCTCACAATTCAAATCATGGAAAGGGATACCGTAACCATAATTGAATTTGAGAATGCAATTTTACAATCACTATCTTCTTAAAATATTTCTTAGTGAAAGCATTTCCTCACAATCATTTTCATGAAGGAGGAAATCTTATGACACTTAGATTTAAACGGTGTATGTGTTCCTATCCATGTGAATTTGTTAAAAACCAAAGTTTACGACAAAATTCAAACTCATATGGATCGAACTTTCGTAGTCTTGATTTCTTACCTTATGGTAGCACAGCTGCCCACCATGTCTTCCAAGTAGTTAAGCAACTCACCCTTTCCTATCAATGTACCTTTCTTTGATTAAGGTGCTTTGCCTTTTATGCATTCAAAATGAGAACTCATAGAACTCTCATGCATAATTAACTCGATTGGATTGGCACAGAATCAAAATAATGCCATCACATTAGGTTGTAAACCTTAACTCGTGTGCTAGTGATGATTGATAAGGTTTATTTGATTTGTTCTTGAAACCTTTCAAGACCATTAAGACTCCCACTGACTCCTTGACATATAAGATTCTCTTGTCAATAACCATTTCTTTGACAAACAAATATTCAAGAGTTAGTGTAGCTTTTATTAAAACACTTCATAAATTGGTCCTAGTTGGTCTTTGTCTTATCCAAGACACCACAACTTACCACATTTAATGAATGTTATAAACCTTCTTAATACTTTTTCACTCAATGTCACAATCTTAACTTTAAGACTTGTTTTGGAACGGAGTATGATTGACTTTTTGATTTAACCATTTCTTCAATTCTTGATTCCTCTTCTTAAACATACAATTGTTCTTAGAGGATCAATTGAAATATGGTTCTTAATCATTAAGACCTATCATAAAGCATAAAAAGTATTCTCCCTTCTTCTTAGAATGGAGAAACTTTTATCTTTCTGCCTACTTGATTCTTGTTATTCGTTCTACTATTGATTTAAACTTTTTCAATCAATTCAGAATTACACTTAATCTTATAAGTATAATCATATTTACTAAACCTTTAGTAAATCATGACGAATATCTTGTTACTCGTATGGTGGACTTTGATCAACACACAACTTTGTGTACTCGATCTCCTAGTCCTTCACTTGACACTTTGTCAATGAATTAGTCTAATTTCCAAATACGAAATTTCTCATTCATCGTGCATCCACGTTGCATGATTCCAAGTTTCTGTCCAATTAAAACTTGGGCGATGAGAAACTCTCCATATTTGGTAAATTCTCGACTTTTCCATAAACACCATAAATAAGAATCATATCCATTTGTTGCAGAAATATGCAAACACCAATTTTCATAACGATTTCATTGCAAGGAAATAAACAAATAAATAAGTCAAACAAAAATTTATTTTATTTATAAAAGCAACGGAAAACATTTGTCCTTACAATGCAAAATCCATTGAAAACTATGTATTTCAAAAGAAAATTTCTAACAACTCTATCATAACTATCTAAGCTCAAAATCTAATCTTCAAGTCCATGCGATCAAGATCCATTCCTTGTGATTAGATTCATCTTGCTCTTTCAACAAGCTTCCTTTTTTTTCACCGATCCTGCAAAACATTCAAATGCAATCTGATCACATTATGTATTAAGAACAATGAATAGGAACTTAATGGAGTTAGATAGTGGATTTTACCTGAAGGACAGCCATACTCTTTGACTCTTCCATCTTCTGGATTCTTCAGGCTCTTTGGGCAGACTTGTATCCAACGCCCTTTCTTTTGGCAGCAAATGCAGGTCGGTTCTCCTAGAACGTCCTCGGAAGCATGGTTGGTTGACTTTCCCAACAAATACGCTCCATTGCTTCGCCAAATCATTTCTGATTCAGCAGCAATGAGCATGTAAGTTAGGTCAAGGAGGTTGTCATCATGATCCATCATATAATACTTTCTTTTGAACTCATTATATGATTCAGGAAGTGACTGCAAAACCCAATTTATAGCCAACTCATTCGGGAATGACACACCCAACATTATCAACCTATCAATGTGTGATTTCATTCCTAGAACGTGGGCACACACGAGTTTACCATCTTCATGTTTCATTTCCAATAGGGCTTTAGTGATATTGAACCTTTCAATTATTCGATCTTGTGGGTTGGGGAGAACAATAGGAGGAGGAGGAGGAAGTGAAGCATGATTTCTCGTTCCTCGATTGAATCGTGGAATACCATCTTCATGTGAAATGCTTATTCCACAGGATTTGGGAAGACCATAGTTTTCGAACTTTGACATCCACAAAACGGGAGAAAAACAAATTCAAGTTAGTTGATTGATTGAGTCCTTAGTAAATCACCCAAATGAGATACTAAGGCTAGGACCCAACACAATATTCTACAACTCGGGAGAGGGATGCCGTAACCCTAATTGAAGAATATTTGAAGGTAAGTGAATCACGATTCACTAATTTCCACCACGAAAAACGAAAAGAAAAATTAAGTTTTAAATCTATGAAAACTCCTAGATCCTTTGAGATTCATTGAACTTTCAATGGCATGTTTAAATCTCGATATGCCCCTCTAGTTTGTGACTGGGATGCCGAGGATCACAAAGCGGGTGTGAATAACCATGCAAACTTACATGGTGCCCTCACATGTTATAGTCACCTATTCGATGTGCTGGTAAACCACACATGCTCCACCGAACTATGACAAACATTGAGTCACCCTTTGCTACCTTTGCTTAGAACCATTTAGTGTGCCGGTAAACCACACACGCTCCACTAACGTCTTCGCAAGGGCACAAAGTATAATTTCATGGAATTGCATCAATTCACTTTTGCCTAAGTAACTAAGATTGGGAATTTTATGAAAACATTTACTTACTTTTATACTTCATTATACTTATAATGGAAGGTTTTGTCCTATCCTACCCGTTCGGCTAACGACCCTCCACTAGTCAAGAGTGCGGTGGGTAAGAGTGGATACCCATTCAATCGCCATTTTATAGGCAATTTCCTTAAACACCCCTTATAGATTAGCTTCGTGAATGAGGCCTACTAACGGTAAGACTGACTTTTACTCATACATAAATATAATGTTATACCTTTAATGTTATATATATAGTATAGGGTGTATTTTATACTTTTAAAATACTAGGTGGTCTAATTTAACAATTATACTTTTAATTCAATTAAATTGTAAACCTAAACTTTTATGGATTTATTAAACTTCTTTTAATTATACACCTTAATTAATTAATAAAACCATAAGGGTGTGATTTGAACTTTTTCAAAACTATACTAGAGTTTTAGAATTTAACATTCGTAATTAAACTTTTAATCAACTTTTAAATTCCAAAACTTGAGGGCAAGTTTTGAAACATTTCAACACATTAGGGTTTAGAATTTAAATATACATCAAAATTAAACTATTTAATCAAAATTTAAATTCCAAAACTTGAGGGCAAGTTTTGAAACCTTTTTTCAAAACATTAGGGTTTCAACTATTTAAATTTCAAAACAACAAAACTTTTGGGTTCAAATTTAAACTATAAAACCTAAAGGGCAAAATATGAAACTTTTCATAACAACAAGGATCAAATAACAAATAATTCAAATTAACATTTAATTACATAATTATCCATATTTGATTTATTTAATGATTTCTTGCTAAACAATTTATCAATTTACTTAAAATAATTAATCAATTATCTTATAAGGAAACAATTATCTTATTAATTGATAAATATCTTGAATTAGATCAAAATTATAGTCAAATATATCATATAATCGGATTAATATTGATCTAACATGATAAGGTAACTATCCATAAGCAAAAACAGCAAGAAATCCCAGATATACCTCTGTCTGACGCACCGACTCGCCGACTCACCCTCTGGACTCACCGAGTAGGGGCAACTCGCCGAGTCCACAGTGGGACTCGCCGAGTCCATCAAGCAGAACACCAAAAATCGAATTTTTCAAACATATCAAGCATTAATACAATAGAAACCAGTCAAGGCTCTGATACCACTGATGGGTTTTGGTCATAAGACATCCTATGTGCTCATACAAACCCTAATGCTTGGATCTAGGTTTCTCTATTGTACATGCTTTGAATCCAAGACTATAAACCCTAATTCTAGCATATGGAAATCAATATTAACATATAATTAGGTTTAAGATATTACCTTGATTGTTATGTAGTAATAACAATCCCAATTCCTCCTTGAATTGACTTTGGAAGGCTTAGAGTCACAAGTGTCACTCCTCTAATGGCTTACAAATACCATAAGCAAGTGGAGAAGGTATAAAGAGAGAGGAGAGAGGTAGGAATTCGTCTTTAGGACTTCTTGGGAAGGCTTGGCCGAATTCATGAGCCTTAGGGGGTTTATATAGGTGTAAGGATTAGGGTTTTAGTCCTTATCCTTATCTAGTTGCTTGCCCACCAAGTAACCATAAGATAAGTCTTAGAAACCCTCATCTTGGTCGAATTCTAAGGCCTTATCACCTTAGATTCGTCCAACCCATTAATAAGATAATCCTTACCTTATTTTGTAACTATCACATAATTACAATTCAGCCCCTCTAGTTTAATTAATTACATTTGATCACAAAATTAATTCTTAATTAATTATTGACCAATATTAATTAAACAAATAATATTATTCTTATAACATATTAATAAATCATAATAACCTCTCTCTCTCTATTTATTTCTCCAATCAAGTTGCTTTGGTGAAGGCAACCCAAAAGGACCATGCACCATCGGGTCAAGTACATACCAAAATAGTTATGGACTTAGACACTAATCCAACAGGAGTGTCATCAAAGACAAAGGAGTTATAATCACAAACATTGGTAGGGGAGTGAAAGTCAGTGAAGGGAAAATAGTTCTCATCAAAGATGAGATGACGAGAGTGTTGGATTTTTTTGGTTACAATCAATTTGTAGATACGAAATTTCACTTAACTCTTAAGGGTATATGCAACCTAAATTAGACCTATGTTGTGACAACCCAGAACTTCTCTCTTGTACACGTAGTCAAATCAATCCATATTCAACTTGTTTTGTTGATTTCTTGTACTCTTTAAGGGTTCATTTAAGTGTTTTAAGCTCGAGTATGACCAAGGTTGAGGTTAGGAATGAGTTAGCATGCCGTATAGTGAGAAAACCGGGCCATACATGCCTCTAGGAGGAGTGAACGACCGTACACATGGGTGTGCGGCCGCACACCCACTCCTTGGCCACACACTCACTTTTTGGCAGCACTCTCTCCCCGTATAAAGGGTAGCACCTTTCCTTTTATTCCTTTGACACCTTGGCAGCACATAACACTTCCCTCTCTCAAGTTTCTTCGACCCCAAACCTTCCAAAGCTTTAAGAACGTGAGTAATTCATCCTGTAACTTGATATCCATGAAAGACCTCTCTATCAAAGCCTTAGGTGTGCAATAATCGACATGTTCTTCGTGTTGGACGTGAGTGTGGCCGCACACCCTTAAAACACCCTCCAAAGTGAGAGTTTAGCTTCCATATTCGAGATAGACATGCCCCTAGCCTTGTTGCACCTTGGAATGGGAATTTTGGACATCATCTTGTGGGGTGTATGATCTCACACACCTGTATACGGCCACACACACCCAAGTGTGCGACCACACACACATCCTAGGGCCGCAAACCCACTTCTAGGACCCTTATCTTGCACTACAACTGAGTATAGACCTAGAAAACTTCATGGATGCAAGTATGGACCTTGAGAACACTTCAAAGGCACCCTCTTTCATGAGTGTATGACCGCACTCCCATTGAGCCGCACACCCATGGCCGTATACACACTCAAGGTGGCCATACACTCCCTTTACTCAATTCTACAAGGTTATATCACTTGGTGCAAGTAGTCCCAAGTCCCTAGAGTGATTCTCTATCGTATCTAGTAGTGAAATACCTTCATTTGACTCCTATGTATGTCATCACATGTTATTAGGATCAAGTTGAGTTCGAGGTTTCACTTCACACTCAACATCCCGTACCGGTCTTTCGTTCAAACCACTCGCTCAAGGTGAGTTCATACCCCTACATCTTTTCGTGTTTTTATTGTTTTCAGCGGGAGAATACAAGCCAAACCATAAGTGCTTTTGTAAATTAATACAAAGAGCTTTTAACAAATATAAAACTCATGCAATTCTCATACTTAAACCCTTTTGTACTATGTTGAGCATAAGGTGAGTTTTACAACTTATCACTAAATTGCATAGTTTTCCGGACTCGATATTCACTACGCTATACATGCAAACTATAATCGATATAGTTTGGGATTTTGCGAAACATAACAAGTACAAGAACTTTCACTACTAAACATATACACTACGATAGATATATTTTACAGTTTATATCACCACATGAACATGGCATTCATAACTATAATTGACACTACATACGGATTTCACTACGGTATAATGCTACCACACTACATGTAAACTAGATTGTACGATACCGTGAGGCACTACTTCAACACTGTACCCTTAGGTGTACAGGGATAAATCCTATCATAGTATAACCAGAGTCTCATGGAGGGAGAGCGTGAGATTTGTGAATAGATCTATTCGGGACTGACAATCTCACACCCGAACTGCTAGCTACAGTTAGGCAGGCATGCCTGGGGTGACAAATGTCATTTAACTCAACGCCTGAAGAACGTAGGAAAGGTCTCTAGTCATATCAAGTATGGTTGTACGACTCACAATATGTATAAATCACCTTTGGTTTACAAGTTGGCACTCTTCCACATTTTTATTTATACTAAATAAAACTAATATGCACTACAACCTGAGAATTTCCAGGGATTTCGCTACATGGTTTTATTTTAAGTAATAAAATACACTACGCATACTGGCTATAGCCAGGGTTTTCAAGCAGAACCGATTATACAATGGCTTCACATACGAAATAGTTATACATCATGATTAGCATTAGCTGGTCACATGAAGTAGTATTTTCGCATATCACTACAGTTTTCAGTAACGAACATTCATGGTTTTATACATAATTGATAACGCTACATTCTCACTAAAGAAAATAACGGATTTTCTTGAAACCATACGAATGATTTTACAAATCCATCAACAGGTTTTCATTTGAAAATACCGCTTATGAACTCACTAGCTTTATGCTGGTATTTTCAAACTGCTTGTATTCTCAGGAAATTAGTAGACAAGTACCTGCCGGATTTTTGAGAATCTGGAGCAATAAGAGTCTTATGTTTATATTTTTTTACATACTATTTGATGTAATTCAAAAAAGTTTTAGACAAATTCCAAACTGATGTAATCATTTTCATTTATGTATTCACTGTAATGGTTGTGTTGCTATGATTGCTATTATTCATTGGTTGTGATGCTATACATGACGTCCTCCACCCCAGAACGTTTCTGCCATTCTGGTTTTGTGGTGTGACATATGTCTTTTGTCAGTTAATAACAACATACTTATGAAAAAAAAACTATAAACCCTATGAATCAAATTCATGAATAGAACCACATACCTTATAGTTTAACTCGAATTAAGCTAATAAAAAACTATTGATAATATCCTTGAAAAACTTGCTCCAAAAGTATGTCTACCTCTAATACGCCACACCTACAACTCATAAAACTCTAGGATTGAAGGAGAAAAGGGAGAGGATGGAGAATTTTCGAAATTCTTTTTGTGGTATGCTTAAGCCGGAAATACCAAGGGTTATATCCCTTTATATAGTTGTCTTATAAACACAAAAACCCTAGATTTAAACTTAAAATAATAATATTTCAAATAAGTATTTATCTAGTTTCCTTTTATCAGTTGGAGGCTTCCAGAAGCTCTATTAAGAGCCTCTAAACCCATCCCATCTAGGAGGATTCTAGATCCTCTATTTCTTCAACTATTCAACAACTGCAACTCAATCCTTGTATCTTTAATTACTTATAATTAATCCAGAATTAATTCTAAGACAAAATTGCAAGTTTGGTCGATGTGGTATTTTAAAATTTGGATGTTTGGTCCAAAATGTTTTGGAGTTGCACCACTGGTCCAAAATAGGAATTTCTTTTCAGTTTTGGTCCCTCTGAAACTTGAAAGGATTTGAAATGATCGATTTTCCCTACATATTTTTTGTTTTCCCATATTTTATTTTCTTTAATATTTTTTAGTTTTTCTTTTATTACATAAATTTAAAAAAACAAAAAGATAATACAATATTACTCTACCTCTCTATCTCATTATCTCTGTCTCTGTCTCTATCTCTCTTTCTCTCTTTCTCTCTCTCTCTCTCTCTCTCTCTCTCTCTTTATCTCCCCCTCTCTCTATCCCCCCCCTCTCTCTCTCTCTCTCACACACACACACTCTCTCTCTCTCTCTCTCTCTCGTAAACCCACAAACACATCTACCCATATCTTTCTCCCTCACCTCCAAGATTTATCTGCCTCCTCCCCCTTTCTATCGTCTTCACCGACAAGAACACCTCTGATGATCATAGTAAGGATGCCTTATGTGACTATTATATGTTTATGAGCTTTATGATCTGCATGTTAGTACAGATTAGTTAGTGATATGATGGTCTGATTAGGATGCTTGATTATGTTTACTCAATGCTCGAATGTTGCTTGCTTTGTGCTTTTAGGAGTTCTAATTATCTTTTACTAACTAGTAAGTTGATATGTTAAGTTACATATTGCAAGGACTAAATAATTTCAGAAGGTTAGGTTTAGCGCTATTTCGTAGCTCTTGTTTGAGTCTAACCGTCGTAGGGTAGGACCTCTCATTCGAAGAATTATCTGGAGTTAGTGATATGTATTGGTATTCACGAGATAGTTAGGGGGATATAACAGGGAATTCTTCTGCAGCTGATGGCAGAGAGTGAGATGGTGATTACCCTAGGGCAAGCCTAAGATGAGAATAGTGTGAGAACAACAGTAGCAGTAGAAGGGACTTGGTGCAGTCAAGGAAGTTCTTGAGGAAAGTACGGATAGATGTGGAAGGTAGTATGAGCCTGTACTACTGAAAGCGGAGGATCCGTACTAGAATCAAGGAAGGTTGAGATAAATCCAGGGAACTTGCAGTATATATGATCCCACGAGATATGATGAGTATTATGATATTTTTATGGTGTATTTTTAGTATGGTGACGTTACGCACTAGTCCAATCAATAGTTCAGGCGCCGGTGAGGGATCAGGCTCGGGCTCTAGAGCCGAGCAACTAGATGACCAGATGAGGGAGTTCATCTCATCTAAGATCATGCGCAACATTTTAGACCAGACTCATGTGATCTTCAGTACGATAAAGGAGGGCATCTTGGAGCTTTTAGATGAGATATTGCATGCATTATGCACCGAGGTGGCGGCCATGATGGGGTCACGCACACTGACGTTCAAGAAGTTCCGAGCTTGCGGAGCTCCAGACTATCATGAGGCTCGAAACCCCATTACTAATAGCAGATGGTTGGCCGATGTCGCCAACGCTTTCCGTACGAGCTGATGTCCCGAGGGGGACGAGGTCCGACTTGCTTCCTATCTTCTGAAGGACAGCGCACGTGATTGGTGGGAGGACGTCAGACGTGCCATTGGAGATGATGCAGCTCTAGATGCGATGACCTTGAGTGATTTTTCACCCAGGTTCTGGGTCGAGTTTACACCTATGATTGAGGTGCAACAGCTTGCTTGGGAGTTCCAAGATCTCCAGCAGGGGACTGAGACGGTGACTGAGATCTCCGCCATGTTCAGGGAGAGGGCTCTTCTCGTTCCGCAGTACGTGCCATACAAGGAGATGAAAAAGGACTGATATCATGAGATGTTGCGAAGTGATATCCGCCCGTTTGTGAGATGATCCAGCTGCATGACGCTGGAGGATATGATTGCTAGGGCTCGAGAGTGATAGTTGGGTTTGGAGATGGAAAAGAAGAGGAAGCCTGAGGGGGTTCATTCAGGGAGTGCGGGCACAAGCCCAAGGTATCAGACCACTGACCGAGGAGTCAGCAGGGTTGCAGCCGTTGTGGCAAATACGACAAGTTGCATGAAGGGACGTGAAAGGCAGGGAGTTTGGGCTGCTTTAAGTGCGTCCGAAATGATCATATGAGCTGAGATTGTACAACTACTACCACCACCACCACAGTATTAGATCTAATTTGCTTTTAGTGCAATCAGAGGGGTCACAAGCGGTCCCAGTGCCTGAGTTTAGCAGCAACAGGATAGGTGGCAGCACCCTCTCCTGCTACGTTGAGCATTACAGACGGCTTTGAGGGCTGAATAGAGGCCCCTGTGGCGAAGAGTAGGGACTTTCAGTTGGCAAAAGAGGAGGAACGTGCAGCCCCTGACGCGGTAACATGATCGATCCTTATGAATCGTATATATGCTTTGGTATTGTTTGATTTGAGGGCTACCTGATATTTTGTGTCGCTCGCACTTAGCAAGCGATCCGTAGGGGCTCCAGGGGAGTTCGATTGCCCACTTGATGTAGAGATAGTAGATGAGGGACCGTTCGGGTCGCGAGGGTTCACCGAGGATGTACACTATAGTTGTTCGATGAGCATCTTTCTATGGATTTAGTCCCTATTCCCCTGCAAGGGAATAAGGTTATAGTGGGTATGGACTAGTTAAGCCCTAATGGGGCAGTGATCGACTACGAGCAGCAGCTAGTGAGAGTTCGGACTCCTAGTGGAGGAGGGTTAGTGATTCAGGGCGAGAAGCTACATGGTGGACAGACTCTATGTTCAGCAGCGAGAGCGAGGCGCTACCTCAACAAGGTTGCGCAAGTTATGTCGCCTATATAATGGATACCTAGGATAAGGGTAAGACGACAGTGGATGACGTACCAATCATGCGAGAGTACCCGAACGTGTTCCCATAAGATTTGCCTGGGATACCTCCGGAGAGGTAGGTAGAGTTCAGGATTGACCTAGTCCCTAGTGAGGCTCCGATAGCCAAGGCACTATATCGGTTGGCTCCTCCTGAGATGCAGGAGTTGTCTATGCAGCCGCAAGAGCTGTTAGCCAAGCGATTTATCAGGCTGAGCAGTTCGCCATGGGGAGCCCCGATCTTGTTTGTGAAGAAGAAGGACGGGTCACATCGGATGTGCATAGACTACCGGGAGCTGAATAACGTAACGGTGAGGAACCGTTATCCCCTCCCGAGGATTGATGACTTGTTTGACCAGCTACAGGGTGCATCTTGGTTCTCCAAGATTGATCTACGATCGGTTTACCACCAGATGCAATCCAGGGACGACGATATGCTGAAGACAGCCTTTTAGACTCACTATGGTGACTATGAGTTCATGGTGATGTCGTTTGGGCTCACCAACCCTCCTGCCGCATTCATGGACCTCATGAACTACTTGTGCAGGCCGATGTTGGACCAGTTTGTGATAGTCTTCATTGATGACATCTTGGTTTATTCCACGACTCAGGAGCAGCATGAGGAGCACCTGAGGGAGGTGCTGGAGACACTAAGGAGGGAGAGACTTTTCGCAAAGTTCTCCAAGTGTGAGTTCTGGTTGCACGAGGTGCAGTTTCTGGAGCACCTTGTCAACCAGAAGGGTATTCTAGTCAATCCATCCAAGATAGAGGTTGTGATGCAGCGGGAGGTTTCGAGGTTTCCAACTGAGATTCAGAGTTTTCTTGGTCTAGTGGGTTATTACCGGAGATTCATCCAGGATTTCTTCAAGATCGTTGTTCCTTTGACCCGACCGACCAAGAAGTCAGTGGCATTCTGTTGGGGGACTGAGCAGCAGGCAGCCTTCGAGACTCTCAGAAAACGGTTATGCGAGGCACCGATTTTGAATTTGCCAGAGGGTATCGACGACTTCGTGGTTTACTGTGACACTTCGATCACGGGCATGGGTGCGGTATTGATGCAGTGGGGTCACATGATAGCTTACGCTTCGAGACAGTTGAAGCCTCACAAGGCGAACTATCTGACACATGATTAGACTGGGGGCTGTGATTTCGCCCTCAAGATTTGGTGACATTACCTCTATAGGGTTCGTTGTACCATTTACACATACCACAAGAGTTTGAGGTACCTCATGGATCAGCCAAATCTGAACATGAGGCAGCACCAGTGGTTAGATGTGGTAAAAGACTACTACTGTGAGATCCTTTACGACCCGGGCAAGGCCAATGTGGTGGCCGATGCTCTGAGCCGCAAGGCAGTGACGGCTCTGATACGAGATACATGTCTAAGGATGAAAGTGATTACTCCATTGCTGAAGAGGATTAGAGAGGCGCAGGTCGAGGGCCTGAAGGAAGAGCGCCGGAAGTGCAAGCAGATCGTAGGCTAGGTGTCATCATTTGATTATGATAGCCATGGGATTATTGAACCTACATGGGAGGGTCTGGGTTCCATACTGGGGCAGAGTATGACAGGTTCTGATGGATGAGGCCCACAAGTCGAAGTTCTCCATCCATCTTAGGGCGACGAAGATGTATCGGGATCTTCGCCCTGATTACTAATGGCCCTGCATGAAGCTGGACGTAGCATGGTATGTGGAGCGGTGTTTGACTTGCAGGAAGGTCAAGGCTGAGCATCAGTGACGACACAGCAAGATACATCCGTTAGACATTCTCGTGTGGAAAAGGGAAGATATCACTATGGACTTCATCATGAAGCTTCATAGGACCGCACGTGGAGTAGATTCGATTATGTGTCATCGTAGATCGGTTGACCAAGAGTGCTCATTTTATCCTGATCCAGGAGAGTATATCGGCTGAGAAGCTGGCAGAGATCTATGTACATAAGGTAGTGGCACGACATCGAGTGCCTATCTCGGTGGTGTCAAACTGGGATGTTCGTTTTACTTCCCGATTTTGGAAGCAGTTTCACGACAAGATGGGTACTTGTCTCCACTTCATCACCACTCTCCAACCTCAGATGGATGGGCAGAGCGAGAGAACGATTCAGTCTCTCAAGGACATGCTATGTACATGTGTATTGGATTTCGGTGGCAGTTGGGATACGTATCTTCCGTTAGCGGAATTTTCGAATAACAACAACTACCACACTAGCATACATCAACCTCCCTTCGAAATGCTCTACGGAAGAAAGTGTAGGACCCTAATCTGTTGGGGCGAGGTCGGTCAGGGGGTCATAGGGAGTACATATGTAGTACTCAGGACCACTAAGAGGGTCCAGCAGGTCCGGAGCAGGCTCCAGACTGCTTAGTGTCGGCAGAAAAACTGTACCGACAAGCATCTTTCAGACTTGGAGTTTCAGGTGGGCGACATGGTTCTCCTGAAGGTGTCACCTTAGAAAGGTGTTATCCGGTTCAGGAAGCGGGGCAAGCTGGGCCCCAGGTCCATCAGTCCTTTCAGGGTTATAGCCCGAGTGGGCAAGGTGGCGTATCGATTGGACCTTCCTGCAGAGCTCAACCAAACCCACAAGATTTTTCATGTTTCCCAGCTGCGGAAGTGCTTAGTGGATGACTCTGCAGTTGTGCCACTAGAGGATATACAGGTTGATGACAGTCTGAACTACATCGAGAGACTAGTAGCTATTCTTGACAAGAAGACGAATGAACTAAGGAACAAGAGGGTTTAGCTAGTAAAGGTACATTGGCAACACCGCAAGGGCTCAGAGTTGACTTGGGAGCCCGAAAAGGAAATAAGGGAGTACTACCCGGAGTTGCTTCTCGATGTGACAGACCTCGAGGATGAAGTCTAAGACAAGTGAGGGACAATTATAACTTCTGGTTTTTGGTACACATTTAATCATAATTTATTCATTTTTGTAGAGCAAATGGACGAGTTGGGAGCCCTAAACTCGTCAAGTAGAAACCAGATTTGATGCAGGTTTTAAGTAACCTACTCGACGAGTTGAGAGCCCTTAACTCGATGAGTAGGGCTGCCATAATGAAACCCTAATTTCGGGGTTTTGCACCCTATTTAAGCATCCTAATCCCCACTTGCTGGCGTCATTTCTAGCCTCCAAGTCCCAAACCCTAGATTCAAAAACCTTAATGCATTTGTGAGGTTATGAGCCATTTTTTAGTGAAACTTGGTGTGTTTTGAAGCTTGTGAAGGAAGGAGAAGCTTGGGGATTCAAGAAGAAGCAAGTAGATCTAGAGACTCCATTTCACCCTCATCATTTTCTGGTAATCAAGTCTCAAACTTGCTTAATAGCTTCTTAGATCTCTTTATTACCATTTTATTGGGTTTTTGGTCCAAGAAGCTTGATCTTTGGGATATGGACATCCCAAGTGAGTATACCTTCAGATCTGGAATCATGGAGGGCTTTCATGGCATAAAGTTGCAAACTTTATGGCTATTGAAGCCCCCATGTAGGCCATAGGGTGTCATTTTGGCCTTTTAAGCTCCAAAAGGCCATGCATGTAGAGAAAGGTGGAAGCTTTACGTGTCGATGTAGTGCTTAGGGTCTAGATCTTTGTTCGTATGCTTTAGCTTGGATTATTGATGGCTTGTGGACCAAGATCTAGGTCCTAAAGAGTTAGGGTTTAAGCTAAACCCATTAAGCAAAGGTATTAATGGGTAAAGTTGGAAACTTTACCATTAAAAGGACATTTTCAGAGTATGTGAGAAGTATGAAGCTTAGATATGAAGAGAAAGTGCTTAATCCATTAAGATGGCCCAAACAGATTGAGGAACTCGTTGAGTCCATAAAGGAACTCGACGAGTTGTGTCGAGTTGTCCCAATTCTATACAAGATAGAACTCAACGAGTCTGTAAAGGGACTCGACGAGTTGACTCGTTTTTTCACGACTACGAGTAGCAAGGGAACTCGACGAGTCAGCGGGATGACTCGACGAGTTGAGTCAAATCGGAGTGTTGACTTTGATTTTGACTGAGCGTTAACTTTGACTTTGACTAAGGTTGACCCGTGAAGGGATCTTGATGTAAGGAATGGTATCTAAGGGGTTGTTTTGTATAGGGCGTGAGTAGAGCCGATTGCAGGAGTAGAGACATTCAACTACTTCACTCGACATTTGAAATGAGTTTTCCTCTAGAAGGAACGGGTCGAAGGCACCAATGCCAACCTGTTTATGTATGTTAGCGTGTGCCGGAATTCAGTCTGATGTCGAGGCTAGCCCGATGTAGTTTATATGTTTCCGGACTTCGGTTCGATGTCGGGGAGAGCCCACGGAATTTTTATATGTATGATGTCTTCATGATTCTTGCATGTGTTTGTTTATGTGTTCCGGGCTTTGGTCCGATGTCGGGGAAAGCCCGAGGAATGTTTAGCTTATATGTTATGTTTATGAGTTCCGGGCTTCGGTCCGATGACGGGGTAAGCCCGAGGAATGTCTATATGTTTATGTTATGTGTTTATGTTATATGCTTGTTGATATGTTATATGTATACCAGACTTCGTTCCGAGGTCGGGCGGGGCCCGATGTTGGACTTTGGTCCAATGTCGGGGGGGCCGATGCCAGACTTCGAACCGATGTCGAGGGGGGCCGATGTAGCGGGAAAGGCCCAATGTATGTTATTATGTGATTATGTGTATGGTATGTGGTAGTTTTGGGAGACTCACTAAGCTTTGTGCTTACAACTTTCAGTATTGGTTTCAGGTGCTTCCAATAGCAAGGGGAAGAGCTCGGGATGATTGCAGTGCACACACCATTTGTTTAGCCTGGGATGTTATACTCTGATATATGTTTTGACAGATGTTATGATATTTTGTGATACACTACTTATGATTTTTATATAATGTCCGATGACTATGGTTTTCTTAATAATTAAAAACGGAATTTTTGGACTATATTTTTTGGGATGTTTCACCCTCGTACGCCCAGCATACTCCTCGTATGCCCAACATACGAGGCGCCATACTCCCACATCCCCCTTCGCAGTACACCAAGCCTACACTACTTTATGCCAAGAGTACTGACCTCCACAACAATAGGCCCCGCGTACTAGGGTCCCCTCTTAAGCCCTAGCACACTCCGAAGGCCATAACTTCCTCAATCTAAGTTCGTTTCCGATGAACTTTATATCTACAGAAAGGTGACGAGAAGCCCTACACTTCTAGATACCCATCATAGCCTTAAAACTCCCTGAACCAAACCCAAATTCATAAAGGACCAAGTTAAGAAATTACGATTATGCCCTTAGGCTCCGAAACACCATCGAACACTCGAATCACTTAAACTTTAACACCCTCGTTAAAAAAGGGCCAAATCTTTTCTTCCCCAAGCTCCCAAGGCTTATGATAGCTGATGATCGGGTCGCAGCGCCAAATAATGAGGCGATTCAAAATTGGGTGTTACATGGGCCTTAGTGGCTATGTTAGTTTGGGTTTGAATGGTATAGACCTAGGTGACTTATTTGATTTTGTGTTCTCTTGGGCCAAATCAACGAGATAGTTCCAGCTGAGTCATGGGAATCAAGAAGGAAGCGATTGTGATGATCGGCTCGAGGATTGCATCCGAAGGCTGGTTGATAGGTAGATAGATTGGGATGTCTCTATCTATGACAATGATTATGTTCTTCTAACTTTCCATTTCGGGAGGAAAGAGAGAGCTGACATGTGATTTTCAGGTTTGGGATGTAGGCCTAACATGGGGCTTGATAGTTGTAGTTTTTGGCGGAAAGTATGGCAGTGTGGGAATGCACACGAGGATTCTTATGGTATGGTCACCTTCTAGTGAGATCAAGGGTCTACTTTCTTTAAATTTAGTTAGGTTTGGTGCTAGTTGATTGTTGCAAGTGATTAGGGGAAGTGGATTGGGAACGAAAAATTTTGTTTTCTCTTATGTATCCCGAATATGAGAATGATGCATGTTGCATTTATGAATGATGCTCGTGATGAATTCATGGCTGGGATTTGTAGTCGAGGTTAATGGTAGTCCATCTGTTGATTGGGAAGTTTATGAGTTCTCAATATGAGATTTAGAATCTATTTGAGTTTGTTTGGCCTTTATTTGTAGGATCATCTTACGTTGTGTTATACATTCCAAGGGTCAGGGATGTGATGTATCTAGTTGAGCTGGTTTGATAATTGGTCTATTTGCAATGTCACTTGTTGGTAGTTCGAACCCTAAGTGGGGGAGAACTAGGTATTTTTCTTCGAGGATCATCTAGCTGTTTGAGTTTATGGTTTCAAAATAATGGGTCATGGAATCTACGGTTCGAGTATGCTAGACTTTGGTTCAAGATTTGCTCAAGATTAGGGTACAAAGCAAGCTACCATCAGGTGTATGTGCTTAGGAATGCATAAGTTGTCTTTATGGAATGACACTTTTGGAGATGGAGATTGATGTAGCCTGTGGTTCCTTTTGGGAATGTCGATGAATAGGTCAAGAGGTGTTTACATCACTCAGGTTGAGTATCAGTTGTTGAGGGATTTGTCAGCTCATGGTATAGATTGGTATCTATAGTCTAGGATGGGTAGTTGTTGATCTTTCAATCAACTTCATAGTTTGGTATGTTTAGTTAGACATGTGCTTTGTTCAATATTTTATTGGATCATTGGATTAGTTGTCAATGCATTATCGATCGTTGGTCATTTTGTTCGTTGTTAATACCTGAGGTTCTTCGAAAGTTTCAAGCTGTATTAGTTGAAGTTCAATGGATGTGTCAACCTATGGTAAAAAAATGTACGTTGTATATTCTGGTTTCTAGGTATGGGTACCCTCAATTGTTGGTTATGGATGTATTGTTCATAGTACGCTCGGGTTTCGCAACTATCCTTGGTTATTGGGAGTTCAGATGTCGGAGTGGTGTTTAGTTTTCAGGAGTTACTTTGGATCTACTCAAATTCCAATTTTTTCATGTCACGTCGACCGATTTTGGTATCTGGATTGATCCGACTACTGTTCTGAAAAAACATTTCAAAATTTTTTTGGGAAGTTTTACCGAGCTAATTACGTATTGATGGAATGTGTTCAGTTTCAATCAAGATGTGGGATCTTGTTTCGGTCTTTCATGTGGATGCTTCTGTTAATGGATGAGGTTCGTCATTTTGTTAGAACTACTGGTACTTCACCCTTTGGGTAAGGTTGTGAGGAAGAAGGAATGTAGTAGATCTAGGTTTGGTTATGTGTTTCCGTTATGGGTGTATATTGTGGTAGTGTATCAAATATGATCATGAGGGGTGTATGTGGACTAAGTAAGATTACATGAGAAAACATTTGCTTTGAAATTTTAGCATGGTTCTTATTTGTCTTATAGCCTTTCAATTGGAACAAGGGTATAATTACCTATCTCATTCTCTGGTTGTGTACAACCATGTTTCGTCTGATTTTGCTTGAGTAGTTGCCTGTACTATGAAATGAATTGCGCTTTATAGAAGGGTATGGCTCGTTTTATGTTTGGTTAGTGTCTAGAGGGATATTGATTAGATTCCTACAAGTTGTTGGGATGATGGTTGAGTACCTTTAGGCCCTTGTGGTACTGGTCATGAGTCTTCAGGACAATGATGGAATGACGTCAAGATCGTCATAGTAGAATGAGATATCGTTTTAGTGGTTTGAGGGTGTTACGATGTATTGTAAACCAGTGTTTGTATGACTCATATGGTAGGACCCGGTAGTCATTTAATTGAGATTATTAGGTCTCAGATCGTTTGTCTTATTGGCATGATTAGGTGTAGAGACATTTCAGGGAGTCCGGAGGCTTAGTGACCAGCTAGTTTGGATCATGTGGATAGTGTAAGTTTGTTTTGTTTCATGTATTAGTTGTGCATCGGAAGTCACTGCCTGAATGTTTGCATTTGTGGGTCTTTGCTCGCTTGTGGGCTATTACCAGGAGTTGGTTACCAGAGATAGGTATTGGATCTGAAACTTTGGGTCATGAAGATCATTGATAACGTCTCGAATGATTTATCAAGTGGTTATACATCTGACTTGATGATGGATTTGGATGCTATGTGAGATTCTTGTATGAACCAACGTTATGCTCATGGGAGGAATGGTTTTGTGATGATTTGTCAGAAGTCAAGTTTATATTTATTGTTTTTGGGCATAATTTATGGATTTGACGATTTGTTGAAATTCACGATCGAGATGTTTTGAGTATTCTTTCTGCATGGTTAATGGTGTTCCAAGTATAGGACTAAAGCTTAGTATGATGAATGGATGATCATTAGTATTAGGGCATGGTTTCTAGAGATTAGATTGATAATTGATGGAGTTGGTTTGTGGTTGTCATTTTGAGAGCTCCTAGTTTGAGTGATTTTCACTTGAAGTTAGCTCTTATAGTTAGGGAGAGAGAACTAGTAGTTGTGGTTGAGTATTTTCAAGTTAATAGGTTGTTTGTTGGCAACTGTGGGTTTCCGAGTGATCTCTCGACTTCTTTGTATATATGACTTGATTTCAAAGTGGTTAGAGGGAGCTTGTGGAATATGTTGATGTTGTTTTTAGGATTCTATCCAAGATGTATTTTGAAGACGAAATCCAATTTAAGTGCAGGAGAGGTGTAACATATTGTTTCGAAAAAGTGTCTTATTTTGGGATTGCGGACAATAAATGGATCGAGTAAAGGCCTTGGGCTTCAAGGGAATATGGTTAACACCTTATCAGATGATGATAATTTTGACCTCCAATCTTAATTCAAATCGAAGGCAGTCAACATCCACACAAAAGTTGACCTGCTCATGTCGAACTCAAATTCGACCATTACCATTGAAATAAAATCAAAATCAATTTCTTTTGACGCAGACGACTTCGTTAGAATTCAACCTTCAAACTTACGTCGAAAACAATTTGTCTATATACCCCACATCAAACTCCAATTTCATCCCATTACTTGAAATGAACAAATGTTGAAGTCAACATCAGTCTAAAGAAGTTCAAGCTAAAATCAAAAATATTCAATTCAATCAAACATTATCAAGAAACAAGGCTTTCAACATCATCAATCTCATGAATAAATATTTGACATTGATTCTGTCAAGCACAGGGGATCGAGAATGATGAACATACGAAGATAAAGTACTTATCTGAATATATGACCACTGACAGTTTGACAATTTGGGCTCTGAACAGTAAAGGACTTAAGTTGTGGGCTTATAAATCATATGAATTTTCAATATGATTGGAATAAGAACAATTGTGATTTGAATCAATTATCAATTGATTTAAATCGGAATTTTTACTCTAACAATTATTAATATGATTTTTAGATGAACAATAAATTCGAAATTAAACAAAACGAGTTGAATTTGGTTTTGATCTAAACAAAAATAATTGGATCAACAATGGTGTTGAAACGGATTAAATCCTATAAGGCAAATCAATCAAAAATGAAAAATATAAAATATGAATCGAAATCATGGACATTTTGGAATCAATTTGAGAATTTGTGATACCTCTTTGACGAATCGAGATCCATTTGCAACGAAGGAATCAAATTTAGAAGATCTTTGTTCTTTTGTCAGAATGAGAAAATCTCCAACTTGAACATTGTACCACCCACGATGTGTGTTGTACAACTCGTTCTTCGTGTTCTTCATGTTCTTCAACGATCCAAGAACATCTTCATAAGAACCACCAATGCTTTTGGGTTTTGATTTCAAGTTCAATGCAACACTTAGAGATTGTTTTTTTGGAACCCAAATTTGCTTCATGATTTCGGATTCACAACATTTGACGATTTTTGTGAGTAAACCCGCTTGTTTTTCCATTTAATCTTCTTCTTCTTTTTCTTTCTCATCTTTTTGCATCTTGAAGATTTGATTTTAAGAACACCTTCATTCTTGACAACTTTAACTTTGCAAGTTTGAATCAAATCTTTTGGAGTTTGATACTGTGAATTTCTTGGATTATCGACTTTCGATAAGGAATCATTCCTTCAAACGAATCACAAGAACACAAAATATCATCGGTTTGAACTCCAATCGAGCAAAAAACTTTTGCATCTTCATGAGAATCTACTTGAAATCCTTTTCTTTGAACATCAAGAACATCAATAACACAATGATCATTAAGAACATGTTCCCGAGCTTCACGACAATCTGCATAATATTCAAGTTTATTGCTTCCATATTTACATTCAAGAAGATGAATTCCTTTTATGACTTCACTTTCTTTCGTATTTCTTCGTCTCTCTTGATACGTTGTAATCAATCGATGAAACAAATCCTTGTTTTGATAAATTGGATGACTAATTAATTCTCCAACCTCATTCTTTTCTCCATTTGAAATGAGTGCATCTTCACTTTTCAATCCAACAGTCAAACAATAAAGAAGGGATTCAAAAGTGTATTCGCCTGGAAAAGTTTCATTATGTATCAACCATTTCTTCCCTTTCAATTCAAACGATACGAACTTGGGTTTTCTAGGGAGAGAAAGTGATAATAAAGGAGACTCTAAAGAGATAGAGTGAATATGAACCAAATTCTAGTGAGAGAAAGTAATACAAACAAGTATTCTAGAGAGAGAAAATCGAATTATGGATCAAATCAAGGAAAAAATAGATTTCTAGAGCACAAAACACTCTCTAATCAAGAAGATCAATAAGAAATGAAGAATCACCAAATCTAGAATGCCATCAAGGACCAATTCTTGATCAAATCAAGAACACCCGCTCTGATACCAAATGTAGTTGCGATTTAATCGAGTATGAATAACAAGATCAGAATCAAGTATGAATTAAGAGCACAAGATCTAAATAGAATCTGTTTGGCTCATTTATGCTTTCTGAAGTACATAAACATTTTAGAGAATACAATGTGAATTAAGAGCACAAGATCTAACTCTAGTACTCATCCCATATTTATAGGGATCAGGAAAGCATACAAAAAATATAAGGGACTCAAACACTAAAACCATCGATACGATATGCCCTTATAATAAAATTACATACAAAACATTCAAAACTATAAAAGACATAGACAACCTTATACACCTCACAATAACATTCGACCTCAACAGTTTGGCATCATTTTTGACCCATTGGAGGTATAAAGCTTTCAACTTGACTAATGCATGCTTAGGTTTGCTTTTGGGTTGTTTTATGTTACATTTTGGTCCTATACTTGAGGTCTTTTGAGTTTTGGAAGAATACGTCCATAAGAGTTGCCCTTTTGAGCTCTTGGAAGCATTTGGAACCAGAAAAATCAGATCTTGATGGTTTAACCTCAACCATGCAAGTGCTAAATGGCCACTAAGTGAGATTATTTGCTTTAATGTGTGTCGTAATCTCCATTCATGCATGCAAAGACATAAATTTTGTAACTTTATAGCTTAGGTCATCTTAAAGGACCTGGATCTATGTTTTGGACGTAAGGACTTAATTGATTAAGTCATAAAAAGGGTTATAAGGAAACTGACAAGTATTTTTGGCATAATCCTGGTACGTTGCGCATACTGGGTCAATTTCCCGCTTCTGGTCAAGGCCAACGTACGCCGTTCGTACGTGACAGGTACACTGCGCGTACGCATACATAGTGGTTAACATGGAGTTTTGGTCCTGGACTTGTTGGGCCTCATGACCTACTATGGAGTAAGGCTTCTGGGCCTAGACCTAGGATATATGGTATTGGGCCTTAATGGACCTTGAAACTTAAATGGATGGAGTTGGGCCTCAATTTAATTAGGAGTTGGGCCTTAGGGGAAAGAGGCCCAATAGGCCAAGGATTAGGAAACCTTGCCTTTGGACATGAATTAGAAGTTTGGGCTTTAAGGGAGTTCTATTTGGACCCATTGACTGATTAAGGAATTTAGTATGCTTTAGGCAGAGCAGTTATGAGCCAGCCAAGGAGTACGATTTCGGCATACACAGTAAGGTGAGTCTCCCTTTGTAGAAATTGTGGGTCGAAGTCACCAATGTCGGTCCACTAGTATTGATATGACTTAGCAACTATCTTTGTGAAAATTATTAAGGTGATATGTATTGCTTGATGCTTATGTGTGATATACATGATTTATGTGGTAGTGGTAAGGGTGAAATAGACCTTGTATTCGGTTGGAATAAAATCGATACGTTGGTCGGGCACCCCGGTATGCGTCACACGGGTATGTCGGACACCCCGGTATGTCTGACATGGGTAGGTTGAGCACCCATGTATGATCAGCAAGGTAGGTCGGGCACCAAGATATGTCTGACAATATGTTTATGATGTGTATGTGGTATGGTGGGGGAAAGTTACTTAGCTCCGTGCTTACGGTTTTCAGTTTTGGTTTCAGTTACTTCCAGCTCGAAGGGGAAAGGGCCAACTTGATTGCATCGCATCACACCATGATTTTCCGGATTAGTGATTTTGGGATTATGACTCTGATAATGATTTTATATGTATCGTTGGATTGCACAACTAAACTATTTTATGTTCACAAGGTTTTGGGAGAAATGACATGGTTTATTTTATGACTGTTAAACTTCAAAATGAAATTTTTGGGTTGCAATTTTAGGGGTGTTACAAAAAGAAAGGCATCTCATGTCAACAACAAAACTGCGAACTGAAGGTAACAAAAAGTGTGAGATCGCATCATAACTCACATGTAAAGCCCGAGTTTCAGGGCTAAGCATTTTTAGACAATTTAATACTCTTGGTCAACTATTGTAACACTTTTTGAGATAATAAAGATGAAATATTTGAGTATTATGTGAATTATGTGAATTTATATGCTTATTACTTATTTATAAATGTGTAGTAAATAAAGAATAAAAATAAGTGTCAAAATTAAAGTGTGAGATAAGCGTTATATCTTTACATAAAGTTGTAGTGGTAGAAACAATGATTCCGGAGATATAAAGAACGCCAAATTCCGAGTTATAACGAAGAAGTTATGACCCGTCGAACTTTCGCGATGAAACCAGCACGATACCGGGAAGCGTAAATAGTGAATTTACAATAGAGCGAGTTTTAGCCTTAGCGATCTAAACTAGAGTCGTAGAATACGTTAAACCGAGAGCGACCATAAAAAGAACGCCCAAATCTGACTTTGTATGAGGAAGTTATGATTTTTCGAAGTTTCGGCTTAGCAGTGTACAACCCGAAGTTCGAATATTAGATCGAGCGGTTTTTAGCCGACACAACCTAAACGAGAATCGAAGATCTCATTAATAGTAGTGTAACGATAAAAAGACAAACGAAAACGGACATCGGATGAAGAAGTTATGGATTTTTAACGGACCAATCCCGGCCTGTTAAAAATATAAAAATTTAAAATAAATTCAAAATTAGCCGATGGAGTCTATACGAAAGTTGTAGAGTACGTTCCCGCCTTCGTGTGGATATAAAGAACGTCAAAAATGGAGCTCGTACGCAAAAGTTACGAATTTTTTAAGTTTAGACTCGAATTTGCGAAGCCTATTGCTCGATTGATGACGTGGGAAGATCCTAGTCGTTGCTTGTTGATGACGCCTCGCTTCGGATGAAGGACACATCGCCCTTCGCTACACCCAGTGTTCGAGCTCGGAATGCGCCGCGTACACAAACCCCTCCTCGATCCAGCTTCGCCCACGTCGCCCCAGCAGATCATCAACACGTGTTGTACGACCGAAGCTACGCCCCGCGTAGACAAAAGGAACGCAACGCATACCTTCGAGGCCTCGCACCTATAAATAGAGGTGCGAGGGAAGCCTCCATTTTCACCCCAGAACTCACTCTCTCTCTAGTTTCTTTCTCTCTCTAGCCTATCTTAAGCCCATAAACCCTTGGGAACCACCATAGCATCTGAAGGAAGCCCCGAGAAAAAAAAGGGTCTTTCGGTTCGGAAACGCTGATCCAAGCGAAGCCCGGTTTTCTTTAAAATCTGTTGTAAGTGAGCTACGCTTACGCAATTTTTAATCTAGCTTTTAAATAATTATAGTAATGTTATTAGGTCCTTAAATAATTATTTGGGCTATTATTATGAGTTATATAAAGTGTTGTTTAACGCTTATATAATAATAATAATAGTTGGACTATTAATTAGTCGCGGTTAACGTTAGACTAAACTCTAGTGGTATTGATACTAGGTTTTGTCGAGGGAAAATTATTTTGAGATAACGAAGCGTTGTTCAAGTGCAGAGTCACCACCTAATCAGGTGAGTGCATAGTTACTTTTAGCTTACACCTAGATATGAAGTATTTTATATAAATTACGTGCTATGTGTGCATATTATCTGAATACTTGTCGTCTATACTGGATGAACGTTTTTATATATGTTTTAAATGATTTAAACTGTATATGTATTTATATCTATGAAAATGTTGGGGGTAAAACATGGGTAGATGTAATAGATGATGTGTGATAAAATGATGAGAGGCCTCGATGTTGTTGTTTTTTATTCCAGTCATCTAGCGGAGTATAGATGACGACCACAGACTCTTCTAGACATTCCAGTGGAACGCTAGTAGGCTCACAACCTATAGGTGTTTGTGAACGATGTGTTCACCGGTGTACTCCATCCCCCTCATGGTTGCCTTTAGGACATTTATTGCTGAGGAATCTCCTTAGCAGTAATGTTCATCCCGATGATGATCCTTAGGCTAGGTCCCTTATGATAGGTGTTTAGGGACGTAATTAGAGGATAATGGGAATGGGTAATCGGGTTATTGTTGATTGATGAAATTAATAAACTTATTTATTGTGGGTTGAAAACCCTATGTGCTCACCAGGCTCCCAAGTCTGACCCGCTTAGTTTCATGTATTACAGGTAGTGGCGCTCAAGCATAGATGTGATGTTTTGGATGAGGGATTACGGATATAGGCCTGTAGATATGAAATAATGTAGTAAGGCTTATATTGTGCTGTTTATCCTTTTGATATGTATCGAACATGACATCCCAAGTCTTTTTAATGAAATACATTTATTTGGAAATGCTTTTGATAAATATTTATCATAATTTGTTTTGGGACAAATTCTGCAACACTTTTATTTAAAATGTTACTCTGATTTTCAAAAAATCATAAACAAAATCGGTCTTTTTTGGCCGTGAAAACGGGGATGTCACAGTTGGTATCAAAGCATTAGTTTAAGCGAACTAGGAATTTGTAGGATTTCATGACTTAAACTTAGAATGTTAAGCGATGATGGTGAGATGTGAGCACTAGCTTATTTAAGAAAGTATGCCTAATATGCTTTATGTGCTAAATGATTTATGCCCTATATGTTGTTATTTGTTCGGATATATGGTCTATTGCCGACCGGATCTCGAAACCTTATGTGTTTAGGATTCTAAACGTATGACTACGATATTAAAACTAACATGTAAACGATTCGGAGAGATAAGGATGATTTAAACGTCTATCATAAATAAAGAGCTAAATTCACCTTATTCAGTGTATAGATCAAGATGGAAAGGACCCATAGCGGAAACGTAAACGCAAATGGAAATAGGAACCAACCCCCTCAACCTCTAGTGATACAATAAATACTTGTTGTCGAAGAAGTGGCACCTGAGCCAATAATGATGGCCATAGTGCAAGTGATGATCCAGATGATGTTGGATCGCCAAATGGAGGAAACAAGGCATTTACTTCAACAGAACTGAGAAGAACTTATGGTACCAATTGAATAGCCCGATCTGAATGATGGGCAGTCAGAAGGAGGAAACTACAGTGGGACTATTGGTCAAGCCAACCCACCGATAGTTAGGCAAAACCACCATGATGGAGGAAATGACGGACGTGGATGCAAGTACAAGGATTTCATGGCATCCAAACCACCGAGTCTATCCGGAAGCCCGACACCGGTGGAAGTCATGAACTGGATCTCTAAGATGGAGACGATGTTTGAGAGTTACGAGTGTAGCAACAAGCAGAAGACCGCTCTTGCAGTTCTTCTGTTGAAATCTGGAGTACTAAGTTGGTGGAAGCTACTAGCTAATTCAATGCCCAAAGGTGAAGCAAGCAAGATGTTGTGGGAGAATTTTCTGGTGCAGTTAAAATTGCAATACTGGTCTGAGCAGGATCTTCTGGAGATCAACAACGAATTCCAGAATCTAAAGAAGGGAAGAATGAGCGTTACTGAATACGATGCGAGCTTTACAGAGAAAATGAAGCTTGTTCCTCACCTAGTCCCAACTGAACTCTCCAAGGTTAACAAGTTTGCCCTCGAATTACCAACGGACTTCGGTCCAATGGTCAAGCAAACTACCACTCTGAAAGCCGCCATCTGGGATGCTAAGAATATGGAGACCTAGATACGAGAGAAGGGTCTGGAGAGAGCAGAGGTGGGAGAGAAAAGGAAATTTAACGGATCCTCGAGGTCCGGTAAGAAGAGTAAATTCTCGAAGTCTGGTTCGAGAGGAGGAGGAGCCGAAGCAAAATGGTGCGACAAGTGCAAGACGAAGCACTAGGGGAAATGTGATGGAGGAGTCACTTGTTTCAAGTGTGGAAAGCCTTGGCACTATGCCAACAAGTGCACGTTCACTAAGAAGGTCTATTATGAGTGCAACGAGAAAGGGCACATTTTGAGGGACTGCCCGAAGAAGAAGGAGGCAGGAAGACCTAACATTCCACCAAAGCCGAAGGACAGAGCCTTCTAGATAACGCTCGAGGCTGCAAAGGAGGCAGCAGACGTCGCTTCAGGTACCTTTCTTGTAAATGGTTTGCCTGCGAATATATTATTTGATTCCGGAGCCAACTACTCCTTTGTGTCGCATAAGTTTGGTGGGAAACTAGCATTTCCCGTAGAAAAACTTGATAATGTAATGACTGTAGAAGTTGCCAGTGGCAAATTCGTACCTGTTAGTGATCGTATTAGGAACATCGCCATCGACCTAAACGGAAACGAATTCCACAAAGAGCTATTACCCATAGAGTTAAACAGTTTCGACATCGTTTTGGGTATGGATTGGCTTAGCGCCAACGATGCTGAGATTCAATGCTGAAAGAAGATAGTAAGGGTAAACCCACCCGGAAAAGAGTCATTTATGGTGTACGGGGACAAACGCCGAGTAATTCTGGAATTGTCTCCCTAATGAAAGCCAGAAAATGTTTGTCCAAGGGATGTGCATCATACTTAGCATTCGTAATCGATGCTAAGAAGGAAAAGAAAGAGGTGCAAAATATACCGGTTGTGTGTGATTATCCGGAAGTCTTTCCCGAAGATCTTCCCGGATTACCACCTGATAGACAAGTAGAGTTCCGAATAGACTTGTTACCAGGTACGACACCAATAGCAAAAGCACCATACCGACTAGCACCGATGGAGATGAATGAGCTTATGACGCAACTTCAGGAACTGTTGGACAACGGTTTCATTTGACCTAGTTCGTCACCCTGGGGAGCTCCGGTGTTATTCGTGAAGAAGAAGAACGGAATCATGAGAAAGTGTATAGACTACCAATAGATGAACAAGGAAACAGTGAAGTACAAGTATCCATTGTCGAGGATTAATGACCTATTCGATAAGCTTCAAGATTCGAGCTACTTCTCAAAGATTGATCTTAGGTTAGGATATCACCAGCTGAAGGTAAGAGAGCGGGATATTGAGAAAACTGCGTACAGAACAAGATATGGACACTACGAGTTCTTAGTTATGTCGTTTGGACTGACCAATGCTCCAGCAGCATTCATGGACTTGATGAACAGGGTTCGTACACCATTCCTCGATAAATCTGTGATAGTGTTCATCGACGACATTCTGATTTACTCAAGAAGCCAGGAGGAGCATTGCAACCATCTACGAGAAGTGTTGGAACTATTAAAGAAGGAGAAGTTTTATGCTAAGTTCTCCAAGTGTGATTTTTGGATCCGAGAAGTCCAATTCTTGGGTCATGTGGTTAACCAAGAGAGGATAATGTTTGACCCAGCAAAAATTGAAGCAGTAATGAAGTGGTAACGTCTAAAGAGTCCGACGGAGATTCGAAGCTTTCTAGGATTAGCCGGATATTACTGACGATTTATCCAAGGTTTTTCTTCGATAGCTGCTCCATTGACAGCTTTGACCCACAAATGAGCCACATATACATGGAGCGAGAAACACGAAGAGGCATTGGAGAAGCTAAAGAAGAAGTTATGCGAAGCATCGATACTTTCTCTACCTGATGGAGTTGAAGACTCCACGGTATACTGTGACGCATCTGGAGTCGGGTTGGGTTGTGTTCTGACCCAAAGAAAAAAGGTGATAGCATATGCCTCTCGACAATTGAAAGAGCACGAAAAGAACTACCCCACTCATGATCTGGAGTTGGCAGTAGTAGTATTTGCTCTAAAGATATGGAAGCATTACCTCTACGGCACGAAGTGCAAACTTTTCATTGATCATAAGAGTCTCCAGTATCTCTTTAATCAGAAAGAATTGAATATGAGACAACGACGCTGGCTGAAATTTCTCAAAGACTACGACTGTGAGATACTTTACCACCCTGGTAAAGCCAATGTTGTCGTTGATGCACTCCATCGGAAAGTTAAACTTGAAAGAAAAAATCCAAGAACGTTGAGAATAGAAGTTGTCTCGACAATTGTGGAACGTATTAGGAAAGCTCAAGAAGAAGCTTCAGAGAAGAATGACGGAAAAGAAGAACGTTTGGGAAAAACATTGGTGTTCGGTACAAACCGTCAAGGACTGAAGATATTCCAAGATCGGATTTGGGTACCTAAGACGGGAGGAATAAGAGATCTTCAGATGGAAGAAGCACACAAGACCATGTACTTGATTCATCCTGGCAACACTAAAATGTATAGGGACCTAAAACCCTACTACTGGTGGCCGACGATGAAACTCGATGTTGCGAAGTATGTAGCCGAGTATGTGACATGTGCGAGAGTTAAGGCATAACATCAGAAACTATATAGGAGTTTAGAACCTTTATCTGTACCCATGGGTAAATAGGAAGACATCACCATGGATTTTGTGACTAAACTGCCCAGGACAAAGAACAGACACGACATGATTTGGGTGGTCGTGGATCGTTTCACTAAGAGTGCACACTTCATAGCAGCCAACGAGAAGTGGTCTATGGATAAGCTCGCAAATGCTTACGTGAAGGAAATTGTAAGACTTCACGGTGTTCCTCTAACGATTGTATCAGATCGTGATAGTCGTTTCACGTCAAGATTTTGGAGAATCCTACAAGAGGAATTGGGTTTGAAATTATGTTTGAGTACGGCTTACCATCCACAGACTGATGGTCAGAGCGAAAGAACGATTCAGACACTGTAAGATATGCTGAGAGCATGTACCCTTGAGTTCCAAGGGAATTGGGACGAGCACTTACCTATGGTAGAATTTTCCTACAGTAACAGTTTCCACTCGAGCATCAAGATGGCACCCTACCAAGCTTTGTACGGACAGAAGTGTCGTACATCGTCTTGTTGGATTGAGGCTGGAGAGAAGTAGTTTATGGGCCCCGAGATAGTCCATGAGACTGCTGAGAAGTTGAAAGTGATTAAGGAAAGGATGTTAGCAGCTCATGATCTTCAGAAGAGCTATGCTGACAAGAAAAGACGACCGATGACCTTCGAAGTTGGGGATTCTGTTTTACTTAAAGTCTCACCGTGGAAGGGACTTATAAGATTCGGGAAACGAGGAAAGTTGAGTCCAAGGTTTATTGGACCGTTTAAAGTTCTTCAGAAGATTGGGAACCAAGCTTACAAGCTCGAATTACCCGAAGAACTAGATGGTATCTATAACACTTTCCATGTGTGTTATTTGAGGAAATTCATGGGAGAAGTTCCCGACATAATTCCAATCTCAGAATTAAGAATGAATGAGGACAAGAGGCTGATTGAAGAGCCCGAGGCAATTGTTGACTGTAAGATGAAGAAGTTACGACGCAAGATGGTCGACTTAGTGCTAGTCCGTTGGAAACATTCGAATGGGCCGAATCTCACTTGGGAAACAGAAAGTGACATGATGAGTCGCTACCCACATTTGTTTGTTGATGCATGATTCCAGGACGGAATCATCCTAAGGGGGAGAGAATTATAACTCCCAGATTTCAGGGCTAAGCATTTTTAAACAATGTAATAGTCTAGGTCAACTATTGTAACACTTTTTCAGACAATAAAGATGAAATATTTGAGTATTATGTGAATTATGTGAATTTATATGCTTATTACTTATTTATAAATATGTAATAAATAAAGAATAAAAATAAGCGTCAAAATTAAAGTGTGAGATAAGCCCGATATCTTTACATAAAGTTGTAGTGGTCAAAAAAGGATTCCGGAGATATAAAAAACGCCGAAATCCGATTTATAATAAAGAAGTTATGACCCGTCGAACTTTCGCGATGAAACCGACACGATACCGAGAAGCATAAATAGTAAATTTACGATAGAGCGAGTTTTAGCCTTAGCGATCTAAACGAAAGTCGTAGAATACATTAAAATTTAAAGTTTAAACCGAGAGCGTTCATAAAAAGAACGCCCAAATATGACTTTGTATGAGAAAGTTATGATTTTTCGAAGTTTCGGCTTAGCAGTGTACAGCCCGAAGTTCGAATATTATATCGAGTGGTTTTTAGCCGACACAACCTAAACGAGAATTGAATATCTCGTTAATAGGTCTACCAGCGACAGGTAACGCTCCCCGAAGTTCGAATATTTGGTCTTCCAGGTAACGCTCCTCGAACAGCCTTAAAACACAGTCCCGATAGACCTCCGACGCTCGCACCGACCGGTTGTCCGCAATCTCGACCTCTAGAGGGCAATCCAACATGCCCGAAGACTCCGGAAACTTCTTACTAAGCGCAAGAGAGACAAATGATCGGGTGGCACCCGAATCAAACAACACCTGAACTGGGATTCCATTCACATGGAACGATCCTAAACAAGGCACATGATATATCAAAATCATAGCGACATAATATAAAAGCATAAGGATAAGAAATCATACTCGTCACCACATTGGGTGTAGCGCGTGCCTCGTCAGCTATCAGCTGAAATGCTCGGCTCCGAACCGCTGGAGCCTCCATCTTGACCTTCCGTCCATCCACAACCCGACCTGTCGCTAGAGTCGGCACCGCTGCTGCTGCCAATCTAGGGCAATTGGCCTTTTGTGGCCCTTCTGACTGCAATGAAAGCAAATCAGGTCAGATATCTGAATCGCAGGGGTAGGGGCAGTACAATCCCTGCCAAAATGCCCAACCTTGCCGCACTTATAGCAGCCTGAACCCGGCCCAGTGCGACAAGCTCCCTCATGTGACCGATCGCATTTTCCATAGCGGTCCCGCCCTGACTGGCCCTTCGGCCTACCATCGGATCCCTTAGGATTCTTCCCCGAAGCCCCCGTCGTATGCCCCTCCTCTGCCTTCCTCTTCCGGATGTGCTCCAGATCAATATCCCTCTCCCTAGCCCTAGCAATCATGGAATCCAGGGTAGGGAAAGCTGAAAAACTAACATGCTCCTGGATGTCAGCTCATAGCATGTCATGGTAGCGGGTCCTCTTCATGTCCTCATCACCCGCATACTGGGGCACCAACAAAGCCCTCTTTCGGAACTTGGCGGTGATCTCCGCCACAGTCTCCGTAGTCTGTCTCATATCCAAGAACTCCCTGACCAGCTGCTGAAGCTCTACAGTTGGCGCAAACTCTACACTGAACCGGGTCACAAAATCCGACCATGTCATAGCTTCAACAGCCGAGGCTCGCAAAGAGTCACCAACCGACTCCCACCAGTCGCTAGCCCGATCCCTCAAATACCCTGCTGCAAATCGTACCTTCGACTGTAACATCCCGAGTTCAGGAGTGCAAGTTCAGGGTTCAAAGTGAAAAATGTATAAGGGCAACTCGGTGAGTCCATGGGTGGACTTGGCGAGTAGAGTCGCGATTCTGGTCGCGTGTTAAGTGGCCAACTCGACGAGTCGGTGGCTGGACTCGGCGAGTTGGTGCTGGGTGAAGAAAACCCTAATCTTCGGGGTTTGCCCCCTATTTAAAGGATGTTATGCCTTCTCTTCAGCCTCTATTTTCCCTGAGTGTTCCAGAGAAAACCCTAATCGTTAGAAACTCCATTATTGAGAGGATTGAAGCTTGGAATAAGGAATTTGTGAAGAGGAGTTGGAGGAATTCGAGGATAGCACCAAGAGGGCTTGTGGATCTGAAGTCTACATCAGTTTAGGCTCATCTTTGGGGTAAGAATCCTCTGTCTTGAGCCCTTTTTCCCTTATTGTCATCCATGGTGGTTGTTTTGGGGTTTTTGGAAGTATTTCATGAGTTATTTCGGGATTGGAAGACAGATCTGAGGATGCTACCTCAGATCTGGAGTAGTGATGATCCAAAAATGCATAAAGTCCCTGTTGATAAGTGATTGGTGAAGCTATCTTGTCCCAAACCCAAACCCTAAGTGTAAAATGCCTAGATCTCTTTGGATTCACGTAAAGTTCGCCACTTTACGTGATGGATGGGTTGTAGGAGGCTAGGTCTACGTTTTGGATCAATTGCATGGCCTGGAAGGTTTTGTTTGGAATGAGATCTAGAGGCACTCGGCGAGTCACAAGGGTGTACTCGGCGAGTTGCTTGAAGATGGTCTAGAACTCGGCGAGTTGGAAGAACAACTCGGCGAGTAGGTTGAAGATAGCCTTGGACTCGACGAGTATGTTCTTGGACTCGGCGAGTCAGGTCGTGAGTTCCTATCCTTTCTTCTGGTTGAGCTATGAATCAGTGAGTCAAGGGATGACTCGGTGAGTCGAGTGTGAAAGGACTCAGAGTTGTTGGACTCGGCGAGTCTCGGGGTGACTTGGCGAGTTGAGTCGCGGATTGGGGAAAGTTCTGAGCATGGGGACTCGGCGAGTCATCGGGTTGACTCGGCGAGTAGAGTCAGCCAAGGGTTGACCAGTTGACTTCCAGGGGCATTTTGGTAATTGTTGGATATTGTTTTGAGTTCAGTGTTTTGGTGGTTGGCCAGTGGTGGAGATCGTATCAGGGATCGGAGCAGCTTGGGTTATCTGTTGAGTCGGCAGTTTCGAGGTGAGTTATCCTCACTGTATCAACAGGGTTTAAGGCACCAAGGCCGGCCCTTTATCGGATTAAGATCCGGGTATTTGTTGTTATGATATTGCATTGATATGTTGCATCCTGGTAGCTAGGGTGGTATATGTTAGAGACCTAGTTGAGGTCGGTATCCTGAGATATAGGGTGATGCTATGCTAGTGACCGGTTAGGTCGGAATCCTAGTTAGGATGATGATATGTTATGTGATCTGTTTAATCAGTTTGTTCCCTGTGAATTGTTATATGATTGTATGTTTATGTGCACATGGTTGTTTGGACTGGAGTTGGGTTGAGGAGGGTCTTGCTTTGTGCGGTAGGCCAAGATACCTAGGGCGGACCGGTTGTCCCGAAGGCCCAGTGAGCGGTCCGGATAGGCTGTAGGCCCCATGAGGGCGGACCAGACGTGCCGAGGCTCGGAGAATGGACCAGGCCGACTGAAGGCCCGGTGCGGGCGGACCAGTCATACTGTAGACTCAGAGAGTGGACCAGGTGGATTGAAGGCCCGGTGCGGGCGTACCAATCACACTGCAGACTCGTTGTATATGGCTAGACTCGGAGGGTGGACCAGGTGGACTGTTGGCCGGTGCGGCGGACCAGTCACACAGTAGACCCGAAGTGCATTGATGTTCTGTGTTCGGATATGATATGGCATGTTATGCGTGTATGGTACATGTGGTTGGTATTTTGGGGATATCTCACTAAGCTTTCGGGCTTACAGTTGTGGTTTAATGTTTTTCAGGTTCTTCAGGAGACCGTGGCAAGGCGAAGGCGTGATCGTACCGCTCCTCATGTTTATGTTGTGATGTGGTTCTGGGAGTACTCTAAATAAATTGTATTGAAAACCTTTTTGTAATAATTTAATGAAATCGGGTTGTTTTTGAAAAGTTTAAATTGGTTGGAATTTTTCCGTCGTTACATCGACCCCTCAGGGCAGAAGCTGGTCAGCTGTGCAGATTCAATGTCCGCAATTCATCGTCTGGAAGTAATGGGGTCCTTCGCCCCATGGAAATATGGCGCACCACTCCCTCTGAAGTCCTTAAAGGACAGTGTGCGCAGCCCCGACTGGCTAGCTGCCATGTCACTCCGAAACGCCCTGACTAGCTAGGTCCCTTTTACCGATACCCTTTTCACTGATCTCATCCTAGGCTTCCCTAGGGCACTCTCTGACCTACTCTCAGCCATCAGCTGCACTAGGAGTCCCCACCCCTCCCCCTAACTAGCTTACAGATACTGTTACATATCCACTCCTTAGTTAGTTGGAGCTGGTCAGAACCCCCATAGCACAAAGCAAGTGGCATTCGTGCTTTGAGTAACCAACATCGGTATCTTTCAACCGGTAACCATCATCGGTATCTTTCAACCGGTAACTGGGGACTATTTCACCCCCTGCTACTAACATATAGTCAACAGATATAAGCATACAGTCAGGCATATCCGGGTACTGACCTACCCTTGGGTCCTAAGGACCACTGTCAGGGAAACTAATCCCTACCATACACATAGCATACTACTAACACATAACCAGACCAAGATAACTATCACAAAGACCATTATCTTCTAAATACCCTTTTTTGGTGGGCCGGCATTGTGGCCTTAGACCCACCCCTACTGGAAGGTAACTCACCTCAATGTCGTGCAGTGTCTAAACTATCCCCGGCGCACAAGTCGACTCCCTATGACTCCTCGATCCCTACACGACAACCTTCAAGTCAACACACATCACATACAACCCTAAACAGGGTCAGTCCAAATTCAGTCAAAGTCAACATTGGTCAAAGTCAACATTCAGTTGGCCTACCAGCTCGTCGAGTCCATGCTCCTCAAATCCCACACAAACCCCGTCTCCACTCGTCGAGTCTAGCAAAAATCAACGGGTTCTCCTTCAATCATAACATCGGGACCATCTTCATCCGACTCGCCAAGTTCCTCCTTGAACTCATCGAGTTCATCTCCAACTTAAGAACTTGTCCAGTCTATGACTCGCCGAGTTGTATGAACAACTTGTCGAGTCCATCTTCAAAGATTGGGAGATTTCAATGGACTCGCCGAGTTGCTCATACCACTCGCCGAGTCCCATGACTTCCAAGTCCCTTTTCGCGTCTAAACCCATAAGGGACTTCCCTCCTAACATGTACCCATTCACAGGAAGGGTTTGGTACACAATGGTCACCGACTCGTCGAGTGCCAAGAACAACTTGCCGAGTCCACCCTTGACCAATTCCATACAGTCGATTTAAATGAGGTCTAACACACCAAACCATAGATCTGGCCTCCTAATGTCCATTTCATACGTAAAGTTCCAAACTTGATGCACATGCATGGGGTTTTTAGCTCAAAAACCCATATAAATGGTCCTACAATGTGCACGGGGCTCTCATGGCCCTAAAGTTGGAACCTTTATGCCATGAGACCCCTCTTAAGGCCCAGATCTGAAGCTAGAGTCCATATAACACTCCTTAAATCCGAAAATGGCTTAAAAAGCCCTAAATGCACCCAAGATCTACAATCTATAGATGAACCACCAAAAGAAAGACCAAAGTAGGGGCATTTTACCTTGATTAAGCTGAAGATGGAATGAGATTTTTGGATCTACAAGCCCCAAGTCGAATACTTAAGCTCTTCTTCTTCCTTCCAAGCTTCACAAGTCCACAAATCACCAAAATGACCTTAACACACACACAAACGGCTAGGGTTTCGATATGCAGCTCTAGGAGAGTGTTTAGGGACAGGGGAGGCTGAGTTAAGGTGTTTATATAGGGTGCAAACCCTCATTTTAGGGTTTTTTTCCAGACAGCACGGACTCATTGAGTCCGGTCTCTGACCCGCCGAGTCAGTCACTTAACTCTTGGGTCCAATTCACTTCTACTCGACGAGTTGGGCCACCAACTCGCTGAGTCTCAGGTCAAAATGCCAAGATGCTTAATTTAAAAATGCGTACCAGGAACCAGGTGTTACACCCCTCCTCAGTCCAGCTTCGCCCACGTCGCCCCAACAGATCATCAACACATGTTGTACGACCGAAGCTACACCCCGCGTAGACAAAAGGAACGCAACGCGTACCTGCGAGGCCTCGCACCTATAAATAGAGGTGCGAGGGCAGCCTCCATTTTCACCCCAAAACTCACTCTCTCTCTAGTTTCTTTCTCTCTCTAGCCTATCTTAAGCCCCTTAAACCCTAGGGAACCTCCCTACCACCCGAAGGAAGCCCCGAGGCTCCCGGAGTCCCGAGAAAAAAGGGTCTTTCAGTTCGGAAACGCTGATCCAAACGAAGCCCGGTTTTCTTTAAAATCTGTTGTAAGTGAGCTACGATTATGCAATTTTTAATCTAGCTTTTAAATAATTATAGTAATGTTATTAGGTCCTTAAAATAATTATTTGGGCTATTATTATGAGTTATATAGAGTGTTGTTTAACGCTTATATAATAATAATAATAGCTAGATTATTAATTTGTCGCGGTTAACGTTAGACTAAACCCTAGTGGTATTGATACTAGGTTTTGTCGAGGGAAAATTATTTTGAGATAACGAAGCGTTGTTCAAGTGCAGAGTCACCACCTAATCAGGTGAGTGTATAGTTACTTTCAGCTTACACACACACACACACACACACACACACATATATATATATATATATATATATATATATATATATATATATATATATATATAAGTATTTTATATAAATTACGTGCTATGTGTGCACATTATCTGAATACTTGCCGTCTATGCTGGATGAACGTTTTTATACATGTTTTAAATGATTTAAATTGTATATGTATTTATATCTATGAAAATGTTGGGGTAAAACATGGGTAGATATAATAGATTATGTGTGATAAAATGATGAGAGACCTCGATGTTGTTGTTGTTGATTCCAGTCATCTAGCGGAGTATAGATGACGACCACGAACTCTTCTAGACAGTCCAGTGGAACAATAGCAGACTCGCAACCTGTAGGTGTTTATGAACGATGTGTTCACCAGTGTACTCCCCTCATGGTTGCCTTTAGGACATTTTATTGCTGAGGAATCCCCTTAGCAGTAGTGTGTCCATCCCGATGATGATCCTTAGGTTAGGTCCCTTAGGCTAGGTCCCTTATGATAGGTGTTTAGGGACGTAATGAGAGGATAACGGGAATGGGTAATCGGGTTATTGTTGATTGATGAAATTAATAAACTTATTTATTGTGGGTTGAAAACCCTATGTGCTCACCAGGCTCCCAAGCCTGACCCACTCATTTTCATGTATTACAGGTAGTGGCGCTCGAACATAGATGTGATGTTTTGGATGATGGATTACGGATATAGGCATGTAGATATGAAATAATGTAGTAAGGCTTATATTATATTGTTTATGCTTTTGATCTGTATCGAACATGACATCCCAAGTCTTTTAATGAAATACATTTATTTGGAAATGCTTTTGATAAAATGTTACTCTGATTTTCAAACAAGCATAAACAAAATTGGTCTTTTCTGGCCGTGAAAATGAGGATGTCACATCACACTAAGTAAAGACATTGCGAATTAAACTATACAAGATGACACAACAAACTACGAACTCAACATATATATAGTGAGACCGCTAACGAATTAAGCAAAATCCTACTTGCAATATGTCAACGAGTACCCAAGGTTTGAGCTTTTTTACATGGAAAGCCTAGCCCCATAAATATAATTTAAATGAATCGAACTCTCAACCTCAAGGGCGACATTGATATAAAAACCGGTGTATCAACCCAACTATGTTGTATATCACTTACATCTAATTTATATATATAGTATAAATAAAAAATATCGTAAAGGAAGGAATTCGAACCCTGCTACATCCATTCCTATCGACACCTAATATCAGGGACATTTCGAAATTAAATATAATAAAAATATTGTTCATGTTTTCGTAATTATCCGTAACTAGTATTTTACTCATTCTGTACGTTACGCTGGAGAACTTGTTTGCAATTAACAAAAATGAAAACTATAAAAAGAATTTATATGATGGAACAAATGGTAACTTTAATATGCATGTTAACTTATTTGTAATCATAATAAACAAAGAACTTTTTGCCACATGTCACACTGTCATTGATTTTGCCGCATGTCATTTTTTGGTTATTTTCAATTAATTTTTTTCCACATGATATTTTGTGGTTTTTTTTTTCATTTTATTAATTTCCACATAATATTTAAATGTAATAATTGCAATAAATGAATATTAATTTATTAATTGACTTCCTTCTAATTTCAAATTTTTAAATTAAAGTTTCATTAGTTTCATTTATTTATTTATCTAAATTATTTGTTTAATTTAAAAGAAAAACAAACAATTTAATTTTAATAATTCAATATTTTTTTATTTTTTTTCTTATAAATTTAAATTTCTTAAATGTTTAGAATTTCATATATTTTTTTAAAAATGAACTCATGTAATACATGAATCTTACACCTATTTTGTATATAAAATATAATTTAAAAATATTACCATCTAAAAAAGGGACGGTAACAATTTACAGCATATCAAATGCAAAGCAACGAAAACTTATAAGAATTGGTAAAATAAAAGTAATACGTAGATATAAATTTCCAAGAAGATTCATATAAGCTTTTAAGATAGTACATGCATATTAAAAATCACATGCTGCACAACATATAGTACATATAGATAATTAACTTTTGATCTGACCATACAATTTAACAAATATCTATAATTTTTTTAAAAGGTTAATTTTCCTTTATATATATATAGATAATTAACTTTTGATCTGACCATACAATTTAACAAATATCTATAATTTTTTTAAAAGGTTAATTTTCCTTTATATATATATATATATATATATATATATATATATATATATATATATATATATATATATATATATATATATATATAGAGAGAGAGAGAGAGAGAGAGAGAGAGAGAGCTCTTAGTGAATATATGATTGTACCTAATATTAAGTATAGAACCATCAAAAACTAAATAGTTTTAACTAAATACAATCAAATCTTTCTACCATAATTCTTGTATCATCTATTAGACTAGATGATAGGATTTGTACATATATTTTGTTTTTTTGGTGTTTTAGATATTTTATTTTGCACCACAAACCATATATAAGAATACATTATCAACTACCTATAAGTCTTTATATTCAAATTTAATATAGAAAACTTTAGTGAAAGATTGAAATTGTTCATTAAAAACCAAATAAACTTCTTCCCACAACACATCAAAATGAACCATGCAAGTGTACATATAGTAGGCGTCAAAGAAAGTTATGAAGCCTACTAGAGGTTTAATATAAAAAACACATTCGAAACACATAGATATTAGGGATCAACTGCTAAATCAGAAATAATATAAACTCAAAAGAAATAAAAAGCTAACAATGAAAAAAAATGTGTTTTTTTAATCAATTTTGATGGTTTTATACCTAATATTACATACATGACAACCACATATTCACTTTTCTCATATATATATATATATATATATATATATATATATATATATATATATATATATATATATATATATATATATATATATATATATATATATAAGATCAGATGAAGACTCTTTTTAAAATGAAAACTCGTGGGGGTATTTTAAAAAAACTGAAAAAAATCTAAAAAAAATGTAAATCATAAATCGAGCATAATATTATATCCGGGATTAAAAGAAATTGGAAAAAAAAATTTGCATCATTAAAATTGAATCATGGATCATGTTTATGATCCATGATTCAATTTGTAAAAAGAAATTCCAATTTTTTTTCCAGGATATAATACTATGCTCGATTTTATGATTTGTATTTTTTTTTTCAGATTTTTTGACGCGTCCTCACCGAAAAGAGTCTCCACCAGAACCGGACCCTTATATATATATATATATATATATATATATATATATATATATATATATATATATATATATGGAAAAGAGAATATGCCCTTAAGGGTATATAAACTTAGGTATCCAAACTCATTATACTATGTCGTTTTGTAGCATCTATACATTGTTATTGTCCAATGTTCTTATAATTCAACTTCTATCTTGATTTATTTCCAAGATTTTTATAAATTTCACATTTATTTTCCTCTTATATAATTTTTATTTTCAATTATATATATATATATATATATATATATATATATATATATATATATATATATATATATATATATATATATATATATATATATATATATAGCCTAGTTGGTGTTCAGCAAAAAATATGATATAAGAGGAAGATTATAGTGAAATTTAAAAAATCTTGAAAATAAATTAAGTTAGTGGTTGAAGTTTAAGAATATTATAATTAATATATCAAACAAAACGTCATATTTTGATGAGTTTGGGTACCTAAGCGTATATACCTTTATGGGTATATTCATTTTTCCCATATATATATATATATATATATATATATATATATATATATATATATATATATATATATATATATATATATATATATATTCAGTTACGGTGAGGACTCAAAAAATGATGATGACTGCAATGACAATTATCCACCACCCATTTCTTCAAAAGGCACAAACGTCAAACTCATACTTGGTCGTGGTGCGGTCGCATACGACTCACATCCGTAGTAATTAATACGGATTAGAAGATTTAATCACGTGCGATGAACGTCCATGGAACGTGATTTAAGTGGGTTTTATTTTTGTTTATTTTTGTTTTATTTTGTTTATTTTTTTTTATAAATTCAAAAAACCAAGTAACTCACCAATTCCTAAAAATGTTGTTTTGGTTGATTAGTGTATTAATCCACTCATATAATGTCGGAGTCCAAAGTCTTGTTCTTTGTATATTGTGGTGTTGTTTCTTAATTGTTTTGGTCTTGTACTGTCTCCCACCAATGGTTAGGTTGGGCTCTTCTTTTTTCTTTTCTTTTTAATAAATTTTGTTGGTTTCAGAAAAAAAAATTAAAATGTTTTTGTGGCTTAACCTAATAAGTAATAAGTTATTTTGTCCATTTAAGTTGAAAGGAAACGTTCATGTGTCGACATACAAATTAAGTGCTTGAATCATTAAGCCCATTTAATAAAAAAGAAACAACCATTAAAAGGCTTTAGAAAAAGTGTGCAGAGTTTTGGAGAAATACCACCAGAACCTCCATTTAGAAAAAAGTTATTTGCCTTGCACAAGCCAACTATCTAACTTCCATTGATAATCGACGAACTTTTTTTTTTGTTAGCATGAAAGTCTCTTAGCATATACTTGTAATAAATCCGTTTACTATATAAAAGTTAATTGTAAACAAAAAAATTAATTGTGAGCGAACCCTGAAAATTTACATAAACAATTTACTCATAAAGCAAAACCTGGCTAGCAACAGCATTTATTCACTTGAATATAATGGGAATAAGAAAATTCCAAATCAATCAGAAGTTCTCTATGATAGAGCTGCATATTGCATCATAACTATGTTGGTATACCTAACACCAACAATAATAAAAAAAAGTGAGCTTACATTAAATTTTATTTCCATAAGATTTATGTGTATACATATAGAAAATAAATAAATAAAAATTAAAAAATTCTACAGAGTTGCTTGATCCGTCTGACTCCTCTTTTATGAAAAGTTAATAAATTTAGAGCGATCGAGGAAACAGACAACTAAATTTGTGATTTAAATTGTACAAGGATATTATATAATATAATAATGATCAAATTAACATGTATAGCTAAAAAATAAACCAAAATAACAATGTCATGAAATACATATCCATTTGAATTCAAATGTCTTCCTATATATGGTGCAATACCCTTAAACAAAAGAGCTTCGACAATTGAAAATATTATATTCTTGTTCTAAACATTGCTATAAGATAATCTTCAAACACAATATTGTGTAGTTTGATTCCTCGCATGAATTCTTTTTATTGCAATCAAGACTTGACTGTAGATATCTCGAGCACAACAGCTTGGTACTTTATAGCTTACATAGCTTATTTTCATGCTATAATCATGCAAATATTATACAATTTATGATTGTTTGAAGCACAGTTGAATCAACATTACTCTCTTCTATCTTGAACCATGTGAAATGTATACACCCAATAAACTAGCTCCCAAACATCATGTGGATTCTTGACTTAAAACTAAAAATATGGCATCCCATTCTTGTTTTTCATCTTTAGGGTCCCACTTAAATGAGCCAGGTGAAGAAGAAGATGATGATGATGCAATTGGGCTACAAGAATCTTTCTCATCTTTGGTGTTTGAGAAATCATTTACCAAAGATTTTCTTAAAATAATATTTCTTGATGATGTTGGTTCTTCAATGGTGGAGCTTTAATACACAAAACCTCTTTTTGGTGCTTCATCAGCTTATGACCTAATTGAGGGACCACTTGCAGATCAATCTGTAAATGCAAATAGAATTCCAAAAAATCAAAAGTATATTTCATGAGAATTTGATCTGTTTCATTCACACATTTTGTAAACTATCTAAAGTGCAAGTTAACTCATTACATTATAATCCATTCTAATGTGCATCTCCAAAGTAGCAGATGAAACAAAACTGATAAGTTGCTATGAAGAATTTGGTGTGTATTAATTTGGAAGTTATTGATTGCTTGGCTTGGTTTTCCAAGTGCAAATTACAAATACACCCTTAGCCATCCAGATTTTGACTTTATAAAATAAAGTGAAGAGGAACTATTAAGCTGTGTATAACTATTAACATCATCCATCAGAGCCAAAGATGGAATCTGAGAAGAATAAGTCATTAATCACTATAAGCATTCATTTAAAGTTCATACCATCTAAATAGTTTCTTTAGTTCTGGACATGTTATGTTCACCATACAGTGAACTACAAATTTTAGCCTATGCTCATAGTCAAAAACAACAACACAGAAACTGGAAAAATACAAAATAAACATTTTACATAGAAAAGATTAAACCTTTCAAATTAAGTAATAGAAATTATCAACTAAGTCGGATACCCTAAGCATGCAATCAGGTTCTAGCTTATTTGGAAGGCAATAAATGACATTGGATCATGGAAATTTATCATTATCTTTCTTTTGATATATGAGCTGCTAGTTTCAGTATATGCAAAAAGGTGAAGTGAAGCTACCCTCAAGTCCTACAAATATAACACCATATCCCAAGACAAATCTAATTAATTTTATATCAAAGTAAAATAAAAACAAATCAAAACGTAGCCCTAAAGAGAGATAACCAAGAAGGTAGTGGATAACCCACCACTAATATGAACCCTAATTTATGAAGGCTTGTTTCGTCTTCAAAGTTGAGAGATGAAGAACAAAGACCGGGCTCTTCCCTTTGCTCAAGCATTTTATCAAACAACTTATCTACTATATTAAACCCTTCATACAAAACTTTTAGTGTTTGAAAATAGAGTGAAACTCATAACTTGCATTAACAAAGAGCTATAAAAAAAAGTTTATATACACAAACTAAACTATGCACTATCTTCTAACATAAACCTAACTAATTGCTAACAATCTAACATATTAACAACTAATAATGTCTTAACAACAAACTTAACATAAGACGAACGTGGACCAATGTCCGTTAAGTTATAATTTAAATATGCCCCCTCAAGATGGAGTCGTAATGTTGTAAAGGACCATCTTGGACATGATAGGCTGCAATTTGAATCGAGGCAGTGACTTGGTTAAAATGTCAGCTAACTAACTGATATTGAGTTCGAACAGGAATTAAACGAACAGTTTTATCAATGATTTTATCCCGTAGGAAATGGAAATCCATCTCTATGTGTATTGTGCACTCGTGAAACATTGGATTGGTTGTTAATTTGATTACAGAGTTGTTAACATAGTAAATCAAAGTTGAATTAGACAATGGAAATCCAAAGTCATGAAGTAAGTGTCGCAGCCAAATGAGTTCACTTGTTACAGCAGCGACAACTCGATACTCTGCTTCAGTGGAAGATAAAGAAACGATAGTTTGTTTCTTAGATTTCCACGAAATCAATGAATCACCTAGGAAAACAAAAAGTCACCGAATGATCGATGAGTGTCAACACATCCTGCCTAATCTGAGTCACTAAAAGCTTTGAGCTACAAAGAAGGCCTTGTAGAGAAAAATAATCCTTGACTCAGATTATGTTAAAAGTATCTCAAAATATGGTGAACAACTCTTAAATGTGGTTGTCTTGGCGTGGTTACAAATTGACTCAATATATTCACTGCATAAGAGATATATGGGTGTGTTATAGTGAGGTGTAATAGACAACCAATTAATCGTCTATACCAGGAAGGATTAGATACAGGATCATCTTCAAAATTGGAGCTTTTTAATTTTGGATCCATTGGATAATAAGTAGGTATCATGCTAAAAAGCCAATATCTTGTAAGAGTTCAAGAGCATATTTTCGTTGGCAAATGCAAAACTGGAGCTTTTTAATTTTGGATCCATTGGATAATAAGTAGGTTTTGATGCTAAAAAAGCAATATCTTGTAAGAGTTCAAGAACATATTTTCATTAGCAAATTGAAATGCCAGATTTTGACCATGCTACTTCAACCCAAAAACATTTTTAAATTTCCCAAATCTTTAAGCTTGAACTGTTGACTGAGACTATGTTTCAAAGCATTAATGCCTTCAATTGAAGCTCCCGAGATGACAATGTCATCCACGTATAACAACAAAGCCACATAAGAGGAACCACTTCCTTTGTATAACAATGAATAATCAACTTTAGATTGTGTAAAGCCTTGTGAAACGAAGAAGGATAAGAACTTTGAATACAACTGGAGATAAGCCTGTCGAAGACCATATAATGAATTATTTAGCTTGCATACAAGAGGGGTAGAATGGGAATCTCTATGATCAACATTGTAGCCTTTTGGAATATCCATATAAACATCCTCTTCTAAATCGTCATTTAGAAATGCATTATTGATATCTAGTTGGATCAATGGCCATGATTGTTGTGCAACTATGGCTAGTAACATCTTGATAATGACAAGTTTGGCTATCGGTGAATATGTATCAAGAAAGCCAATGCCTTCAAGATGATTGAAACCTTTGGCAACTAGTCTTTCCTTATACCGCTCAATTGAACCATCAGATTTTCATTTAATTTTGAATACTCATCTATATCCTAATGGTTTTCTGTCATGAGGCAAAGGAACTAATTTCCATGTATCGTTAACTTCCAAAGCAGTGAGTTCATCCTTAATAGCATTGTGTCATTCAGTTGACTTAATGACTTCAGAATAAGACTTTGGTTCACTTTGAGATAATACAGACAAGGTATAAACTCTATATGATGAAGAAAGCCTATTATAAGAGATAACATTTGGTATATAATAATGAGTATTATGTTTAGGTAAAGGAGTAACTTGTAAAAGATGGCAGTGATAATCTTGTAAATAAGTTGGAGGAACACGGTTGCGAGCAGGTCTATTTGGTAAAATGTGTTCAGGTTCAAGGTTGGATTGAGAATTAGATGAATTTGAACAAGTAGATTGAGGTGAATGTGGCTCAGGTGACACGGGTGAAGAAGATTGATTTGGTTAAAATGAATTGTCAATGACAGGATCAAAAGCATTTTCTGAAACAGTTGGAATAACTTGATGAGCAAAGGATCTATTTAATCTTTGAAAGTGGTATGTTGATAAGGGAAAATTGTTTCATGGAAAATTATATATCTTGACAAAAATACCCATTTTCTTTCTAAATCAAGTAATTTGTAACCTTTGACGCCAATGGTGACCAAGAAAAACACAGGCAGTAGCACGTGGTTCAATCTTAGTTCTTGCAGCTTATAATATGGATGCAAACACAAGACATCCAAAAGAACGTAGAATAGAATAATATGGTTTAACATGATAAAGAGATTCAAAAAGGAGAAAGATGATCAAGAATTCTTGAAGGTGTTCTATTGATCAAATGGGTAGCACAAGACAAGCATTATGTCCAATAAGCAATAGGAAGCTTGGACTAAAAGAATAAAGCTCGAGCAACATGAAGAAAATGTTGATGTTTATGTTCTACCATTGAATTTTGTTGAGGTGTCTGAACATTTTAAAATTGATGAAGCACACCCTTTTCATATAAAAAGTCAAAAAAAAACTTTAACTCTTGTGCATTTTCAGAACGAGACACTTTGATATGATCTCCAAATTGATTTAAAACCATTGAAAAGAACTTTGGTATAATATGTTGAACCTATGGTTTATGTTTAATCAAATATATCCACATGAGTCTTGAATGTTCATCAACTATGGTAACAAAATAGTGATGCCCTTTATAGTAATTAACATGATATGGTCCCCAAATATCACAGTGGATAAGATCAGAAGATTTACTAGCAACATTGTTTTTACATACAAAAGAGATCTCTTTTGTTTTGCTAATGGACAGATCATACAAACATGTTTATCTTCCATTTAATTTAATGAAAACTCATTACTAAGATGCTTGAATTTTATATTTGAAGGGTGGCCAAATTGTTGACGCCATTGTTGTAAAGAAATGGTGTTGATAGAACTAGTTTGTAACTCTTGATCAAGAAGATAGTGTGATGTAACGCCTACAATCTAGAAGGTAATTATGGAAATAAATCATCCTTGCTAAAGGCCAACTCATCGAGTTGGTGAAGGCCAACTCGACGAGTTGGACGTTATATGAGAAACCTTAATTTAAGGGTTTTGCACTCTATTTAAACACATTAAGTCCCAGGTGTTGGCCTCATTTCTAGCCTCTATTTCCCATACCTTAACCTCGAAATCCTAGAGCCTCCTTAAGTGTTGTGAGCCCATTTTGAGTGTATTTTGAGGTGTTTGAAGCTTATTGAAGGAAGAGGATCTTAGTGCAAGGTGGGGATTCAAGAAGGAGCTTTCAGATCTCGATTCCTTGCTCCATTTCCAACATTTTTTGGGTATAAAGCTCTAAACTTGATTATTATTTGCTTAGATCTCCTTGTCAGGGTTAGTTTCCATGGTTTAGCCAAGTTTGAATGGTTGATGGGGGTGTTGGTCGTCCCAAAGGAGTTATTCTTTCAGGTTCATGGTTCTTGGGAGCTCTTGTGGCACAAAGGTGCCAACTTTATGGTCTTAAGGGCTCCATGCGTCCATTAAGCCTTCCTTTGGTCTCTTTCAATCCTTTAAGCTTCTTCTAAGTATGAATAAGTGTAAAGTTGGAAACTTTACATGGCCATCTAGCCTCATATGGCCAGATCTGCATCTTGGAGTTGTGTCCTTATGGAATAAGTTCTTAATGATTAAGTCCTTACCCTTTTAAGTTTAGGGTTTGGGTTTTGAACCCATTTTGGTGCTTCTTAGGGATAGAATTGGAAACTTTACCCTTCATAGGGCCATTTTAGTTAAGATCTTAATGTGAGAAACTGTTGGTTTCGAATATATCGGCTTAATGGATTAAGATGTTTGGTCTCAGGGGAACTCGATGAGTTGGATGGCCAACTCGATGAGTTGTTCTGCTTTTTCCCGTTTTGGAGTTGGTTTGGGTCAACTCGGCGAGTTGGATCGGGTTCTTCCTAGCTTTGTAGTTGTCAGAGGAACTCGACGAGTTGAAGGACAATTCGGCAAGTTTGGTCAACTTGGGCCGTTGAATTTGACTTTTGACTTTTGCCTTTGATCAAGTTTGTCCCAAGGAGTGTTTGGAGCAATCTAAATTGTAAAATATGGGCTTAGGATAAGGCCCGTATGGGATTAGGCCCAATTTGGAAAATTGGGCCATTAGCGGGCTTTTATGGATTTTGTGGTTTTGGATCTTGTGGGATTTGTGCTTGGGCCTTAGTTATGAATCTTGTTGGGCCAGGGGTAAAATGGTCATTTTACCCCAAGTATGGATTATGGTTTGGAACCTAATTGCCAATTGGGTGATATTTTGTTATTTTTAGCTCGAGAAGTCAGTTGGGCAGCAGCTAGGGATTTCTTTCAGTGTGCTTCTGCATTCAAGGTGAGTTTCGTTACCAGGTTTAGCGGGTTGAAGGTAGCAAGGCCGACCCATGTTTATTATGCTGTTAGTATGCTAGATGTCTTCGTGACTCTTACGTGTGCTGTGTTGATATGTTATCTGGGTTAAGGCCCGATGTCGGGTGGGGCCTGATGGATATATGTATGCTATGTATCTCTATGATTATTAAATTTGTATGTATGTGTTTATATGCTTTCGAGCTCAGCTCGATGACTGGGCGGGGCCCGATGACCGATGAGGCCCACTATATGTTTATTGTATGTATGGTATGTGGTATTTGGGGAACTCACTAAGCTTTGTGCTTATGATTTTTAGTTTTATTTCAGGTACTCTAGTTTTCAAACGATAGAGCTCGGGACGATCACATTGCATACACCCGTGTTTTCCGCAATACGTGATCTTTGGGAATGAACTCTGGTAGTAGTTTTTATTTAGATGATTTTCAATGTTGGTACAAAGTTACAATGGTGTTTTGAATATAATAAAAATGAAAATTTTAACCTTGAAATTTTGGGTTGTTACAAGTTGGTATCAGAGCCTTGGTTTGAGGGATTCGGGCATACTCTCAGGTGTGCCTGAACTTAAATTGTTGGTTTGGTGAATTTTTTTATAAAATGAACATTTAATTAAAAAGAATTTCTAATCAAAGAAAGGGGTGTGATGCGTGTAATCGGTCAAGCTCAAGTAAGTGTTTCCTAAAATACCAATGCATGATTAGTATGTGATATGATTATGTGAATCGCATGCTAGATTAGGGCTAAGGATCTACTCAGTATTATATGATAGGAGAGATATATGTTCAGGCTCGAAAATCTATCTTTTACCTCTCCTCCCTGTCTCCATTTTGATTGATTCGCTTCTTCCTTCGCGCAAGCCTTTGGTTCGCGGTCTTTTTCTTTGACGTTACATGATCAGCCGCCGATGAACGCATGTGCAAAGTAAAGTTCATCTGCCATGCCCCCGGCCCCGTCATAGGAATGATGACTTTATATGCCTGATTGTATGAGCTCTTAGAATTGCATGATATTATGATTTTTGGATCAGTAGATAGAATGGCTTGATTAGTGTATGATGGTTAGTTTTTCTATTGCCTGAATGTTGCCTGCTTTGTGCTTTGTGGGATTCTTAGTGATGTGGGTTAACTACTAAGTGAGTATGTTGGGTCATGTGCGACACATGTTAAATAATCTAAGAGTGGTGGATTTGACCCTATTGCGCAACTCTTGTTTGAGTCCAACCGTTCTAGGGTTGAGTCTTCTACTTGAAGGATTATCTTATCTCTGATGTATGTGACTATATTCATGTGGTAGTTGGTCGACATTGGTGGGAATCTTTTAGCAGCTGAGGTCTGGTTGAGTTTGGTAATCTAGGAAAGCCTAGGATATGCTTCAATGGGTTAGTGATGCAGTTTGAGTTTTTTGTGCCTTGGTTTGAGGAAGTGAATTAGAGGATTCTGGAGGATTATTGAGGAAAGTATGGATAGGTGTGGAAGGTAGTATTAGGCCCGTACTACTAAAAGCATAGAATCCATACTCAAATCAACGAAAGCCTTGGAGAATCTAAGGAGCTTGTGGGGAAGGAATTTTCGAGCATGTTTTGATCGTCGGCTTGTGGTATTTCAGATTGGTGATGAGCACACATGGGGAAAGTTCAAGGTTTGGTTATGGCTTAGGTGGTGAGCCAGTTAGTGGAAGGACTGCTAGGAACTTGAGTTCGCATTGGATTGAGGAGATGGAAAGTGTTTTTCGCACTAGTCCCTACCCCATAGGAGCCAAGGTTCGGTTCGCCTTGGATCTCCTGTATCGGGTGGCAAGGGGTTGTTGGGAATTGATTGCGCAATCTTCTTCGCCTTCTGAATTGGAGACTATGTCTGAGTGTGGGTTAATCCAATACTTAAATCTCCATTTCAAAGTACTCATGAACATTACAACAATAGCATTGCTATGTCTAAAACTCTTTAGACAATCTACAATCTAATTCATGACAGTCTTAATTCAATACTTATTTCCAAAAGTATGATCGACTGTGGACGTTTGAATAATCAAATTATTCGGGAAGTAAAATATGTAAAATGAAACACAATAATAAACAATTGACAAAAGTTAGTAAACAAACTCATAAATAATTCTTTATTATTTAATCACCAATAGTTAATCACATTTATTTGTTACAAGTTTCAAAATAACTATCTAACTACTAAAAATGATATCATCTTTCAGACTAATGCTCCTAGCTTACTGAACGTGCTTAACCCTATTTAGACCCTTTTTAAGGGGATATGTAGGATTCTCTTCAAATGAAACCCTTTTTACAACGAGGTGACCTTCTTCTACTTTATGTCTGATGAAATGGTATTTTCTGTCGATATGTATTGATGTGCCAAGATCTCTTGGTTACTTTATTAAAGCAACCACTCCTTCATTACCATAGAAAATTTTCATCGGCTCCTTGATGGATGGAACAACTCCAAGGTCTCCAATGAAATTTTCAACCAAATAGATTCCATCGATGCTTTGCTTGCTGCTATGTAATTTGATTCACAAGTAGAATCAGCCACCGTGTCATGTTTGGAACTTTTCCAAGTTACCCCTCCTCCATTTAAGGTAAAAATCTAGCTAGATTAAGAACAAAAGTTGTCTCTGTCTGTTTAAAAGCTGGCATCACTATACCCAGTTACTCTCAAATCATCACTGCCACCAATCACAAGGACCCAGTCCTTAGTCCTTCACAAATACTTGAGAATATTCTTAACTGTTATCCAATGAGCTCTACCTAGATTTCCTAGATAACGACTAACCATGCTCAAAGAAAAAGCCACATCAAGGAGAGTACATGTTATAGCATACATGATAGATCCAACGGCGGAGGCATATGGTACTCTACTTGTTTCTGCTATCTCTGCATCGGTACTTGGGCTATGAGTCTTACTCAGTTTGGTATTACTCTATATAGGTAGTTCTCCTTTCTTGGAATTCTCCATGCTAAAACATTTTTGTTGGGTCAAAAATATGGTTTATACTTTGCTTTTCTAGGAAAATATATTTTTATGTAATGTTGTATGTGTTTGCGGTTTGTGTGTACGGCCGTACACGTGTGTACGGCCGCACACCCTGTGTACGGCCGTACACAGGGTGTTCGGTTGTACACATGTGTATGGCTGGAGGTCCATATAAATTGAGGAGTGCATGTGGGAGTGTAAGGTTAGAAAAGAAGAAGAGAGAAAAAGAGAAGAGAGAGAAAGTTAGAGAGAAGAAGAAGTGTGTCTGTGAGAGAATCTGTTGTAAGGAGCATCATTCATATTGAATACATCATTAGATTCTTAATCTTCTTCTTCTCCTTCTCTTCTATATTGATCTGACATCATCCAATTGATTGGGATTCCGCACCATCAATTGGATCTGATTGATACACAAGCAATTTTGGGGACTTACAATTGGTATCAGAGCTTGGTTGTATCAATCAATTTTTCCAGATCTCGAGCTTATTTGATCTTATTTTGAAAAGAGAATAGCGTTTTTGGATAGATCTCTCAAATATAAGGGGGGTTACTTCTTTGCATTTTTCATAAAAACGAGTTTTTGAGCAAAAAAGGGTGAAGGAGTGCGGCCCGGTTGAAGGTGTGCTGCTGGTTGAAGGAGTGCGGCTCGGTGTGCGTGGCTCGAAGTTTACGACTCGGTGTGCGGCCTCGGAGTGTGCGGCTCTGTCACGGTGTGCGGTCTCGGATTACGGCTCGGAGTTTGCGGCTAGGTCTTCGGTTCTCGGTCTCGCCTCGGAATCCACGGCTCAGCTTCACTCTAGGCTCAACAGCGTCCGGCTCGCACGCAGCCTCGTCCTCGTAGAGCAGCGTCCTTGCATCGCTTCGCAACTCATCCTCGCTTCGCGGTATCCATTAAAAATAGAAACGGGTTTGAAGGTGCCGGGGATCGATCCGGGAACCTCTAGGTCATTGACACAGCGCTTTACCAACTCAACTAGCAGACACCTTGGTTCCCTCCTTCGAAATTTAATTCATATAGTGTCTCTCTCGGTTCCAAATTTCGAAAATTGATTCTTTTAACCCAAAAATTCAATTTCTTTTCATTTTAAATTCCAAATTCAACCAAAATTTTAGTTTTTAAATTTTAACTTTTATTTTTGACTTTGTACTTAAAATTTTGACTTTGACTTTTAAAAGTTGACCTTTGACTTTAAATTTTGACTTTCTCGTTTGACTTTTAATTTTTCAAATTTGGCTTTTCGGTTTGACATTTAAGTTTGACTTTTCAAGTTTGACTGTTTAAATTTGACTTTTGTTGACTTTCTTGGTTTTTAAGTCAAAGGGCAATTAAAAAATAAATAAAAAATATTAAAAAATATATATAAAAAAATTAAAAATATAATAATAAATAAAAATGAGTTCCACATCAATTCCGGTAAATGAAGTTTCATGTACTCCATCTTGTAAAGCCACAATTAAATTTCTTCGCGATCAAATCGATTTATTAAAAAGAGAAAATGAGGACCTCAAATACGAAGGCTATACTCTAAGGAAATGTCAGAAACCTTTAAAAGCTCAATTAGAGGCCAAGACTAAGGACTTTAGGAAATTACAAGAAGATTACAGCAACAAGTGTGAAAATTATGATCACATTAAACGCAAACTTGCTGTTGTAACTGAAGAACTTGACGCTTTGAAAATTAAGTGTGGAAAAACAGATATTAGTTTCAAAAATTATATTGCATCAAGTAAGACAGTCGAGTCCTTAGTAGAAAATCAATTGAGTTTTAAAGATAATCAAACCAAGGGTCTAGGGTATCACAGTGTGCCACCTCCTTTTAATCACAATTATAACCCACCCTTTGAGACCAATGAAGAAGAAATGCCTGCTCAGTATGGCCAAACCCCTGCTCCAGATTCAGTTAAGAGTGAACAATCAGAGCCAACTGAGGGTGCTGAGTTGAACGATACTAATGCTTCTACTTCATGTGCAGGTAAAGTAGCAGAGGATGAGAACAATGAGAACACCATTGAACAAACCAACATTGTGACAACCCGAAATTTCCATTCAAATCAAACCATTTCAATCCAATAGAAGTAGAGCAGTTACAGTGAAAATTCAAACTTATGGTATAAGTTTGGCAGTTTTCAGGGTTTTACACCTAAAGAGTTATTAGGAGAGTGGATGCACTAGGATTTTGTGCAACACTGTAATTCCATTACTCTAGGTCATTAGAATCCATTCCGAGAATAGAAATATTTTCTGCCAAAAATCTCAGGACTATAAATAGAATTCTGAACCAAATTGGTTCATTAGTTGAATTCCAATTAGAGAAAAACCAATTTCTCTCTCACGGATCTTCGGGTTTTTATCCCAGATTGTGAGTATACTTCTCTAGTTGTTTTATACTACTTGTTATAAGCCTAATAACATAGATTGCTTGCCAAATAAGTGAGATCCAAGAGTTTACCGCCCAAGAACGTTCTTGGGGAGTAAACTCCATTTTAAGGTCCTTAAGGGTTCAAATGACCCTCAAAGCTTTAGAACTCGAACTAGAAGCCTTAAACTCATGCTTTATACCAACAAAACCATTAGAAATCATGGCTAGAAGGGAGTTTACAGCCAAGAAGCTCCTTAGGCCGTAAACTCCATGTTTTAAGTGCCAAAATGCCTTCAAACTTTCCCTAAGGCTTAGACTTTATTTTTGGCATGTACTCCTAAGTGTTTAGAACCTAGAAAACTCATGGAAACATAAGTGTGGAAGAGTTTACGGCCAAGAGTATTTCTTGGGCCGTAAACTCCCATAAAGGGGTCAAAGGACACCCTAAACACTTCCTTAAGCCAAGAGACAATTTGGGCATGTACCTAGATGAGTTATGGACTAGCTAAAACATTTAGAACCCCATGTGTGAGGGAGTTTACGGCCCAAAAGGTTCCAAGGCCGCAAACTCCATAAAATGGTACCAAATGGTGCCATAAACCCTCTTAAAGCCAAGTACTAAAGCCTAGAATTGTTCCTAGTTATTATAGAGACTTGAAAGCACCATAATCACCCTCCCAAGGGAGTTTACGGCCGTAAACTCCAAGGGAAAAGGGTCTTTGGGCTGTAAACTCCCCAAAGGAGTCAATATGGTGCCCAAACACTTGTATAGGCCTTGAAACAATTCCCACTAAGGTTGTAGTAATTCTAAGTACCATTCCAAGCCTTGGTTGAGAGTTTACAGCCAGGAGCTTACTCCCCTAGGCCGTAAACTCCAATGAATATGGTCTTTTGACCTTAAGCTTCCATTAGGGGCATTGCACTCCGTTGTTGCAACCCATTAGCCTCCTAACACTTGACCAAAAGTGTTTTCCTCGCGTTTAAATGTTATTACTTGTATAATTAATGTTATAATCACTAATTATTTATATACATATGTTTATATATGTAATTAGGATCATTGTGTGTGTCTAAGTCTTCACTTGACACCAAACACTTGCCCGATCCTTCCTTCCGATAACAGTCCGTTCAATTCCAGTCACTTACTGCAGGTGAGTTCATACCCCTTAATCAATGTTTTAAACTGTTTTTAAATGTTTTATGGGGGGGGATACAAGTAGAATTATGCTAAGTATTATATCAATCACATGCGATTAATAAGTAGAATTACGCTAGTTATTACATCAATCACATGTGATTAATATACAACATTCAAAAGATTTGGCTACTCATTAGCCGTTTTACCAAACAGTTTCCTTCAAATGATTTTTATAAACATTTTATAGGTTTTAAAACTACTTATTACACTATACATCTTACTCTGTACATTACCTTTCAAACTTATTTACAACTGTGTTTCAAACAAATGTTTCCTTATACTCAAACTGTTTTATCAAACTTATGCCTTCAAATTGTTTTATAGATTGACATTAAGTCGATCTTTTCTTGAAATAATATTTATGTTTCAAATGTCTTACAAAACTTATTTATGCTTTTATATTATAAATTGCATGCCTCTATATGTATAGTTATATAAGAAATGTTTAAAAGACTTAGGAAGGCTATCCACCCTATTTCCTTTTCGCGCCTTGAGATGTGGTCTGGTGGGATATCGGGTATTCGTCCGAAAGTCGTTTAAATATTAGTTATATATCATGCGTACATATATAGTCATAAAAGTTCCTTCCAGTTCAACATATGCCCTTGGGTAGCAAGGGTATACATCCATGTCCATACTTACCGGATAGATTACTAGTAAACTACCATATGGGTAGTTTAGGAAGATACTAGAACTATTACTAGAACGCAATATGATACAATGAGTCAGTTCATTCATGAGTCAATACTTTCTAGATCATTACTGTACATTACTATACTTGCTAGATAGAGAGAGCATACATTACAGCTAGAACACTACAGTACATTACTATACATGCTAGGTAGAGAGAGAACACACATTACAGCTAGCACACGTAGAACATTACAGTACACTACTATACTATTACATGATCACACTTACATAAGTACAATTACATGATCACACTTACATGAGTACACTTACATATACATGGAATAGACGTCACTAGGTGCTATAGCACGGAACCAGTTCAGGATCTAACTATACTGATGAATCACAACGCAATTGTGATAATTATATCGAGTATACATGATCATTAGTAATGTGGATGCTCACGGCTTGCATTCATGCAGGGGTCGTGGGTAGGTCCCAAAATCCCTTTGATAGGGGAGCGTATAGTCTGGGATCTAGACATCACATTATACCTTATCCCTCAAATAAGGCAGTTGAGTATCGATGTAGTTATTTATATCAAATACGACGGTACTTGGAACTATTACCCTAGATTTAAGGTAATAGGTACGGTTGTAGTTTGACACTACACCATAGTACTATTTCTTTTCCCATTACATTCACTTCGTGAATTTTTACACGACGCACGGTAATGTAGAAACTATCTTTTGATAAATGGTAGTCAGACTTGGGAAAATATACACTCTTACAAGAGACACACACAGACACTAGATGCCTTGGTAGAAGGCTGCATAGAGATCAGTTAGGTCTTGGTAGAAGACACCTTCATATATTAGTAGGAAACATAGGGATTCTAGGGTTTTTCAAACACTTGCAGTTCATATACACTTACAAATACTTACAATACATAGAATTACAAATTCTTACATACAAATTAAGACACTAAATACTTATGAACTCACCAGCTTCAAAGCTGATACTCGCTTTCAAAATTACTTGTATCCTCAGGTCATCATAGACAGGTACCGATGCAAGGAGAAAGGAAGATGGAGCTTGTTCAAGACTTATCTTTCATTTTGATTTATGCTCTAGTGTTTATCAAAATTTGACAGAATACAATTGTATAATAATTATTTTATTAATGCAATGGATGATGTTGTTGCTTGTTTACTACTTTACATTGTTGTTGATATTATACATGACGTCCTCCGCCCTAGAACGTTTCCGCTGTTCTTGGTTTTGGGGTGTGACAAACATCTCCTTGAACTCTGAATCTGTTGCTTCTGATCAACCTGCTGTTGAGAAGTACAGGCCACCAAGTCACGTGAAACAGCCGACCTGTTGCAGCTGTGCGTGTGGGAAAAGCAAGAGGCGAGGCAAGGATACGGCACCAGGGGCAGGAAGAAACAACTCCACAGTGAAGAAAAAGACATGTTTTCATTGTGGAACACCTGGACACATTGCCAGAAATTGTCCAAATCGCGCATACGTTCCCTACTATGCACAAGGGTGGCAGAACACGCCAAGAGGGAGATGCTTCAAAAGAAACCCTTCGAGGCCACATTCATACAATAGCGACTGGAATGCCCAAAAGGCCAAGAATCAAAGCCATAAGGCCAAGAATCAAACTCCCAAGGGCAAGAAGGGAATGTCGGCTAAGAAATCAAATCCAAGAGATGCTCCCGTGAAGCCAAAATCAAAGTCATCTCAACGGCCGACATCAAGTCCCAAAGCAAGTACTGAGCCACCCATCGGATCGAAAAAGAAATGGGTTAAACCCAACTACAAATGGGTTCCAAAGGCTCACTCTCCCAAATCAACTAATGACTCTAATATTTCTTCATCTTCTGTTTGTGATAAACATGATATGTCATGGGAGAGAGTATCGTGCAAGGATGACAAAGGTCGACCCAGTTTCAAAATGGACTGGGTTCCAAAGACCAGCTGATCCCGCTCTGTGTCGGAGCAGCTATGGAGGCATATCATCAGACTTCGGTTTGTTGGTAGTGGCTGTTCCTGACACTTGATAGGGGACATCTCTCAACTGTACAACATTCAGACATTTGTTTGAGAGTATGTGTCCTTTGTGGGAAGGGAAGAAAGGAAGGGATCACATGGGGTTTGTGCTTAATGACATGAAGAATTTTCGGATCTGTTCTGAGATTACGCGTGTTGTTCTCAGACCTTGTGGATGCAAATTCAATCGGCGACTTACGGTTTGAGTTTTCTTCTCTATACTCCTGAGTTTTTCTTAACCTGATTCGCTTTAAAGACTAATTTTTGTTTTAGGATAGTTTAAATTTGCGCATTTACTTTCGTTTATCTCTTATGCACAAATTTAGGGGGAGAAAAACCAAAAACATTAAAAAAAGAAAATCCAAAAACATTAAAAAAATTAGAAAAGCCAAAAACATTAAAAATAGAAAAACCAAAAACATTAAAAAAGAGAAAATAAAAAAAACATTAAAAAAAATTAGAAAATCCAAAATATTAGAAAATAAAATTATGCTGGTTATAGATTGTGTTTGAGGGATATAATATGGGAAGTGATATGATAAAGTGATAACAGGCAACCTGAGTCTGCGTAACGTACCCGAAGTTGAAGGGTCTATGTTGTGGTTTGATGCGTCGGTAGACACGAAAATTTTTTAAATGGACTTGACTAGGGAGAGTTGAACTTAGGAAATTTATAGACTTGAAAAATCTTGACCTAGTTAGATCCGTTCAACCTGACAATACGACGCTCGGATAGGTTGAGCAGGGAGACATATATAGGAATCTACTCGTCACAATAATTGAACCCGTACTTGGAACCGTGGTTTAACTTTTCCTCGATGTGCGGATTTTGTCCTTAATTCCGGTTGGATGGGGCGACTGGTAAATTCCGATAAAATAGGTTTGTAGAATATCATTTTCTTTCTTTCCGTCTGTTAGTCATATGTTGTCTCCTTTGCGTGACTTCCAGTCCGACCTGGTACACAACATATGCAACTCTATTTCTCTGCAGGTTATATATGTGAAAGACTTCTTATCTGTTAGCCATATGCTGTCTCCTCTGTGCGACTTCTAATCCGACCTGGTACATAGCATATGCAACCTTCTACTTCTCAACCCCTATGAATTAATAAGTAATAAGTAATAGAATTTTGAATCTATCTTCTCTCTGAATGGTTGTCTGCTCACCCGGTGTAAGGAGTACTCTGGAAGTTCTTGATGGCTGGGGCATATCAGGAAGCGGGAAACACGTTCTAGTTCACTTAAAATTGAACACATACAGATTGTCTATAGATCTCGCTGCTTAATTTAGATGGATAACAATATCCCTGGTCGTCGTCAGATGAATGGTCCTTAAGATATAGTATCTAAGAAATTAGGATCATATATAATTTTTAGGAACTTAAGTTCACCTGTCTTGTAACAAATAGTATGTCCTAAATTTGTCACAATTTTTCGTGTTTAAGTAGACAACAATACCGACGATTGACCAGACAAAGATGTGAATATGAAACGTACCGATAAGTGGATAAAGGTTGTCTAAAAACTTTGATCCCAAATCATTCTTAAAGTTAGATATCATTTTTATTTTTGTTAAATTTGTCATAGTTTCTTCTAATTTAAATATTAGGGGAGAATTAAAAATTCAAAAAAAATTCAAAAATCAAAAAAATCAAAGAAAAATCAGAAAAATTTAAAAATCCAAAAACAGTGTTATTTCTGTTTTATTTCTTGTTCAGAAAAATCAAAAATCCAAAAATATTTTTTGTTTCTATTTTCATTTGTGTGGTAAGTTTTCTTTTAGTTTTTTTTTGTCTTGAAAAGTGACTTCAGGTATAGATAAGACTCATGGAGTTTGTGTTGAAGATTTCTGAGCCAAAGCCTCGTCCGTGAGCATCGAAGAATCCACATTTGAAGGAGCAAAAAATGAAGATTATTCTTACAACATTCAATCTGTCAACCCCAGAAGCATGGTGAAGCTGTACTTGAAAATTATGTGACGGATTGCATTGAAGCCTCCTCAATCAGTCTGCTGCTATCTTAAACCTGCTGAAGTGATCCAGTAGATTATTTCTCTCCGTTGTTCTCTCTGAAGATTCTCAAGCTGAAAGCGCTATCTTTCAAGAATCTCTACAAGAAGCCTCCTCACCCAATGTGCGTTCAATGTCAAATTCTACAGAAATCCCAACTGCTCAAGATGAAGTCATTTATTGAAGATTCATATGTTCATCTTGATGCTGTGAAGCAATTTGAAGATTAATGCTGAAGCCAAGCTCCCAATGAAGATTAACAAGAAAAAGCCAGCTACTTTTTAGGGGGAGTTTGTTTGGCCAATTAGAAAAGAAAGCTATAAACCAAGGGGGAGATTGTTGGGTCAAAAATATGGTTTATACTTTTCTTTTCTAGGAAAATATATTTTTATGTAATGTTGTATGTGTTTGCAGTTTGTGTGTACGGTTGCACACCCTGTGTACGACCGTATACAGGGTGTGCGGTTGTACACATGTGTATGGCTGGAGGTCCATATAAATTGAGGAGTGCATGTGGGAGTGTAAGGTTAGAAAAGAAGAAGAGAGAAAAAGAGAAGAGAGAGAAAGTTAGAGAGAAGAAGAAGTGTGTCTATGAGAGAATCTATTGTAAGGAGCATCATTCATATTGAATACATCATTAGATTCTTAATCTTCTTCTTCTCCTTCTCTTCTATATTGATTTGACATCATCCAATTTATTGGGATTCCATACCATCAATTGGATCTGATTGATACACAATCAATTTTGGGGACTTACAGTTTTAACACCTTTTCTAAGTATGTACTTTGACTAATTCCTGTTGAGTTGAAAAACTCTTTGATCGATTAGATCTTTAACAGGTTAAACAGCAAAAACAAACAAGCAAACATAGAAAAACACAAGATGGAATCAAATCATGCTTAATGATTCAAAGTAGTCACGCCTCAGCTGAGCTCGATGAAGAACTTCAACTGTAGAGGCGAGCTAGGGTTTGTCGTACAATAATAAAATTAATCAATGCCTTTTCTACTAAGGATGCATGCATGCACCTTAAATACTAAACCCTAATAAAACAATCACGGTTGGACACGCCCAAACCGGATAACAAAACTGGGCTAAGGACCGATCCCAATGATGCAACAAAATTAGACCCAACATTCTCCCCCTTTGCGTCAAAAAAAGGAGAGATACTACTTTGGTTGAGTGACCTTGACCTGCTTCAGAACCTTGAACAAGCGAGGGATAATCGCAAGAAGTGTCTGCCGAAATTGAATGTACCAACAAAGCATATCGGTGAACAACTTCTTGTCAGCTTCACTGTTCTGATTACACCTATGTATGATCTCCAGAATATGCTCCAAGCAATCAGTAGAGAACAGGTGCTTGTCAATAAGAGCGAACATGCATTTTTGACCTTCGCCCCTAATGAACATCACAGTATGAAACTTAGGATCGATCTTTCCCTTGATCATCGCATTCACATTGCCAACTCTTCTAATTGGTTTCACCGTAGTTAGCTTGTGAATGGCAGATGCGATTTCTTGATCCATCTTAGCTACTTCGTGAATGTAACAAACAAGCATTCACTTGATGTGATCAATGATCGGCTGATACTCCAGTGGATTGGATAACAGAATGTTGTTGAGGAGTATCCAGTCATGCGGGTTCAAGTTCGGTAGATCAGCCAGGGAAACAGTATGGACCAACCTATCCGAGCCTTGGGTTACTTTGAATTTGACATTAACAAATTTCCCAGCCGAAGAAGGCTTCAATACCTTGACCATTGTAATCTTCTTCAGGCTCCATCTCAAGTATAGTGGCTGAGTGAACTCCAGATAAAATTCCAACAAATCCCGATCTACCTTTGGGTCTAGAGAGGGAACGATAGCAGTTGAGGTAAAGCAATGGAAGATAAATGCCTTTCGGTTGATTGGCATATCGAATTGAGCATCCTTCGAGTTCTCAAGACCGAATGACGTAACAGGTTCAAGCTAATGAGTACTCGGTTCATCAATGACCTCCCTCTGGAGTGATTCAATGGTCCATTCTAGAAACATTGACTTCTTTTTCTCTATGAGTTCCTTTTCTTTCATTTCTTTCTCCAAACGATCCATCTTTTCCTCAAGCTCTTGATCAGATGGCTTGAACTTCTGATTTGGTATAGAAGGACTCCCTTTCATGATGTCTTCAACATCATCATCTTCATCTACATCATCTTCTCCAATCTTTCTCTTTTTCTTTTCCCTGTTACTGGCCGAAGCTACATTATCCTTCGGTCCAACAGTATCTTTTGGTTCTGGAGGGGGTGGAGGTTGAGTTTTGTCAGTCTTGCCTTGTGAATTCTTTTCTCCCCCTTGTTTCGAAAGAACAGTGGTCTCCCGAACACCCTCAATCCTACTTAGAATATCTAAAGCGGGACGTAGCTTCTCAGCTAAATGACGTCGAATGGAGATAGTTAAGATAGAGTCATGGGCGTCCAGGAGATGCAGCAAGATTGAATGGACATCACCCACGGAGCTGCGAATCACCTCTCGTTCAGATTTTAAATCGTCAAGCTCTTTAGTTGCAGTTTGGAGCTTTAAATTTTGAATTTTGAGCTGAGAGGTTCACTTGTCCAGCTCATCCATTACTTTGGTTTCGACAGCAAGCTCAGCCTCAAGCTGAGTTAAGCAAGTATCAACTTTGGTATGGAGCTCTTTGTTAGCAGTTTCAATGGCTTTTCGATCCATTTCAAGTTGTGTCTGCTCAGCCCCCAGTGATCGTGTGAGAGTATCAACAGATGCGTTCACTGTTTGTGCATTTTTCTGAGCAGCTGCTTGCAAAGAATCCAAAAAGATTTGAGCCTCTGATATTAGTTTTTCGACTTTTGCGGTCGCATCCTTGCATTCTTTTGTTGAAGCTTCAACAGCAAGCGAAGCTTTCTGGCATTGTGAAGTAGAGGCGTCAATAGCATTTGCAGCATTGGAGATGGAGGTATCATGTTCTTTGACAACTGAAGAGAACAAGGCTTTGAGAGCAGCTTCAGAATAAGGACCAGAAGAGGAGGAAGAAAGTAACTGATCAATTATATCAGATACAATCTTGAGATGTCGCTTGGTGAGGGGAGCATCTTCGTCTTCATCTCTTTGGACAGGATAAGGACTGAAGTAAGCAGAATCAAACTCCATGTCCTCACCACAAAGAACGATATTGGTTTTGGTTGAACGGGTAGGAGATAGAGGTTTGGTGGTGACAGGGGTTTCGGGTGGAGATGAACGAACCCCCGTATCAGATACGTTGGTTTGAACTCCAGTGGTGGTGTTGTGGTAGCTTCAAAAAAAATTGGTGTAGGAATGGTAATGGTAGAAGAAGGTTGTGATGTGATAACTGGGAAAGTGGGAGGTAAGGAAATAGGAATGGAAGCAGGTGGAGGAGAAGGTGCTTTGGAGCGAACTTGTACCTCTGGTGTTGGCGATTGAGGTGGGGTATCTCCACGAGCCGAACCATTATCATCAGAGCTTTCGCTCTTAGATTAGCTATGAATGGGATGTTTATGTCCGATAGGGATATACTCAGAGTCTGAGTCGCTTGATGATTGAAGGATAAGCTTCCGAGAAGGCTTCTTGGTCTTCTTCTGCTTGGGCTGGGAAGGTGCTACCTTCTCAGACTTTCGCTTCCTTGGCGTTTGAACTTTTGAAACAAGACCCCCTTTTTCGCGTCTTGCTTCTTGCCACGCTTAGCAGGTTTGTCTGCTTCCTCAATAGGTTTAAGCATTTCAGGAGAAAGTTCCCTTGGACTAGAAGAAGGGAGCTTCTTATACTCTTGAATAATCTTGCTCGCAGTAGAAACACAAGCGTACACTGCCTCAGGAATTGAGCCAACGAAATGAAACTTTGACGGATGTGTGACAATGATATTAGTGGTGTGAAAAGTAGCTATGGACGAGAGAAGTGAGTCTGCCATGATAGGAACATGATAATGCTCCATAATCCATTGAGTTATGATGGTCCAAAAGCGGGCACAAGAAACCTCTGTGTGGCGAGAAGTAGATGTCAAACTTTGGACAAGTTGAAGCCATAGAACCATACCATAATCCAGGTTGATGCTGGTGTATAAACCATAGAGCAAAGTCATGAGGGACTTGCTAGCACCATCAAATCCAACACTTCGTTCAGAAAGCCCTTTGAAGAGAAGGGTGAAAAGGCCATTCCATTGAGGAGAGAGGCATGATTTCTTGAACCTGGTGACAGTAGTTAGGGTTTCAATGTACCCCATGTTGTAGAACATAGAGAAAAGCTGACCGGTGGGGATGGAATCAGGATTCACCATGGAATCGTCAAAAGAAATACCTAGCAATGAGCAGAAACAATTCTTGGAGATCGAAGCCCTTTGGTTGAGAATGTCAAAGTAGATCTTCTCTGCACCCTTGTCATACATAGCGATGGAATAAATTTGAAAAAGACATGTCATTGGAACAACTTCCACCGTTGAGAGAGCCTTGACAAGTGGGGAATATTTTAGACATTCCACCACTTGATACATGTAAGTATCGTAGAGGAACGGGGAAAGATCAATTAGCAGATTCTGGTTAGACTTGATTGCGAGAAGAGTGGAGCGTCCAGTGGTTTCTTGAACATAGGAAGATTTTGCCATTGGTGTAGCTTGAAGAAGACGAAGATGAACAGTGAGAATGGAATCGCCGGAAATCACTTTGTTGCTTGTGAGAGAAGGAGTGTGGTAAAGATCAAGATGATGGTACCAAAAACTCTTATATATGATTTTGTGGAGAGAGAAGAAATCCAGAGTAATGATTCCTTTAATTTGGGAAACGACACCTAAAACGGCATGATTAGACAACTGGCAACCCCGATAAAGTAGCTGATGACGCTTGCTTATGTAACTGTTCAAATTCACGTGCCATTATCCTCCTTTCAAATGTCAATCGATTAAGCTTCCTGCTGAGTCACCCTTTGAACCTTTAAAGGAATCTTATTCTCCTTAAGAACCAAAGGTTTTATATTTACTCATCCCTTCGTTTGAAAATAACTGCATTATATTGTTAAGAATCAAAGCTAGACTTTTGGAAAATCCAAGATTTTCGTGCAAGATAGTGTCAAAGATAAAGAAATAAATCAAACTATTTGTGGGATTTTGTGATGTCATTTAAGACATAAAGCGGTGGATCCCGGGCACAATCTCTTTCTTCAAAGTCAAGAGAGACTTCAAAGTGCTTGTGCGTATTCCCGTTGAATTACGATCAAATACTTGTTGAGAAGTATTGAAAGGCATCTTTTATATAAGGCTATTAGGGGTGGCTTTCACTTCAATTCTAGATTCTGATACTTTACATAAGATCAAAATAGAACGAAGTACTTGTGAGACCGGTGTGGCCTGTTAAACAAGTAGGTTAGTAACATATTCAGTGACTTCTTGATATATAATAATTGGAAATCTCAAACAAATAAAGAAGTCTGAATCCTTTAGGTAGAAAAATCTTGGTGAAAGACATTTTCATAAGGATCTCTCAAAAATAAAAGGAGATTTCAGGATACATCCACAAAAGTGGTTTTGTTAATTGAAGGTGAAAGCTAAAACAATTATTTGTTCACCATCAATACATTATAGGAATTGAATTTTGGGTTTCACTTACTACGTAGTGACACGAAACTAAGATCATGAACACAGAAGTTATGTAACCATAAACCTCAGTGGTAGTGCTGAGAGTCTCAAGGGTTACAATTATGAAATGAAGGATTAATGGAGAATAAGATTAAGGGGGTTAACGAACGAATGTACCTCTGCTATGAAATAGGACCAAGCAGAAAAGCTCTTAACTCATGTTAGAGTAGAGTTAGGTAGCTCATGATAAGACTGAATTTGTCAGCCTAATAGGGAAGACATGATTGGTATTTATCAAGTCATTAAGGCGTCACTCAAAATATTTAGAGGCTTAGGTCAACATATAGCAGCATGCTTCTAGGGACACTTAGTTAATATAGAGATAAGTAATTATACCTATCCCAGCTCCATCATCAAGAATGTTCCTTATACATTGATAAGACAAAGACTGAATAATTTAAAATAAACAAAAATATTTTTGAGTTATGATTTGCGTTTTCTTAAAAGAAATAAAAACATAAATGAAAAATAAAATTTGGATTTTACAGTATTTTCTTGAAAAAGATAATAATAAAGAATTTTTTTTTGGATTTTATTAAAACAAAGTAAAAACATAGTGTAAAATATAAGAAAAGGGAAAAGTAGACATACTATACAACTGAAACTGTCACTTGAAAATAGAGAAGCGAACCGAGCCCGGTAGGACCGAACCCGAAATAGACCGAGCGTTCGGTTCATTTCAGTTCCCAAAAGAACCGAACCCGAAATAGATCAAGCATTCACTCTATTTCGCTTCCAACTTTTATTGAGGCGAAAGTGACTTTGGTACAGATTCAGCTTCCATCATTCCTAAGCCTTGTAGGATTTTATTAAAACTGGTTTCAAGCAAGACTTTAGTAAAGATGTCTGCCAATTGATTAGTGGTCCTAACAAAATGAATCTCCACATTGCCGTCTTCCACATGATCTTTGATGAAGTGATACCTCAGTGCTATGTGTTTCGTCTTTGAGTGTTGAACTGGGTTATGACAAATCCTAATTGCGCTCTCTGAGTCACAATATAGTGGGATTTTCTTCATGTTCAGGCCATAGTCTTGAAGTTGACTTTGTATCCATATGACTTGAGAGGTGCATGATGTTGCAACTATGTATTCTGCTTCGGCAGTTGAGAGTGAGACACAGGTTTGTTTCTTTGACTGCCAGCTAACCAGTTTGCCATCCAAAAATTGGCATCCTCCTGTGGTGCTCTTTTGGTCTAGACCACATCCTCCAATATCGGCATCTGAGAATGCTTGGACAAAGAATCCTGACTTGGCTGGGTACCATAGGCCGAGCGAAGAAGTTCGCTTCAGGTATTGAAAGACGTTCTTCACAGCTAGCAGGTGAGGTTCGTGTGGATTAGCTTGAAACCTAGCACAATAGCAAACAGATTACATTATGTATGGTCAACTTGTTGTTAGATACATTAGCAACCCTATCATTTGACAATAGAGGGTCATGTCAGCAGCCGGTTTGTCTAGAGAAGGTGTTAACTTTGTGCCAAACGCCATTGGAACCTTCACTTTTGAATCTCCCAACATTCCAAACTTGGCTAGCAAAGTCTTCGTGTAAGCCTCTTGATTAATAAAAATACCTTCAGGACCCTGTCTAATATTCAAGCCAAGGAAAAAGTTAACCGGACCCATTGAGCTCATTTCAAATTTAGTCTCCATCAACTTCCTAAATTCAGCTGTTAAGCTAGGATTTATGGAGCTAAAGATGATGTCATCGACGTAAATTTGAACTATCATAAGGTGGTCACCCTCTTTCTTTCGAAAGAAGGTTGGGTCAACCGAACCATGCTTAAACTTGGACATTTTAAGAAATCTAGTCAGAGTTTCATTCCATGCCCTTGGTGCTTGCTTGAGACCATAGACTGCATTGTCCAGAATGTAGCAGTGACCTGGATACTTCTTGTTCAGGAAACTCGATGGTTGCTCTACATACATCGTCTCTTCTAGTTCTCCATTTAAGAAGACACACTTCACATCAATTTGGTATACTTCAAAGTTCTTGTGTGCAGCATAGGCAAGAAAAATACGAACTGACTCTAGCCTAGCTACGGGAACGAAGGTCTCTTCATAATCAATGCCTTCTTCTTGACAATAACCTTTCACAACCAATCTTGCCTTGTTGCGAATTACGTTTCCTTCCTTTTCCATTTTGTTCCTGAAAACCCACTTAAGTCCAACCACAGAAGCATCCTTTGGACTTGGAATCAGTCTCCATACTTTGTTTCGCTCGAACTCATTAAGTTTGTCCTGCATGGCCTGTACCCAATCAGAATGATCGAGTGCAGTGTTGATCATCTTCGGTTCAACTTTTGAAACGAATGAATTAAACATGCAAAATTCCACATTAGAAAATAGTGCAATTTGTTTCGCTTTCAGTTGAAAGCGCGTGAGAACTTTTTCAGATGGTTTACCAATAATTTGTGTTTGAGGATGATATTCATTTGATGAGGGGTGGGTAATTAGGATCATAAGAAGGATCCAGTTCAGCATCCACTTCTTCTTCGAGTTCTGACTGAATATCATCATCATTTGAATTTGCATTCTCCCCCTCGAACAATGATATTTCCTCCGGTTCAGGCTCAAAATACTTTCCCTGGACTTGGCTTTCGGTTGGTGTTGATGATGATGGATTCTCCCCCTGGAATGATGAATCTTGGTTATTTGGATGAGACGAACCCTCCCCCCTGAACATAATAGCTGTCTCTGGGAAGTTCGGTTGAGTTAGACTGTTCGTCTGCTTGAGGTTGATCAACTGCCATTTTCTTTACAGCGTCATTGATTATCTTCTTCAGGTGATCTACCTTGTTGTCTATAGCTTTTAGATTCAGAGTGAATGGTCGTTTATGGTTCATCAAATAACAGCATGTACTGCTCAAAGAGATTTAAAATGGGTACCGTAACTTGACCAGAAATGGGAAATATTTCCTCCACTAAGCCTTCGGTTGTCTTCAGTTTCTTGACATAGTTATCATCAAAGGAAACATAATAGGTCTCCTCTATTTTCTTTGAAAGCTTGTTGAGAACTCTATATGCTTTGGAGGTTAAGGAATAACCCAGAAAGATTCCTTCGTCTGCTTTGACATCAAACTTGTTTCGGTGCTCCTTTGAATTGAAGATGAAGCATCTTGAACCGAACACATGGAAAAACTTTACATTGGGCTTTCGGTTGTTCAAGATCTCATAGGGAGTGATTGAGAAATGTTTGTTGAGATAAGATCTGTTCTGCGTAAAACATGCAGCAGCAATGACGTCAGCCCAGAAGTATAGAGGTAGAGAAGCGAAGATCAGCATGGTTTGGGCTGCTTCACATAGAGATCGGTTTCGCCTTTTGACAATTCCATTCTGTTGTGGGGTATATGGAGCCAAAAAGTTGTGAGTTGTTCCCTTCTCTGCGAGAAAATCTTCAAAGTCTTTGTTCTTAAACTCCAACCCGTTGTCGCTTCTTATGTTGCGAACTACTTTTCGTAGTTGAACTTCTATCTGTTTGATAAAGAGTTTAAGTTTGGGAGTGGCCTCTGATTTCTGTTTTAAAAAGAACACCCAAGTAAACCGAGAAAAATCATCCACTATGACAAGTATGTACTTGTTGCCGCCAATGCTTTCGATTGAGGAAGGACCACATAAATCAATGTGTAGTAATTCGAGTGGTTCAATAACTTTTGTGTTGATTCGAGAGGGATGACTCTACCGACTTTGCTTTCCCATTTCACATGCGACACACATGTGTTCTTTATCGAACTTCAGAACAGGAAGACCTCGAACGTGATCCCCAAGCACCAGTTTGTTGGTGTCTTTAAAATTAAGATGAGAGAGTCTTCGGTGCCATAGCTAGCTTTCGTCTGAATGAGCCTTTGTGAGCAAGCAAACTGCTGGTTTTCCTCGTATTGGATTGAGATTCAAAGGGTACATCTCTCCTTTTCATTTTGATTTCATCAAGATGCTATTCGTCTTCTTTTTAATGATCTCTGAGCCATCGTCATCGAACGAAACCTTTAATCCAGTGCCGACCACCAATTGAGAGACACTAATGAGGTTGTGTTGAAGACCTTCAACATACGCCACTTTTCAAATTAAAAAATCACCATTGGTAATCATGCCATAGCCTTTGATTGTGACAAAAGAATTATTACCATACTTGACAAATCCACCATCTTGAAGAGATTGAAATTCCCTCAGTTCTTCCTTTCTTCCTGTCATGTGACGTGAGCAACCACTATCTATATACCATTCATCATCGAACTGCTCGCCACACATAACTTGCAAAAGTTAAGCAGATTTAGGAACCCAAAGTTTCTTGGGTCCTTGTGAGCCTTTTACATAACAAGGAATAGTAAGGAAACACCGACCATAAAAGGTTCTTTTTATTAGAGTTGTTTCATCTTTCCTTTTTATGGTGTAAACTTTGATTTTATTAGATTTGAACTTTGCAGATTCAGTTTTTGATTTGACGTCAGCAATCTTTCGGTTCTTCACTTTGGAAACAGACGCCATCTTCTTTTCAACTTCTGGAAGGAGCTTTCCTTTACCTTTTCTATCATTCTGTAAATGAGAATGAGAATGATGAGATTTGGGGTTAGTGTAAGATAGTAAAATTTGGATTAGGAATTGTTATAGAAATCAATTGCCTTTAGATATAGGTTTTGCCTTAGATTAGGAATAAGACTTATAAAGGATTGCTTAGTGTCGAATAGGCTTGACATTAATTAGGTCGCATAGTTAGGTTAGAGTGTGGGACCAGATTGGAGTGTAATCCTCCCCGTTTTGGGATGACCAGAAATGGTGGGTCCCAATCAGACAACCATGCGGTATGTATGGGTCATCGACCTGAGTAGATGACCAAAACTTGGCTGTTCTAGGTGGTCTTATGGATTACGTTGCTAGCATGGTTTTATAACCCATGGACGTAAATGAAATGGAAAGCCATATTCATCAAAATATTTGAACATTGGTTGCCTTATATGACTTACTCTAGCCAAGGACTCCCCTAGCAGGTGTAGTCAAACAATTGCTTAGATTGTTCATCAGGTAAGGTGATTTTTCCAGATGATTGTCAAATTAGGATCTGTGAGGATCGGTTGGGATTGGGTAGATGGACTTAAGACAGGTTATATATTTACACCTGATATATGTCTTGTAGGAATGATATTTTATCATTAAAATGTTATGGGATTGAAAACACTACGTATCTCATCAAGTTTCCCAAACCTGGCCCACTCATTTTGTTGCATCACAGGTAGTGGAACCAAAGTTGAAATTGCCCGGTTAGGATGTTGAGTGGAATAAAGGATAGGCTTGCATTATTTATTTTAGGACCTTTTTATTTACGTTTTAATGTATGTTCGGATATAAACAAATGACATCCCGAAGATTTTAATATAATAATTTTTGTTATTTCAAAAATGTTTATTTAACTGGGAACTTCTGCATTTCAATACTTAAAAGTGTAAAGAAATTTTTTAAATTGGTTATGAAAAATAGGGGATGTCACAATGTTGACCACTCAAACCACATGTATTCTCAGGAGAATGACCCCGTCTGAAGGAGGAGATAACCTCGTTGATGCAACCTAGAGTCTATATGCTTTACTTTTGTACATTGCTTTCATAACCTACTTGTACCTTGCACAATTATGTAACATATTTCATTTAATGAAATAAATAGCTATGTTGTTTAATACATCATGTATATTACTCAACGTATATCTTTGACCTGAAATCCCAACATCCTATCGTCGCACAGCATGGCGCTTCCGCCACTGGCCACTGGTTTGACAGATACATATTAAAGCTTCAGATTATAGCGAACTAGTAATTCCTTAGGAAATACAACTATAATCTAGGGCTACACTCTGATTAGGTTTAACCCTTTAAACCTAATAAATAATTATTAATATTAATTACCCTACTTCTTGACTACTTACGGGAGAGATGACTAGTTTGAACTATTGTTTGGGTTGTTGAATTTCAGAATGACTATATGCTAAAATGATCATACCCTTCGGTACTTCCCATCTGACCGACCCTTACTTGATAGTCTTGGAGTAAAAAACCCTCAAAATTAATACACCCAACCCAACAAAAGACTAAAAGATATAGAGCGATATAGATACACTCATACAAGTATATCTACTACCCACTAACATGAACCCATGAAGTCGTAACTCAGGATTTTAGGTCAAAAACCCTATTTATAGTTGGTATAATATAGTGGGCGTACCACAACTAGACCTAGAATGTACAACTAAGTTTTATTATGGTTTGACTGACGTACGACCGAACTCGAATACGGCGGTCGACAATCTAAATGCTTGAGGACTTCTGGATTGGATGCATAGATAAGGATTCTACACTTAGAGATTTCTTTTGGAGACTTCTATGTATGGAGATTTCTGACTCAACGACGTTGGCACTCAAGGATTTCCTGCCCTAACAACCACTAACTTACGACATAGTAGGGGGGAATCCGGAGTTACAGGTACTATCTATTACATACTTATAATTGTATATTATATAGTATTTAATTGATCTTCACATCTCTCATAAACATCTTTTCTTTTTGATGTATTATGCTGGTTTGCCAAGAGCATGGCAGGCGATGGATCGTGGAGGCCATCTTCCTCATCTGAGGAGGAGCATACAGTACTTGTTGACTCAGACCCTATCGATACCCCATAGATAGAGGATAAGGATGACACGAAGCCCGATTATACTCCGGCTGAGCACCCATCAGAGCCAACTCTTTCACCATACTACACATCGTTAGGGCTAGAGCTTCACAGTTATGAGTATGAGCTTTTGTCAAATGATATAAGGTAAGTCATAACTTTTTTTTTTGTTCCTAAAATTTATTCAATGTAAAACAACAAAAAATGTAGGTCCTAAGACCCATCTTTGTTATATGTAGCTACGACTTTTAACATAAACAATCTCCGTTAACGGTTCACGAATTACTCATTAAAAATTGAGTTCTTTTACGACTCTATTTGTAAAAGTTGTAATATCACTAAAAATGATATGCTTTTCACTTTCCTATTTTTCACAGGATACGACGTCGCTTGCTTAAACTGCGGCTTTCGTTCACTATATACGTTCTTCAAGAGCAGAAACCCTTGAACACTCGAAATCAAAACCGCTGATATTTTTCAGATAGCCAACTTCACCAATTTCAATCAGCTGTAATGGCAGAAAAACCTCAACCGGTTCGGGTTTTATACTGTGGTGTTTGCGGCTTACCCGCTGAGTACTGTGAATTTGGTCCCGATTTCGAAAAATGCAAACCCTGGTTGATCCAAAACGCACCGCAACTTTACCCAGATCTTATTCAAGGTAAAAGATTCAATACCCTCTTTCAGTTAAAACATTTGGATGCTTATTATGTGTTCGATTGTAATAAAAATTTGTTTTTCTCCTTTTTCCGAAAACGATTCAGAGTCAAATTCGAATGCAGCTGATAGAGTTTCTGATCAACTACAATCGTCTTCAATCACAGATGTTACTGGACCTTCTGGTAATCGTTATTTGTAATCTTTTTGAAATACTTTTGTTTTAATCCAAACTCGCAATAGCAGACTTTGCCATGTGTAGTATGAAGGGGTTGTGAAATTTACAAATTGATTATGATAAATTATTGGGGGAAATTTCATTTAATCTCCACTTCATTACTAAAATGGGAGAAGGCTATCTTTTAGTATAAGTTGCTTCTGAAATTGTATTTTGCAGTGATAACAAAATCCCAATTCTCTGTGGATGATCATAAATTCATTATATGGCATTGAGAGTAGTACATAGGATATGAACAATAACTTGTTTATATGCATTGTTCTGATGAACTACTTACTAATCAAATGTGAATTACATATTAAAGGAACAAGAAAATATACAACTGAAGTTGTATACTCTATTCTTGTAGTTCATTAATGCAGTACACTGTATACACCAGAAGATCATCTTTTACAATATGCTAGACTCCTAACTTAAAAAAGATAATTACATAAGCAAGAATAATTATCCTACTTATGTTATTATGTCTTGTTATCCAAAGATAAACATTGGTCAATAAAGATAACTAAAAACTATCACTTATCCGGATCACAATAGTCTTGATTGATATTGATACTGGATTTTTATATAACTAAAATGTTTACACCACACCTCTGACTGAAACTATGTTGTTTGATTACACATCTGATTGGTAGTACTGACTACTGAAAATGATCATTTTACCTTTTTCTAATGTTTTGTGAAGACTACAATGTATCTTACACATTAAACAAAACAATCTTACGGCCTCATGAGTATCTCAATTCTTAAACACAAACACCTCCATTACAAAAGCAAACAAATACAGGCATCTACCATAGTATACGAAGATCAAACATTGATCAAACAAGAAGATCACTCAAGCATTTTATCAAACACTTGGCTCGCAATACAAATCAACAATTACTAACAATCTTTCAGTGGTCTCACTTACAAGTTACAATACAAATCAACAATTACTTTAAGTTATTTCACTTCATTTTTAATCATGTTTAATTGTTTATTAACTCTTGTCTTTCATCAAATGTAGGTTCTTCGGTGCCAAAGCAAGAGCCAGTAAAACGACTCCCAGGAGGAAAGATAAAAAAGAAGGTACAAAATTACAATAATAATAATAATAATCATTTATGAAACCATATAATTGTTTTTTAAAATTCATTTATACTCTTTATGTAGGACAAACAAGAAGTTATAATCGAGAAAGTAACACGCAACAAACGTAAATCTATCACCACAATAAAAGGCCTCGAACTATTTGGTAAGTTTAATTTAATTAACTCCACAATTTTTTTTTTGAGTAAATTACTGAAATCGTCCCTGTGGTTTGGTCAAAATTGCACGTTTGGTCCCTAACTTTTTTTTTTGCACTCGTATCGTCCCTATGGTTTGATTTTGTTGCGTTTTTTGTCCCTATGGTTTGGTAAAAATCAAACCACAGGGACGAAAAACGCAACAAAATCAAACCATAGGGACAATCCGAGTGCAAAAAAAAAGTTAGGGACCAAAAGTGCAATTTTGACCAAACCACAGGGACGATTTCAGTAATTTACTTTTTTTTTTTTTTAAGTATTTATATTTCCCGTTTTTGTATTTTAATAATTAATTAGTTAATTAATTAATTCCAGGTGTTAAACTGAGTGAAGCTTCCAAGAAACTTGGAAAGAAATTTGCTACTGGAGCTTCTGTTGTAAAGGTATACTTTTAATCCTTTAATAACCAAATGAATAAATTTTGTTACATTATTATTCTTCTTCTCAGGGCCCAACTGAAAAAGATCAAATCGATGTACAAGGAGACATTGCATATGATATCGTGGAATTCATTACAGATACATGGCATGATGTAATTAAACTTAATATATTTTTTTGTCCAGTTTTATGAAGTTTATAAATAATTAATGAATTAGGGAATAGTAATTTTATTTGAATATATTTCAGGTTCCTGAAAGTGCGATTTATTTCATTGAAGATGGGAAGAAGGTTCCTGCTGTGTGAAGAAACAGCAACAGGAATGAAGAAAAGAAAAAGTCATGTTTGTTCGTGTTCTTGTGGGTGTAACTTTTTTTAAAAGCAATATTTGTAATTTTTATACATCATTTGATTTGGCCCACGAATCAAGTTTTGGATTTGAGAGTTGAAATGTGTTTTAAGAAATAGTAAAAGATCCGATTATGACTTTTCAATATTCATGTATCTGTGTATCTGTAATCATATCTGTGTATCGCTAACAACTTTTCAATCTAAATGGACACTTGTCAAACAAAAAATAGAATATATCAAGTATTTTTGAGCTATTTATATTAATATATAACATATAACAGATTATTTACAAGTTTTGCATTTGATGAACTCTAATTTTTGTTTGCCTAAAAATAGTAATGACTTATGTATGGATAAAATGTTGTATAATCAAGACGTGTTTCTGTTTTAAACTAAATCATTTGGAAATACATTCCAAAAAACTCAATTTCAGAATAAAATTGTCTCGATAAGACTCGAGGGAGTGGGCGTCGTATGAAACTATGGTTTTGTCACTTGGACGACGAACACCGCTTCCTAGGTGTGGTCAAGCACGGTTTAGGACGCATAGTGGCGAGAAACTGCCGTGTGATTTGATTGGTGTGTGCTTTTTGACCGTTCAACGGTCCTTTTGTTGAGAAATTAATTATTTTTTTTAACTTACTCTATATGTACATACCTTATTTTACAAAATCCTCAAACAAACTCCTTATCATTTTACCATCTTTTTTTTTCAATTTTTTTTTTTTTTATCAAAATGTCTTCTTCAAAAAGATCTATCAACAAAAAAACATCCGCTAAAAACACCACAACTCTAATACCTTCATATGATCAACCAATTTCGTATTTTCCACAACGACCAACACAACTACTACCACAATCCGACTCAGAATTTAATCCATTTGATTTTTTGTCTCAACCTGAGTTTGTTCAACAAACACAAGCACAACCACAAACGGTCATTTATGATTCCGAACCGGAATTCGTTAAAGAACCTCAACCCACTCGAGCAACAACTAAAAGAAAAGAGAAGACGTAGGCTAAAGGTTGAGAACCCCTAGAAGTGTTAGTGTTGACACAATCATGGATCGATATTTCAGAAGATGCGACGATTGGAAAAGACCAAAAGCATGACCGTCTGTAGATTCGGGTTTTACATAGGTTCCACAATGGAATGACCCGTGAAGACTATCGTTCAAAATATCAAGTGTACTCGAAATGAGGGAAGATGAACAAGGAAGTCATGTTGTTTAATGATTTGTATACCAACATGAAACGTCAATGGAAAAGTGGAGAAAACAATGATGTGATTTTGCAGAAAGCACTGAAAGTGTATCAAAAAGAAAACATGAAGGCTTTCAAGCTTCTTGAAACTAATCAGTTTTTAGTTTTATTAATTTGAAAATAATAAAGAGATTCCAATTCGTATCTTTCCATCAGCTCACAGGCCGTTCATGGAGAATGGCATCAATTTGGTATCAGAGCTCAAGGAAGATTCGACAATGGGAGACCGTGGAGGATGAAGGTATGGGAACCACCGTCGATTCACCGGCAGAGGCAACGAGGAACACCAATGTGATCCACAAGACGTTGAAGAGATAGCAAGATTACAGCAACGGGTCAGGGACCTGGAGATGCAACATGAGGAGCACTCAGAGGAGGGAACGAACACTGATCCTCGCATCTGTGATGATGGGGATTATTCAGACAATCCATTCGCACAGGGTGGGAACCTGTTCGAACAGAGAGAGCGGAAAACAGACCAACTCCGACACTTGGGAATCAAAATTGACATACCAGAGTTTGATGGGAAAGCAGATCCTGATGTGTTCCTTGATTGGCTTCAAATAGTGGAACGTGTATTTGATTTGCAGGATATATCAGATGAGTATAAGGTAAAACTCGTAGCCCTAAAACTCCGTAAATATGCTTCGATGTGGTGGGAAATTGTGAAGAGAAAGCGGAATCAGGAGGGAAAATCGAAGGTAACGGCATGGAGAAAGATGAAGAAACTTTTGCGGGAAAGGTTTTTGCCACCTAATTTCTGTCAAGAGGCATTCTTAGACTACACAACGTAGCACAAAGATCATCAATAGTGGAAGAGATCATAAGTGAGTTTGACAGATTGCGCATAAGATGTGGGGTAGAAGAAAAGGAGGAACAAATTATAACTCGGTTTTTTGGGGCCTTAAAGCCTGAAATCGCAGATGTCGTCCAACTACAACCTTATTGGTCCTTCAATGATGTGTGTCAACTAGAACTCAAAGTTGAAAAACAGATGAAAACCAAGGCCAAAACCACTATGACTCGACCCACATTCCAGAAAACTGAAACCCAAAAAGGAACACCGGGCGGAACCCCAGCGAACAGGTTCAACCCGATTCGGTCCGAAGGCTCGAGTAATCCACTCATCACTCCGTCCCGAAACCCACCGTGTTGTTTTAAATGTGGAGGATTAGGTCATTTTGCTCACGACTGCCCCAACACCCAACTCGTGACTCTCACAGAGGGACACTTTACCAAAATACGATTCTGATGGTGAAATACATGAACATGAGGACACCGAGATTATTTTTCCTGACAAAGGAGAAGTCCTCATCACCCAGCGTGTTCTTAGCACGAATCCTAGCCTCCCTACTGACGATAATCGATGGCTCCGAAATAACATCTTTCGCACTCGGTGCACCGTCAAGGGTAAAGTGTGTACAGTCATAATTGATGGAGGAAGCTGTGAGAACATGGAAGCGGAGGTAATGGTTGAAAAATTGGGTGTGAAGTTGGAAGATCACCCCGAGCTGTACCAGTCAACATGGTTAAAAAAGGGAAATGTGGTGAAAGTCAAGCACAAGTGCTTGGTACATTTTAGCATCGGGTCCCGTTATTCGGACGAAGTTTGGTGTGAGGTTATTCCCATGGACGCATGCCACATCGTCTTAGGTTGTCCGTGGCAATATGATCGGCGTGTAAGTCATGATGGGTACTCGAACACCTATACTTTCAAAAAGGCAAGATTTAACATCAAATTGGTGCCATTAGACATACGGGAATCGGGAACTGGAGCACTTATCGTGACCAAGTCGGAATTCTTAGATTTTACGAGGACCACTAAACCACCTGGTTATGTTTGCCTTAGTCATCATCGAAGCCAATCCCCACATTGCCGAACCGCCACATACAGTCAGACAGCTTCTCCGGAAGTTTGTGGATGTCTTACCAACTGAAATTCCTGCAGGACTCCCTTTGGTACGTGAAATCCAACATTGCATCGACTTCATCCCCGGTGCCTCGATTCCTAATAAGCCAACATAAAGGATGAACCCGGCCCAGTACGGGGAACTTCAACGACAGGTCACCGAGTTGCTGGAAAAAGGGCCTCATTTGAGAGAGTATGAGTCCTTGTGTCGTGCCTGCCTTCTTCATGCCTAAAGCAAATGGGGCTTACCGAATGTGTATTGACAGTCGAGCGGTGAATAAAATCACCATCAAATATCGGTTTCCCATTCCGCGATTGGATGAACTTCTAGACCAACTCCATGGGTCATCGGTTTTCTCTAAAATTGATCTAAGGATCGGGTATATCCAATTTAGAATGCGACCAGGTGATGAATGGAAAACGACTTTCAAAACAAGAGACGGGTTGTACGAATGGATGGTCATGCCTTTTGGGTTGTCGAATTCACCAAGCACTTTTATGAGGTTAATGAATCACATTTTCAAACCGCTCATCGGTCAGTGTGTTGTGGTCTATTTTGATGATATTTTGGTCTTTAGCCAGGAGATTTCTCATCACATTGACCACCTTCGCCAAGTTTTTAATATTTTGCAGGCACAAAAACTATATGCCAATGCATAGAAATGTTGTTTCTTGGCCTCTAAAGTCTTGTTTTTGGGTTACCTGATCTATGAACAAGGCATTCGGATGGACGAGTCCAAGGTGGCAGCGATGACGTCATGGCCTGTTCCGACTACTGTTCATGAAGCGAGGAGCTTTATGGGTTTAACTTCGTTTTGTCGATGGTTCATTGGAAATTTCAGTACAATAGCAACCCCAATCACAGATTGTTTGAAAGGAAAACTGTTTTGTTGGACTCCCGAGGCCACAATAGCCTTTGCGGAGTTGAAATGGTACATCACTAGTGCCCTGGTGTTGGTACTACCGAGTTTTCAAAAGGCTTTCCAAGTCGAATGCGATGCCTCAGGCCTTGGAATTGGAGGCATCCTCAGAAATATAGCACTTATGACAAGGAGTTCTACACGATCATTCGGAGCATGGAATTTTGGCGCCATTACTTGTTACATGTTGAATTTATTTTGTTTTCGGATCATCAAGCTTTGAAGTTTATTCAAGGACAACATAAACTGAACCCCCGTCATGCCAAGTGGGTCGAGTTATTGCAAGGGTTTTCGTTTGTAATTAAACACAAGTCCGGGGTCTCGAACACGATGGCTGACGCCTTAAGTCGTCGTCGTGGGTTGCTTACATCGCTACAGGTATGGGTAGATGCATTTGAGCGGTTCTCTACCCTTTACCCCGATGATCCGGATTTTTCAAAAATATGGGCAGCATGTCAGGCAGGTCCTGCTCTCGGCTACTCATTGCATGAAGGTTTCTTGTTTAAAGGAATACGTTTGTGTGTTCCTCAATCTTCGTTACGGGATGCCATCATTTTAGAGGGGCATCAAGGAGCCCTAGCTGGACATTTCGGCCGAGACAAGACACTACAACTTGTCAAAGAGCGGTTCTTTTGGTTGAAAATGAGCAAGGTTGTCACAAGAGTTGTGGAGCGATGTTGTGTGTGTCATATTGCAAAGACACATCGCTCTAATGCGGGATTGTATATGCCCCTACCTATGTCTGAAGGGCCGTGGGAGGATGTCAGTATCGACTTGGTTGTCAGCCTCCCGAGGACACAACGACAGAAAGACTCGGTGATGGTGGTGGTGGATCGATTTTCGAAAATGAGTCATTTCATTCCATGTGCTAAGACTTATGATGCCATCCAAATCGCGCGGTTGTACTTTACGGAGATCATTAGGCTGCATGGTGTGCCCAAGTCCCTCACGTCTGACCGCGATGTGATGTTTGTTAGTCATTTATGGTGTACTTTGTGGAGGCGGTTGGGTTCGCGGCTCAATTTTAGTAGCACGCATCACCCACAAAGTGATGGAAGTGAGGGACCTCTATCAAGTCATTATCTGATAGCTTTCACAGGGCTTCTTGCTAAAGAGAAATTTACATAGAGAGCGACAGATTTCAGGCTTAGTATCTTCGGTTTCATCTTATAGGTTGACGTTGAAGGAAAAAAGCTGGATAGAGAGGCCGTGTAAATGGTCCAAGGGTCCTTGTCCAAAGGCGGCTAAGCCCTTTCCAGCAACGTGGAAGAGGAGAGCTTGCTTTTTCTCATTCTTCTTTGGCACCTACGGTAGAGATCGGAGGTATTTGGCCCCCAAAAGGGATTGCTGCGTAGTATTTGGTACCTACGGTACAGACTGAGGTTACAAATCGAAGTCTCGGAAATTTGCTGCATAGTCTTGTTGGGTCCAATCCGAAACAGTGGGACTTAGTTCTTCCCTAAGCTGAATTCGCCTATAATCGTTCTACGCACCGTTCCACTGTTATGAGTCCGTTTCTTATTGTCTATGGCAGGAATTAGTTTACCCCATTGGATTTGGCGCCGCTGCTAGCAGCCAAGTTCTTTAGTGTGGAGGGGGAGGACCGCTCGGCACAAATCAAACGTATCCACCAACAAGTCAAGGATCAAATCATCAATAATAAAATCGTTTACCAACGTCGTGCCAACTTGTGACGGAAGAAGGTGGTCTTTCAGGAGGGAGATATGGTGTGGGTGCATCTCAGTAAGGAGCGGTTTCCAGGAGGTCGGGCTAGCAAATTACACTCTAGAGCTGATGGACCATTTCGTGTGTTAAAACGAATCAATAATAATGCGTATCAGATCGATATACCTGGCCATTATAATGTGTCCTCTACATTCAACGTGGCAGATTTATCGCCGTTCCTTCCGGAGTTGGACGATCCGTTGGATTCGAGGTCGAGTCCTCTCGAAGAGGGGGAGGATGATGCAGGGGCCTGTATAGTCTTGGGCCGGATTAAGGCAATGGTAGCAGTCTAGGTTAAAGGTGATTGAATCAAGTTGGAATCTCAAGTCTACGTGATGTTTAAGTTTTATCTAGTTGTTTAGTTAATTTATCTTTAGAATTAGCTCCTATTTTGTGGGGGTCATTAGATTACATATAGCTGTCATCGTTATCAAAACTAATTAGTTTTTAGTTTTATTAATTTGAAAATAATAAAGAGATTCCAATTCGTATCTTTCCATCAGCTCACAGGCCGTTCCTGGAGAACGACATCAAACCCGTTCCAGTTTCACCACCTACCCGACTAATGGGAAGAGACAAAGAAAAAAGTAAATCCAAAGGCAAAACGTCAGATTTAGATGAGTTGAAAGAAATGGGGGCCGATATGAAGAGTATAAAAGATAGAATGGACAAAATTCTGCAACTTGCTTCTTAAAGAGAGTTTCGGAAACAAAGGGACAACGACATGAGAGTACTAGCGGTGGACACGTCGAATACGACCGGGGACGAGCTTCAAGTTATTTTGGCGATGAAAGAGGATTTGAAAAAACGTTATGCTAATCGTGACTAATTTCTAGTTTTTTTCCAAGTTGTTAATCATTTTTTTTTAAGTTGTAGGTTTTATGTTTCTAATTTGCTTTTCTAATTTTTTTTAAGTTATGCAATGTATAGTATTTTTTATTTTTAATTAATAAAATATTATCTTTTAAAAAAAATTTATCCATTAAAAAAATAAAAAATAAAATAAATAAACCCAGGTGTGGCAACAAAATGTGATGCCTACGTAGCAGTGTGGTAAGATGAAGGAGTATGACACCATTCACTCCGGCCTAACGTGAAAGGAATTGGGAGGATAAAAAGAAAAAGCAAATAAAAATAAGTCAGTTTGTTTAGATTAAAAAAAGTAGACAACCATGTATATATGTTTAAATTAAACGTTCGACTAATGATAGACATTAAGTAAAAATAAAAAAAAAAAAATTAAACAACTCCTTACACAATATCATAGATTTCTAAAGATTGTGAATTTCTCCATTGTCGTTCTTTCATTTCAAGAAATTAGATTTTTTTTATTTAAGATTGTTAAAAGATTTATGCAATCTTTGAAAATCTTGATACTGTCGTTCGTTATGTCAATTTATATGGGCCAGTCATTCTCTTTCAGACCCATACAAATCAATCTCGAAGAAAACTGTTCATGCTCATTTTTATCATATTATTGTGGTGCTTCATTCGTGGTGTACATTCCAATTTCATGAATGGAAGGTTTTTAAGAGGTTAATTATTTAAAATCAAACTCTTTATTTTTTTATTTGAAAACAGCAATTTTTTTGGAGTTAATATTATCACGACTTTTATTCTAATAAACTTTTTTTTTTAATTTATTATCAGTTAACCCTCTCCGTTCAGTATTATCCAATTTACTATCTAATTATAGTATTTACTTATGAAAGCTTTATTATTTTTTTGACTAGTTAGTTTGTTTCATCTTAATCTCCCATATTAATTATTAAATATCTTTATTGTTTTTATTTTTTAGAACTAAATATATGATTATTCTTATGTTTCTTTAATTTAAAAAATGTTATAATTACTTTTTATAATTTTGTTTGTTTGTGGCATTTTATGCCATTGTTAGAATTTTTTTTTATAAATATTACACGTCTTAAAAACAACAAATTCATATTATTTAAAACTATTTTAAATATTTAATCATTTCAAAAAGAAATGGTCAGTAGATAGAAATAAGCATAAGTTCTTAGGTTAATAAAGTTTATGAAAATTTGATATATAAAAGAAAAAAACTGAAAACTATAGATGCTCTAACATGTGTAAATCGCTTTCAAGAATATTACAAGTTAAGGTTCGAGTCAAATGCAATTATTAAATATGCATTTTTCCAGATATCCGAAGACCTAAATCTTAAGTCAATGATCATATATTTTCTAAAGATTCTCGTGAAGGAATAAATAATGACTACATATTCATAAGCAAAAATAGAAAAATGTTCCCTTTGACTATCACCAATGTGCAATTTCAGTCCCTTCATTTATAAGTTTATTTATGAAGTATGTAAATGAATAGTTACAAAACATTTTCGTTTTTCAGAAAACTCATGTGTATGATAAATAAAATAATTGTTGTTGCTTAATAACAACGATTCTCATGAACTTAATAATTCCAAAGTCTACATAATCTGGAATAATCTGGAATGTTTTCATATGATGTTTTAATTATTCTATGAAGTATAATATATGTTTTAGTATACTTTTTGATATATTTTAAATTGCAATGTATGTTTTAGTTGAATACTAAATATATTTTGGATTTTTTTTAACAATAGTGGATTTATTAAACCTTTAGTAAGAAGCCAGAGAACAAAGTAAAAACTCACAATGCCATGCCTAGGGATAACAACCAATAATCCCAAAAAATAGTATTTTTCCTATATCTCTTGTAGGCTTTATGGTTCCAAAAAGTAGATTATTACAAAATCTTCAAATGATCCAAAACGAGACAACAATAAATGCTTCAAAAACCTGTGAAAGCTCCTTAGTCATCTTTATCGAATCAATCCAATGAAAGATCTCATTAATCGTGTCATGTGAAGGAACAAGGATATTCCATCACGTAGCTATCAAGTTCCATAAAGGGGTGATAACATTGCAACTAGAGAAAAGATGACTAACAATCTCTCCAATTTGAGGGCAAACATGACATAAAAGAGACTGTAATTCAATGTCTTTATCATGTAGATTCAATCTAGTGGGAAGCTTATCATTTTCAACCCGCCAAACATGAACATTAATCTTCTTAGGAACATAAGTATTCCATCTAGTAGGAATGTTAGAAGACTTTAAACTGTGTGCATCAATAAAATTTCTCATCGAAGCAACCAATAATTTTCCTTTGATATCCAAATCCCACAAGTAAGAATCATTCGAATCGGATAAAACCACATACTGTATTATTTCACACATCTCATCCCATTGAGCACCCGTAACACCATTACGAGCTTATTTAGCAAACACGTCCAATATCCTCGTTTCTAAGGATCGATCAAATAAAGGCACCTCCGGATTCGTATCAAGCACAAAAAGTCTATGAAATTTGCTCTTAAAAATATTCGATCCATGCCAGTTATCCAAAACCAAAACCGAGTACTTCTTCCATTTCCCACCTTTCTAGTACACTAATCCTCCTAAAAAACTACCTTTCTTTCTTTAAATGATCAACCCCCTACTAATATTCACCATGGGCTCAAGCCTACACTTTGATACCCACATGACTCCTAGAGAATAGTGAAGAGCCGAGACCACACTAGCCCAAAGAGCATTTGAGTTATGCAAAAAAACGTCAATGCCACCTGAATAATAAAGCCCTATTAAAAGCAAAAATGCTTCCAATATCAAGATCTTATTTTTCCTTGGAATTCATCACTTTAGACCAAGAAATCCAATGCAACTTTTAGCCCCCCCCCCCCCCCCCCCCAAAAAAAAAATAAAATAAAATAAAATAAAAAAATAAAAACCTGCCTCTTCAAGATTCCAAGAGATTAATAATTTTAATAGATACTTTAAAAATAGACATTTGGTAGGTTGGAATACTACCCAAAACGGCCTACACAAGAGACCGCCAATGGACAATAATTTTGCCTTCCAAGTAGACAATCTACTAAAAAATATCCACAATAGACTGCCAGTTGGCAATTCTATTCATGTTAGTACCTGCCGGAACACCAATATACATAAAAGGAAGGTCAATAGCATTACATCCCAACATAGAATCCACCTCTTGGACCCTATAAAAATTAACTCCCACTCCAATTAATTTACTTTTACATAAATTAATATTTAACCCAAAAACCATTTGAAAAGCTTTAAGGATACAATTTATTTTCTTAGAATTTTCCACCTCCCAGTCACAAATCAAAACAACATCATTTGCGTAAAGAAGATGAGACACCTCAAATATCGAAGAACCAAGAAGCACGCCTTTAAAAGCCCCTGTCCGGCTAGCCTCTTGAAGAGCCATGTGAAAACCCTCGATAGCCAAAACAAAAAGGAATGGAGATAAAGGATCTTCTTGAGGAAGAGCTCTGCAAATAACAAACTCTTTAGTAAGCGCCGCGTTAACTAACACCGAAGCCCTGGAAGAATTAATAGCGAATCTAATCCAATTACACCATAAATCACTAAACCCCATCTTCTCCATAACTTCAAAAAGAAAATCCCATATTAAGAGCGGCTCTGTATATTTTGGATTGACATTTATTTTATATATATTCTTGATTGTTAGTATGCTATATCATAACTATTCAAATTATTATAATGTAAGTTTTAGTAAAATATTTTACATATTCTGAAATGTTATTACATGATGTTCTAATTATTCTATGAATTGAAATATATTTTTAATATAAAATTTTATATATTATGCTTCCTATTATGTTATATTGTAAAAATTCAAAACCCCAGAATTGTAGTGACAAAGAACATGGTTTGGCATGCGGAATTAAAGCTTGCACAATTGAACATGGTGATTTGGGTGTTTAAGAGATATATTGAATGTATATGGTGTTACAAAAAAGGACTAGATCTAGACTACATAATTAACACACACTTACACACTCATTTCTACATCTCTCAAGCACACCTCTACAAGTGGTATGAACCCACTATTTATAGAGGTGTTTACATGTCTCTCTCTCACTCTCTAACAAATGGGTCTAAAGGCAAATGCTCCACATGCAAGTGGGTTTTACAAAAGTCAAACATTTACAAAGTCATGAATGAATAACTTTGCAACCCCAACATTCTCCCCCTCAAAGTTAGGAATGAATGACCCACTTCAAATCTCCCAAAATCAAGCACTACGCGGTTTGAGCCTCACAGGTGACACATGTCGAAATGATCTTCAATCTTCAATTCTTCCATGAATCTTCAATTTGGGCTCTAGGATGTGAGACCATACAAACCAAGCAGCAACGAATGATTAATTCCAAATAATCACCCCAAAGTTGCGCATAAAAACACACCCCAAAAATCTTCAATAAACCAAACCCATTTCGAATACACCACTTCCGAACTTCCAATTGCATCATCTTGTGAGCTTTAAAACTTCAAGATCACTTCGGTCTTCAAATCCGCGTAATATGAAAAATTCAAGTTCGAATTTCCATATAAAACTTCTCCCCCTTTTTATAATCGAAATTTGATTATAAAACTCCAAAGGAAAAAGAACGTGCTCTATTCGGAATTTTTCATGTCAAAACTCCCCTTAACATGTGGCATAAACATTGTGCTTCAATCCGAAAAATCCAAAAAATATTGAATTTTTAGCTTCGTTCACGGATCGCCTTTGACAAAATTTCTCAAAAATGGGTAGAAATCGTCAATTTCAAAATTCTGCAGTGACCCGTTGCACCTAAAACAACCAAATATGCGAAACACACTCCCATTTGCGAAACTGGGTAAAATGTGTAAATTCGCAAAAACTGCAAGGACCAGATTTGAAAATTCTGCAATTTCAGCATTTTATGACCCCATTTGCGAAGTTGGGTATAAACTGTCAAAAATGCGAATCTACAGGTATTCGTTTTGACAATTTCTGCATGTTCTTCAACCTTGCGAAGTTGGAATATTTTTGTCATTTCTTGAAAAGAGCAGGGACCAAAATGTGAAATAAGTGTGTTTCTTCCCCAATTCGCATTTTACTGTAAAAGCTTTCACATGCTTCGCATATTCATTCTTACACCCTTCGCATCCCTTCGCATGTTTCACTCACCAAAATGCGAATCATAATGAGATGAATTCGCATTTTGATTCCAATATAAAACTCAAAATGCGAATTAAACACTAGATGTACACTGCAGTTACACAAATGCGAACAGTTCTTGGTTTCAAATGCGAATTCACCGTTTCATAACAAAATGCGAATTATCATCTTGTCTTACTTCTAAATTGCGAACCAAAATCAACATTAAATTCTCTTCGCATTTCACAGTTCCAAAATCGTGTTTTTAAACTCTTGCAAACAACAATTTCACAGTCCTTGACTTCGCGTTTTTCTTCACGACTCGTCCCTCAATCATCAATCTAATTGCGAATCAAAATCAAAACTCATCTGTTCTCGCTTTATCGATTCATCGACTACAATCATACGAACAATACTCAATTCCACAATTGAATTCCAAAATCGAACAAATGCGAATCCAATTTTTGATCTTTTCGCATTCTCCTTCAATTTCTTCATCTGTTCATTCTTAACATTCATCCAAATCATGCGAAACATTAGAAATCAAAAGTAATTCTTCATCATCTGTTCATCAATCGATTGTCGATCCTTCTCCTTTCATTCACCAATTCATCGACATCAATAATCAATAATCGTTCCTCCCAAACTCATCGTCATACAAAAAAACGTTTTTACTGCAAAATCTTCAAGGCTTTGTTCAATCAACAAACAAAAACCTTTGAAATCAAATATACGACTCCCAATCGACTTCATCCAAGATCAATTTCAGTCAAACTCAAAATCGACTTTAGCATACTCACTGATTTTGACTTTCAATTTAATCAAAGATCAACATCTTGATCATAATCGATTTTAGAAATCAACCGATTTAAATACAATCGATTCACAAGATGTACAAATCAAGAATTAATAGTTGATTTTGAGAATCACATAAACTAAATCGGAACTCAAGAACACCGATTTTGAATTCAGAAAGTCAACACAAACCAAATCAGCTACATCGATCTTTAGATTTAAATTCAATCACGAACTCTCTTGATGTGAATCATATCATCAAATATTAGAATTACTTGATGAAGTCGATAGAACGAAGAGAAATAGAATATACAGATGTGTAATTGAAGAAAAGATGAAGAACGTAATTGTACAACTGATAAAGCTAGAGTACAAGTTAAATTGATACAGGCATCGGATCTATCAGATTTGTTTATGGACTCAAAATTATTTCATCCAATTTAAGATTTGGGCTCAAACAAAGATCATGAACAGTAAGTTGATTTTTAATTGGGCTCTTCATGAATTGATTGATAATTTGGGCTACTCGATGAACAGTATCAGATTCATTCTTTTGGATCACATTCGAACAATGTATTGGACTTGAATTTTGATTAAACCATGAACAGTAAACAAATTTCGATTTTATTTTTGGTTTGGATTTGATCTAAACAAAATTGATTGGATCAACAATGAGGTTTGAAACGAATTAGATCCAATGAATCAAAACGATCAAAAATAAAAAACGTTAAGCACGATTTCAACAAAATTAAGAGAGATCATAGAGAGAGACTCACCAAAATTGCTCAAAATTGTGACAAAAATTGCCAAACCGAGAATCGTTCTTTAAAAATCACCTTGATCTTGAAGACCCGCTCTGATACCAATTGTAGTGACAAAGAACATGGTTTGGCATGCGGAATTAAAGCTTGCACAATTGAACATGGTGATTTGGGTGTTTAAGAGATATATTGAATGTATATGGTGTTACAAAAAAGGACTAGATCTAGACTACATAATTAACACACACTTACACACTCACTTCTACATCTCTTAAGCACACCTCTACAAGTGGTATGAACCCACTATTTATAGAGGTGTTTACATGTCTCTCTCTCACTCTCTAACAAATGGGTCTAAAGGCAAATACTCCACATGCAAGTGGGTTTTACAAAAGTCAAACATTTACAAAGTCATGAATGAATAACTTTGCAACCCCAACAAAACTAAATCACCAAGCTCGATTTTTATCTCTTTCTGAATTAGAATGTTTTTTGCGATTATAATATGTTTCAAATTTCATCATGGTAAAACACTGAACCAGTCAAAAAATGCCTCATTCTACCTAATCAGATTTAGATTATACACTTAATCATTATCCACTTCGCAATACATGTATTGATTTTGTCTATATTTCAACTATAACTTGGTATAAAATTATTTTGATTTACATGGTTAGGGTGTTTGATATAGTTATTCTGATTTATAAATCAACAACAATTTAAGAAGTTTTTTTTTTCTAAATACTCTTGAATTATTCTTGATTTTGATTCTAATAATTCAACGGTTATGATTTATGAAGCATCTTTTTGAAACTGTGTATTGTAACTTAATCTTATATGTTATTGTTATTTTGCTTATTATTTGGATATTCTATAAGTCGTTTAATAAATAGTTGTTTCATAAATTGATATTCTAGGCTTTCTGGTATGATGTCATATGTTACTTCATAACTTTATTTCATTATATGATATAGTGTTCTATGATATTAAAGTCTAATTGTTTATGATTTCTTTAGAGTCTATGATATTGGTTTATTGTAGATAGGTTTAGCTAAGAATTTCAGAATTTTCATAGATGATTTTCATAATTTTAAATTCTTATAATTTTAGAAAAATTATGTTATTTTATTCTATATTAGGTTCGGAACATAATGGTTTTGCTTGAGAATAAATTTCTTGTTTATATCATAGTTTTATTGTTTTAACAAAAGCATGTTTTGTCTTTTTGATGCATATGAAATGATGAAATCACCAAATCAAGGGCAAAATAAGTTTTTGATCATAAATAAAAGAATGTACAAGAAGGTCTATCATCAAAAATAGATAAAAGGAAAATTTCGTAGTTCATGGTATCTAATCTGATAGTTCGTCAAATGATCGAAGACACACTAACAAAATATGAAACAAGTATATATGACAATATAATTGTAATTTTAGTATATAAGATCTATAATTTTGATATTTAATTTGTGTTATGTATTTTAAAGAATAATACATCTAGCATTACAGTATATGTCATGTAATATTAGTAATATCTTTCACAAATTGAAGTTTGTGTATAATACTCTATGTTTATGTTATAATAAATAGATGTATAATATTCTAATATTCTATGTTGTTTGTTTTCATAAGTGTATATATCTTAAATATTCTAATAGAATAATGTTTTAGGTTTTGAATTGAATATGTTGATTTATTACTTGAAAATAATGTGTATATAGAATATTCGACTAAAATAATGTTATATGTTATCTATTTTCAAAATTTAAATGCAAAATATTATAATAGAATAATGTTGTAGGATATTCTAATTATATGTAGAATATTCTGAGAAAATAATGCATAATTAAATTTAGGCTTGTTTAAAACTCATTAATATGTTATTAATCAGGTTATTCTAAATATTCAATATTTAACATTGTGTTGTTAAGATGTAATATTATGAAATTGTGTGTAATATTCAATATTAAAGTATGATATTCTAATATTATAAATTTGTATCCGATAACTTGATATTCTACATATTTTTATTTGGCGAGTCCTATGTTGTTTATTTATTTATTTAATTATTTTTTTTTGTTTTAGATTTTATTTCGTTAGAAACTACTTGCTTGAATCCTTTTACTGAAATAATTTGTAATTTGTATTAGTATTTGACATACTATGAAGTAATATGAAATATTTGAAATTATATGTCATATTATCATTTTAGACATTTTGATTTTGTTGGAATCAACTTGTTTCGAACCTTTGTGTTAAATAATATGTATATATGATTTTAGGCATTTTGCTTTCATTTGGAAACAACTTGTTTTGAACATCTTTGTGAAGTATTGTGATAGTATTTGATTAACACTGAAGTAATGTGAAATAGTATGAAATTATGTGTCATATTCTATAATTATGTGTCATATTTTGAAATTATGTGTCATATTCTGATTTTAGAATATGTAATATTCTAAAATAATAATTAATTTTACAAGAATGTCGTTAGTTTAATGATTAATGTGTTGTTTATAAAAGTATATTTTTCATAATATTGTTGAATTTTGAATATTTACATTAATTTTGTTTATGGACATGAATTGAATAAAATGAAAAAAAATCAAAGGCCAAAAGTCGATGAAACTATAACAAAATATCTCAATGATTAGAAAATCATTAATAATTTGTAAAAAATATTTCAAGTTAGTACCATAAAAGTAGATCATAGAGTTACCTTGTTAGATAAAGGGATGAATATGAATTTCAAAAGGGTTACAAAGTTATACTCAGATAACAATGCACCAAAAACAATAAAAAAAAATATTACATGTTTGCAGTATATAAAATCTATTACATATTCATTAATGATACTTATAGTTGAATACTTCTAGCTTGAAATATTCAAGTTCCTATCAACCTCTGGAATTATCAGGTCTAATGAATTATTTGTAAGAGCCATATAGTGCTGCAATATTGTTACTTTGAACTATAAAAAAATATATCACCACATTAACATATAATTAGAATAATCAACATTCATATGACTTCAATCATAAATATATATTCAATATTCTATAAAAATAATATGCACTAACATGAACTTATCAGTAATATTATTGGTTTTAATAAACCTCTATAATCAATATTCTATAAGAATAATTAATATCACTAACTACCTTGTGTTTCTGATTGATTTTCCTCATTATGGAAAATATATGAATAACCAATACATAACATAAAACAGTAAACATATTATATTTCTAATTATGAAAATATATAGTGCTATCAAGATTTAAACAAATTTTATCGTTTTGTGTTTGAAAAAAAAAGATTTAAAGAAAACCATGTCATCGTATTAAAGAGTTGGCTTCTATATAAAATCAAATAAAAGACAAATGTATAACATTAAACATAGTAATGATGTCAATTATTATTCGAACAATGTCATAAATTCTAGTTTATGGTGTAATGTTCTAGTTTGTAGCATAATATTGTAGTTATGGTTGGTACCAATAATGATATATTTAACATATGATATAATTCTACATTATAATTTCAGTCATGTTTTTAATGAATAAAGTAAAAAATCACGTGACAATGAAGATTATGGCTAACCTGAACCCCTTCCACTTCATGTAAAACTAGCCAATGCATCTTTTACTTAACATGCAATTGACAAGGAGGAATATGACTAAAATGAACCTTTCACTAAGATATTACATGCTCTTTAATCTCAAAACATGTTGTAAAAACTTCTACTTTAAAACATTCAAGTTCCAATTTTTTCGAGCTGGACTTCATCAACTAAATTTTTCTACAATAAAAAATGAAATAATTTTTAGAATCGATAAGAATTAAAATAAAAACTAAGTTTTTACAAGTGATTCAAACTTAACTTGGATTATGTGCAAAATTATATTAATAACATTTCAATGATAGTATTCAATTAGTCTAATCACAATAATGTACACTAGTAGAGAATCACATCACGTAATAACATATCACTGTTATTACACTGATGGTATCCAATAAATCTAATTAGAATAACATACATTCTTATTAAATTAATCATAAAATAACCCATTGTTAACATATACTAGATTTAAAAGAACAATAATTGATTCAAGAGCATCCAATCTTTTCTTTAGTATAACCCTTTTCCTATAGGTTTATATGAGCATATTCAAACGAAATTGTGCTAAAAGACATCTCTAACAATATGTGTTTAAAGAAAATGACATATTTTCACAAAAATAAGGTAAATTTAATAAGATTAGTCAATATTAAATTATTTTTAATCAAATTGTAACTCATATTTTGGAAGTATACTCATTCTTAAGGATGACTTTATTCGTGGGAAGGAAGGGGTCATACATCAGACTCTTTATTCATTCTGGACTTTCATCGAACATGTATAACGCATGTATAGTTTAAGAGAATTTGCTCAAGAACAATAGTTAGTTTGTACATACCTGGTTAATTTGAAATATATAGTGAAAAATGAATCAAATATTCGTTGTTGTCACTTGATTCTCTTAAAGTATTATGTGCTCGAATGTGGAGAATCTTGTATATGATTATCATGAATGAATGTTGAAATAGAAGGAGATGATGAAATGAAATCAAAGTATGTAATCGATGTCAACAGAAAAAAAATCAAACCTTAAAACTATTGAAAATGATCTTCATGTAAAAGAGCCGAATTTACGATCAATTTGATGAAATCTTCATGTAAAAGAGTTGTATTTATGATCGATTTGCTAGAATCTTCATCTTGCTTGCTTCCAAACTCGTCATTAAATAAAATCGAGATTCTATTAAATCAATGCATAAATCAAGTGTCGTATGGATTAACTGTTCATTAATGTGAGTTTGAATATGGAGAAATCAACACAAGATATAGTTGCTTCGAACTTCAGTAAACAAGGACCGATCAATGTAGAAATTGATGATGATATAATGATTCCAATGATGGAAAATAGATTCAATAGCTAAAATTGTAACATCCTATTTCGGATTGTCCGTGGTTAGAGTTTGTGGGCTGCAAACCGGGCATGAGGAGGTCTCGGGGTTGCGACGAGTTGCTAGAAACTTAGAGCATCTCATCACCTTTCTGTGGGTCTGAGGTTCATGGGAATCGGGGTTATATCGAGGAAGCGATGGAAGTTTTAAGTTGTAGCAGGATAAGTCCCTTATTTGAGAAAGGTGGCAGCTGAGTACGCTGGGCGTACATATGTGTACGCTTAGCGTACTCATGTGCGTGATTTTCAAGCGGAGCCACCTAGTACGTTGGGCGTACCAGAAGGTACATTGGGCGTACTAGGCCCAGAGTGAAAACCCTAATTTAGGGTGAGTCCCCTATATAAAGGATATGATGGCCTCATTTCTGGCCACCATTCTCAGACATCAAACCCTAAAGTGTGACCTAACCCTCATTTTAGAGCTTGTGAGTGCATTTGTGAGCCTTTGAGAGTGTTTGTGTGTTCTTGAAGAGAAGAGAAAGATTTGGCGAAGAAGGAGTGGGAGTCCAAGCTCTTGGATCTAAGCAAATCTGAGTTGGGAGCTTCATATAGAGGTATAAAGCTTCAAACTTTATCACTCTTTTGTTATGTGCATCATAAATGAGACTTTTAGGGTTTTGTCCCAAAAAGGTGGAGACTTTATGAGATCTTGAGTTCCAGAGAATAGGACCAACCCCTTTTGAGTATATTAGTGGTGTAATGTCATAAAAATCCCATCTTGGTCGTTGGAATCAAGCCATGCATGTGTTATGAGCTTTTTGAGATAAGGGAGTGAGTGTTTTGGGTGTTTGTGACCTTTCCAGCCATGCAAAGGCTTAAAGTCACTGACTTTAGGGAGTAAGAGCCATTAGGGAGCCCAAATTTGGGATTTGAGTTAATGTCTTAACTGATTAAGACCAAAGGAGTAGAAAGAGTGAATATGGGGAGTACGCTGAGCGTAATTCCTTTACGCCCGCGTACTTCCCCAGTATCCCTGATGGCCAAATCTGGATTATGAGTACACTGAGTGTACCAAGGAAGGTATGCCCCACATAACCTCACTGTGGACTTTTGGGCTAAGTCTCATTTTGGGCCTTGAGTGTTGGGCCTAGAGTTTGGGCTTGTTGCAATAGAGTATTAGACCAGAGGAATATATATATTCGTGCTTGGGCCCTTGGGTTGGGCTTTCCATTTAGTTTTGAGAGTGGGCCTAGGGTGAGCCCATTTATTATTGGGCCTTGGTGGGTCCAATGGGTTTTAGGCTATTAATGGGCTGGTTAGTGGTCTTACCTTAGACCTAATGAGTGAGAGTTTGGACTTAGTTCCTAGTTGGGTTAATTGTGGTTTTGGCTCAGAGATTAGAGGATGGTGCGTAGCAATCGCGTTTATAGGGGTTGTTCATCATCCGAGGTGAGTCTTCTCACTATACTTTCCCATGACTGGTATTTTATTGTGACTGAGATGTCTTATGTGCTTATCTGTATATTGTGATATCCTGCATTATTTCTTTGTTATTTATGCTGTGTATTACTCAGAGTTTACAGAGTTAGGACTAGAGGGTCCACCAGAGTTGTGGGACTGGAGGGTCCCACTGAGACACATTGACCGGAGGGTCATACAGAGTTATAGCCTCGAGTGGCTAAAGAGTTGTATGTGGTATTTTGGGGAACTCACTAAGCTTTGTGCTTACCATGTTATGTGTTATGTGTTTCAGGTTTTTCTTAGGATCACGGGAAGGCACCGACTTGATTGTACACACCAGAGAAAGAGTTATGTTTGAGGATCCTGAATTATTAATTAAACAACATAGAGATGCATTTTGTAAATTAACTAAATGAGATTTTGTGAAATGCGTTATGAGAATTTTATGATTTTAAAAAGAAAATTTTATTTGGAAATTCACGGTGCTACAAGTTGGTATCAGAGCCTTGATTTGAGGGATTCAGATGCACCTTCAGGTATATCTGGACTCAAACTGAGGATTTAAGAAAAGTTTTCAAAAGAAATGATTTTTCTAAAACGAGCAAGAGTTTCTATGAGAAAAACGAGAAGGAGCAGTGTGTACAATCAACCAGAGCCCGAACGGTGATTTCCCAAAATACCCTTACTTATTTGTGATATAAGTTATTATTGAGATATTAGTGATGCATGCTAGAAGATAGGCTAGGTATTTCATATTTTAGGGCTAGAGTTGACTGATATGTGATGACTTAGCCTAGGAATTTTGCTATTTGTGATGTGCTGTGAGTATGTGCATAGTAAGAGTATCCAGCAGAGATCTTTTAGAGGGAACTTGAGTAGAGGAGAAATCTAGGAGAGATACCTAGATGAGCATTCGAGGAGCCTACTGAGAGAGTAGCTAGATACCCGAGTGGGGGTAGAGTTGCTTGAGTTTGGTGATACCTTTTAAGGGAGCAGAGCAAGTGGAGTTGTAACCTAGAGTGGTTTTTCGTGCAGATAGAGATTATTCGATGCCCGAATGCTTCTTGCTTCGTGCTCTGTGGAACTCTTGATGATGGGAGTCAGCTACTAAGGACATATGACGATATTCAGGAGGTGGATGACTGGCATCATAAGGAGTTCTTCAGCAGCTGATGGCAGAGAAGTGAGGGAACCTAGGAAGAGCCTAGGGAGTGACCTTAGTCAGATGAGTATGCTGATAGAGGAGAGTATTCGCTGGGAAGCGACCAGTACTCGTAACAAGGAGAATACCAGAGGTTCTAAGTAGCAAATTGAGAGGATATAACAAGGTTCGGGTACCATGATTCATGGAATATTTAGAGGTGATCACATGGTTCGAGTACCATGATTTGTGGTGGTTAGTGCTTCTGGTTTTACCAGTTGTCCCGTGGTGGTTGATTAGTCTGAGATAAGATGATAGAGTGTGGGGCCAGAGGGCCATGTTGAGCAAGTTTTAATGGAGTATACCTTGAAAGGGAAATCGAGTTCGTAAGGGATTTTATTGGTGAGATGTTAGTTTGAGTCGCAAGGCTTAGGGATGAGTAGAGATAATGCTTATTGGAGGATCGAGATCAGTGACGAGCCATCGGCTGATGGATAACACGCCACCTTCTGTGGAAATAGTTGCATTGTTCCCGTTTCTAGGAGAAGCAAAGGAGATATCGAGTTTCCGGTTTCAGAGTTTGGTGGTAAACCCCGTGGGGTAGCATTGGTGGTGACCTTTTCATCAGAGTATGTGGGCAGTTTGTCTACTGTGAGGTATTTCTGGTACCATGGAGTCATTAGTGGAGGCTGAGATGGAAGAGACCCATGAAGGTGCCTTTATGAGTGTGGCATGATTTTAGCAGCAGTTTCAGGTGGTTAAGAGGAACATATCGGGGTGGTGGCCCTCGTTGATATGTTGTGTATCAGTTGTGAGAGTGAGGCCTCGTGATTTGTTGATGATTCCTATGTTGAGAGGCTGGTCGAGGAGTCAGAGATAAGGCGTGTGATAGTGCATTATTTTCGGACTGAGGGTCAGGGTTATTTCAGAACAGTTAAGGTATCCAACTGTGTGTTAGTATGAGGTTTCAAGATAGCCAGAGGCAGTCAAGTTGGGAGGATTCTGAGGTTCTTGTCTGAGGTACGGGATATTTGGAGTCGCTTGGTTTCCATCAGGAAATCATTGAGTGTTTGCATGGTACGTTCCAAGAGTCAAGTGTGATCTACCTGGTGATGGTTCGAACCCTGAGTGGGGGAGAAATGGGTATTCAATTGAGAAGGCTAGCAATTCGTTCAAGTGCAACTGATTATGGAAATCTGCAGTGCGGACACATAAAACCTAGGATATTGGTGGATGCAGCAAAGTACGAGGCGGGATGATGTATAAATATGTGCTTAAGGAAGGATGAGTGAATTCACGGCAGGTGGCCGTTGGTCGGAGGATTTATTATGGCTAGAGATTTTTCGAGTTTGCAAATGTTGAGTTCGAGGCGGATGAGTCGCTGAGTTCAGGGTGCAATAGCTGAGATTTGAGGGTATAGGTATGGATTGTAATCTATACTAAGGGAAACAGTCGGTTGTCGACCAATTTTAGAGTCGGTATGAGTAGTTCCTATGGGCGGTGATCGGTAGAGGGTGGAGCTTCGGATTTTCGTCAACATGTATTCAGTCGTTGATGATTCCTTCGTGTTTAAATTAGGGAGATGGGAGTATTTCGAGGTTTTGATCTGTGTAAGTGGAAGATCAGTGGTAGAAGCAAGACCGCATGAGACGCTGTGATGGTGTACCGAGGTACCCGAGTATGATGTCCTAATTTTTCATATTATGACTTGAGTTGGGAGATAGCGAGTGGAGTACCGAATGATTCTGTTCCAGTGGGAACCCATCAATTAATTTTCATTGGAGTGAGACTGTCTAAGGGTGTGTCTGTGCAGAGACTAGTGTCTTGCCTGCGAGAACTTACATCAGAAGTGGTGGTGCGTAAGCTGGGTGTGTGTAAGCACCTATCTATGTTGAGCTGCGGAGCATGAGTTGGTAAAACTCAGTGTGATGATGACTTAATGATGTGGTTATGAGGTGATAAGGGAGCAAGTGGATCCGGGTGGGAGTAATCGCTTGGGATTATCATGAGCCCATGGTGAGTCAGTGAGCGAGAGAGTGTTGTAAGACTACAGGGAGCCGTAACATCCATGAGTCAGTGGAAATGAGTGTTGTGATACTACGGGGAGCTGTAGTATTCACTGGATAGTGGGTGAGGGCTGTGATACTGCGGGGAGCCGTGGTATTCACTAGTCAGCGAGAGAGTGTCGTGATGCTGCGGGGAGCCGTAGTATTCAATGGTTAGAGAGAGAGTGTCATGATACTACGGGGAGACGTAGTATTCACTGGTTAAAGAGAGAGTGCTGTGATACTGCGAGGAGCCGTGGTATTCACTAGTTAGAGAGAGAGAGAGAGTGTTGTGATATTGCGGTGAGCCGTAGCATTCACAAGTCAGTGAGAGAGATTATTGCAAGACTATGGGGGAGACTGTAGCACCCAATAATCGATAAGGGTGAATATTGTTCTGCCGGGAGCGGTAGTATTCACTAGTCAGAGTATGGTGCAGAGGAATTCTTAGGCTTGGGTAGCCTTACCACTTGAGTCTTCGGGAGCCTGGTTGCCGAACCAGGGGTGAGACGGGGGTCTCCGTGTTGGTTGGGAATCGTTGTATCCCTAGGAGGACGAGGGATTATCGTAATCAGAAGGAATTGAAGAGATGGTATGTGCATAATTCTGCAAATATTGGGTCATGAGTTAAGTACTAGATTGGAATTGAGTGGTTCCAGTTCGGCTGTTGAATTAGACTCTCGAGCTCGAGTCTGGAATTCATTCGTTTGTTGAGTAGGTGAGATGAGGTTTCCGATTCGTAGATGGGTTCATTTTGAGGGGTATTGTTCTTCATTAGATGTCTTAGTCCAGAGTGAGTCAGTTTCTTCGGTATGGGAAAAACGCGAGACGCATGGAATCAGTGGGTGGTAAACGACAGAGGTCGGAGGGGAGACGATTTTAGATGAGTTGTAGCATTCACTTGGTGTAAAGGGAACCTCATGACTTGTGTGTCACGATGAGCTGGGATAGTTATCGTGAGAAGGAAGTTGGTGAAACATTTTTGGTTTGCAACGAGTAACCTTTGGAGGATCATCTTTTGGGTTGGCAGCTGACCTGATGCTCAGTGCTGAAGGGGATAATTGACAGGAAGCTGGGGATTATGTCTATAGATATCAGAGGATACTTCCAAGTGAGCATAATCCTTTCTTGTGTTTGAGTTTGGGGTTCTTTCCTTCTGATGAGTTCTGATAGCTGTTCAGGCGGTGGCCTTTGGGGATTATGACCTTTCCGTTCTTTTGAGTTGCGATCGGGATCGATTAGAGAATCAGAGTTGGGAGTATGTTCTTAGAGTCTGTTATTCGATGGGCAATTTGCAGGTTGATGTTCTGTGAGGGTGGTATGGCAGGGAGATAAACCACTAGAGTTTCAAGTTATGGAGAGTCAGATCGAGTATCACATCTGCAGTTGGGTTTGTCCTTCTTCGAGGTCGGGAGTCTCTGTCGGGTTCAGGTGCTTTTGGATGAGATTGTTGTAGTATGTGGGGTCTTTCCGGTGGTGGTTCTCAGGTTTGGGTTCGATCTATGTGTTGATAAGGAGCGATTTTGAGGGCGAAATCTGATTCAAGTGAGGGAGAATTGTAACATCACGTTTCAGATTGGCCGTGATTAGGGTTCGTGGGCTGCAAACCGGGCATGAGGAGGTCTCGGGGTTGCAACAAGTTGCTAGAAACTTAGAGCATCTCATCACCTTTCTGTGGGTTTGAGGTTCATAGGAATCGGGATTATATCGAGGAAGCGATGGAAGTTTTAAGTTGTGGCAGGATAAGTCCCTTATTTGAGAAAGGTGGCAGCTGAGTACGCTGGGCGTACATATGTGTACGCTTAGCGTACTCATGTGCGTGATTTTCAAGCGGAGCCACCTAGTATGTTGGGCGTACCAGAAGGTACGCTGGGCGTACTAGGCCCAGAGTGAAAACCCTAATTTAGGGTGAGTCCCCTATACAAAGGATATGATGGCCTTATTTCTGGCCACCATTCTCAGACATCAAACCCTAAAGTGTGACCTAACCCTCATTTTAGAGCTTGTGAGTGCATTTATGAGCCTTTGAGAGTGTTTGTGTGTTCTTGAAGAGAAGAGAAAGATTTGGCAAAGAAGGAGTGGGAGTCCAAGCTCTTGGATCTAAGCAAATTTGAGTTAGGAGCTTCATATAGAGGTATAAAGCCTCAAATATTATCACTCTTTTGTTATGCGCATCATAGATAAGACTTTTAGGGTTTTGTCCCAAAAAGGTGGAGACTTTATGAGATCTTAGGTTCCAGAGACTAGGACCAACCCCTTTTGAGTATATTAGTGGTGTAATGTCATAAAAATCCAATCTTGGTCGTTGGAATCAAGCCATGCATGTGTTATGAGGTTATTGAGATAAGGGAGTGAGTGTTTTGGGTGTTTGTGACCTTTCCAGCCATTCAAAGGCTTAAAGTCACTGACTTTATGGAGTAAGAGCCATTAGGGAGCCCAGATTTGGGATTTGAGTTAATGTCTTAACTAATTAAGACCAAAGGAGTAGAAAGAGTGAATCTGGGGAGTACGTTGAGCGTAATTCCTTTATGCCCGCGTACTTCCCCAGTATCCCTGATGGCCAAATCTGGATTATGAGTATGCTGAGCGTACCAAAGAAGGTACGCCCTACATAACCTCACTATGGAGTTTTAGGTTAAGTCTCATTTTGGGCCTTGAGTGTTTGGCCTAAAGTTTGGGCTTGTTGCAATAGAGTATTAGACTAAAGGAATATATATATATATATATATATATATATATATATATATATATATATATATATATATATATATATATATATATATATATATATATATATATGTGCTTGGGCCCTTGGGTTGGGCTTGCCATTTAGTTTTGAGAGTGGGCCTAGGGTGAGCCCATTTATTATTGGGCCTTGGTGGGTCCAATGGGTTTTAGGCTATTAATGGGCTGGTTAGTGGTCTTACTTTAGACCTAGTGAGTGAGAGTTTGGACTTAGTTCCTAATTGGGTTAATTGTGGTTTTGGCTCAGAGATTAGAGGATGGTGCGTAGCAACAATGTTTATAAGGGCTGTTCATCATCCGAGGTGAGTCTTCTCACTATACTTTACCATGAGTGGTATTTTCGTGTGACTGAGATGTCTTTTGTGCTTATCTGTGTATTGTGATATCTTACTTTATTTTGTTGTGATTTATGTTGTGTATTACTCAGAGTTTACAGAGTTAGGACTGGAGGGTCCACCAGAGTTGTGGGACTGGAGGGTCCCACTGAGACACATTGACCGGAGGGTCATACAGAGTTATAGCCTCGAGTGGCTAAAGAGTTGTATGTGGTATTTGTTTAGTTTTAGTATAATATACCATCCTATGGTGCATATACAACCCTAAATACCTTGGATCTATGTTTTCACTAATTATACAAGCAAAGGTGCTTCCATGGTATTAAGCCTATAACTAGCTTACAAATATGTAAACTACACAAGATAATAGTTAGTGTAACATACCTTTTCATATGGCTGGAAGTCTTGAGGCATTTGGCCTTAAGAGCTTAGCCCCAATAGTGTGGAAGCCTCAAATGAAGTCACAACACATCAAAGAAAAAGGTAGGACTTGAAAGAGAATATCCATGCACTCTAAAACCATCATGAACTCCAAGAACATGCACACACACACACACACACTAGAGTTGGCGGTTTTAGGTCATCATATATGTATTTATTTGTGTTGAATTCTATGAGTTCTAGGTATAACCCAAACCCATACCCATGGGTTTTATGATCCATGGTTCATATGACCCAACTCTTTATGTATCCATACATAAACTTGGTCCAACATGGATCATCAGCCCAACACATATAAATATAACTAATTACCATAATTAGTCCCTATAGATTTAATTAGTATCTTTTGATCACTAAATTAATTCCAAATTAATTCTTGATCAACACTAATTAAAACATATGATTTCATATTAATATATTAGAACTTATAATATATTAATAAATCATATATAACCTCTTCTCTCAAAAGTCCATCCTAACAAGTTGTCCAGATGATATGCAACCCAAAAGGACCATGCTACTCTCGGGTCAAATACATACCGAGAATAGTTATGGGCTTAGACATCTTATCCAATAGTCTCCTACTTGCCTCTTCTCTCAAAAGTCCATCCTAACAAGTTGTCCACCTCTTCTCTCAAAATTCCATCCTAACAAGTTGTCCAGATGATATGCAACCCAAAAGGACCATGCTACTCTCGGGTCAAATACATACCGATAATAGTTATGGGCTTAGACATCTTATCCAATAGTCTCCTACTTGGATAAGGCTAAAACTATTATTATGTATGACTCCAAGATCCCGAATAGCAATCGTAGCTCTTAAAAGCCGCTGTCGAACTCTGACCAAGTCAATGACATTTCCATTAGATTAGGGATCATATATTCCTCCATTCTAGATATCATATGGACTGAGACTTGGATTATAATCATTCTCTCTGTCCATTTGTTGTTTCCCGATTTCCGATTTATGACGAATGACTAATTGAACAAATCAAATCAGTCCATGCCCGGCTGAAGACTTACGTTTGTCATCACTAAATCATCGAGGGGCCTACAGATATCACTTTTATCCCTCCAAGGGTAAAAGGAATAGATAAACTTCAAATAATATTGTTGTACTAACTACTCGTTGAATCATACACAAAGGCACGTTTTATAACATCAAGTTATTGATGCGTTTTTGTACAATCAATGTACAAGCAACTCATAGTCAACAACTCATATCTCTAGGTTTGAAGAATATAAGATATTATCGTCTGATGATCACTCGTAATAAAATCCACGAAGTGTGTCAAATGAGTGTGGGTTTAATCCAATACTCAGAACTTATAAGCACTCATGAATGTTGTAGCAACTCTTTGCTATGTCGAACACCTAAGACATCTATAACCAACTTCATGACAGTCTTGATTCACACCTACTTCCAACATATGACCGACTGTGGAGAATTTGAATAACTTTAGTCATTCGGAAAGAATAACCTAGCTATTCTAGAAGTCAAAACATACAAAGTGAAACACAAGAATAATACTAATCACTCTATAGTCCCAAGCATATTTGAGAGTAAATAAAACACCTTTTATTTAAACACCATATTGATTACTCATTATGCATTATATAATGTTTCAAATAATCAACTTTATACTTGAATCAAAACAATAGTCATGCCTTGCTACAAGCATGCACACTAGGTTTGTCTATGATCCTTACTGTGTGAAATAGACCAATTAAACATGATTCCAATGATGCTCATTTCACAATCCCAAATCCTTATTGTAAATATAAGAATTCCAAATTCCTGCCACTTACCGAAATCTATTAGATTCTAAACTTATATGCATTGATCCTCTTGTAATGACTAAGCACAAAGTCACAAAGACTTTCCAACAGACATTACAAAGTATTCCAATGGAGAACAATTCCATGGAAACGAAGTCTCAAATTCAAAGTACATTGCTTTGAACATCCTTCTTGCGTTAAGTTTTCTAATCTTCCACAGATTTAATCCATAACTTCCACCTATGGAAACATTTGCATATTCCCATTTTGACTATCACTTGTGAACAAGAGTTGCCTTTTTTCAGAATATGTCAATATGGTCCTTTCCAAAAATTTAACATTATACTTCCAATTGTCCATGAGCCACCAATCTTTGTAAAACCTTAGATTGTCCTCGATAATTGCTTAATCATTTTAGTCATATCCAATTCTAGATCTTTTCCCCTCTTAATGCCTTTGGCATTCGGAAATTTAGAAAGGATAAATATTATAGCACATGTAATCGATCCTATATCCGAAGCATATGGGGCACGATTCATAATGTCTCACATAAAGACGTGATCTTAGACCAGTCTTTTGCTATAATATTTTTTATTTTCCATGTTTTCAAAATTTGACTATGAAGTGGGATGTTGTAATCATAATCGAGTTTTGAGAACGCAATATATATAAAATTTCCTTATGTGTGTGTATATATATATATATATATATATATATATATATATATATATATATATATATATATATATATGTCCTTGACTAAAGATGATCAAAGTCTTAATCTAAGCTTTTAGAATTGAAATGAAGTATAATTTCCTCTCCCTTAATTATAGCGAAACAACTTTTCCTAATTGAAACATGTTTGTTTTCTATAATTAACACTTAACATAATAATCATGCTCCCACTTACATGAAAATTATTAGCATAACACTTATACTCCCACTAGCTTTGACATGTATCCAAAAATAAACTGGACTTCTAGAAATCAATACTTTATTGACTTTCTTACCAAAGTTCAGATTTCTGATACAAGATGCGTTGATGAAACTTTATCAAAATCATACACTTTTCCTTAGACAACTCATATGAGTGTCTAAACAATTTTTAGAACTATGAAAAGGGATGCCTTACTCATAGTCTTAATTGTTTAGACCTTTGCCATTTCTCACAAGTCCATGTTAGTGTGCCGGTTAACTACACGCGCTCCACTAACGACTTTGAGAATGCAAATATCACAATTGCTATCTACTTAAAATCTAATTGGTGAAAGCATTTTCTCACCATCATTTTCATGAATCGAAGAGAAACCTTATGACACTTAGATTTTTTTTATGGTGTATGTGTTCCTATCCATTTGAATTTGTCATAACCACAAGGGAAGGTTAGTGACAAATCCTAACTCATATGGACCGAACTTGTGCAATCTTAACTTCTGGCCACTTGGCAGCACAAGGGCCTACCATTGTTTCCAGGTTGTTATGAAAACAATTGAGAATCCACAGAACTCACATGCATAGTCAACTTTTATTTGAAATGAGCACATAAATAAGAATATGTCAACACGATAGGTTACAAGCCTCAAGACGTGTGCTAGTGATAAACAATAGGTTTCACCCTTGATTAGTTTTTTGAAACTTTCAGGACCTTTAAGACTCCCACTGTCCTCTTTACATATAAGATTCTCTTGTCAAGAACCATTCCTTGACAAACAAATATTCAAGATTTAGTGCAGATTCGTATCAAGAAAAACACTTCACACAATTGGCCTTAGTTGGTCTTTGTTTTATCCAAAAACATCATGACTTACCAATTTCAAATGTACAAGAGTAGAAAACATTTTACTCTACATTTGACAAGTGCTATAAACCTTCTAAGAATTATGTCACTCAAGTTACAATCTTGGAGTATTACTTAAAGACTTAATTTTGGAACGAAGTATGATTCATCTTTTGATTTAACCATTTCAACAATTCACGATTCCTCTTCTTAGTCAAACAAATGCACTAAGATGTCCTTAGAGAATCAATTGTGATATGATTTAATAATCACTAAGATAATCATATAACAAGATACTCAATTACTCTCCCATCTTTTTCAGATTGGAGAAACTTTTATCTTTCTGCCTAATTTGATTCTTCTCATCCGTTCTGCCTTACATTGAAACTTTTCCAATGTTTTAGAATTACAATTAAAGTTGTAAGCATAACCATATTTACTAAACTTTAGTAAATCATGATGAATAGTCTTATCGTTCTCTGTGGTGGACCGAACCAGAGCACACTCAAGTGTTCCCAATCCCCTAATCCTTCACTTGACTCACATATACATGTGCTCAAGGAATTAGTCTTAATTTTCCAAAGATGAAAATTCTCATTCATCGTACAATACAAGTTGCATGATTCCAAGTTTCTATCCAAATGAAACATGGGTGATGAGAATCTTTCCTTTTTTGGTAAATTATGACACTACCATAAACGAAAGAATCAAATACATTTTTCCAATATTGCTATCAATGGAATCATATAAACAACAATTTTTTTTCCCACAAATGCCATTGTAAGGATATTTAAAATAAATAAAATTAAAACTTTTTTCTTTTATTTTAAAACTTGCGGAAAAACTTATCCTTACAATGCAAATGCATATGAAAAACATGTTGTTATTTATTCCTAAGCAATCTATCACAACTCTTAAGCAACAACTCAAAATTCTGATCACCGAACCATGCGATCGAAATCCATCTTTGCGATCAAAATCAACATATTCTTCCTTTAAGCTTCCTTTTTTCTTTGATTCTTAAAACATCAACATGTGTCTTAGTCACGTCATGTAATAAGAATCTCAGAATAGTAACTTAATCGAGTTAGATAGCAGACTTTACTCGAAGTAGAGTCAAACCTTTTTGACTTTACCAACCTTATGATCTTTCAGGTAAACAGGGCAGCTTCACAACCAATGCCCCTTCCTTTGGCAACAAAAACATATGGACTCTTTGGGGATGGTACACAGGACTATCTCAGACTTAGCCTTTCTCTTTACCATTTGGTCAACCGAGTTGATTATGGCCGATCCCTTTCCACTGGGAAGAGAAAGCTTTTCTGGATTTCTAATGTTACCATTGTCAATGTCCATGGAAGTTTGGGAAGTCGATCTTCCAATCAAATTTGGTTTACCGGTGCTCCAAATCATTGCTGATTCAGCAACATCAAGCAAATAGGTAAGATCATTAAGGGTCATGTCATGGTCCGTCACATAGTAGTCCTAAAGGAACTCACTATGTGACTTAGATAGTGACTGAAGAACCCAGTCAACAACCAACTTCCTCAAGACCTTAACACCCAACTCTCCCAGCTTGTCAATAAGTGACTTCATCTTCAAGATGTGAGCATTCATAGACTTTGTGCCAATAGGGCTTGAGTGACCTTGAACTATTCAAGAACTTGTGGGTTAGGGAGAATAATTGGAGGAGATGGAGAAAACTTGTTCCAAGAGATTTGGGAAGATCATAGTTGTCTAAACTAGACATCTACAATGGGAGATATTCAAGTTAGTTGATTTAGGTCCTTAATATAACACCCAATATGAAATATTAAGGCTAGGACCCAACACAATATTTTATAACTTAGAAGAGGGATGCCGTAATCCGAGCTATAAAATATTTGAAGGTAGGCGAATGAGGATTCACCAATCTCCACCATGAAAAACGAAATAGGTATTAGGTTTTAATTGGTTTGAAACTCCTAGATCTTTTGAGATTCAATGAACTCTTTAATGGCATGTTTAAATCTAAATTTTTCCCTTCAAGTTTTGTGACTGGGATGCCGAGGATCACAAAACAAGGTGTGAATAACCATGCAAATTAACTTGGTACCCTTAATTTTATCACCTAATCGATGTGTCGGTTAACCAAATGCGCTCCACCGATCTATCATAAACATTAAGTTACCCTTCGCCACTCTTACTAGTCCATGTTAGTGTGCTAGTTAACCACACACGCTCCACTAACGACTTGGTAAGGTACAAAGAGTAAATTTCATGGGTTAGCACCAAATTCACATTTTCCTAAAGTAACTAAGATTGGGAATTTATAAAACATTTAGTTACTTTATAATAATCATTATACTTTTAATGAGAATTAAAGTCATTGTCCTACCCGTTCGGCTAACGACCCTCCACTAGTCAAGGAAGCAGTGGGTGAGAGTGGATACCCATTAAACTGTCATTTTATAGGCAGTAACCTTATACCACCCCCTATAGACCGACTTCGTGAATGAGGCCTACTAACGGTAAAATGACTTTGTTCTTATACATATATATATATATATATATATATATATATATATATATATATACACACACACATATTAACCATTAATATTATAATAGTATAATGGTTGAATTTTAAACTTTAAAATGCTAAGGGTCTAACTTGGAGTTAAAGTATACATGGGGGTAACTTTACAAATTCCAAAACTTGAGGGCAAGTTTTGAACAATTCAAAAACTTTTCATTTCCATAACATATGAGTTTAATAAAGGACATAAAAAACTTTTAATGAAGAGACTCCTAAACATCCGTAACTTGAGGACAAGTTATGGAGTTCATAAAACAATTTATGACAAAAGAACTCTTCCAATGTGTAACCTATGGTTTTTAATGAAAACTTAACAAAAAAGTTTTGTTTGTCCATAACTTGAGGACAAGTTATGGAATGCATTAAAAACACATTAAGTCATCAATTTAACTAACAAACATGTCAATAAAACTATGATCTAGATTAAACTCATATGAAAAGGATAATTCAAATCAACCAACTTTCATGTAATTAGCCTAACTATTAAACTAATACAAAACATGAATTTTATGACAATTATCTTTTGAATTGGTTTAGAATAATCATTACCACATCAAAAACAGGTTTATAAGTTCAAAAACAGCTCAGGGTAATGATTCTAGTCCAATTCCAGCCCAAAAAATTGAGAATATGCTGTCTGGGGGTCCAACTCGTCGAGTGCATGAACCAAATCGACGAGTTAGATGATTTTGCTCATGGAATCAGCGTGTCCATCAGTGGACTCGGTGAGTCCAGTGCCCAGAAAGCCAGAATTTTCGATTTTTAAGCTATTTCAACAAGTATAACATGAAAACAACCCATGGATCTGATACTACTGTTGGGTTTTAGTATAACACAACATCCTATGGTGCACATACAACCCTAAATACCTTGGATCTATTTTTTCACTAATTATACATGCAAAGGTGTTTCCAAGGTATTAAGCCTATAACTAGCATACAAAGATGTAAACTACACAAGATACTAGTTAGTGTAACATACCTTTTCATATGGTTGTAAGTCTTGATGCATTTGGCCTTAAGAGCTTAGCCGCAATAGTGTGGAAGCCTCAAATGAAGTCACAACACATCAAGGACAAAGGTAGGACTTGAGAGAGAGTCTTCATGCACTCTAAAACATTCATGAACTCCAAGAACATGCACATACACACACACACACTAGAGTTGGTGGTTTTAGGTCATCATATATGTATTTATATGTGTTGAATTCTGTGGGTCTTGGGTATATTCCAAACCCATACCCATGGGTTTTATGATCCATGGTTCATATGGCCCAACTCTTTATGTATCCATACATAAACATGGTCCAACATGGATCATGAGCCCAACACATATAAATATAACTAATTACCATAATTAGTACCCACATATTTAATTAGTATTTTTTGATCACTAAATTAATTCCAAATTAATTCTTGATCAACACTAATTAAAACATATGATTTCATATTAATATATTAGAACTTATAATATATTAATAAATCATATATAACATCTTCTCTGAAAAGTCCATCTTAACAAATTGTCCAGATGATATGTAACCCAAATGGACCATGCTACTCTCGGGTCGAATACAAACCGATAATAGTTATGGGCTTAGACATCTAATCCAACAATATTTTGGGGAGCTCACTAAGCTTTGTGCTTACCGTGTTATGTGTTATGTGTTTCAGGTTTTTCTCAGGATCGCGGGAAGGCTCCGACTCGATTGTACACACCAGAGAAAGAGTTATGTTTGAGGATCCTGGATTATTAATTAAACAACATGGAGTTGTGTTTTGTAAATTAACTAAATTAGATTTTGTGAAATGCGTTATGAGAATTTTATGATTTTAAAAAGAAAAATTTCTTTGGTGGTGTGTGCGATGAGATCATCCTGAGCTCTTCCCCTTCGATCCGGAAGTACTTGAAACATAAAATGGAAACCGTAAGCGCGAAGCTTGGTGAGTTACCTAAAACACTATATACCATACATGTCAACATACGATGGGCCATGCCTAATAACCATCAGGCCCCATTCGGCATCGAGCCCCACTCAGAATGGATCTGTCAGTAACATGAGATGGGCCCCGCCTCATCACATTCATCATGCCCCTCTCAACATTCATACAGACACATAAAACACATGCAATAATCAGTAAGATAAATAGGATACGATACACTCATCAGGCATCGCCTGGTATACATATCACATACTACACATGGAAGAGTCACACAGACAACTTGCATCCTAATCATAATAAATCATGGGCTGACATTGGTGCCTTCCACCCGCCAAGCACAGTGAGGAGACTCACCTCAACTGCTGAAAATCAGATAAATGCTCGGACTGCTGATCCGGAAAATCCTCGCGCTAATCAATCAAATAAAACCCCAATTTATAATTGGGCTATAAACCGTAACTAGGAATCTTTTTCATTTGTCCAAGTAGGGTAAAAGACCATTTTATCCCTTCCTTACTTGGCCCAATAACCGAGGCCCAATCCAATGGCTCCAAAAGCCCAATATGGCCCAAAATCCTAAATGATGTCCAAAGCCCTTTATGGGCCCAAATCCAGGAAGGCCCAAAGTTTAACAATAGCCTAAATTCACTAGTGGCCCAAAAAATCCTACAACCCCCAATAGCCTAAAAACAGCTCAAACCGCAAAGCCCAAATACCTGGTCTGGTACGATGTGCGTACCAGACGTATGCCCGACGTACTAGGTCGCATGCTGGTTCGGGGACTCGGCAGTGTATACTTGCGCACGCCAAACGTATGCGCCCATTAAGCACTTTTCCATTAATTAATTAGTAGTTGCAACCAAACGTCCAAACTTCAGATATAAGCGTTGTGGAACGTCTTAATCCATAAAGTCATGAACTTGGAGCCTTTGCATGGCTCAAAGAAACACAAACCCTACATTTAGCATTCTACTTTCACCAAATGGACACAAACACATGCATGGTTGATCCACAACCATCAAGATGGTAACTATATGGACTAGGGACCTCAGAAACATTATGATAAGCAACTCCTAACTTTTGGAGTTGAAGAAACCCACTAGATCTCATCATAGGACCAAAAAGGGACCATAACTTCATAAACACTCGATCTATGTATACAAAGAGCAAGTTCCAAGATTTATACCTCAATAAAGTTGTAAATGATGTGTGGGATCTGTATCTACAAGCTCTCATTTGATCATGGCTCCTTATTGCAAGTTGTTCTTCCTCAAATCTCACCAACACACACTAAAAGCACACACAAGAGGGTCAAGTCTCCTCAAGAGAGGCTACAATTTCGAAATAGGGCTCATAGGGAAATGGAGGTTGAGAAATGAGAGGATCATGGGTCATAATGTTGTTTAAATAAGGTCTAAACCCTAAAATTTAGGGTTTGTCCCCTTGGTACGTACGACCTGCGTACGAGAAGTATGCCCAACATAATCTTAGATTTCCAAAAATGCCAAAACTAACCCCTAGGGACCAAATATGCAAAATATTTACACACCAAGGGTCAAAATGAAAAGTACCTTGAATCGGGAGTTACAATTCTCTCCTACTTAAATCATATATCATCCTAGAAGTAAACTGCCATAAATAACTATGGGTAATGCTCCTCATCTCGTCCTCAGGCTCCCACGTTGATTCAGAATCCTTTCGGTGCTGCCACCACACCTTCACCAACTCAATGACCTTGTTCCTAAAAGTTTCTGTCTTCTTGTCAAGGATGAAAATCAGTCTCTCAATATAATTGATGCGATCATCCACCTAAATATCCTCCAATGGAACCATCATGGCATCATCACCCAAGCACTTCCGCAGCTAAGAGGCATGCAACGTGCTATGGACTTGACTAAGCTCCTCGGGTAGATCCAAAAGATAAGCAACCCGGCCCACCCAAGCTAAACCCTAAAAGGACCGATATACTTGGGGCCTAGCTTGCCCCTCTTCCTAAATCGGATGACACCTTTCCAAGGTGACACCTTTAGGAGTACCATGTCCCCAAACGTGGAACTCTAGATCTGATCAGTGCTTGTTGGCATAACTCTTTTTCCGACTCTGTGCTACCTGAAGTCTACCACAAACCTGCTGAATCAACTCAATAGTCTTGAGTACCACCTCAGTACCCCCTTGACCTATTGATTGACCTCGCCTCACCATATCGGGGTCCTACACTTCCTCCCATGGAGCATCTCAAAAGGAGGTCAATCAATGCTGGCGTGATAACTATTGTTATATGAAATCTCCGCCAAAGGCATATATGTATCCCAACTCCCGCCGAAATCTAGTACACATGGCCGAAGCATATCCTCCATGGTCTGGATAGTCCGCTCACTCTATCTTTCAGTTTGCAGGTGGAAAGTTGTGATGAAATGCAGACGAGTACCCTGCTCCTTGTGAAACCTCTTCCAAAAACCTGGAAGTAAATCGGACATCACTATTCGAAACCACTGAAACTGGCACCCCATGTTGTTCCACAACCTCCCTGATGTAGATGTCGGCCAACTTCTTTGTATATATACTTTCCTAAATCGGAATGAAATGCGCACTCTTGGTCAATCGATCCACGATGACCCATATCGAATCTACTTCGCGTGTTGTCCACGACAACTTCGTGATGAAATCCACAATAATCTCTTCCCTTTTTCAAACGGTAATGTCTAACGATTGCAACTTGCTGTGAGGTTGATGATACTCGACCTTGACTTTCCTACAAGTCAAGCACCTCTCCACATACCAGGCCACATCTCGCTTCAAACATGCCCGCCAATAATCACGCTGAAGATCTGTATACATTTTTTTGCTCTGGGGTGAATAGAGAACCTCGAATTGTGCACCTTCTCCATCAAAACCTAGCGCGCACCACCTAAATATAGAATCTACACTCTCTAATGAAGGGTCAGTAACCCCCGACTATGATAATCCAAGGAAGCCACCTGGACCACTATGTGCTCACTCTATCGGTACTCATCCTTCATAGTACCAACTTGAGCCTCTCGAATCTGCTCCAACAGTGGATTAATCACTGTCATCCTCAAACACATATCTATGATCAGAACCGTGACCGCCTTGTGGCTGAGAGCACTGCAACTTGCTGTGAGGTCACTGATACTCGGCCTTGACTTTCCTGCAAGTCAAGCACCTCTCCACATACTAGACCACATCTTGCTTCAAACATGGCCACCAATAATCAAGCCGAAGATCTGTATACATTTTTTTTGCTCCGGGGTGAATAGAGAACCTCGAATTGTGCACCTTCTCCATCAAAACCTAACATGAACCACCCAAATATAGAACCCACACCCTCTAATGACGGGTTAGTAACCCCCGACTATCATAATCGAAGGAAGCCACCTGACCCACTATGCGTTCACTCTATCAGTGCTCGTCCTTCATAGTGTCAACTTGAGCCTCTCGAATCTACTCCTACGGTGGATTAATCACTGTCATCATCAAACACATATAGGGTGATAAAGGATCTCACAATCATAATCCTTCACCATATACAACCATCTACGCTACCTCATATTCAGATTCGACTGATCCGTGAAATACCACAGGCTCTTATGATCCCCGTAGATTGTACAACGGATTCCATAGAGGTAATGCCTCCAAATATTAAGGGTGAAGACCACAACCCCCAACTCCAAATCATGCGTAGGATAGTTCTCCTCATGAGGCTTCAACTACTTCGAAGCGTAAGCGATAACACGACCCCTCTACATCAGAACTGTACCCAGACCCGTGATCCACGCATCACAATAATCCACAAAATCCTCAACACCCTCTGGCAGGGTCAGAATCGGTGCCTCACATAATCTCTGCCTTAGAGTCTCAAAAGCTGCCTGATGCTCAGGCCCCCAACAAAACATGACGCTCTTATTTGTCCACCGAGTCAAAGGAACCACTATCTTGGAGAAATCCTGAATGAATCTCCGATAGTAACCTACCAAACCAAAAAACTCCGAATCTCAGATGGAGACTTCGGAACTTCCCATCTCATCACCGCCTCGACCTTGGCCGGATCGACCGGAATACCGTTCTGGTGGACATGGTGCCCCAGAAACTGCACCTTGCGCAACCAGAACTCACACTTGGAGAACTTTACATACAGTTGCTCCTTCCTCAAGGTCTCCAATACCTCCCCAGATGCTCCTCATGCAGCTCCTGTTGGATTGGGTGTCTAATTCCATATCTATAATTGGTATATACTTAAATTGATAGTAGCACAATCCTGTTGGGTTGCCCTCAAAACTAGCAACTGGACATGATGACTTTTGGAGAGAGAGGTTGATTTTATTATTTGATTAATAAATTGAAATAAATTATTTATTAATGTATTCTTAAAATAATATATTAATTAGCAATCATATTATTTAATTAATATTTAATCACTGCTTCCTTGTTGGTTGCATTGAACTCACAACTAATTGCTTGGGGTAGGATGTTCCCCTATGACGATTTTAGTATGCTCCCTAATCCAGTTCCTCTTAGTGTTGATGCCTGTGAATATCTTCTATCTTCCCATGTTCTATTCTTTTAGAAGTTGTTTGGTTTTTATTTCGACTTCGGCTCTCATATCATCACTAAAGTCAGCCATAAAATCTTACAACGCTTGGGACTTTATAGAGGATCTTGGTTCGTATTTTATGTCATATGTGCTTAAATTTATGGACGACTTTGCCATCCTTCCTGACAATTCTATTTTTCTCATAACACTCTTAATGGGATAGTTAATTCTTACAGTTATAGGGTGGTTTCGAAATAATGGCTGAATTTAGTAGAAGCTATTACTACTACAAGTATAAGTTTTTCAAGTTAGGAATACCTGGTGCCAGGATCCATGAGAATTTTACTTACATAGTAGATGGGATGCTGATCCCCGTTGAGATCCTTAGCTAATACTGCACTTACCGCGATCGAGGATACTGAGAGATAAAGAAGGAGTGGTTCCCAGTCTAATAGTTTTACCAATAGGGATGGTGAATTCAAATATCTTTTAAGTTCCTTGAATGCATCTTGATGTTCGTGGGTCCACTCGAATATTTGTTCTTTTTCAAGATGTCGTAAAAAGGCTTGCATCTTTATGAGGATCTTGAGATGAACATTTTTAGGGATGCCACTCTTCCTGTTAGTCTCTGAATATCTTTTTTCAAGGATGGTGATTTTAGATCAAGGATGGCCTTGATTTGCTCTGGGCTTGATTCGATTCCTCTTTTGATTACCATGTATCCCTGGAACTTACATAATCTCATTCCAAAGTGGCACTTGGAGGGATTCAACTTCATGTTATATTGGTCCATCTTGCTTTGTCTCCAAGATCCTGCATAGAAAATATTGTTGGATTAGGTGTCTAAGCCCATAACTATAATTGGTATGCACTTGACCTGATAGTAGCATGGTCCATTTAAGGTTGCCTTCACCAGAACAGTGGTATCAGAGACATGAGTGTTTTCTATTTTATTGATGCAACTGTGTAATTGTCAAAGCTAAAAAAACGGCAAAACTGGATTCTGCCAGGGCCTACTCGATGAGTCCATATATGAACTCGACGAGTAGGTGCCTTATGATGATGAACTCGTCAAGTTGATAAGTCCACTCAACAAGTTGGACAGTTAGTGGGCAGAATCTTCGAGTTTTTGGTCTATTTTGGATTAGGAACATTACCACAAACTATTTTGGTTCATAAAATTCAATTTTAATGATATGGTAATGTTAATCCCCATCCAACAACATGATGTTTGTCAAATTCTAAGATAACTACTTGATTTTTGTGAAATACTAGTTTTTTGTAAAGTTTGAAGTTATCATGTAATATGAATCAAATTAGGTCAAGTTGGTAAATAATCATCCTATCATAATTGGATTAGTTAATTTGAACTATATGTGTTCTTGAAAAAGCTCCATAACATGTCCTTAAGTTATGGAATATGAAAAGTCTTTATTTATGAAACCATTAACTAATGTAAGTTATAGAATTCAAAGAATCTTGAAAGGTTTCATAACTTGTCCTTAAGTTTGGAATTTGGAAGTCTCATTTATGGAACATAAAAGCTCATAAGTTATGAATGTCAAAAGTTTTTCAAAAGTTACAAAACTTGCCCTCAAGTTTTGGAACTTGAAAAGTTACATTAATGAAACTTTAATTCCAAACCCTTGAGTTTTTAAAAGTTTAAAATTCAACCTTTATACTATTATAATATTAAAGTATAATACTTATATATATATATATATATATATATATATATATATATATATATATATATATATATATATATATATATATATGTGTGTGTGTGTGTGTGTGTGTGTGTGTAAGACAAGTCAGTCTTACCGTTAGTAGGACTCATTCACAAAGCCGGTCTATAAAGGGGGTATAAGGTTACTGCCTATAAAATGTTGGTTTAATGGGTGTCCACTCTCACCCACCGATTCGTTTACTAGTGGAGGGTTGTTAGCCGAACGGGTAGGATAGGACATTAATTCTCAATTATAAGTATATTGAAAATTATTAAAGTAACTAAACTTTTATAAATTCCCAATCTTAGTTAGTTTAGAAAAATGTGAAAATGGTGCTATTCCATGAAATTGCACTTTGCACCTTGTTAAGTCGTTAGTGGAGCGTGTGTGGTTAACCGACACACTACTTTAGGAATGACAATGTGTGGAAAATGGTTGCTTGGTGTCAATCATGGATCAATGGAGTGTCTGTGGTTAACTGGCACATTGATTAGGTGATTTGTAACATCGAGAGTACCAAGCTAATGTGTGGAAAATGGTTGCTTGGTGCTAATTTGCATGGTTATTCACAAACTTGAAGGACATAATCAAGATTTAAACATGCCATTGAAAAGTTCAATGAATCTCAAAGAAATCTAGGAATTTCAATTTATTTAAAACCTAGTCTTCAATTTCATTTTTCATGGTGAAAATTGGTAAATCGTCATTTACCTACCTTCAAATATTTTACAATTGGATTACGACATCCCTCTTCCAAATTGTAGAATATTGTGTTGGATCCTAGCCTTAATATTCCATTTTGGGTGTTATATTAAGAATCATTGTCTAATATAACCTTTGTCTTTCTCTTTACATGTCTACTTCAAACAATGCTTCCAACCCAATCCCTTCCGACTCTTTCTACCTCATGAACTTGTGTGGGAGGGTCATATTCGTTTTGCCAGAGATGAGGTGCATCATAACTGTCCAAATCCCGGGAACTGCTGATTTCTTGAACATCTTGTCCTTGAACTCCTCTTCATACCCTATATGGAAAAGAAACCTCTGAAACTCTTCAGATGAGGGTTCTTGTACTTTAAAACCCTTAGGATTTTCAGGGATTCCAATGGCTTTCAAAAAAGTGTGTTTATGAACTGGAATAATGCGGTCACCAATAATCTTGGTTTCAAGAACACCAGCATCAATGTTGATTCTTTCGAACGTAGTATGAAGAAGACGATGAGGAAGGGGAGGGTCAGGGATTTTGGTGAGAAGAACTGAGATCGGATGTTGAGCAATGAAATCGATCATGACCCTGATGGAATCGTCATAGTCCGTGAGATCTAAGGAGAACAATCGGGTCGTATCTCTGAGAAACGGTTTTGATGAAGTTGAAGAAGTCGAACCCTTGGTCGATTTCTTTTTAGGAGTGGTTTTAGTGACTTTGGGGTCAGATTATGCAGACGCCATTGTTGCAGGTTATGAAAGCTTTTAAGAACAATTTCGTAGAGAGAAGGAGATGAGAGTTTTGAGAGCATAAAGGGTAAAAGTGGGTTTGGAGGGTCTTTTATAGGTTTAGGAAAAGGTGGGTCAGGATAGAGAAGAAATGATGAAACCCGGATTTTGAGACTATTTGTACCGTTGAGGTATCGGAATATTTGCTTAACAACCAAGAGATGAGACATCTTTGGATTGACTTGAAATCTGGCACACAAACATGTTGAAAACATGATGTCTAGATGAATTGTTGTTAGGTAGAGTGGCAATCCAATCAGTACCCTATACTTATTTTCAATGACAACAACACCTGATGGGTCCATGAAGATCTTGTGTCTGAAACCCATAGGTACCTTGGCAGAGGCACAAGTGTCCATCGAATACTTTTTGAGAAGAAAATATTCCGAGAAGAAATGTATTTTTCTTGATGACTAAAGATTCCTCTGTTGGTCTGTTTTACTTGGAGACCTAGGAAGAAACTTAATTCATGATTCAAACTCATTTGGAATCGGCTAACCATTAACTTAGAAAAATCAGCAACCATTGATGAACCAGTGGATCCAAAAATGATATCGTCAACTTAGATTTGAACTAGCATGAGATGTTTTCCATTTGATCTTTGGAATAGGGTAGGATCTAGAATTCCTCTATGAAAACTAGAACGCTTGAGAAAGTCGGTGAGAGTCTCGTACCAGGCGCAAGGATCTTGCTTTACGCTTTAAACAACTTTTCGTAGTTTGTAGCAGTAGTTAGGATATGCAAGATTGACAAAACCGGGAGGTTGTTGGAGATATACTTCAGTATCCAATTCACCATTAAGAAAGGAACTTTTGACATCCATTTGGTAAACCTTAAAGCTTTTGTGAGCTTCATAAGCAAGAAAGATTCTGATGGCTTCAAGATGAGCAACAGGAGCATACCTATCATTGTAGTCAAGCCCTTCGATCTATGTGAATCCTTTGGCCATTAATCTTGCTTTAATCTGAATGATGACTCCTGCATCTTCTAGCATGATATGAAACACCCATCTTGTACCAACAATGGGATGATTCTGAGGGGGAGGCACGGGAGTCCATACTTTATTCCGACCAAATTCTGCCAACTCTTCCTGCATGGTTGTATTCCAGTCAGCATGTTCTAATGCATCCTTGATGGATTTAGGTTCAACCATTAAGATGAATGCCGATAAATGACATTCGTTTTTGATATTTGTGGCAGAATGAGTTTGAACACAGGCGTTTAGATTCCCAATTACTTGGTTCAGAGGATGATCCTTAGTCTATATGTGTAGTCTCGGATGCTCTTCTACAACAGATGCTCTAACATTAAAATTGGTGCAGTTTTACTCCCCTGAACAACTTGAATTTGTGGATGATGCTCCCCCTGAACTTCTGAACCGAAGATATCAACATCATTTTCGTCCAGAAAGTCAAAGAAATTGACGTTGATGTTTTCGTTGTTTTTGTTCGGAATAGGATCGAAATCAACAAATCGATCAGCTGCATCATGATATCCGTCCACATTTGATTCAAGGGAAGGTAGACCATTCTCCCCCTCAACTTGAAAAGGTTGAAACGGTTTGGAATCAAATGGATTAAAAACTAGGCATCGGACCAGAACCATTTTGGGAAGTAGGAGCAATAGCAGAGGGTTATGTTTTTCGAGATTCCGAATCAAGAGCAGTTTCTAATGGTCCGAACATTGTTTCAAAATCAACATCATGAACTATTTTAGGATTCCTACATCCTGACTATGAAGCATTGGAATCCATATGGGTTGGGCCAGAACTCTGAATGTAGTTGTCATCAAATATGACATCAAATATTTCTTCAAGAACACGAGTTCTTTGATTTAGAACCCGGTAAGCTTTTGATTTTGCTGAGTATCCGAGAAAGACTGCTTCATCTGTTTTGGGCTGGAATTTCGTGAGCCGATCACGATTGTTCTTGATAAAGCTCCTACAACCAAATACATGAAGAAAGGAGATACTCGGTTTACGACCGTTCATGGCTTCCTACGGTGTCATATTGAGGCGTCGATTGATGATGCTAGGATTCTAAGTAAAGCATGCGGTGGAGATGGATTCAGCCCAGAGATACAATGGAAGATTTGCAAAATTAAGCATCGATCGGGCAACTTCAACTATGGTTCTGTTCCATCTTTCAACTACACCATTTTGTTTAGGTGTGTTGGGAGTTGAGAAGTTGTGGCCAATTCCTTTCTCGGACAGGAATTTGTTAATGGTGACATTGGTAAACTCTGAACCATTATCAGTTCGAATTCGACGAACAGACAATTTCACTAGAACTTCAATACCCTTAATGAAGGTGATAAGTTCTCAGGATGTTTCTGAATTGAGCCTGAGGAAGAAAACGTGGGTGGACCTTGTAAAATCCTCAACAATCACAAGAATGTATTTCTTATGATGTAGATTCTCTATAGTGGAGGGTCTACAAAGATCAATATGAAGCAGTTCTAATAGCTCCGAGATAGATTTTTTGATGATGGTAGGATGACCCTTCTTAGATTGCTTCCCACACTCACAGGTAGCACAGAGATGTTCGTTTTCAAACTTGAGGAGAGGAAAACCTCTGACCATTTCACCAGAAACAAGATCATTCATATATTGAAAGTTCAGATGAGCAAGACTTCGATGCTTGAGTCTTTTCAACAATCATGGAACTGCCTTTGAGAGAAGACATACTTGAGTCTTTTCAACAATCATGGTGATGTCAAGAGGATACATGTTCTTGTTTCGATTTGAATTAATCATACATTCTTTCCGGTCATCGGATATGACATAGTTGTGTTTCTTGCAAAATTCAACTCGACGATTTGCAACAGTAAGTTGAGCCAGACTAATGAGATTGTGCTTTAGATCAGCTACATATGACACGTTTGACACAAAGAAGTTTCCATTAGTGAGGATGCCATAACCTCGGATTTGAGAGTTGGAGTTGTTTCCATACGTCACATAGCCATCATTTGGTGAAAGTTTGAGATCTCGCAGAAAGTCATTCCGACCCATCATGTGCATAGAACAAGCACTATCTTGTTCTGAAGCACAGAGTTCCTGCAAATAGTTAGTGAATTTTAGAGTTTTTAGGCTCCGAGTTAGCTTTTGGGGACTTGGACACGGGCTTTGGACTTTGGTAGTGACTTTTGAGCAGCAGTTGTCTCGAAAGACATGTTTCGAAATCCTTTGGGAAAGAAGAAAAATGCTAAGTTCTTTTCGTTAATCCAGAAGTCATATTCAGTAGTAGTGGGTTTTGGAACAACTTTTCTCGGACCAACTTCTTTTGTAGGAATCACAGTATTACTTGATGTTGCAAAATCTTTTTCGACACTTTTAACTTTCCACTCAAATTTTTTTTTGAGATTCTGTGAAGAAGTTTGAGTGACAATATTTTTGAAAAAACATTCTTTGTTTACTATTTTTGATGGTGCAGTTGGTTTTGAAAGTTGAGGTTTAAAAATTGTACCATCATATTTAGCAATGAAAACAGAGGAAACAGTCCGATGAGAGTTATTTCGTGTGGGACAATATCAATAGTCTTTTTTGGAATGGGACTAACAACTTTTCTTTGAATAACTAGGCTAGGAGGGTTTGATGGCCTTTTGAGGATTTTAACAGGCGCAAATGTTTTATGGTTCCTAGGTTCCAAACTTGCACTCCAAGATACTTTCTTCTTAGAGTTCTCAATGAATCTGGAATCCTGTCTAGACCTAGTTTCCTTTTTGAGAGCATTTTTGGCTTCTATCTTAGGATCAACGACATCTTTTCTATTCAACAAAGGTTTCTTCCTAGATTCATATGTTGACTTGGAATTTTGGCTACCATATGGGTTGTTGAACTTGTGTTTGATTGGTACTAGGGTGGTTTTGGAAATCACTTGAGATTCCAATTCACATGAATCAGATGAATTGTCACTTATGGTTTCTACATTAACGTCATTATCTAAGGATGCGCAAACAAAGGTTGATTTTTCAGAGTCAGGTCTAGTTGTTTCCGAAATAATTTCATTGACAAGGGAATTGTTAGGAGGACTATGGTTCGGAATGTGAACTATAGTGTTGGGAATTTTGGGAGAAAATTTCGAGGTCCGATTCAGGTCCAGGGATATCAAAGGCGAAAGAGGCGTGGAATCAGGACACTTGACAACTATTGGATGAAACTCAGGAATCAGGGATGAAAAACTGTCCAAGGTCTCATGAAGAGGCGACAAAGTTGAGAAAGGGGTCTCCGAATGTTTGTGGTTCAGAATGTCTCCCATAAAAGTTAGATTTTGTAACTCCTTCAAGGGACGAGCAATTGGTTTCAGAAACTCGCTTCCGAGACCAGGTGCTTTGGACTAAGGATTACGAAAACTATGAATCATCCCTTCATTTGCTTCAATAATGTGTTTGGAATTATGCAAGGCATCGATTTTGGCATCCAGACGTCTGTTATCAGAAATTAAAAGATTTCTTTATAAATAAGTGATTTCAAATTTGTCTTTAAGAATGATACATTCATCTTTTGACATTACAAGTTCATGTTATAAAGACTCTATTTTAAGCTTCTCAACCTTGAAACATAATCTAAGACGACTTAATTCACTCTCCATCTTCTCACTGACTTCTACGGCAGACTCATAGGCTTTGTAAATGATGTTCATATATGATTGGATCTGGATTAGATATGATTCAAAAAGAGATAAATCAAAATTATTATCAGTAACCATATATTTTACCTGTTGAACGATGCTTCTTCCGGGTGGTTCGTTGGTAGGCATGTAGCAGTAGTTCGGTTCGGCATCATCATCATCTTCCTCTGATCCAGATAATTAGTAGCCTTCATCACATTCAATGGTTTGTCTAGCCATAAGACACATGTTTCTTCCTGTACTCACATCATCATCATATCCAGATGACCAATACCCCTCTACATTTCTCGATATAGTGATAACGAAAGCCTTCTCACTAGCAACAATATCTTGAGCTCGACGTGGATAATATGCTGAATCTTTGATCTTTGGTTTTTGTGGAGCTTCATCCAAGCAATCCTTGACAAAATGGTTTGCATGACCACACTTGTGACAAAATATTTCGGTTTGTCTGACATTGGAGTCTCGTGAGATTCCGAGGAGTAAGCTTGTGTAGGAACATTTGGCTTGTATGCAAGTGGATTTTCGGAAGGCTTAGGGTATGGTTGGGGATTACTTTGATGAGGAACTTGGAAACGGTTATGGTACACGTTGTGAGTGGGATTGGAAGGACGTTTGTATTTCATGGATAGGAAAGCAAACTCTTGTTGAAAACGTAGTTTAGATTCCATTGCTTCAGGATCAACGTCTCCATCAAACTGATAGTTTGAAATAGCATGAGCAGGTAAAGTTGGATTTGACGGTTGAACAGGTGGGATAGATGGGATAACGGATTTGAAAGGGTGTGAGACAAAGAGGTTCAGAACTTCGGGTGCATATGATCTTACAAGAGCTAGAAGACCTCCTGAGAGTTCTTTTACGTTTTGTGCAACATTTGATTCATGACCTTGAAGCTCGTCAAACAGTTGGTAGATTTTTAGCTTCTTTAGAGATCCATTGCTCTGAAGACACTATTTGTAACATCTGGATTCCTAGGTATGATAAAATGAGTATTTATTTTCGAAGTTATGAGGAGTGACTCGACGAGTTGGATCCTTAACTCGTCGTGTAGGATCGCGGCTTGGTGACGTGGAAAATGAATGGACTCGACGAGTCGGCAAGTTGACTCGCCGATTCAACACCGTTAACAGAAACCCTAATTCTCTCGGTCCTGGGCCTATTTAAAGGCACTTATAGCCTCCTTGTCCCCTTCCCATCAGTGTCTTCATCCCATGAGAGAAACCCTAGAGTTATTTGTGAGCTAAGAGGATAGAGAGGCTAATTGGAGGTCATTTCTTTGAGAAGAAGGTCAAGGGTGTTGCAAGGATCTCAGAGGAGAGTTGGTGGATCAGTTTCATCTTCATTTCAAGCTTCAGATCTGGTACAAGATCTTGTCTCCCTTGTGTTTAAGTAGATTTCCTTTGGTGGTTAAGTTAGGGCTTGTATCACCTTGTTGATGGGGTTTAGGTGCATCCAAACCCTTTTTCGAGTTATTTTGTAGATCTGGACCTTGTGAGGTCCAGAGAACCTGAAAGTAGGCGGCCATGAAGGAGTAACCTTGGAGCTTTGAAGCTATGAAGCTTCAATGGATTCATAATGATGTATAGAGCAAAATACACCATGCATGAGCCTTAAGTTCAGACCTTTACGTGACTTTTGGGTGCTAGAAGGAGAAATCTATAAGTTAGAGAAACATATCTGACCTCAGAAGGTCAAATGAGTGTTGCCATGGAAGAAACTCGCCGAGTCCATAAGGGAACTCGACGAGCCAGATTGGGTTGCCCTGCAATTCATGACAAGAGGTAACCCGTCGAGTGGAAGGTTCACACAACGAGTCGAGTGAGGCTTTATAAGGGTCCAAAGGACACGCCTGGACTCGGCGAGTCACCCATGTGCACTCAACGAGTCTGGTCAAAGTTTGACCGTTGGCTAGAGTTGACTTCAGTTGACCTTGGGGTTTTGGTCAAGCTGATTCAAGAGAGGTTAGAAAGGGGTAGAATGTCTTCTACCCATTACTAGAGATGAGAACATGAGAGGATTTTGATTAGAGATGTTATCCTGTTGATAGGAGGAGGCTAGGTCGGGATATTCGAGCACGAGAGTTTATCCGACTTCATACGAGGTGAGTCTTCTCACTACACATTACCTAGAGTGGTATCTATGTGCAGACCGGAGGGTTTTATGTGTTATGTGTATGTTTGAGATTATGTGCCTTGTGATATATGTATGCTATATGTTATATAGACTGGACTGGAGAGTCCAACGATATAGACTGGACCGAAGGGTCCAACGATATAGATCGGACTGAAGGGTCTAACGATTCAGACCGGACCAGAGGGTCCAACGAGCTATGACCGGACCAGAGGGTCCAACGAGCTACGAGACTGGAGGGTCCCGCTGAGACACATCGACCAGAGGGTCGTACTGTGTTATAGCCTTGAGTGGCGTATTTGTTGTGTGTGGTATTTTGGGGAACTCACTAATGTGACATCCCCAAAATCACGGCTAGAAAGGACCGATTTTCATTTATGCTTTTAAAATAATTTCAGAGTAAATCCTTTTGATTTGAAAGAGTTGCGGAATTTGTTCCCAAAAACAAAGTATAATAAAATAATATTTACCAAAGCATTTCATAAAGAAATGTATTTTCATTATATAATCAAAACTCGGGATGTCATGTTCCGATACAGACAATAAAGCATAAATGATAACATTACAAGTCATTGAACAAATATATACATATATAGACTTGTAAGCAAAACAACTTGATGATTCATCCATCTTATGCCCTTGCGCCACTTCCTGTAATACAAATAAGACTGAGTGGGTCAGGCTTGGGAGCTTGGTGAGCATATAGGGTTTTCAACCCACAATGAGTAATTAACTTTATTTTCATTAACCAACAATAACCCAATTACCCATTCCCGTTATTCTCACTTTATGTCCCTAAAACAACTAACACAAGGGGCCTAGTCTAAGAATATTTCATCGGGGCGACAACACATGCTTCGGGGGTTCCTCAACAATATAAGTCAAATAAGGCAACCATGAGGGGGATGGAGTACAGCGAATTAACACCCAAGTTCATTAACACCTACAGGTGGCAAGCCTGCTAGCGTTCCACAAGACTGTCTAGAAAAGTCCGCGGTCGTCATCTAAATCCGCTAGATGACTGAATCAGCAACAACAACGAGGCCTCTCATCTGTTTATCATACATCAACTTTCTACCCATGTTCTACCCAACATATTAGTAGATGAAAATATATATTTTTATACATAGTTTAAACCTGTATAGCATTCTCATTCAGTACATATTCGAAACAACAGATGAGACACATACACATAACACATATTTTATAGAGAATAAATCATATCTATGAGATAAAAGAAAGTGAATATACATTCACACATATAACAACAAAATATACACATAACACATATTTCGTATAAAATACTTCATAATTATGCGTTAGAAGAAAGTAACTACACAATCACCTGATCAGAAGATGATCGGACAACACTACGGCTTGTAATGGTAGTATTCTTCGGTGAAACCGGGATCACTTCACACACCGGGCTTCTCGCAGGCAGAGCTTCGGCTCGGAAACTCTTTTCTTCTCGGGATCTTCGAGCTTCGGGACTTGCTTCGGGTCTCGGGATGAACACCGAGGCTTCGGGGGGTTAAAATAGGGCTTAGAGAGAGTATCAGGAGTGGGAGAGAAGAGATGGAGCAACCAAAATTGGCTGCCCCTTGAATTCTATTTATAGGGCAAAAATTTCAGGATCACCTCGTTAGTTTTTAATTCTCACCTCGTAAGTTTTTTAATTCTCACCTCGTGAGCTCGATATGTCATTGCGTTCGTCATGGCCATTTGCCCTAGAAGACGTCCGTCAACTACTCACCTCACGAGTTTTGCAATTCTCACCTCGTGAGCTCTGACACCACCTTGGGTTTCGCACCCCGAACTTCATAAATTCATAACTTTCGCATACGAGCTCTGTTTTTGACGTTCTTTATATCCACGCGTAGGTGAGATTATGCTCTACAACTCTCATTTAGACTCCATTGGCTAATTTTGACTTTAATTTTAATATATTATTAATATATTATTTTTGATAGGCCGGGACAGGAAAACTCCGTTAGAAAATCATAACTTCTTCATCCGACATCCGTCTTCGCCTATATTTTTATAATTTCACTACTATCTATGAGATCTTCGATTCTTATTTAGATTGTTTTGGCTAAAAATCACTCGATCTCAAATCGAGGATTCAGGCTGCATATTGCTAAGTCAAAACTTCGGAAAATCATAAGTTCCTCATACGAAGTCAGATTCGGGCGTTCTTTTTATGCACACTCTCGGTTTAACGAACCCTACGACTTTTGTTTAGATCACTAAGGCTAGATATCGCTCTATATTAAATTCATATTTTACATCATTCAGCGTCGTGCCAGTTCTGTCGCGAAACTTCGACAGGTCATAACTTCTTCGTTATAACTCGGATTTCGGCGTTCTTTATATCTCCGGAATCCTTGTTTCGACCACTACAACTTTATGTAAAAATATCGGGCTTATATCACACTTTAATTTTTACACTTATTTTTATCCTTTATTAATTATATCTTTATAATTAAGTAATAATCACACAAATACACATAATTCACATAATACTCAAATATTTCATCATTAATACTTCAAAAAAAGTTACAAGGGTTAAACTAGACTATTACATCAACGAAAATGCCTTGCCTGGAAACGCGGGCGTTACAACTAAGCATTTATGCTTACCGTGTTATGTGATATGTGTCTTAGGTACTAGCAAGGATCGCGGGAAGGCGCCGACATGATCTATACACACTGATGAAGATTTATGTACTTGAGATTCTGGGGTTGATTATTAAGATAATATGTGATACAATGGGTTTTAAAATTGTTCTTATAAATTTTTTTATGAAAAATTATTTTAGAAATTCATGTTGTTACAAGTTGGTATCAGACCCTTGGTTTGAGGGATTCGGATGCACCTTCGGGCGTATCTGAATTCAAACTGAGGATTTGAGAAATTTTTTCATAAAAAGGGACAATTTTTCTAAAAGAGTAAAAGACTTTGAGAAAAGTAGAAAGGATCAGTGTGTACGATCAACCAGTGCCCGAACAGTGATTTTCCAAAATACCCTTACATTGTGTATTATAAGATATGATATGATATGCTAGGCATGCTAGAGTAGGCTAGGTAGTCATATTAGGACTAGAGTGGTTTGATTTGTGATGCCTTAGCCTAGGAGATTACTGCTACTATGAGATACTTCGATGGCGAGTAGGTAGCAATGAGGAGCTTATGAGTGATCTGCAGGAAGGTAATCTATGCTTAGCAAGATATAGAGTACTTGTGATTTGGGATCCTAGGAGGAGGACTTGGGGTGAATGCTAATGCGGTGTGGAAAGTAGTATAGGGTCCGTACTACTGGAAACATCGGATCAGTGAGCAGTCCAAGTAAGAATCCTTAGGATGCCAAGGAACAAGTAGGGCTGAGTGATCGAGTGCAAGTATACTCGAGTGAGTCTCTGATTCCTTTTATGTTGAGAGACATCATGGTTGGTACACCACACACACCGGAGAGCAGCGGTGTTAACGATGATGAGATTCGCCGTATTATTCATGACGAGATGACCGCGACAATCCGGAAAGCTAATCCGGAGGATTTTAAAGTAGCGGATTTAGAAGTGATGTCATGGTTCGAGTACCATGATAAGTAGCAGATTGAAAAGTGATGTCATGGTTCGAGTATCATGATAAGTAGCAGATTGAGAAGTGATGTCATGGTTTGAGTACCATGATAAGTAGCGGATTGAGAAGTGACGTCATGGTTCGAGTACCATGAGCTGTAGCAGGTCAAGAGGTGATGTCATGGTTCGAGTGCCATGATGTGAGGTGGATTGAGAAGAAGGATCATGGTTTGAGTACCATGATTCGTAGAAGATTAAGGGGAGATAACATGGTACAGGTACCATGATTCATTGCATATCGAGAGGTGGCCACACGGTTTGAGTATCATGTCATCTGGCGGTTAGTTTTTCTAGTTTTTACCAGTTATTTCGTGGGGATTGTCTAGACTGAGATCAGAGGTGAATGAGTATGGGGCCAGAAGGCCATGAGGAACAAGTTTTAGTGGAGCATCCCTTGAAAGGGGAAATCGAGTGAGGGTTGTGGGTGATATGCCAGTTGGAGTCACAAGACTCAGGGATGAGTAGGGATGGTGCGTTACGGGAGAATATGGTCTGGGCTGGGCGACTGGCCGATAGTGGAGAGGTCACTTTTTGTGACCCGAGTGGTACTATTTCCGTTTCCTGTGGGAGACATAAGAGGTGTTGAGATTACGGTTAGTGTTTCTGGTTTTTACCAGTTATTCCGTGGGGATTGTCTAGACTGAGTTCAGAGGTGAATGAGTATGTGGCCAGAAGACCATGAGGAACAAGTTTTAGTGGAGCATCCCTTGAAAGGGGAAATCTAGTGAGCTCCGAGGGGTTGTGGGTGATATGCCAGTTGGAGTCGCAAGACTCAGGGATGAGTAGGGATGGTGCGTTATGGGAGAATACGGTCTGGGTTGGGCGAATGTCCGATAGTGGAGAGGTCACGTTTTGTGACCCGAGTGGTACTATTTCCGTTTCCTGTGGGAGACATAAGAGGTGTTGAGATTTCGGTTTTTGAGTTCGGGGTTGAGCCCTTTGGGATTGCACAGATGGTGATCTTCAACCAAAGTATATGGTAGTAGGTCTGCTGCGAGGTAAAGATATAGCTTGAACAGGTCGTCAGTAGGGACTGAGATAGTTGAGGAACAGGATACACCCTAATTGAGTATAGTAGGGCATTCATTAGCTGCAGCGTCGGACGATCAAGAGGAATATATCAGGGTGGTGGCCCTTATTGTCTTTGATGGGTACTAAGAGTGGAAGTATGGTTTCTACTCTTATGACAAGTGACGTGATGGAACGTTGGTTGAGGAGTCGATGACGAGGAGTATGGTAGATCAATACTTCCAGACTAAGAGTCAGGGTTAATACTAGACAGTTATGAGGTCCGGTGATGGAATGGTGTGAGATTCTGAATGACTAGAGGCAGTCATGGTGGGAATGTATGAGGATTTCATCTGAGTTTCAGGGCATTTGGAGTTGCTCGATCTCTGTCGGGAGATCATCAAGCGTTGCGTAGCACCTTCCAAGAGTAGGTGCTATGTTACTAGTGGAAACAGTCTGTGGAATAGATTGTTGGATCGCCAATTGGTGATGGTTCGAACTCTAAGTGGGGGAGAACTGGGTATTTTATTGAGGGGATCAGAGATTTGTTCGAGAACGGTTAAAGATCTAGATATAGATACCTGCGGTGCAGATTCAGGGGTCCAGGGTTATTAGTGATCGAGGTTAGGTGCTGAGCGAGATAATGTTTGTGGTATGTGTTTGAGAAAGAATGAGTGAATTGGAAGATTCTTTGTGGCCCGTGCTTCTCGGGGTTAACATATGTCGAGTTCGAGTGCGATCGGGTCGCTAGATTGCGGATTCAATAGCTGAGATTCGCAAGTGAAGGTACACATTGTAATCTATACCCTTGAAAGTGGCAACAGTTGATTCGTCAACCAATTTCAGGGTCGAGATGAGTAGTTTCGTATGAGTAGTCACCAGTAGAGGGGGAGTTTCGGGTTCTCGACAACATGTTCTAAGCCATTGTTGATGCCTTGATGTTTTAAGTTGGGAGATGGAATACTCTAAGGGTTCTAGTGGTGCGAGAGGAAGATCGGTTGAGAGGTTCTGAAAGAGTAATGCGGTATTCAAGCATAGGGTTGTGAGTATAAGATCAGTGGATTGAGCAAAACATCGTGAGATTCTGTGTTGGTGTACCAAAGTATCCGGGGGAGTACATCGACTAATTGATGTTAAACGAGATTATTGAAGAATCAGGATTGCATCGAGAAAAGGAGTTGTCGGGTCAGTTGTCATCAGGAGTAGTGAAACTTACTTTTGGATGGGTATGTGTGCACCTATCTATGTTGGGCCGTGGAACATGGGTTAATAGATGTAGCGTGTGAAGCCGACATGAGGTTGAGACTGTGGGTGGTAATAGAAAGTGCGGTAAGGCTGCAGGGAGCTGCAACATGCACTAGTCAGCGAGAGGGTGTTGTGATACTGCGGGGAGCCCTAGTACTCACTAGTCAGCAAGACGGTGTTGTGATACTGCGGGGAGCCATAGTACTCACTAGTCAGCGAGAGGGTGTTGTGATACTGCGGGGAGCCATAGTACTCACTAGTCAGCGAGAGGGTGTTGTGATACTGCGGGGAGCCGTAACACTCACTAATCAGCGAGAGGGTGTTGTGATACTGCGGGGAGCCATAGTACTCACTAGTCAGCGAGAGGGTGTTGTGATACTGCTGGGAGCCGTAGTACTCACTAGTCAGCGAGAGGGTGTTGTGATACTGCTGGGAGCCGTAGTACTCACTAGTCAGCGAGAGGGTGTTGTCATACTTCAGGGAGCCGTAGTACTCACTAGTTAGTGAGAGGGTGTTGTGATACTGCGGGGAGCCATAGTACCCACTAGTCAGCGAGAGGGTGTTGTGATACTACGGGGAGCCGTAGTGCTCACTAGTCAGTAAGAGGGTGTCATGGTGCGGCATGGAGCCGCATTATTTGTAGATTAGAGCATGACGCAGGAGAGTTCTTAGGCTTGAGTAGCGTTATTGGGTTGAGTATTCGGGAGCCTGGGGGCCAGATCAGGAAATAGATGGAGGTCTCTATATTTTTCGGGAATCATTTTACTCTTATTTGAGTTGTGGTTGTCGCAACCCAAGGGAATTGGAGAAGAGGTATACGCGCGGGTTGCTGGTCATGAGTCGTGAGTTGAGTGCTTCATTGGATCGAGCGGTTCCAACTCTGGGTCGGACCAAACTCTCGAGTTTGAGTTTGGCTCTGGTGATGCGTTGGATAGGCGAGATGAGATTCTGGATTCTGAGACGGGTTCCATGTTGATGAGGATTGTTTGTCATCTGATGTCTTAGACCTGTGTGGGTCAGTACTCGGGTATGGGAGGTACCGCAAGTTGCATGGAACTATGAGTAACAGATGACAGAGGTCGGGGTTGAGTCGATCTTCAGTTGGGAAGGTAGCATTCTCTTAGGGTTAAGCAAACTTCGTTACTTGTGTGTCACATTGGGCCGATGTGGTTATAGTAAGAAGGAAACCATGGAGACGGTTGGGATAATGTAACGGATGACCCTGGAGGTTCAACTGTTGGGTCGAGATCAGACCTGGTACACAGTGTTAAAAAGGGATACGAGGAATACAGCTGAGGCATATGATTTTTAGATGTCTGAGGACACTTCAGAGCGAGCATGATTATTCTTTTGGGTTTGAGGGCAGAGAGTTGAGAATTCTTTGTTCGGTTGGGTTCCGATAGCAGTTCAGTGGATGAGCCCTGCTGGGACGTGAACCCTTCCATTTCATGGGACGTGATTCGAATGGTTGCTATGTTTGATATCAGGGATCGGTAGCCGATTGTTGGATTATCGCTGGAGAGAATCTGAAGGGTTGGTTTTCCTCCGGGATTGGGAATCCCTGTGGGGATCCAGGTGTCTAGAGAGGATGGAAGCTGTGTGACATGAGATCCTATCGATGGTTCCATTTGGATATTGGATTCGATCTATATGTGGAGGAGCGATTTCAAGGGCGAAATCTAATTTAAGTGGGGGAGAATTGTAACATCCAGATTCCCAGATATGATAAAATGAATATTTATTTTCGAAGTTATGAGGAGTGCTCGACGAGTTGGATCCTTAACTCGTCGAGTAGGATCGCGACTTGGTGACGTGGAAAATGAATGGACTCGACGAGTCGGCAAGCTGACTCGCCGAGTCAGCGCTGTTAACAGAAACCCTACTTCTAACGGGCTTGGGCCTATTTAAAGGCACTTATAGCCTCCTAAGCCCCTTACACATATATATGAAGTATTTTATAAAATACGTGCTATGTGTATATATATTGTTGTTTATATGTGTGAGTGTATACTACCTTTCATAAACACGATAATAATACAAGTATGGTTTGAGTGTATTAAGTATATTGTTGTTTATATGTGTGAGTGTGTAGTTACTTTCTTCTAACACATAAATATGAAGTATTTGCTATGAAATACGTGCTATGTGTTTATATGTTATTTGTCTATTTGAGATGGGCATGGAAATTGGAGTTTTATACAGGTATTAAATGATTTAAACTGTGTAAGTATTTATATCTACAAAATTGTTGGGTAGAACATAGGTAGATGGAACAGTTGGTGACTATGGAGTTAGCGCCTATTGTATAAACCTTGGTGACTATGGAGTTAGCGCCTTTTGTATAAACCTTGGTGACTATGGAGTTAGCGCCTATTGTATAAACCTTGGCGACGATGTGACTTCGTGCCTATTTGATGAACCTTGGCGACTATAGAGTTAGCGCACGTTGAGTAAACTTTGGCGACTATGGAGTTAGCGCTTGTTAAGTAAACCTTGGTGACTATGGAGTTAGCACTTGTTAAGTGAACCTTGGTGACTATAGAGTTAGCGCCGCATGAGTAAACCCCGGCGACTATGGAGTTAGCGTCTGATAAACTATGGATTTAGTACCTGATAGATAAACTTTGGCAGCAATGGACTTCGTGCCAATTCCTTAGATAAATCCTTAGGAATAAATGAATGAAGGATAGTTGGTTCTTAGGGTAAAACCTTAAGAAGATAATGGGGATGGGTAATTGGGTTGATTGTTTGATAATTGAATATAATAACTGTATTATTGTGGGTTGAAAACCCTATATGCTCACTAGGCTCCCAAGCCTGACCCACTCAGTTTTCATTGTATCACAGGTATCGATACGAAGATATATTTCACGGAGAGATTAAAGGAGATGTAAAATCTTTAGTGTAAATAATGTAAGTTCTGTTTATGCTTATGTGTCTGTATCGGAACATGACATCCCGAGGTTTTATTATTTAATGAAAATACGTTCTCTTTGAGAAATGTTTTGATAAATGGTTATCATATTTTATTTTGGGGAACAAATTCCGCAACTGTTTTCTTTAAACGATCACTCTGATTTAAAAAACAAAGCATAAACAAATCGGTCTTTTCTGGCCGTGAAATTGGGGATGCACAGTACAAGCTCTAGTCTCCCTTGTGTTCGAGTAGATTTCCTTTGGTGGTTAAGTTAGGGCTTGTATCACTTTGTTGATGGGGTTTGGGTGCATCCAAACCCTTTTTCAAGTTATTTTGTAGATCTGGACCTTGTGAGGTCCATAGAACCTGAAAGTAGGCTGCCCTGAAGGAGTAACCTTGGAGCTTTGAAGCTATAAGCTTCAATGGAGTCATAATGATGTATAGAGCAAACTACACCATGCATGAGCCTCAAGTTCAGACCTTTATGTGACTTTTGGGTGCTAGAAGGCCAGATCTATAAGTTAGATAAACAGATCGGGCCTCAGAAGGTCGAATGAGTGTTGCCATGGAAGAAACTCACCGAGTCCATAAGGGAACTCGACGAGTCGGATCGGGTTACCTTGCGGTTCATGACCAGAGGTAACCCGTCCAGTGGAAGGTTCACACGACGAGTCGAGTGAGGCTTTAGAAGGGTCCAGAGGACACGCCTGGACTCGCCGAGTCACCCATGTGCACTCGACGAGTCTGGTCAAAGTTTGACCATTGATTAGAGATGACTTTAGTTGACCTTGGGGTTTTGGTCAAGCTGATTCAAGAGAGGTCAGAAAAGGGTAGAATGGTCTTCTACCCATTATTAGAGATGAGAACATGAGAGGATTTTGATTAGAGATGTTTGTTGGATAAGGTGTCTAAGTCCATAACTATTTCGAGTCAGTACTTGACCCGACCCGGCATGGTCCATTTGGGTTGCATGGCACCATGCAATTGGATAGACTAAATGAGAGAAATAACACTTGGAGATTATTAATATATTATAAGTTCTAATATATTAATAATATTATTTGATTAGTTTGATCGAGAAATAATTTAGAATTAATTAAGTGATCAAAAGATAACTACTTAAATATATGGGTTGATTATGTAAATCATTCATATCTTGTATAGTGGGCTAAGAGGCTCCATGGATTATCAAGTTGGGTTCCACCCATAGGATGCTCCATGGATGTTCCATGGGAGTTACAAACCCATGGGTCATGGAAATGAAGAGTCATGACACATTAGGGTTTACATGGTGTAACCCTAGATGTGTCAACACTATATAAGAATCCCATTCTCCACCAAAATCGGACACACATAAGAAACTAGAGGGCTAGGCCGATTTCAAGAAGTGTGTATTCTCTCAAAAGTCTTTCCAAGAGCATTTGGTGTTGTGTGAAGCATTTGAGGCATCACACTTGGGGTGCTAGGCTCACAAGGTTTCAAGGATCATAAGCAACAACAAGGTAAGTTATTCTATCTTTCATTCAAGTTAAAAATTGTTCCCCATGTATGCTAGATAGGAATATAACCTTGGAATTCAACTTTGCTTGATAATTAGACAAACATAGATCCAAGGTTATTAGGGTTGCATGTACACTTAGGAAGTGTTAGAATGCTCAAAACCCATCAGTGGTATCAGAGCTTTGGCTTGTTTGTTTGTTATTTGTGCTTAAAAGTTGAAAAAAGTCGAAAAGCTTGTTGTCTGCCTGATGAACTCGCCGAGTCCATGGGAAGACTCGCCGAGTTCACTTGTATCTTCAACCTACTCGCCGAGTAGGTTCATGCACTCGGCGAGTAGGAGCCATAGAGTGCAGATTTTCGACTTTAGTTGCTGGAAATGGACTAGAAACATTACCCTAAACTGTTTTGGTACTTGAAAACTTGTTTTAGATGGTGTAATGTCTTTGCTAATTCATTTACAACAACTAGTTATCAAAATTACAAAGTTTTAAGTGTAATTTTTGATTCATGAAAGTGTTCATATTCATGTTCTTGATCTTATGATGTTTTGATGATCATAGTATTTATTTGTAACCTATGTGGTTGTTTAATTCTTGATCATAATGTGTTTTAATGGAGTCCATAACTTGTCCTCAAGTTATCGAAAACCAAAAGTCACTTGAATTAAAACCATTAAAAGAACACAAGAGTTAGAAAAATGAAGAGTCTTCATTTTTATTACTCTAATAAACTCATAAGTTACAAGAAATGAAAAGTTTTGAAAGTTTACAAAACTTGCCCTCAAGTTTTGGAACAAGTAAAGTCTTGATTAAAACTTTAGTTCCAACCCTTAGAATTTTAAAAGTTAAAATTCAACCCTTATACTTATATTATTATGATTTAATAATTATATATATATATATATATATATATATATATATATATATATATATATATATATATATATATATATATATATATATATATGTATAAGAACAAAGTCGTCTTACCGCTAGTACGCCTCATTCACGAAGCTGGTCTATAAGGTGGGTATAAGGTTGTTGTAACACCAAAAATTTCAAAAAAAATTTTCATTTAAAATAATCATTTTATTCTTAGAAACACTTGTTTAAAAATCTCTTTCATAATCGAATTACAAAACATAACTCCATTTTCACTTGCATAGAAAACCAGGATCCTCCAAAACATGAATCTTTCTCTGGTGTGTACAATCAAGCCGGTGCCGTCCCGTGATACTGAAAGAAACCTGAAAAACATCACACAAAACACTGTAAGCACGAAGCTTAGTGAGTTCCCCAAAATACCACACACATAACACATACTAGCCACTCGAGGCTATAACTCTATGGGTCCGTGCACCCAAACTCTGTGAACCTTCCGGTTCTAACTCTGTGAACCTTCCGGTTCTAACTCTAGGAACCCTCCGGTTCCAACTCTGTAAACATGCACAGCATAAATCACATAGAAATAATGCAGTACAACACATAACATACATAGCATACAAATACTCTGTCACATAACTCTGGTTACCTACTCAAGGTAAAGTATAGTGAGAAGACTCACCTGGCAAGCAGAAAGCAGATATCTCCACACTTGAATCTCGAACTCGCCACCGCCTCCAAGGGACGCCCCAACTGCAATGAAATTCGAATCCAAGCAAAGCCCCTTGTTCCACACCTTCAAACTCCCAAACTTTCTTCAACATTTACTTCTCCAAGCTCCAATCCACTCAACAATGGTGCTTCTCCGTGATTTAGGGTTTTCTGGGGCTCAAGGGGTGATAAAGAGGCTGGGAGGAAAACATAATGTTCTTTATATAGGGCTCAACCCCGAGAATTAGGGTTTTCTCCACTCAGCGCCTACTCGCCGAGTCCACCTCACTGACTCGCCGAGTCGGCTACTTAACACGCGACCAAGTCGCGACTCTACTCGCCGAGTCCATCCATGGACTCGCTGAGTCACTCTTTCCCAATTAACAATTTTAGCCCTTCAACCCTACTCTTGCTATTTCGGGATGTTACAATTCTCCCCCACTTAAATTAGGCTTCGTCCTCGAAGCCTACAGCAACTCAACTCCATAAATACTCCCACAACGTGCCACCTGGCCTTAATCGGACCAGGTCTTACAAGGCATACCCATCGAAACTCGAACACACTTTCCCTTTCCTTACGGTGTCCTGACCACCGTCTCGAACCGGGCACCGGCTGTACCCTCTGAGAATCACACTCAACAATCAAGAATTACCCATGAAGCATCACTGCCCCAAATCTCTACAATCACTCGACCCATAAGGCTAGAAAGCCATGAACAATCGGATCCCCGATCCGAATCCCACTCCATCCAGTCCGAGCTGACAGAAAGACCTACTCTTCAATCCCAGAGCAACTCCCACAAGTCCTCTTCTTGCAATCACACACACACATGCTGCACCAACCTTCGCACCCTTGGGTTAGGAAAACCCGTCACACTGACGACATCTCTAACATCCCCAGGAGGAACCACCACTACGCACACAACCCTTGATCAGAATCAAGCTGGGAGTCCCAGACTCCATCCCTGCATCCATCCTGAGACTCTTGGCTCTACACCCGCGGAATCCCTTCCGCGTCCTCGGCAGACATCCCATCGTGATGTCATTCCATACCACTGTCACAGACACGGTGTTCAACCACCATACTCCAAATCATCCATTCTCACTACTACTTTCACTTCCGTGAACCAACACTTTCCCCCAATAAATGAGGGTCCGACACCTCCTCCCATACAACAGCTCAAAGGGTGGCATACCAATGCACTAATGATGGCTGTTGATATAGGATAACTCAACCAAGGATAAATACGTGCCGCAACTCCCTCCGAAATCTAATACACATGCCCGAAGCATGTCTTCGAGCGTCTGAATCGTTCGCTCTCTCTGAAGTGTCCTCAGACATTATCATGATAAGCTCTAGCTCATTCCTCATATCCCTCTTCGAGACTGAGCACCAGGTCAGCTTTTGACTCCACAGCTGAGCCTCCAAAGGTCACCCATATCATGATCCAAATATCCCACTAACTTCCTCCCCGTGACCACTATCCTGGCCCAGCGACACGCAAGTCACGAAATTCTCTTTTCCTCATGCGAGAAAAAACACAATCCAACCGAGGATCATCTCAACTCTGATCTCTGGTTTCTGCTGCGCATATCCCTTGCGCATCTCACCACATTTCCCGAAAGAGACGGAGACCCCAGTCTCGCCCCCGGTTCAACATCCAGGCTCCAAAAACTCAATACTAGGGCTACTCAAGCCCAAAACTCTTCCACATAATACACTGTTCGGAAAATATTCCATCATCATATTCTCTTGCCATCTAGTGAGTACTACGGCTCCCCACAATATCACAACACCCTCTGACTAGTGAGTACTACGGCTCCCCGTAGTATCACAACACCCTCTGACCCCACTAGCTCGTGCTCCGCAGACTATCATAGGCGGCTACCCATACTCGACTCGAATATTCATCACAGATTCTGGAGGCAATCGACATAACAAATGCCCACTCTTGCGAAGATCCACTCTCTTAAATAATCTCCCTGGATGCCCATACTCGAAGGGCTGCCACTAGATTCATAGATACCTGATATACCACAAGTCGTCTCAACTCAAGATTCACGAGTAACTCCGAAATAAAGATATCATACCCGGATATCTCGGAATACCCCAACAGAACATCACAAGATCCTGCCACAACCACTGATCTCCTGCCCCCAAGCATCATATAGATACAATAATACATTTTTCCCAAAATGCAACTTCGATGTATCCAATTTCTCAATTGGAATACGAGAAAACGCTAGCGCTACGAAATACGCTGATAATTCTTCGAAACCCTTTTTCCCACCGCTCAAAATCCAAACAAGGATACGCATACCGACCCAGGAGTTGGCTGCCCAATCATTCTCTATCTACTTGCCCCAACACTGACCAATACCAGATTCCTGACCAATAAACACCTGTCGTGGAGACATTCATCCTTCTCAAACAAGTACTTCCCGCATTAACTCACTCTGACCCCCCTTTCCTCGATCACCGACATCTCTGGTCTCATGGTTTCTTACCGCAGATCTCTATACTCCACTTATAACTGCTCTTGAAAAATCTCTGCTTTCTTACATACGGCACCCGGTTCTCCCCCACTTAGGGTTCGAACCATCACCAAATAGCACACAACCAACCCATAACTATTTTCACCAGCAAAATCGCACCTGCCCCCGGAAAGTGCTACACAACGCCGGATAATCCCCCTTAAGGAAATTAATCGACCTCATATACTCTGAACCTCTGATGAACTCCTCAAGAACTTCTCTTCACGACTGCCTCTAGTCGTTCCAAATCTTGTACCAATCTAGTACCAAACAACTCAACTGCTCAATAACATCCCTGGCTTATAGACTGAACCACAAAATCATCGTACCCCTCACCTCAACTCATCAACCAATGCTCCAACACCGGGATCATCCCAAGAACAGGGAACCACTCCCATATTCAACACCCAACATAGATAGAAAACTCTCTGCACTGCTAAACTCAACTGAACTCCCCACTGATACCATTACAATACATCCTACCATACTCAAATAGGTGTAGTGTGGTCCTCGACTATCTCAGTCCCAACTGACTATCTGCTCATGATAAATCACTGCCTCGCGGCACACATGCTACTTGTTACTCTGGTGGGAAATCATCATCAATAACGACCTGTAGGGTTTACCTCCAAACCCAAAACTAAAACATCATGCTTCTCATATTTTGCACACGAACATAATCAGTACCTCCCGGATCATAGAAGGTGACATCTCCTTTATCGACTGATCACTCAACTCAGATCGAAATTCTCCCTTCTCACTGACTCCTTACTAAAATACTCTGAGGGGCTCTCGATCTCCCTCTCAAAGGATGCCTCTTCGAACTTAATCATGACCGGATAACCGGAAAACCACAAGCATCATTCACTACGAACCATGGTACTCATTCCATGACATCTCTTCTCAATATGCCCCGGTGTATGGTACCCTAACCATAACATCACTCCCCAATCCGCTCCGATGTATGGTACCCGGACCATAACATCACTCCTCAATCCGCTCCGATGTATGGTACTCGAACCATAACATCACTCCTCAATCCGCTCCGATGTATGGTACTCGAACCATAGCATCACTCCTCAATCCGCTCCGATGTATGGTACTCGAACCATAACATCACTCCTCAATCCGCTCCGATGTATGGTACTCGAACCATAACATCACTCCTCAATCCGATCCGATGTATGGTACTCGAACCATAACATTGCTCCTCAATCCGCTCCTTAGAACCTTCAGAATACTCCCTGTATCAAGTATGGGTCCTCTGCTTTCAGTAGTACGGGCCCATACTACCTGCCACATCTACCCATACTTTCCACACGGACCATCCCAAAGCTCCTAAGTAGCTGCTCGACCTGCTCTTTCACCAATTCCATCGCGCGTGCTCGCTCCCCAGCGAAATTCTCTACTCTACCAGCGCACTCATCTGGCTAGGGCTACTCCCTAGGCTCTTCCGTTGTCCTCCCACTTCTTTGCTATCAGCTGCTGAAGAGCTCCTAATGATGCTAGCCATCTACCTCCTGAATATCGTCATATTCACTTGGTAGCCGACTCCCATCATCGAGAGTTCCACAAAGCACAAAGCAAGCAGCATTCGAGCATCGAAGAATACATAGAACTCACTTTCGGTGATAACTCCACTTTCTCGGCTCATCCTCGAAAGTACCACCGAACTCTGTAACTCTACCCCTCATGGGTTCTAACTGGATACTCTCACTCATCACATACTCAAAAGCATGACACATATAACAACGAGTCCTAGGCTAAGGATCACAAATCAGGCCACTTTAGTCCTAAGATATGAAATACCTAGCCTGTCTCTAGCATGCAATAATATCTCATAAAGTGCATCATAAATATCTCATAACACAAAAGTAAGGGTATTTTGGGAAATCACCGTTCGGGCTCTGGCTGATTGTACACACTGCTCTTTCTTGCTTTCTCTTTGAACTCTTATTCACTTTTAGAAAATTATTTCTTTAAAATCTTTTCTTACTTCCTCAGTTTGAGTCCAGATTTACCCGAAGGCGCATCCGAATCCCTCAAACCAAGGCTCTGATACCAACTTGTAACACCGAAAATTTCAAAACAATTTTTCATTTAAAATAATCATTTTATTCTTAGAAACACTTGTTTAAAAATCTCATTCATAATCGAATTACAAAACATAACTCCATTTTCACTTGCATAGAAAACCAGGATCCTCCAAAACATGACTCTTTTTATGGTGTGTACAATCAAGCCGGTGCCGTCCCATGATACTGAAAGAAACCTGAAAAACATCACACAAAACACTGTAAGCACGAAGCTTAGTGAGTTCCCCAAAATACCACACACATAACACATACTAGCCACTCGAGGCTATAACTCTATGGGTCCGTGCACCCAAACTCTGTGAACCCTCAGGTTCTAACTCTGTGAACCTTCCGGTTCTAACTCTGTGAACCTTCCGGTTCTAACTCTAGGAACCCTCTGGTTCCAACTCTGTAAACATGCACAACATAAATCACATAGAAATAATGCAGTACAACACATAATATACATAGCATACAAATACTCTGTCACATAACTCTGGTTACCTACTCAAGGTAAAGTACAGTGAGAAGACTCACCTGGCAAGCAGAAAGCAGATATCTCCACACTTGAATCTCAAACTCGCCACCGCCTCCAAGGGACGCCCCAACTGCAATGAAATTCGAATCCAAGCAAAGCCCCTTGTTCTACACCTTCAAACTCCCAAACTTTCTTCAACAATTACTTCTCCAAGCTCCAATCCACTCAACAATGGTGCTTCTCCGTGATTTAGGGTTTTCTGGGGCTCAAGGGGTGACAAAGAGGCTGGGAGGAAAACATAATGTTCTTTATATAGGGATCAACCCCGAGAATTAGGGTTTTCTCCACTCAGTGCCTACTCGCCGAGTCCACCTCATTGACTCGCCGGGTCGGCTACTTAACACGCGACCAAGTCGCGACTCTTCTCGCCGAGTCCATCCATGGACTCGCTGAGTCACTCTTTCCCGATTAACACTTTTATCCCTTCAACCCTACTCTTGCTATTTCGGGATGTTACAGTTGTTGCCTATAAAATGGCAACTTAATGGGTGTCCACTCTCACCCACCGCTTGCTTGACCGGTGGAGGGTCGTTAGTCGAACGGGTAAGACAAGGACTTATAAATTCTCATTAAAAGTATGATGAATATTATAAAGTAACTAAATGTTTTATTAAATTCCCAATCTTAGTTACTTTAGGAAAAATGTGAATAAGGTGCTAATCCCTGAAATTACACTTTACACTTTGTTTAAGTCGTTGGTGGAGCGTGTGTGGTTAACCGGCACACTAACTTGGACTTAACAAGGTAGGTAAAGGGTGACTTAAGGTTTATTATAGTATCAATGGAGCGTGTGTGGTTTACCGGCACATCGATTGAGTGATAAACTTTAAGGGTACCAAGTGATTTGCATGGTTACTTCACACCTCGTTTTGTGATCCTTGGTATCCCAGTCACAAAACTTGGAGGGCACACTCGAGATTGAAACATGCCTTTTAAAAGTTCATTGAATCTCAAAGAATCTAGGAATTTCTAAGAACCAATCAAAAACCTAATATTTAATATTTCGGTTTTCGTGGTGGAAATTGGTGAATCGTCATTCACCTACCTTTCAAATATGTTATAGCTTGGATTACGGCATACCTCTTCTAAGTTATAATATATTGTGATTGGGTCATAGCCTTAATATTACATTTGGGTGTTTTATTAAGGACTCTCTTAATATCTAAACTAATCTTGTCCTTTTCTTTCAGATGTCTTCAAACAATGCTACTTCTGGCTCTAATACTAATGGCTCCTTTACCCTTATGAACTTGTGTGGGAAAGTCACTTTTGATGGATCCAACTTCAATGAGTGGATCAGAAACATCAGGATGATTACCCGCTACGAGGACAAATAATATGTCCTTGACAAGGAGCTTAAGGAGATTAATGAGACCACTGCAACTCCCCAGGAGATCGCTGACTTTCAGGCACATGAAAGGGATGCTACGAAAGTGGCATGCATCATGATGGCCACGATGACAGCGGAACTCCAAAAGTCCTATGAGGATTTCTACCCTTATGAAATGCACCAAGATCTGATGGAAAGATACCATCAAAGTGCATGACAAGAGAGGTATGAAATCATCTGCTCCATGATAACAACCATGATGAAGGACGGGGAATCCGTCACAAGCCACATGCAGAAAATGCAAAGGTATATGGATCGATTGCTGAAGCTTAATGTGAACTTCCCTAAGGAGCTTGCAATAGATATCATTTTGCACTCCTTACCATCGTGCTATGATCAATTCCGCATGACATATCACATGAATAAGGAAGAGGTCACACTCAGCAAACTTCAGGGACTTCTCAAGACCGCAGAATCAGGTCTTAAGGGGAAGTCGGTTGTTAACACTCCTACTCCAAACTCCACTCCGGTTTTGGCAATCAGGAAAAGTCGAGGGAAGAAGAGAAAGAGCTATTCAAAGGGTACCAAGGCTCGGACCCTTGATGGCTCTTCTTCAAGTGGAACCAAGAAAGGTTTCGTCGCTCCTTCTTCTGACCCAAAAGTGGCTGAATGCTTCTATTGCCATGAAAAATCACATTGGAAGCAGAACTGCCCAAAATACCAGCAAGATGTGAAGGATGGGAAAGTTAAACCCAACTATGCAGGTATTTACACTATCATTTCTAATAACTCACCCCATTCTAAATCTTGGGTCCTTGATACCGGTTGTGGTACTCATATTTGTTGTGACTTGCAGGGACTTAGAAGAAGTGAGAATGTGGAGCAAGGAAGAATAAACTTAATCATGGATAATAGGAAAGTTACACCTGTCACCAAGATTGGAGTTTATACTTTGTCGCTAAGTAGTGGGTTAAATTTAGATTTGAATAAATGTTGTTATTCGCCAGAAATGGCAAGAAAGATTATTTCCTTTCATGCATTGTACAAAAAAGGGTTTACCTTTTCATTTAATAATGAAGTTGGTTCTATTGATGCTTTCTTTAATAATGTTCTTTATTTTAAAGCATTACCTTGTGATGGTGTGTATGAAGTTGTATCTGTTGTAGATAACTTAGGAAATAATGTTTTGTGTATTGATTCTATTAACAATAATAACTTGGATAAAGCATCATTATGGCATTGTCGTCTTGGACATATAAGCAAGAAACGCATAGGCCAACTCCAAAAGGATGGAGTCTTGGAGTCATTTGACCTAAAGTCAGATGTTAGTTGCGAATCATGCTTACTTGGAAAAAATAACAAAGTCACCCTTCACAAGCTCGTGTGAGAGGGGTGAAGATTTGTTGGACCTTGTACACACGGATGTGTGTGGACTGTTTAAACATGCCACAAGGGATGCTAATCGTTATTATTTGACTTTTACCGATGATGACAGTAGATATGGATATGTCTAGTTAACCAAGCATAAGTCAAAGACTTTCAAAAGGTTTAAGGAATTTAAACAGGAAGTCGAGAATCAATTGGGTAGGAACATTAAGATGCTTCAAATTCGATCGTGGTGGTGAGTATCTTAGTTCAGAGTTCCTTGACTATCTAAGGGAATGTGGGATAGTCTCACAATTGACACCTCCCAGGACACCACAGTTGAATGGTGTGGCTGAGAGGCGTAATCGAACCTTGTTGGATATGGTTCGTTCCATGATGAGTCGAGCTTCGCTACCAATCTCATTCTGGGGGTATGCCTTAGAGACTGCCGCCCATATCCTTAATCTAGTCCCTACAAAGAAAGTTGCCAAAACTCCTCATGAGATGTGGACTGGTAAAGTACCCAAACTAGACCACATCAAGATTTGGGGTTGCGAGGCTTTCGTGAGACGCGAAACTCATGATAAGCTTGAACCCCGAAGCGAGCGGTGTATTTTCATCGGCTACCCACAGCAATCCTTTGGTTACCTCTTCTACAGACCTAGTGAAAATGTGATCTTTATAGCTAGGAGGGCTTTCTTTAGAGAGAGAGAGAGAGAGTTTATAAGCCAAGGAAACAGTGGGAGGCAAGTTGATCTTGAAGAAATTCAAGAGTCAAGCGGTGAAGGAACTTCAAACCCTAGCACTCAACTTGAGGAGGAAACTCCTGTTGAGCCAATTGACAAGTCTGTACCTCTGAGGCGTTCCACAAGGGTTAGGAATGCTCCTGAGCATTACTATGGATTCCATATTACTGCAGAAGGAGATACACTTATCAGTGATGAGACACTGATAGGTCTGGATGAACCTAACAGTTACGCGGAAGCCATGGCAGCCCCTGAGTCTGCCAAGTGGAAAGAGGCAATGGACAACGAAATACAGTCCATGTATGACAATCAAGTTTGGAACTTGGTTGAGAATGTACCAGGTCGTAAGACAGTAGGGTGCAAATGGATCTTCAAGAAGAAGACCGACATGGATGGTAATGTACACACTTATAAGGCTAGACTGGTTGCAAAGGGCTTCTCTCAAATTTCTGGAGTGGACTATGATGAGACCTTTTCTCCAGTAGCCAAGATTAAGTCTATTCGGGTACTATTAGCCATAGCTGCATTTCATGACTTTGAAATATGGCAAATGGATGTCAAAACCGTTTTCCTTAATGGAAAGTTGGCTGAAGATGTTTACATGAGTCAGCCAGAGGGTTTTGTCAGCAACGAGTACCCTAATAGAGTGTGTAAGCTTGAGAAATCCATTTATGGATTGAAGCAAGCACCTCGCAGATGGAATCTTTGCTTTGATGAAAAGGTCAAGGAATTTGGCTTTTCTAGGAGTGAAGATGAGTCTTGCGTGTATGTCAAGGCTAGTGGGAGTATAGTTAGCTTTTTGGTATTGTATGTAGATGACATACTACTCATAGGAAATGACATCCCAACTCTGCAGGAAGTTAAGTCCTGGCTTGGGAAGTGTTTCTCTATGAAGGACCTAGGAGAAGCTGCCTATATTCTAGGGATAAGGATCTTGAGAGATCGGAGTAAAAGACTAATTGGACTTAGTCAGAGTACCTACTTGGATAAGGTGCTGAAGAGATTCAGCATGCGGGACTCCAAGAAAGGAGAGTTACCCATCCAGAGTAACGCCAGATTGAGTAAGACACAAAGCCCTAGCACTGAGGCTGAGATAGTAGAAATGAGTCGAATACCTTATGATTCGGCTGTAGGATCGATCATGTATGCTATGATGTGTACTCGACCTGATGTAGCCTTTTCCCTGAGCATGGTTAGCAGGTATCAGGGGAACCCTGGCAAGGCACACTGGACTGCGGTAAAGAATATCCTCAAGTACCTACGGAGGACTAAGGACTGGGTCCTTACCCTCGGTGGGAGTGATGAATTGAGAGTTGTAGGGTATAGTGATGCTATCTTACAGACTGATAGGGATAATTTCCGCTCTCAGTCGGGTTGGGTCTTTACCCTAAACGGAGGAGCAATTTCTTGGAAGAGTTCCAAGCAAGACACAGTGGCTGATTCAACTTGTGAATCAGAGTATATTGCAGCTAGCGAGGCGGCAAAGGAGGCGATATGGCTGAAGAACTTCATTGGAGACCTTGGAGTTGTACCAGCTATTAAAGAGCCAATGGAAATTTTCTGTGATAGTGAAAACGTTGTTGCCTTAGCCAAGGAACCAAGGGATCATGGGAGATCCAGACACATCGACAGAAAATACCATTTTATCAGACATCAAATAGAAGAAGGACTCCTCGTGGCAAATAGGGTATCATCAGATGAGAACCCAGCAGATCCCCTCACGAAGGGACTGACTCGGGTTAAGCATCTCCAGCATGCTCGGAGCATAAGGCTGAAGGATGATATTAGATTTAGTAGTTAGATAACCTCGAAATTTGTAAAGTGTAATTGACATTAGATGATGAATAAAAGGTGTTTTATTTATGAGTAAAGTGTTGCTATCTCTTGTCGATCGTTTACTATATTTCTTTTGCATGTTTTGACTTCCAGAATAATTTTGTTTGGTATAACATATTATTCAAACCTCTACAGTCGGTCATATGTCGGAAGTATGTATGAATCAAGACTGTCATGATTGGTTGCAAAGGTCTAAGGTGTTGGACAAGGCTACAACAATCATGAGTGCTCATAAGTCCTGAGCATTGGACTCAACCCACGCTCACTGGAATCACTTCATGGAATTCTATCTCGAGTGATCGTGAGACGGTAATATCATATAAGTCTTCAAACCTAGAGATATGATTTGTTACTTACAAGTTGGTTATGCATTGATTGTACGAAAACGTATTGGTAACTCGATGTTATAAAACGTGCTTTTGTGTATAATTCAATGAGTGGTAGAACAAACATATGAGTCGAAGTTTATCTGTTCCTTCTTGGATTAGAAGCTGATATCTGGGCCCCTCGATGATTTTGTTTTGACCTATGTACCGGGCCCGGTCAGAACTAAGTTTATGTGTTCAATTAAGTTCTTTGTCAAACAAATCGGAAATCGAGAAACAAACTACTGGACAATAATTAAGACATTGTTCCACGTATTTGTCCAGCTGATATCTAGAACAGAGGATTATATGATCACTTATCTTAAATGGCGTATCAACATCTTCTCAGTTCTGAGAGACCTTGAAAGAGCTACGAATGCCAGTCGGTTCTTGAAGTACTGGAGTTATAGTTATTAGACTTATCCAAGTGGGAGACTGTTGGATAAGGTGTCTAAGTCCATAACTATTTCGAGTCAGTACTTGACCCGACCCGGCATGGTCCATTTGGGTTGCATGGCACCATGCAATTGGATAGACTAAATGAGAGAAATAACACTTGGAGATTATTAATATATTATAAGTTCTAATATATTAATAATATTATTTGATTAGTTTGATCAAGAATTAATTTAGAATTAATTAAGTGATCAAAAGATAACTAATAAAATATATGGGTTGATTATGTAAATCATTCATATCTTGTATAGTGGGCTAAGAGGCTCCATGGATTATCAAGTTGGGTTCCACCCATAGGATGCTCCATGGGAGTTACAAACCCATGGGTCATGGAAATGAAGAGTCATGACACATTAGGGTTTACATGGTGTAACCCTAGATGTGTCAACACTATATAAGAATCCCATTCTCCACCAAAATCGGACACACATAAGAAACTAGAGGGCTAGGCCGATTTCAAGAAGTGTGTATTCTCTCAAAAGTCTTTCCAAGAGCATTTGGTGTTGTGTGAAGCATTTGAGGCATCACACTTGGGGTGCTAGGCTCACAAGGTTTCAAGGATCATAAGCAACAACAAGGTAAGTTATTCTATCTTTCATTCAAGTTAAAAATTGTTCCCCATGTATGCTAGTAAGGAATATAACCTTGGAATTCAACTTTGCATGATAATTAGACAAACATAGATCCAAGGTTATTAGGGTTGCATGTACACTTAGGAAGTGTTAGAATGCTCAAAACCCATCAATGTTATCCTGTTGATAGGAAGAGACTAGGTCGGGATATTCGAGCACGAGAGTTTATTCGACTTCATACGAGGTGAGTCTTCTAACTATACATTACCTAGAGTGGTATCTATATCCAGACCGTAGGGTCTTATGTGTTATGTGTATGTTTGAGATTATATGCCTTGTGATATATGTATGCTATATGTTATATAGAACGGACTGGAGAGTCTAACGATATAGACCGGACCGAAAGGTCCAACGATACAGACCGGACCGAAGGGTCCAACGATTCAGACTGGACTAGAGGGTCCAACGAGCTATGACCAGACTAGAGGGTCCAACGAGCTACGAGATTGGAGGGTCCCGCTGAGACACATCGAATAGAGGGTCATACTGTGTTATAGCCTTGAGTAGCGTATTCATTGTGTGTGGTATTTTGGGGAACTCACTAAGCATTTATGCTTACCGTGTTATGTGATATGTGTCCCAAGTACTAGCGAGGATCTCGGGAAGGCGCCGACATGATCTGTACACACTGATGAAGATTTATGTACTTGAGATTCTTGGGTTGATTATTAAGATAATATGTGATACAATGGGTTTTGAAATTGTTCTTATAAATTTTTTTTTTATGAAAAATTGTTTTAGAAATTCACGTTGTTACACTATTCGCATTTCCACAACCCTTTCCGAGACTGTTGATGAACTTGAGGTTGTATTCAAGTGGAGTTCGGACTATTCCATGAGTTGTCATATTGTTGACAATGATTCAGTATCTGTTGGAAGTCGAGGCAACCAATTCACAAGGAGTTGTAGTGAAAGTATCGAACTCGTTTACAACCGAAGTTAAATGCTTATCCTTCATATTTTCTGATCCCTCGAATAGGTCTTGAAATGTGTCCCAAATCTCTTTAGTAGATTTGCGCAACTTAATATGCTCAAAGAGAGAAGGCGGAACACTAAACACCATTTCAGAGAATGTAACTTGATCTGCATGTAGTTTCTCGATGTCATCAGCAGTAAGAGATGATTGATGTTGTTCATCTTTTCCCATGAGAGTTGCAGCAGAATCTCTCACAATTTTTCTTACATGGACATGTGGACATTCTTTAAAGGATCTCCATATAGCTTCACCTTTTTATTTTCCAAGTAAAACCTTTCCATTCTGACTTTCCAGTGATCATACTCTTCAAAAACTAGAAATGGGGCACGAGAAGGGCAACCCACATTATTTGATATTTGCATTGAATACATTTGTTGAGAATTAGAAGCAACCATTGAATCTTTGATATAAGATCAGAAGCGGTATATAGAAGAACTTTTATCTTGAACACAGAAATGATCGAAATACCCAGGTAATATCGAATCAACCATAATGTGTTCTTATGGATTCAAAGGACAATATGTTCTTATGGATTCAAAGGACAACCACTCAAGCCCTGATACCAATTGTAAGTTCAAGATTTAATACGCAAGAACAAGGTTTGAAAACTCAAACCTTAAGTCAATCAAAAGATTGATGTCTGCTCTTAATTAAGGTTCCAGTCAAGTCTGGTAGGACTAGTCTAGACAAGAGATAATATTTAACAAATTACACAAGTGTTTAATGAAATAATTGTTGGTGATTTGTTATCGTCAATGTTATTTAAGTGTAATGGGATTACTTTGTTGACCAAAAGTGATCATGATAGATATTAAACAAGTAAGGAAGGTGTGGGTACACATTTGTTTAAGTTTTATCAAGTTTCAAAGTACACTGTCATTTAGGGGCGAAACCCCTAAACGAATGGGGGCCCGGGGTGACGCCCCTGGTTTGAGCCTTATCCAAACTTCCGTTTTTATGTTAGTTTTTATGGTTTTATGACAGTTTGAAACTGTCATATGACAGTTTTCAGACAAAGATCAAAAAGTTGGTTTTGGTCTCTTTTCTGGTACATACGAAATTATCATCAAAACATTCTCTATTCTTATCTCTCTGAGTCGTATCCGATTAAAGAATATTGGGAGTACCACCCAATACTTTAATCTAAAAGTGTTTAATACAATTCTCAGAATTTCCAAGCCTTTATATACCCAAATTTCTTACAAGAACTTTGAGTATGATAAATGTAAAGACATTAAATAAACAAGAAGAATGTTTGAATATTCTTGACTTCAGAGAAAAGTGAAAGAGAGTTAATGTGAACATATGCTATCTTTGGAAGAACAATCCGCGATATTCTTGTCATTAAATCACTCCTTAAATAGTCAATGAGGAACAATGTACAAACCGATAAACATACAAAGAACTGGATAATCACACTACTTCGGATTATCCAAATAAACTAAAGAGACTTAGTCCTATGAAATGTTACATCAAAGAAAAAGACAAGAATAATAAATGCTAAACATATAGACATTCTCGGATTCATGCACCACTGAAAAGTTTCACTTTGGACTCCATCCTAATCTCGTACCATAAACTCATCTCGTACTACTTCACATCTCGGCCACCAAACTGACTTCGGATCTACATTAAGTTGTGATTGCTAAAGGTTCATTTTCAGGTTCCAACAGTCATTGAACAATTGTACCAACGAAACATAACTGAATAATAGTTGTTTATATATATATATATATATATATATATATATATATATATATATATATATATATATATATATATATATATATATATAATTTTTATGTTTTGAATTCTTATGTTGATTTGTCTTTTTTTAATTATCGATTTATTTAGGTAATTTTGTTTTTTTTTATTTAATGTAATGTTTTTTATTGAATGAAAAACTAGTTTAAAAAAATCAATGTTTTTATTGTATTTTTTAATTAAAATTAATTTAAAAAATGATGTGAAGTGGTGTGCTAGTGATAGGTACCTAATGAGCTTAGTCGTTGAATGTGGTGATGCAAAACATGCACACCACTATAATGGTTAGTAGTAGGTATATCGGATAACCTTATATAAAATGCTCCAATTATTTTTAGAAAGGTAGAACATATATTTCTATAAAAAAATTAGTATATACAACTTGCTCATCTTTTTAAATTTTTATTATTTATTTATTTTTTGGAAAATGCAAAGTATGCTTTAGTTTTTCATTTACATTCTTAATCTGTCAAAAATCTTCGTGGTTTTATAATATGACAATTATTTTGACACTTTTGACACTTTTTATACAAAAAGGTGATTCATATAAAACAATCATTTTCTTATTAAAAACCATGAGATGTATGTCTTGATCAATTTAGGACAATCCAAGTAAGCCATAAACACATGGGTCCCAAATAATGGCCTAAAAGTATTAAACCGTGGGGGTGATAATCATCACTCATCAATGTCAATGTGTGCTAAATTTCTTCCATGGATCATTACTCGAATGCTTTTCTGTCATCTAAAGTATGGACGCTCATTAATCCAGTCTACATATACTATGTGTGAATGCATAAATTATTTAACTAGCTTAGGGCGGTATGAATAAGTTTCTCATGTCCTTTACATATAGCAAGATATAATTTGATTTTACATTCATTGTTTTTGTTTCAAAAATACTTAGAAAACGCATAAGAAATTGGTTTAGCAAATTCTCCTTATTTTTTTTTTTTTCTTGTTGGCGGAACTAAAAAAATCAAAGATGCAGCACAAGTGATTTTACAGATAGTACGTTGGAAAATTTACCTTATGCTTCAGTATTCAAGGGTAGCACTTAGCGTTTCTATTTTAAAAGCTTGAAAACCCCACAATTATTTTTATTAGAAATCGTTACTGTTTTGGTTTTTTTCATCATTTTCTCAAAATTTCATAATACCAAAACACTTTCCAAACCATAGATATTTTTTCATTAAAAAATTTTAGTAATCATTTTCCCTCTGCTTTTTTGTATGTTTTTTTATTTTTTCTAACGTGTTGTTTGTTTTTTAGAAGAGAAAATGCGTAAAGTCTGCGGACCACCTCTGCAATCCTCTGCAGCAGAAGAGGTGGAACAAACGGCTGCAACATGTAATAAAAAATATGTTTGTTTTTTAACGTCTGCAAACTGCTGCAGTAAGTTAAATTAAGGCGTGAAGAGGTTTGAAGTAGTTGGTTTAGTGCTGCGCCACGCAGCACACGCGCGACAGTTTTTAAGTAAGAAGTCTTCTGAAAAACACACAGCTGCGAAGGGCCAAGTGTTGTGCGTGTGCTGCGTGGCGCAACAATAAGTGGTTTGAAGTTGTTTTTTTAAAAAAACAAACATCACCTTAGTTTTTCAAACCCATTTTCCAAACTCTTTTTAAAAAATCCATATCACTTGTTTTAATTGACATCCTTGACCGATTCGAGCATAAGTTCAATCTTAAGTGCCAACAATGTTGGCTCCACACACCGACACCAGACTTATTCCGGAATAACATATCTCATGTGTGATTCCTATACAGGCCGTTCCATACGTATTTTGGGACAGAGACGTGAAATATATTACTTGTACTAGCTTTTGAATATATATATATATATATATATATATATATATATATATATATATATATATATATATATATATATATATATATATATATATATATATATATATATAAAGCTCATAAAAACTTTTGGGCCGATAGACCCTGAGACTCCGAGCTCGAATGTTTGGAATTGTGTTAATGGTACACTTATACATTGTTAATGTTGTACCGGATGGCAATCGAGATGTAAATGATATAAATGTTGAATGAAAGAAACGGGAACTTCAAGCTTGAAAGGATTTATATCTGGTACTCTTTATAACATTTTGAGTCAAATGTGTATTTTACAAATTTTACAAAGAAATTTTGAGGGAAACGAAAGAATCATGTGAAACAAAAAGACTTCAATTTTGAACGAGAATGACAATCTCAAAATGTTGCATCATGAGACAATTCACGCTAAGTATGACATTCAATTTTGTTGCGACCAAATTAAATGATTTAAACATTCAAAAGTTACAACACTAAAGTAAAGTTTTTGAATAGCTTGTATACGAATTGGAAAATGGTAAACCTGGTTGTCATACTTGCTTCTTTTTATGATATATACCGATATACCGAGAATTTCAAACTTGTGAATCATCGGTAGTGTAACACGCGTACATTTTAAATTTAAAATTAGGTTATACAATTACATCACACTAATATATATGATTTTTCAGAGTTGACTATTTTTTAGTGTTATAACAATAATATCTTAAATAAAATACTAATATTTTAGTTGGGTAAATGGCACAAAAAACACTCTTTTTACACAGAAATTCGATTTTGACACCGTGTTTTTTTTGTGTCAATTTTGACACTGTGTTTTCCAATTTGTTATAATTCTGACCACTTGACCGGTTAACCAGGTTACATGCTGACGTGGCATGATGACGTGTCAGGTTTGATGACGTGGCATGCTGACATGATATGCTGACGTGTCAAAATTGATTTTTTTTCCACAAAAAACACTTAGTTTTCACTTTTTTTTTTTTTTCGATTTTGACACTTACTTTAATTTTTTATTTCAATTTTGAGACTATGTTTTTTTTTGTTCCAATCGAACATCATTTATCAAATTTTGTTCAATTTTGTCTATTTTACATTTGAACCGTATAAATATATTATTTTGTTACATTTTAAACCGTATAAACATATTTTTTTTTTCGTTTAAAAACCACATTTTTATTTAAATACAAGGTTTATTTTTTTTTTCTTACATTCAAAACATTAGTTATATCATGAGAATCAAACTAACCATAAGCTTCTAATAAGATGTAAAAATTTGATGGGTTGCAAACTTGATATCCAAGTTTTGATCAACATTGAACAAAATTGGAAAAAATGATGTTCGATTTGGAAAAAAAACATAGTGTCAAAGTTGAAGTCAAAATCAAAAAAATAAAATAAAAACTTAGTGTTTTTTGTGAGAAAAAAATTCAATTTTGACACGTCAGCATATCATGTCAGCATGCCACGTCATTAAAAACTAACACGTCAGCATGCAACTTGGTTAACCGATCAAGTGGTCAGAATTGTAACAAATTGGAAAACATGGTGTCAAAATTGACAAAAAAAAAAAACACGGTGTCAAAATCGAATTTCTGTGTAAAAAGAGTGTTTTTTGTGCCATTTACCCATTTTAGTTTCAGTTTAAACCCAAATTCAATTTTGTTTACATAATATGACAAATTACCGATTAAAACTTCGTAATAATCTTTTTTGGCCGGTTTCATAGATTCAGCCAATATCCCGTCATTTTTTTTTTGCTTAATTGATTAAAATATTAAGACTTTTAGGGGTGAACATATTAACCGAAAAACCGAACCATAACCAAATTGACCGATATAACCGAACCAATTTAAGTAAACCATTACTAAAATATATGACGCGGTTTCTAATTTTGATTAACAGAATACATATAGGTCGGTTATGGTTTTCATCTAAAGCCAAACCACTATATACCGAACCGAACCAATAATATTAATATAATATAGTATTAAATGTATGGTATGTAATTATGTTGAGAATTGAAAATTTAAAGAGTAATTAATCAGAATTAGATAGCATATGTAATCTTCTATCAATACAATTATATATACATAATCATTCACTTTTTATAACAATGGACAGTATGTTATTCAATTTTTATAGAAAAGTATTTTATTTTTATGTTATCTTGGACCATTATGGTTAACCGATATTAACCATTAACCAACTAAACCGTTAACCAAAACCAATATTAACCGCTACCCAATAGTTATTGAAATGTATTAACCAATTGTAATGGTTATGGTTCGGTTTTGACCAATAACCGAGCCAAACCGTCCCATACACATCTCTATTTTCTGAAGATTATGTTTTTTATCCAATCACCAAGATATTATGATTTTTTTGAAGATTACGCTTGAACTAATGTATATTATTATTAAAAATTTATTTATAAGCATATCTTTTTATTATAAACAAAAGAAATATAGTGGTTGCTAATATCTAGGATTGGAAAAGTGGAATAAGTACCCCCCCCCCCCCTCCTTTAATATTGTTTGCTGACAACTTCGAATTGGCTGTGATCCTCTTATGCATCGTTGTGACTGTCATTCAATGTTGAGTTTTCATCCTTGATGCATGTGTGGTATATGATGGTTGTTATTAGGTAATGTATGAATGTTGGGTAGTAGTTAGGTTAAAGAACATAAAAGGAACACCAACATCAGTGGAACACCAATATCCATAGGAACACAACAGAATGTGGTGTGAGATTTTTATACCAAAAGTAATATTTAAGTTTTAGATTTATTAAACATTTAACTATCACGTATTAACTAGTACTCACACAGGCAATGAACCTAATCGATTATAGTATAGTTGTGGTAATAAGGGTGTCGAGCTCTCAGGGAACATGCATGACTAATAACAGATAAAATTAATTGAAACAAAAAATTAAATGTGAGGTTTTGTTGATTGAAATCTTAAACACACAATTCAAACTAACGAATAGAGTAAATTACTAGAATTAAAGAAAACATTTTTGAACACTTCCACATAAATTTCGAATCTTATTTCCTATGGTGAATATATAATATTGCAACGAAGTATAAATAGATTATTTATTTGAATAGCAATTATGATCTAATTAGTGATGCTTGTGAATAATAAGTAACTAAATTCAATGTACATAAGACTAGAAACTTATAAACCCATTATTTATTAAAATTACTTATGTAACCAATTAATATTACTTAACACCAAGATTGTTTAAATCACCATTCATAACAGTTTATGATCAAAAGCTATTAAGATATAAGTTATAATAATTAGATTTGTAGTTTAAACTATATACAACTCAGATGCAAGTAATAAAATTTGAAACCATAACAAATAGTATAGAAGATTTAATAAAAAAGTAATTTTATATCATGTTTATAACTTCAAAATTAAATTACATCATAGTACTCTACTTCATTTACATTTAAGTGGAAGAGAAGGTTTTTAATCTCTCATGTTATAGAAAAACATAAATGATAGATAATAAAAAAAGTATGCTGAACATTGCAAACCTAATACTTTCTTTGATAATTCTTCAAAATACCACCTCTGAAATTCCTTCTGCTTTTAAGATGAAATAAAGGTTATTTTTCGCACCTAAGAAGGATTCTTTTCTACACACTTTTGGGATGTGAAAATCTCGTATTTATAGGAAATATAACTTTGCGTTGATAAGTCTTCATCTCTGCGATGCTAATCATTATCTTTATAGATTTTTCCCGAAGTAAAAGAAATCTTCTCGTCGCTATCCCTTATATTTCACGACGCTAACCCCGTCTATGTTGGTATCTTCGATTTTTTCCCTTATCTACTCCATATTTAGCTTATTTCTTCTTCTTTTAGCCTTATCTCTTGATTTTGACCATTGTTATCATATATAAACTACTTATATCACATTTATCCCTACTTTAGAATTATTCCATGCTAAAAAGTAATACTAAAATAATTAACTATATTGTATGACTAATTTATGCAATATCAAAATACCCTGCATTTAGATTTGCTTCCTCAAGCAAATGTAGAATTATAAAACCTAAAGTATTTTAAAACTTCAAGAAACTAGACTAAAATATTAAAAATAGAATACAAAAACAAAAATTCTAAAAAAAATAAGTATATATATATATATATATATATATATATATATATATATATATATATATATATATATATATATATATATATATATATATATATATATATCTTTTACTATATAATTATTGTGAAATCTGACTTTCCATGAAGCCTATGTAACAAAAATCACCCTAATCAATCTCAAAGCAGTTGGTGTGTGGTCAATAGATGTAAAACGTCACTCAGAGGGTACTAGCAAACATCAAAGGGCACATATTGGTTATACACATAAATATAACTCAATGTCCTAAACTTGGAAATTTAAACATAAAAAATTATTATATTTTGACAAAATTTTGCTCTACTTTATTAAGAATAACATTGATCTCAATGCCCCACACTTAAACCGTACAATGCCCTAATTGTACATGTAAAGAAAACTTTCAAAGTATGTAGTGGCGATATTCAAAATGGGTAGTCATTGGAGCTTCATACTTCATTGTAGATCATAATTCTTTCATCTTTGTCATCCAAATATGGTCTTCAGACTCTAGATCACATCGTTAAATAAAGATAATCAGATCACTAAGTGTATTTCTTTTTATACTCCTTCATCTTGATTCAAAATAAGCTTCACACTACTAAATAATGTTGCTAATGTCACGAAAAGCAAATAATATACTTCTTTCTTCACGAACTCAATTTTGACTGAAACTTCATTGGTTAAGTGAAGATCAGTATCCGTGTAATCTTTATCCTGAAAATATTATAAAATCGAAGACCCCACACTTAAAATGTGGCATCCCTAAAATACTAAAACCAATCCCATATGTGCAAATCATGAATGTAAAACGTAGTAAACCATAAAGGAAAAACATTCCAGAATTAGAAATCAAAATTCTTTAACAGAAACATAATGACAAACAAAAATTTTAAATTTTTCCATAAGTATATAAGAAAACAAAAGTTTAAACAGATGTTGGGTTGCATCCCGATAGGTGCTTTCTTTTGTCTCAAGTCGTTATCCAGACTCCTCGTTTCGTCTAATTTTTTTTATTTGAAGATGATCTTTTCTTCCATCCTTCCTTCTAATTCTTGTACCCATTCACATTTTTTTTTTGTATTATTGCATTGTACTATCTTTACTTAAAATTGCTTCATCTTCAGTTGACTTTTTCAACTTTCTCTTTTACTTCTTCTTTTCCCATGCTTCTTTTTTCTCTTTCACTATTAGAGATTTCTTACCTTCCGGAATTTGGATGTAATCTTCGTTTATATCGATTCCCGGTGCACAAATTAAATTTGAAGGACATTCTTCTTTTTTCCTCCAAACAATATGCATCTAAGACAAATAGATTGATTTTTTTTTCTAAAAACTTTAAGATTCCTTTGTTCAAATAATGAGAAAAGATTCCCATGCCTTTTAAATATCATCACCGATAATTCCACTATGAGAAAGATAATCATCATTTGTATAAATTTCCATTAATTCTCCATACAGTGTATCAACACATGTATCATTATCTTCTTGTTTCTTTCAAATATGAAAATTAATATTACTTTGTAAAAATTCCTCTTAAACTTTGTTAGTTGCGATGCTACTATGATCATCATCATGGCGTGAAAATCTTTTTCAATGATTCCTTTTAATTTTACGTCGCATGGCGGCACGATCTTTAGTTCTTCACGACACAGAACCTCTTTACCCTCCATTTGTACAAATTAGTCATGTACTGACTATATTGCTCATCCATTAGTCGCATGAGATATTCAAGTTTTTCATTTGCATCTTCTTCGAAAGGGTGTACCTAAAAGATTTCATGCTTCCCTTTTACCACCATATAGTCTTCTAAACCAAATATGAGTGATTTTGTACCTACTCTTAATGTGAGCTTCGATTCACTTGATGGAAAATGGTGCTCAAGATCAAGTTTAAAAAAAGAAAACTTTTGAGTTTGCGATGGAAGACTTATGTAAACAACATAAAATCCAACGAAGGATCACATTACATAAACACACAAGATTTAAATTAACAACCATAGAAGGATAAGATTAGACAATCCTTCTTGTCATTTGGTCCTCATGCAAGGTTGAACGATGATGATGATGATGATGATGGAAAGAACTCAAATAAAATCCTCTTAAAGTAAGTCCTCCAACAAGCTCAAATATCAATCTTAAAAAGATATATTCTTACTATTAAAAGATACTCTTAAGCTTGGAAAACTAAAGACCAACTTTTATTCCAAGAGAGGTAGTGCAAAAGTAAGTTTTCTAGCTTGATCTTCAAAATAAAAAGGAAGAAAACCAAGAACACACAAACAAACAAACACTAATGTGTGTGTGTGTTCGCCGAAAATGAGAAGGAATGGGAGAGAGTGCTAAATGCTAGTTTTTATGCAAGTAATCTTTTGTGTATGGTATCTACCAAATCAATTCATATTTATAGTTCTAAATTGTGATGATTACTAATGTAACCAACCGTATGAGAGACATGCATGCAACCAATGAAATAAATGGTAGTCATGTATATTATATTTTTAGACCTTATTAGTTTGACTAGTTACAAGTTACTACTTTAACTAGTTAAATTTATTACTTTAGTCCCTCCCTATATTTTTGTAGTTACTAATTAATTCATCTTCTGAGTTAAATATACTAGATCCTTTTTTTCACATAAATTATTTATTTTAAACATTACTGAAAATAATATTTACAAGAAATAATCATATTCATCTGATGTATAAATGACGTGAAAAAGTTCCATTCAAGAAAATTCAATTCACATAAGCTTAAAGCTTCTATTAATGTAACTAGGTGATGTATCAGTTATCCCATTGTTTTATACATCATGTTAAACATGAGACATGGATTGCAATCATTCTCATTTAGCGTTCAACTTTATTCGACGCCTTAGATGTCTCACTCTCAACATATAATAAGAAAAAAAATACCATTTTGACTACATATGCCTCGTTTGCAAATCATATTGTACCTAATGATGGCCTTATGATTGCATAGTTAAAGAGTGGGGAAGGACCATATAAAATCGCAACGCTCCTTACACTTGAGTCCCTAATATGTATCTCAGGTCTAAGGATACAAAGATACTACCTTGTTTAAGAGTCACTTATAATGACAATCTATGAAGTGATCTTGAAGCGGGGTGTGTCCAATACTTTCTCTACAATAAGAACCTATGAACTTTGCTACAAAACCCTTTGCAAACTTCATCTTGTGAATTTCAAATAATGAAATTGATATTAGTCTTCCTTCATATTTTTTTCTTACAATTTTCCAACATCCAAAAATTAAATCTAAATCAAATCCATTCACTAGAATAAAGAAACCCTATAGCTCTAGCGTGATGCTCATGGTTGGCTGGTGGTAGTGGCTTTGTGAATGGGCCCGCCACATTTTGATCTATATGAATTTTTTGAATATAAATATCACCCTCTCCCATAATATTTCAAAGGTAGTTGAATCTCCGTTTCATGTGCCTAGTTTTATTATGTGATCTGGGTTCCTTAGCTAATGTGATAACACCCTAATTATCACAAAATATCTGTAGGGGGTCTTAAATGGAATTGATAACCCCTAGTTGTTCAATGAATTTCTTCATCCATGCTACTTCTTGTGTTGCTTCTAAAGCGAAAGTGTATTATATCTCTATAGCAGATTATGCATCAACACATTGTTTGGAGCTCTTGCTAGAAACCCCTCCTCCATTCATAATGAAGATAAACCCAGATTTCGATTTAGAATCATCTACACACATTTGGAAACTTGTATTTATGTAATACTTTACACTAAAAATTTCTCCCAAATCTTCATGGATAAGAAACTTTCTTTTGTTCTTCGTAAGTACTTTAGAATGTTCTTAACACCAATCCGATGACCTTCTGCCTAATTTTGTTGGTATTTAGCCGTCATGCTCAAAGCATATGATATAATCGATCTTGTGCATAACATGGCCTACATGATTGTCACACCCCCAAACCAGAACGCCAGAAACGCTCAGGGGTGGACGACGTCATGTGCAGTATCACACAAATTGTATAATAGTAATCAAAGCAACAACAACCATTGTATTAATAATATATAATTTACATTGTGTTCAAAACATTGCCTATTTAAAATTAACACTATAGTAAAAGATAAGACGTGATGCTACTATGCTCCATCTTTGTAACGCCTGAGAGGGTACTTGTCTACTAATTCTCCTAAGAATACAAGTGGTTTGAAAAAGTGTTAACATTAAAGTTGGTGAGTTCATAAGCATTTTTGTTATAGAAAGTGTCACACCCCCAAACCTGAACGGCGGAAACGTTCGGGGGCGGATGACTTCATGTGGTAGCGTAACAAATGAATACATAGTAAAGAAAGCAATACAACCATCATATATATAATTGAAAGTTTACATTTGTCAAAAGTTACATGTTCAAAACCAATTACAATATGATGTCAAAATACGAGATTAAACTGGCGCCGCAACATCCCTTCATCAAAAGCAAAATGAATACCTGAAATTTACTGATTTCCTGGGACATACAAGTAATTTTGAAAGAGTAGATCAGCATTTAAGCTGGTGAGTTTCATAAGTATTTAAATGACAATGTTTGAATGAAATGAAATGTTTTGTCTTTGTTTGTTTGTGTTTAGAAAATCCTATATTTTCTACTAGTATAATAGTAGCCTTCACTCAAGACCAATGTTTGTTTCTAAAATGTATGTAAGTGTAAAATAACCAATGAGTTTGAAAACCTTGTAAATCAATGCAATTTTTAATACCCCTTGTGAGTTTTATAACCATACTATTGACTCGGAATGCCTATACACAACGTTCTTCAGGCGTTGGAATGTTATGACGTTTGTCACCCCAAACGGTGGACTGCAGCTAACAGTCAGGGCGCGGGTTGTCAAGCCCGTATAGATCTATACACAAACACCACGCTCCCCCTCCAAGGGATTCTGGTATATAATACAAGACTTCAAATGTGTACTCGAACGTACATGAAGTTAGTGTCTCACAAAACCGTGGTATAAAAACAGATCTACTTGTTAAAATGTTACGTTTGTTCTTGTATACGAAAGTAAACTTCTTGAAATTCATGTTTCTAGTACATAAGAGTTAGAAATTTGTTCGTAAAACCATACCTATTATAGTTTTCTAAAAGTGTGTCTTGTTTGTTTAGAAATACCTAGAAAAGGAATCACTTGTTTATGAAAGCATAGATTTTTGGTGTAGGGTCCAAGATAGACAAGAATAACCTAAGAAAAGTTTAGTTTATACATGCATTACAACAAATTTATATTTCAAAAGATAGAATGCCATTTTAACATATGTTATATATAAGAAAGTTCCTTAAAGGTTTATAAATCGTATGTGATTTGGATATATAACAGCATATAAAAGAGTTTCTTTATGTAACACACGATAATACTCGTGTGTTTTACTTGTAATCCCCCCCTTGAAAGCATATAAAAGAATTTATAAAATAATTAAAAGGTAAATTAAGGGGTATGAACTCACTTGAAAGTTTGAAGATAGCGAGATGGAAAACCGGGCAGAGTTTCGTCTCGGGAAACGGATTTTCCTCGGGATTCTCGGAAATCTCGGGAGTAAAATCGACCCTCGGGACTTGAGCAAAAAGACCAGAGCTTCGGGTTTGAACGGGCACGGAAAACGAGGCAAGATCGTGAGAGAAAGGAGAGAAATGAGCCCTTTTCTCGGAAGCCCTCGCATCCTATTTATAGGAGGGTCTGAGAAGCCTCGTACGCGGGGCGTACGCTCGTACGCAGTGCGTACGCGTACGTCATGCGTGACCGAAGCCTCGACTGCCTCGGCTTCGGATGGGACGGGTTGCTGGGTAGGCGGGTCGGATGGGATGGCGGGTCGGACGGGACAGCGGGTCGGACGGGTCGGATGGGTCGGACACTTCGGATAGGGCGACGTGGACGATCAGAGGCCAAGCCTCTCGGGTACGCTGGGCGTACAGGGGTACGCAGCGCGTACCTCGGATGAGGACGTTGACTCCTCTTCGGATAAGGTCCAAATTTTGATTTAAATAATTATATAATTTATTTAATAAACTTCAAAAATTCATATCTTCCTCATATGAACTCCGTTTTCGATGGTCTTTATATCCACGCGTAGGTGAGACTACGCTCTACAACTTTCGTTTAGACTCCGTTGGCAAATTCCATAATTATTTTTATTATTTATTTTATAACTCATCGTGTTTAAGGAATTTCTTTGAAAATTCATAACTTCTTTATCTGATGTCGGTTTTTGCCAGACTTTTTACCGCTGGAATACCATTGTCGAGACCTTTGATTCTCGTTTAGGTCATTCCGGCCAAAAGTCGCTCGATCTCCGATTCGAGTTTTTAGCTGTCTGTTGCTAAGCCGAACTTGGAAAAATCATAACTTTGCTATATGAAGTCGGATTTGGGCGTTCTTTTCACGTACGATCATGGTTTAAAGACATTTAAATATAGAAAGAATTTAAATAGAACTATTTGGACATTTTATTATGAAAGTTAATTTTATTAACTCAAAAGTGGTTACAATACTTGACCTTTTAGGTCATTACAAAGAGTTGAAATATCGGGTTGTCACATCATCCCCCCGTTAGAGAGAATTTCGTCCCGAAATTTAAAGTAGTAAAGATACTAGTGAACATGAAAGAGATGAGGGTACGTTTTGTTTCATCTGATCTTCGCGTTCCCATGTGAATTCAGGTCTCCGCTTGGCGTTCCAACGAACCTTCACGATGGGTATGCGACTTTGTTTTGTTTGTTTGACCTCACGGTCCATGATTTCTACTGGTTCTTCCACAAAGTTGAGGCTCTCGTTGATCTCGATCTCGTCGAGTGGAATAACAAGAGTCTCGTCGGACAGACACTTTTTCAAGTTTGAGACGTGGAAGATTGGATGGATGTTACTAAGTTCGCGCGGTAGGTTAAGCTTGTAAGCCACAGGGCCGATTCTGGCAAGAATCACGAAAGGCCCTATGTATCTTGGATTTAGTTTCCCACGCTTTCCAAAGCGTATTAAACCCTTCCACGGTGAGACCTTTAATAAGACGTGGTCTCCTACCTGGAATTCCAAAGGTTTCCTCCTTTGGTCAGCGTAGCTTTTCTGTCGGTCTCTAGAGGCTTTCAATCGTTCACGAATCTGAACGATCTTCTCTGTCGTTTCCCGTATGATTTCCGGACCGGTGAGAGTGCTTTCAGGAACTCTTCCTCTAGCTAACTGGGTATCACCAACTTCAGTCCAGCACAGAGGGGATCTGCACTTTCGACCATAGAGGGCTTCAAACGGAGCAGCCTTTATGCTTGTATGATAACTATTGTTGTATGAAAATTCGACAAGGGGTAAATGAATATCCCATACCTTTCCAAAGTCAATCACACAGGCTCTCAGCATATCTTCTAAAGTTTGTATTGTTCTCTCACTTTGTCCGTCTGTTTGTGGGTGGTAGGCTGTACTCATGTCTAGCCTAGTTCCCAGGGAACTTTGTAGTGACTGCCAGAATCTTGAAGTGAATCTACTATCTCGATCGGAGATAATGGATATCGGAACACCATGCAGTCGCACTACTTCCCTTAAGTAAGTTCTTGTAAGCTTCTCCATTTTGTCAGTCTCCTTGATGGGTAGGAAATGCGCGGATTTGGTCAATCTGTCGACAATGACCCATATGGTATCGAGTCCACTTGTCGTCTTGGGTAACTTGGTTATGAAGTCCATAGTAATCCGCTCCCATTTCCATTCTGGTATCTCTGGTTGTTGTAGTAATCCTGACGGTTTCTGATACTCGACCTTAACCTTAGCGCAAGTAAGACATTTACTCACGAAGGTAGCAATTTCTGCTTTCATGTTAGGCCACCAGTACAGTTTCTTAAGATCCAGATACATTTTATCTAAACCCGGGTGAATGGAATATCTTGAGTTGTGAGCCTCGGTCATGACTACGTTTCTGAAACCACCATGTTTCGGGGTCCAGATTCGGTCCATGAGATAGTAGGCTCCGCCACCCTTGACTTCTAGATTCTTCTCCATTCCTCGCAGGGATTCACCTGCCACATTTTCAGGTTGCAAAGCTTCCATTTGTGCCTCCTTAATTTGTGTGGATAAGTGGGAATGGATAGTCATGGTCAGAGATTTGACCCTCCGACCAGTGTATTCCTTTCGACTGAGGGCGTCAGCTACTACGTTGGCCTTGCCAGGATGATAACGAATTTCACATTCGTAGTCATTTAGTAACTCAACCCATCGTCGTTGTCGCATGTTGAGTTCCTTCTGATCGAAAATATGTTGAAGGCTCTTGTGATCGGTGAAAATACTGCTCTTTGTTCCGTATAAGTAGTGTTTCCAGATCTTTAGAGCAAATACCACTGCTCCTAACTCAAGATCGTGTGTCGTATAGTTTACTTCGTGTGTCTTAAGCTGTCGGGAGGCATAAGCGATAACCTTCCCTCTCTGCATAAGAACACAACCAAGTCCTTGATTTGACGCATCGCAATACACTACGAAGTCTTCTATCCCTTCGGGGAGGGATAGTATCGGTGCGGTGCACAAGGCCTGCTTTAGCATGTGGAATGCCTTCTCTTGTTTCGCTTCCCAGTCAAAGGCCACGCCTTTCTGGGTTAATGTAGTAAGAGGTTTCGAAATGCTCGAAAAGTTCTTTATGAATCTGTGATAGTAGCCAGCGAGACCTAGAAATTGACGAATTTCTGTAGGTGTCTTTGGTGCCGACCAGTTCTCAATAGCCTTAATTTTGGAGGGGTCCACATGTATACCTTTCTCGCTAACAACGTGGCCTAAAAATTCGACTCTTCGAATCCAAAATTCGCATTTAGAGAACTTCGCATAGAGTTTCTCCGTTCGCAGTGTTTCTAGGACTTTTCGTAGGTGATGACTATGCTCCTCCTTACTTCGGGAGTAGATAAGTATATCATCGATAAAGACGATGACGAACTGATCCAAGTAAGGGCGGCATACCCTATTCATTAGGTCCATAAATACTGCTGGTGCATTGGTTAATCCGAACGGCATCACTACAAATTCGTAGTGTCCATAACGAGTTCGGAAAGCTGTCTTTGGAATGTCCCCCTCTAGAATTCGTAGTTGGTGATATCCGGATCGTAGGTCTATCTTTGAGAAGTAGTTCGCTCCTTGAAGTTGATCGAATAGGTCGTCAATACGGGGTAGAGGATAGCGGTTCTTGACAGTAAGTTTGTTCAGCTCTCTGTAGTCGATGCACATACGGAACGATCCATCCTTCTTCTTTACAAACAAGACCGGTGCTCCCCAAGGTGAGAAACTTGGTCTTATGAATCCTTTTTGAAGGAGTTCATTAAGTTGACTGGAAAGTTCCTGCATCTCTGGTCGTGCAAGACGATAAGGCGACTTCGCTACTGGGGTAGCTCCTGGAACTAAGTCGATTCTGAACTCGACTTGGCGTTGCGGTGGTAATCCTGGTAGTTCTTCTGGAAAGATATCAGGAAAGTCGTGTACTACCGAGATGCTCTTGATGTCCTTCAGTTCTTGACTTGTATCAACGATGTGCGCTAGGAATGCTCGACAATCCTTCCGCAAGCACTTTCGAGCTTGGATGCACGAAATGATGCGAAGGTTCGTACTAGATTTGTCGCCGTAGATAACTAATGTCTCGTTGTTAGGGAGATTAAGGCGGACTGCTTTCTCAAAGCACATGATGTCGGCGCGAAGAAGACTCAACCAATCCATGCCGACTATGACGTCGAAACTTTTAATTTGGACCGGCATAAGATTGATTGGGAAAGAATGGCCGTCTAAAGTTAACGTACAGCCCATGTATATGCAATTAGTGTTTTCGGTTTTTCCATTGGCCATCTCTACAGTGAAGGATTTTTCTAACTTGCTAGGTTTAGGTTTAAGTAAATGAATAAAGTTTTGACTCACGAAGCTTCTCTCCGCTCCACTATCGAATAATATGCATGCGTATGAATTATCGAGAAGGAACGTACCAACAACTATAGTTGGGTCAACTATAGCTTCATCGTGGCCTATTGCCAAAACTCGTCCCACTCCTCCGGTGCCTGCTGCCTTAGGACAGTTCCTCTTGTAGTGGCCCACCTCGCCACAACCGTAGCAAGTCTGTCCTACACCCGCACCGGGAACTTGAGTGATTGGCTTTGCGGGGTCCTTGCAGAAACGGGTTGTGTGTCCCTTCCTGTTGCAGTTGGCGCACTGCATTTCTCGACAAGGTCCATGGTGGTGGAAATTGCATTTGGTGCACTTTGGGAGGTTACCTACATAAGGCTTTGTTGGGTAGGTATTTGTAGGAGCTGCAGTAGGTACAGTGGCAGCATTCACTGAAACCAGTTGTTTCTTTGCGGATTCTTGGGAAGACCCACCCTTCCCTTTATTCCACACTCTCTTTCTGCCATTGTTGTTGTTGTTGTTGTTGTTGTTGTTGTTGTAGTTGTTTCCTTTATGTGGTGCTGGTGCAGAAGTGGTTGAGTTCTGATGACCTCCGTAGTCAATCAGAGATTGTGCCAGTTCCTTAGCACTTTCAAAGGTGTCAGGTTTAGAAGCTAACACGCTTGATCGCATTTGGGGTGTCAATCCCCAGATGTATCTCTCTATCTTCTTGCTCTCAGGAGCAATCATATCAGGACAAAGGATTGCCAGCTCGCAGAATCTGTTGGTATAAGTAGCGATGTCGGTACCAACCATTCCGAGATTCCAAAGTTCGTGTTCAAGCTTTTGAATCTCTCCCCTTGGGCAGTATTCTCTCATCATCATGGCTTTCAGGCTCTCCCAGCTTATAGAGTTTGCCATTGATAGGGTAAGTACTTTAACGTGGCCATTCCACTAAGTTAAAGCTTTATCAAGAAGGGTGAAAGTTGCAAATTTGACTTTGCTGTGCTCGGGACAGGAGCAGATTTCAAAGACTGCCTCCGTCCTTTCAATCCACTGCCTCAGGGCCATCACACCACCAGTTCCATAAAACATCCGGGGCTTGGCATTGGTGAAGTCCTTATAGGTGCATTCTCGAGGTGGTCCATGACTCTCACCATGGTTGGATAGGTGTGTGCCTGATCCCGAGCCATTAGTACTCGAGTTATTGATCTGTGACATGGCAGCTGCCACCGCTGCGGTGACTGCTGCTTGAAACATAACAACATCAAATTGAGGTGGAGGAGGTGGTGGTGGTACAGGTGCTTCCTCACCGTTGTTTCGCCTTGGATTCCTACGCGGAGGCATCCTTCAACTATAGGTTGAAAAGACAAGGATAAGAATTTCATAGAATAGAAAATGTATGTGTCTCATGAACTAAGTCGCTATAGCTCAACAACAGATGATAGTATGAGTCTTAAAATAGAAGAATGAAAGTTATTTGTAAGACTGAAGGTATGAAACAAGTATTTGGTTTCACAAAGACCATTCAAGGTTCGAACGAAATACTTAACATAGTAGTAATAGTGTCACTTATATTAATATAAAAATTGTTACAACGATCATGAAAATTTGACCCCTATAAGGGTCTCCGGTTACAAAGTTCGAGAAATTTAAAGACTTTTAGCCGAGGTCCTAAGCTATAACAAAATTTGAGTCCTTGACAAGCACTACTTGCGTCGAAGGTTGCGCTTGGAGCTTGACTCCGCATCTGATTGCTTCGACTCCATTAGACGCCTATCAAAAGCGGCTTGTTATTCCCTTAGATCAGCGAGGGTTGCAATCATTTGCGCTTGAAATGCTTCGGTTTGGAGTTGAGCATTGTCTTGTATCTTGTCCAGCCTACGGATGTCAGAAGTGTGAACCTGCACTTCCACATTGACATCCCGGAGTCGACTAGCTTGAACTCCAGACTGATAGGACTGATTGGCTAACTTACCCACCATTACCGGGAGTGCTCGATCAGCCGAACCCCCACCGCGGACATCATAGAAGTCCCGACACATGCCGTAGGGACGGCGTAGGTTTTGCTGTTGGCTCCAATGGTGGAGGTGACTTCCCCAGACGGGAGTCGGTCCTTGAAAGTTCCTTACGAAGACGGGAGGTTGAATGGGTGGTGGATCGATAACTTCCGGCTCTGAGTCGGTACCGGAGTCATCACCCACTTCTATGGGTTCCTCGTCCTCTTCGGAATCATCTTCGATCCATCCTCCGTTGCCTTGGTTGGGAAAGTAGGGGTCGCCAGGGTGGTGAAATCCAGCCATTTGACTGTACGAGAAGTAGGGTTATAAGAATGGAATAAAGTTGAAACATGCAAAACATGTAAGTTAAACTAGTTTAGATAGCAAATACTCCTATAGTATTTAAATTCTTGTGTTTGATTCTAGTAATGGTTTGGTAAAGTTTGACTTGTTGCTTACTACGATCATTCCTCGATATAAATTTGGTCCAATCTCGGGCAAATATAGTTGATCACGCTATATTTGTCCAAAATCTGATTACATATATCGAGTCTCAATCGTAGTGTCAATTTGTCTAAATACTTGCATAGTTGTATAACTTGAAAATAATTCGTGGTATGCATGTAATTGTACTTAAATGAACTATCAATTTAAGTTGAACGCAAAGTAGTTTAAGCGTAAAAAGAAAATTTGTTTTGTCAGAGAGTATTAGTCCCTTAAGCATTTATAGTTTGTATATCTTACGTGGTTCGATATACTTAGTTCACTATAAACATTGCTCTGATACCAATCTGTCACACCCCCAATCCTGAACGGCGGAAACGTTCGGGGGCGGATGACTTCATGTAGTAGCGTAACAAATGAATACATAGTAAAGAAAGCAATACAACCATCATATATATAATTGAAAGTTTACATTTGTCAAAAGTTACATGTTCAAAACCAATTACAATATGATGTCAAAATACGAGATTAAACTGGCGCCGCAGCATCCCTTCATCAAAAGCAAAATGAATACCTGAAATTTACTGATTTCCTGGGACATACAAGTAATTTTGAAAGAGTAGATCAGCATTTAAGCTGGTAAGTTTCATAAGTATTTAAATGACAATGTTTGAATGAAATGAAATGTTTTGTCTTTGTTTGTTTGTGTTTAGAAAATCCTATATTTTCTACTAGTATAATAGTAGCCTTCACTCAAGACCAATGTTTGTTTCTAAAATGTATGTAAGTGTAAAATAACCAATGAGTTTGAAAACCTTGTAAATCAATGCAATTTTTAATACCCCTTGTGAGTTTTATAACCATACTATTGACTCAGAATGCCTATACACAATGTTCTTCAGGCGTTGGAATGTTATGACGTTTGTCACCCCAAACGGTGGACTGCAGCTAACAGTCAGGGTGCGGGTTGTCAAGCCCGTATAGATCTATACACAAACACCACGCTCCCCCTCCAAGGGATTCTGGTATATAATACAGGACTTCAAATGTGTACTCGAACGTACATGAAGTTAGTGTCTCACAAAACCGTGGTATAAAAACAGATCTACTTGTTAAAATGTTACGTTTGTTCTTGTATACGAAAGTAAACTTCTTGAAATTCATGTTTCTAGTACATAAGAGTTAGAAATTTGTTCGTAAAACCATACCTATTATAGTTTTCTAAAAGTGTGTCTTGTTTGTTTAGAAATACCTAGAAAAGGAATCACTTGTTTATGAAAGCATAGATTTTTGGTGTAGGGTCCAAGATAGACAAGAATAACCTAAGAAAAGTTTAGTTTATACATGCATTACAACAAATTTATATTTCAAAAGATAGAATGCCATTTTAACATATGTTATATATAAGAAAGTTCCTTAAAGGTTTATAAATGGTATGTGATTTGGATATATAACAGCATATAAAAGAGTTTCTTTATGTAATACACGATAATACTCGTGTGTTTTACTTGTAATCCCCCCCTTGAAAGCATATAAAAGAATTTATAAAATAATTAAAAGGTAAATTAAGGGGTATGAACTCACTTGAAAGTTTGAAGATAGCGAGATGGAAAACCGGGCAGAGTTTCGTCTCGGGAAACGGATTTTCCTCGGGATTCTCGGAAATCTCGGGAGTAAAATCGACCCTCGGGACTTGAGCAAAAAGACCAGAGCTTCGGGTTTGAACGGGGACGGAAAACGAGGCAAGATCGTGAGAGAAAGGAGAGAAATGAGCCCTTTTCTCGGAAGCCCTCGCATCCTATTTATAGGAGGGTCTGAGAAGCCTCGTACGCGGGACGTACGCTCGTACGCAGCGCGTACGCGTACGTCATGCGTGACCGAAGCCTCGACTGCCTCGGCTTCGGATGGGACGGGTTGCTGGGTAGGCGGGTCGGATGGGATGGCGGGTCAGGCGGGACAGCGGGTCGGACGCTTCGGACGGGTCGGATGGGTCGGACACTTCGGATAGGGCGACGTGGACGATCAGAGGCCAAGCCTCTCTGGTATGCTGGGGGTACAGGGGTACGCAGCGCGTACCTCGGATGAGGACGCTGACTCCTCTTCGGATAAGGTCCGAATTTTGATTTAAATAATTATATAATTTATTTAATAAACTTCAAAAATTCATATCTTCCTCATACGAACTCCGTTTTCGATGGTCTTTATATCCACGCGTAGGTGAGACTACGCTCTACAACTTTCGTTTAGACTCCGTTGGCAAATTCCATAATTATTTTTATTATTTATTTTATAACTCATCGTGTTTAAGGAATTTCTTTGAAAATTCATAACTTCTTTATCTGATGTCGGTTTTTGCCAGACTTTTTACCGCTGGAATACCATTGTCGAGACCTTCGATTCTCGTTTAGGTCATTCCGGCCAAAAGTCGCTCGATCTCCGATTCGAGTTTATAGCTGTCTGTTGGTAAGCCGAACTTGGAAAAATCATAACTTTGCTATATGAAGTCGGATTTGGGCGTTCTTTTCACGTACGATCATGGTTTAAAGACATTTAAATATAGAAAGAATTTAAATAGAACTATTTGGACATTTTATTATGAAAGTTAATTTTATTAACTCAAAAGTGGTTACAATACTTGACCTTTTAGGTCATTACAAAGAGTTGAAATATCGGGTTGTCACAGAAAGTATATTATTTGTTCTTTAAAAATGTTCGTGTGTTCCTCCAGAAAATCCTATATTTTCTTAGTAAAAGGGAATGTAGTCTTAGGCCTTAAGACCAAAATATATATGTTTCTTTTTCTTAAAGAATAAAATATGGCGCTTCGAATTTATATAAGTAATCGTATTTGTTTCCAGAAAGTTGAATTGTAAACTGTTTTCTTGTAAAATAATGATGTTTGTTCTGAAAAATCCTATATTTTCTATAAAATCGAATTGTAGTCTTAAACGTTCCAAGATCGAAAAGTACAAGTATAATTGTCATACTTAATTCAATGATACGAAGTTTTATTCATAAGTATAACTAGCTGAAGATGTGTTTTCCCTGTAAACTAGATGTGATGTTAATTCCCTCTTATGATCACTTAGTACACATGAGTTGTATATAATCGAGATCGGACAGACAGTCGAATGGGTGATCCTACCCTAAGTTCACAACCAAACAAGGAACATGAAGTATGGCGGAAATCACACATTCCGCTGCATATTGGATATTAATTGTATATAACCCTGATGTATATGTTAAGTAATCACAGAGTTAATACCCCTTAAAACTGTTTAAAAAGTATATTACTACATAAATGTGTTGTTGTTTTCTCCATGTGAGTTCTTATAACCATATTGTAACCTAATATGGCCTGATCGCGGCGTTCTTCAGGCATCAGAATGTTAACGACATTTGTCACCCCAGGCCTGCCGGCCTAACTATAGCTAACAATTTAGGTGTAGGATTGTTAGTCGCGTATAGATTTATACATAAATATCTCACTCTCCCTACAAGAGACTCTGGTTATAAGTCAGGACTTGGTTGATACTTAGGTAAGTACTTGAACGCGTCTCAGAAATTGCTTCAACGTGTTTACGAGTAATAACTGAAAACCCTAGTTTATATGTTTGTTTCCGTATTGTAACTTGAACTTTGTAAAATAGTACCTATGTTCCATAAACTATACCTAATATAGTTTATAAGTTTGTTTCCGTATTGTAACCTGAACTTTGTAAAATAGTACATATGTTCCATAAATTACACATATTATCGTTTATAAGTTTGTTTTCGTATTGTAACGTGAACTTTGTAAAATAGTTCATATGTTCCATAAACTATACCTAGTATAGGTTATAAGTTTGTTTCCGTTGATGTGAAAACCGTTGCATCTTAACATGTTTTGTAATTGTTTGTGAATTTAACAGTAACAATGTTTTGCATATTTAATAAATTTCACGTTTAAATTCATATTAACGGTAAGAAAACATAATAAGAAATCTATATTTTTAAACACATGATTTCTTGTGTTTTACTTGTATTCCCCCCCCCCCCCCCCTAAAACAATTTAAAAATCGTGAAAATATAGGGGTATGAACTCACCTCGAATGCGTGTTCTCGTTTGGATACGAAGTGGTAACGGTGATCCTCGGGTGAGAACATGTGTGAGTAGTCGCATCCTAATAATAATTATGCATGATATCGTATTTAAATTAATAAAATATTAATTTACATAATAAATTAAAGTGTTAGACAACACTAAATTATGTAAGAAATACTTACAAAAACAATTCTTAAAATTGTTTGAAGTGTTCTTGGTGAAAACTTGGAGATTTGAAGATTCTTGGCAAAATCTTATGAAGATTCAAGGGTTTTTGGATGATATTTAAGAGCAAATGGGAGGTGTTTGTGACCTAGAAAGTGAGAAATGAATTGGGTTTGCGGTTGAATACTTATGTATAGAGGGTGTTTTCGGTCAAGATGGGCCCAAGAGAAAAGGTTTTTCAATCCTTCTTAATGGGCTTTGAAGTGTTTTCGGTCCTAAAGTCAACAAGTGTAACATCCCGGAATAGCAAGAGTAGAGTTGAAGGGCTAAAAGTGTTATTTGGGAAAGAGCGACTCGGCGAGTCCATGGATGGACTCGGCGAGTAGAGTCGCGGCTTGGTCGCGTGTTAAGTAGCCGACTCGGCGAGTCGATGAGATGGACTCGACGAGTAGGTGCTGAGTGGAGAAAGCCCTAATTCTCGGGGTTGAGCCCTATTTAAAGAACATTATATCCTTCCCCCAGCCTCTTTATTCCCTCTTGAAGTCCAGAAACCCTAGAAAGTGTGATTGAAGAAGATTGTTGTGTATTTGGAGCATTGGAGGAGTTTGTTGAAGGAATCTTGTGAGATTGAAGGCTTGGGGCAAGGGGCTTTGCTTGGATTCGAATTTCATTGCAGTTGGGGCGTCCATTGGAGGTAATATCTCGTTCTTGGACTGATTGTATGTTGTTTCTTCATTTTAGGGTTTGTGGGATCTTGTCTATGGATGAAATTGGAAGTCTAGAGGTTAGATATGAGGTTGCTACCTCAGATCTGAAGTGGAGAAGAATCAGAGAGCATGAAAGTCCCTGTGTTGGACTGTTTAGTGAAGCTTGCATGTCCCAAACCCTAGTTATAAGTGAATAAGGCCTAGATCTCTTTGGATTCACGTAAAGTTTGCCACTTTACGTGATGGATGAGTTGTATGAGACTAGACCTATGTTTTGGATCATTTGCATGGCCTGGAATGCTTCTGAGTGGATTCAGACCGGTGGTACTCGGCGAGTCACATGAGCGGACTCGACGAGTTGCTTGAAGATGAGCTGGGACTCGACGAGTTGGAAGAACAACTCGGCGAGTTGGATGAAGATGGCCTGGAACTCGGCGAGTTGTATGAACAACTCGGCGAGTAGGTTGATGATAGTCTTAGACTCGGCGAGTCTGTTCTTGGACTCGGCGAGTCTTGTCGAAGAGTCCCGATATTCCCTGGTTGAGTCGAGAATCGTCGAGTCAAGGGATGACTCGGTGAGTTGTGTGCGAGTGGACTCAGAGTTGTTGGACTCGGCGAGTCTCGGAGTGACTCGGCGAGTTAGGTCGCAGATTGAGTGAAGTTCTGATTATAGGAACTCGGCGAGTCATAGGGTTGACTCGGCGAGTAGAGTCAGTCAGGGGTTGACTTTGACTGAGGACTTTGATTTTGACCAAGGGTTGACCGTTGACTTTTAAGGTTTGGTCAGCGATGTGGCCTTTAGGCCAAGAGAGGGGTAAAATATTCTTTTACCCTTAAGAGGGTGCATTGAGAGGATTGATTCTAGTCTCGAGAGTTATAGTCATGAGAGTTTTGCCTTACGTGTTAGGCGGTGGCGAGTTCGAGATCCAAGTATGGAGATATCTGCTTTCTGCTTGCCAGGTGAGTTTTCTCACTATACTTTACCTTGAGTAGGTAACCAGAGTTATGTGACAGAGTATTTGTATGCTATGCATGTTATGTGTTGTACTGCATTATTTCTATGTGATTTATGCTGTGCATGTTTGCAGAGTTGGAACCGAAGGGTTCCTAGAGTTAGAACCGGAAGGTTCACAGAGTTAGAACCTGAGGGTTCATAGAGTTTGGGTGCACGGACCCATAGAGTTATAGCCTCGAGTGGCTTATATGTGTTATGTGTGTGGTATTTTGGCGAACTCACTAAGCTTCGTGCTTACAGTGTTTTGTGTTATGTTGTTTTCAGGTTTCTTTCAGTATCACGGGACGGCACCGGCTTGATTGTACACATCAGAGAAAGAGTCATATTCTGGAGGATCCTGGTTTTCTACGCAAGTGAAAATGAAGCTATGTTTTGTAATTCAATTATGAATGAGATTTTAAACAAGTGTTCTAAGATTAAAATGATTATTTTAAACGTAAATTTTATCATGAAATTTACGGTGTTACAAGTTGGTATCAGAGCCTTGGTTTGAGGGATTCGGATGCGCCTTCGGGTAATTCTGGACTCAAACTGAGGAAGTGAGAAAGGTTTTCAAAGAAATAATTTTCTAAAGCGAATAAGAGTTCAAAGAGAAAACGAGAAAGAGCAGTGAGTACAATCAGCCAGAGCCCGAACGGTGATTTCCCAAAATACCCTTACTTTTGTGTTATGAGATATTTATGATGCACTTTATGAGATATTATTTCATGCTAGAGACAGGCTAGGTATTCCATATATTAGGACTAGAGTGGCCTGATTTGTGATGCCTTAGCCTAGGAATCTCTGTGATATGCGATGTGCTTTTGAGTATGTGATGAGTGAGAATATTTGATTGGAATCCTTTAAGGGATTTGAGTAGAGGAGTAATCTAGGGGAGATACCTAGATGAGTACTGTGGTACTTGGAGAAAGAATAGTCAGAGCCCGCGAGGGGAAGAGTTGCAGAGTTCGGCGGTACTTCCGAGGAGGAGCAGAGTAAGCGGAGTTATCACCCAGAGTGGGTCATATATATTCTTCGATGCTCGAATGCTGCTTGCTTCGTGCTTTGTGGAACTCTCGATGATGGGAGTCAGCTACCAAGCGAATATGACGATATTCAGGAGGTAGATGGCTGGCATCATTAGGAGCTCTTCAGCAGCTGATGGCAGAGAAGTGTGGGAATCTGGGAAGAGCCTAGGGAGTAACCTTAGCCAGATGAGTGCACTGGCAGGGTAGAGAATTTCGCTAGGGAGCGAGCGCGCGACGGAATTGGTGAACTAGAAGGTCGAGCAGCTACTTAGGAGCTCCGGGATAGTCCGTGTGGAAAGTATGGGTAGATGTGGCAGGTAGTATGGGCCCATACTACTGAAAGCAGAGGACCCATACTTGATACAGGGAGTATTCTGAAGATTCTAATGAGCGTATTGAGGAGTGATGTTATGGTTCGAGTACCATACATCAGAGCAGATTGAGGAGTGATGTTATGGTTCGAGTACCATACATCGGAGCAGATTGAGGAGTGATGTTATGGTTGAGTACCATACATCGGAGCAGATTGAGGAGTGATGCTATGGTTCGGGTACCATACACCGGAGCATATTGAGAAGGGATGTCATGGGATGAGTACCATGGTTCGTAGTGAATGATGCTTGTGATTATCTTGTTATCCGGTCATGATTGATGAGGTAGAGATTGGACGCTATGGGTTTTAGGCCTGTAGGCCATGATTGAGTTTGGAGAGGCGTCCCTCGAGAGGGAAGTCGAGTGCCTATCAGAGTATTTTGGTAAGGAGTTAGAGGGAGAGGAGAATTTCGGTCTGAGTTGAGCAATCAGTCGATAGAGGAGAGGTCACCTTCTATGTGGGTGGTGCTATTTATGTTCGTGTGCAAGACACGAGAGGCCTGATGTTTTAGTTTTGGGTTTGGGGGTAAACCCTGCAGGTCGTTATCGGTGATGATTTCTCCCAGAGTATCAGGTAGCATGTGTGCCGCAAGGCAATGACTTATCATGAGCAGACAGTCAGTTGGGACTGAGGTAGTCGAGGACCACACCACACCTATTTGAGAATAGTAGGATGTGTTGTAGTGGTATCAGTGGGGAGTTCAGTCGAGTTTTGCAGTGCAGAGAGTTTTCATCTATGTTGGGAGTGGGTCCCTGTCCTTGGGACGATTCCGGTGTTGGAGCGTTGGTTGATGAGTTGAGGTGAGAAGTACGATGATTTTGCGGTTCAGTCTATGAGCCAGGGATGTTATTGGGCAGTTGAGATGCTTAGTGCTAGATTGGTATGAGATTTGGAACGACTAGAGGCAGTCGTGATGAGAAGTTCTTGAGGAGTTCATCAGAGGTTCAGAGTATAGGAGGTTGATTGATTTCCTTAAGGGGGAATTATCGGGCGTTGTGTAGCACTTTCCTGGGGCAGGTGCGATTTCGCTGGTGAAAAATAGTTGTGGGTTGGTTGTGTGCTAATTGGTGATGGTTCGAACCCTAAGTGGGGGAGAACCGGGTACAGTATGTAAGAAAGCAGAGATTTGTCAAGAGTAGTTATAAGTGGAGTATAGAGATATGCTGTAAGAAATCATGAGACCAGAGATGTCGGTGATCGAGGAAAGGGGTCAGAGTGAGTTAATGCGGGAAGTACTTGATGAGAAGGATGAATGTCTCCACGGCAGGTGTTTGGTGTTGTTGCAAGTAGATAGAGAATGATTAGGCAGCAAACTCCCGGGTCGGTATGTGTATCCTTGTTTGGATTTTGAGCGGTGGAAAATGGGTTCGGAGAATTATCAGCGTATTTAGTAGCGTTAGCGTTTTCTTGTATTCCAATTGAGAAATTGGATACACCGAGATTGCAATTTGGAAAATGCAGATCTAATTTTGGGGTTCAGAGGAAATGTATTATTGTGTCTATATGATGCTTGGGGCAGGAGATCAGTGGTTGTGGCAGGATCTTGTGATGTTCTGTTGGGGTATTCTGAGATATCCGGGTATGATATCTTTATTTCGGAGTTACTCGTGAATCTTGAATTGAATCGACTTGTGGTATATCAAATATCTATGGATCTAGTGGGAGCCCTTCGAGTATGGGCATCCAGGGAGATTATTTGAGAGAGTGGATTTTCGCAAGGGTGGGCATTTGTTATGTTGATTGCCTCCAGAGTCTGTGATGGATATTCGAGTCGAGTATGGGTAGCCACTGATGATAGACTACGGAGCACGAGCTAGTGGAGTCAGAGGGTGTTGTGATACTGCGGGGAGTCGTAGTACTCACTAGTCAGAGGGTGTTGTGATACTGCGGGGAGCCGTAGTACTCACTAGTCAGAGGGTGTGTGATTTTGCAGGGAGCCGTAGTACTCACTAGTCAGAGGGTGTTGTGATACTGCGGAGGCCGTAGTACTCACTATTCAGAGGGTGTTGTGATACTGCGTGGAGTCGCAGTACTCACTAGATGGCAAGAGAATGTGATGTTGGAATGTTTTCCGAGTAGTGTATGATGTGGAAGAGTTTTGGGTTTGATTAGCCCTAGTATTGAGTCTTAGGAGCCTGGATGTTGAATCGGGGGCGAGACTGGGGTCTCCGTCTCTGTCGGGAGATGCGGTGAGATGCGCAAGGGATATGCGCAGCAGAAACCGGAGATCAGAGCTGAGACGATCCTCGATTGGATCGTATTCTTCTCGCATGAGGAAAAGAGGATTTCGTGACTTGCGTGTCACTGGGCAAGGAGAGTGGTCACGGGGAAAAGGTTAGTGAGATGTTTGGATTATGTTATGGGTGACTTTTGGAGGCTCAGTTGTGGAGTCAAAAGCTAACCTGGTGCTCAGTCTCGAAGAGGGATATGAGAAATGAGCTAGAGCTTATCATGAGGTTGTCTGAGGACACTCCAGAGCGAGTGAGCGATTCAGACGCTCGAAGTCATGCTTCGGGCATGTGTACTAGATTTCGGAGGAAGCTGCGGCACGTAATTATCCCTGGTTGAGTTGTCTTATATCAACAGCCATCATTAGTGCATTGGTATGCCGCCCTTTGAGCTGTTGTATAGGAGGTGGTGTCGGACCCTCATTTGCTGAGGAGAGGTAACGCATGGACCCGATAGTCCTTGCGAGCAGCTCCAGAGCATGTGCGATACATGGAGTAGTGGCAAGGTTGTCAAGTGGATTTCCCTAGGTAAGGGAAGAGAAAGGTATGTAACCCCAGAGGGGGGGGGGGAAAGTGTTGGTTCACGGAAGTGAAGGTAGTAGTGCGAATGGATGATTTAGAGTATGAGGGTTGAACGCTGTGTCTGTTACAGTGGTATGGAATGACATCGTGATGAGATGCCTGCTGAGGACGCGGAAGGGATTCCACGGGTGTAGAGCCAGGAGGCTCGGAAGGGATCCAAGGAAAGAATCCTGGACTCTCAGTGTGATTCTGATCAGGGTATTGGGTATGTATCATTGGTTCATCCTGGGGGATGTTTGAGGATATCATTAGTGTATCGGGTCTTCCAACCTGTGGGTGTTGGGGCTAGTTCAGCATGTGTATGTGATTGCAAGAGGAGAACTCGTGAGAGTTTCTCTGAGAGTGAGAATGGGTCTCTCAGTCGTTCCGGAATGGATAGGGTGGGTTTTGGATCGGGGATCCGGTGGTTCATGGTTTCCTAACCCTTATGGGTCGAGTGATCGTTGAGATTTAGAGCAGAGTTGCATCTTGGGTAATTCTCGGTTATTGAGAGTGATGATCAGGGGTACAGTCGATGCCCGGTTCGAGATGGTGGTCAGGACACCGTGAAGGAGGGGAAAGTATGTTCGAGTTTCGATATTTATGCCTTGAGAGACCTGGGCCGGTTAAGGCCCGGTGGAGCATTGTGGGAATACCCTTGGAGTTGAGTTGCTGTAGGCTTCGAGGGCGAAGCCCAATATAAGTGGGGGAGAATTGTAACATCCCGGAATAGCAAAAGTAGAGTTGAAGGGCTAAAAGTGTTATTTGGGAAAGAGCGACTCGGCGAGTCCATGGATGGACTCGGCGAGTAGAGTCACGGCTTGGTCGCATGTTAAGTAGCCGACTCGGCGAGTCGATGAGATGGACTCGACGAGTAGGTGCTGAGTGGAGAAAGCCCTAATTCTCGGGGTTGAGCCCTATTTAAAGAACATTATATCCTTCCCCCAGCCTCTTTATTCCCTCTTGAAGTCCAGAAACCCTAGAAAGTGTGATTGAAGAAGATTGTTGTGTATTTGGAGCATTGGAGGAGTTTGTTGAAGGAATCTTGTGAGATTGAAGGCTTGGGGCAAGGGGCTTTGCTTGGATTCGAATTTCATTGCAGTTGGGGCGTCCATTGGAGGTAATATCTCGTTCTTGGACTGATTGTATGTTGTTTCTTCATTTTAGGGTTTGTGGGATCTTGTCTATGGATAAAATTGGAAGTCTAGAGGTTAGATCTGAGGTTGCTACCTTAGATCTGAAGTGGAGAAGAATCAGAGAGCATGAAAGTCCCTGTCTTGGACTGTTTAGTGAAGCTTGCATGTCCCAAACCCTAGTTATAAGTGAATAAGGCCTAGATCTCTTTGGATTAACGTAAAGTTTGCCACTTTACGTGATGGATGAGTTGTATGAGACTAGACCTATGTTTTGGATCATTTGCATGGCCTGGAATGCTTCTGAGTGGATTCAGACCGGTGGTACTCGGCGAGTCACATGAGCGGACTCGACGAGTTGCTTGAAGATGAGCTGGGACTCGACGAGTTGGAAGAACAACTCGGCGAGTTGGATGAAGATGGCCTGGAACTCGGCGAGTTGTATGAACAACTCGGCGAGTAGGTTGATGATAGTCTTAGACTCGGCGAGTCTGTTCTTGGACTCGGCGAGTCTTGTCGAAGAGTCCCGATATTCCCTGGTTGAGTCGAGAATCGTCGAGTCAAGGGATGACTCGGTGAGTTGTGTGCGAGTGGACTCAGAGTTGTTGGACTCGGCGAGTCTCGGAGTGACTCGGCGAGTTAGGTCGCGGATTGAGTGAAGTTCTGATTATAGGAACTCGGCGAGTCATAGGGTTGACTCGGCGAGTAGAGTCAGTCAGGGGTTGACTTTGACTGAGGACTTTGATTTTGACCAAGGGTTGACCGTTGACTTTTAAGGTTTGGTCAGCGATGTGGCCTTTGGGCCAAGAGAGGGGTAAAATATTCTTTTACCCTTAAGAGGGTGCATTGAGAGGATTGATTCTAGTCTCGAGAGTTATAGTCATGAGAGTTTTGCCTTACGTGTTAGGCGGTGGCGAGTTCGAGATCCAAGTATGAAGATATCTGCTTTCTGCTTGCCAGGTGAGTTTTCTCACTATACTTTACCTTGAGTAGGTAACCAGAGTTATGTGACAGAGTATTTGTATGCTATGCATGTTATGTGTTGTACTGCATTATTTCTATGTGATTTATGCTGTGCATGTTTGCAGAGTTGGAACCGAAGGGTTCCTAGAGTTAGAACCGGAAGGTTCACAGAGTTAGAACCTGAGGGTTCACAGAGTTTGGGTGCACGGACCCATAGAGTTATAGCCTCGAGTGGCTTATATGTGTTATGTGTGTGGTATTTTGGGGAACTCACTAAGCTTCGTGCTTACAGTGTTTTGTGTTATGTTGTTTTCAGGTTTCTTTCAGTATCACGGGACGGCACCGGCTTGATTGTACACATCAGAGAAAGAGTCATATTCTGGAGGATCCTGGTTTTCTATGCAAGTGAAAATGAAGCTATGTTTTGTAATTCAATTATGAATGAGATTTTAAACAAGTGTTCTAAGATTAAAATGATTATTTTAAACGTAAATTTTATCATGAAATTTATGGTGTTACACAAGAATGAGGGTTTGCGGTTTTGAGTCAAAGAGTGAAGTGATTTCGGTCAAGGTTTTCTAGAAGAGGATGTTTGCGGTTTGAGCTTTCCAAAAGCAAGAGTTCACGGTTTGGTTTTGGGATTAGATTCTCAAAACCAAAAACTACATTTACACCTTGTATTTTCATGATTTAAACTAAGTACTTGGCTCTTGTATGAAGAATCAAAACCCTTATTTGAATTAGTGTATTTATTTATATTTAAAGGCTTACCATTATGATTTATGTTGGTTTATAATAACCTAAGTTAACTTAGGTTTCAATCCATACTTAGTTAGTAGCTTATAAACATGTCCCGAAGGCTATAGATGATACAATGGAACTAGGATTGCAATGTGGTTTCACTTATACATGGTTAGGGTTTAGACTTGCTGGTTCTAAAATTTTCTGGATTGTGACAATGGTGGATCCAATTGTAGAAACATTTGGGATTGAATTCATTCTTTCTATCTCAGTTTTTTTGCTAGGGCATTGTGACAAGCTCAATATACTTCCATGTGCTGTTGGCAAAAATCCTCTCTTATAATTCTCCATCTTGAATATTATCAAGATTTTGTCGATGTATACGCTTTGGCTTAAACCTAAAAGTCGCATTGATCCATATTTAGAGGTCTTTATACTAAGAATATAAGCTTCTTCACCTAAATCTTTCATTAAGAAACATTTCTAAAGCCATGTTTTAACTCCTTTCAAAGAAGGCGTGTCATTTCCAATGAGAAATATGTCATCAACATCTGGAACTAGGAAAATGATAGTGTTCCTACTAGTTTTCTTATAAACACATTGTTTATCTTCATTTCTAATAAAACCATAATATTTTTTTTTCTCATTGAAATGAATGTTACAGCTTCAAGATGATTTCTTTAATCGATAAATGGATCTATTAAGCTTACACAAATTTTTAGGATACTTTGGGTCAACAAAAACCCTAAGCTGAGCCATATAGGTGATTCGGATAAGTGTCCATATAGAAAATCCATTTCGACATCCATTTTCCATATCTCATAGTCGTAATATTCGGCTATAATATTCTTATAGACTTGATCATAACCACGGGTAAGAAGGTTTCCTCGTATTCAATATTTTAGTTTGTGTGTAAGTTTTTTGCCATAAGTATAGCTTTATATGTGTGCAGTTTTCCATCCATGTTGGTTTTATTTTGAAAAACCCACTTACTCCATATTGTATTACCATTAATAGGAAGATCAACCAAGTCCCGTACTTTATTTTCATGCATGGATTGCACCTCGATGTTTATGGCTTCAAACCATTTGTCAGACTCAGAATCTAACATACGATTCTGGTAATTGATGGGATCATCGGAATCCAAAAGAAAATCTCATCAATAAGAAATCTATATCTCTCTGGTTTAGGATAAACTCTACCAAATCTATGAACACCTTGTGTTTCATTATGTTCCTGATCAATGACTTGTTATGTACAACAACTTCTTGTTGTGTACTAGTGCTAACCTCTTATGCATTAGGTTGTGGTTCTTCTTTAAGTTCCATATGCCTCCCACTATCATCATCTACTAGAAACTTTCTTTCTAAGAATTCAGCTTTCCTATAAATAAAGACTTTATTTTCGCTAGGATTATAGAAGCAATATCCTATACAATCTTTAGGATATCCTACAAAATGCACTGAGTAAATCTGGGACCTAACTTGTTAGAAGGTTCTTCTCTTACATACCCTTTAGATCCCTGATATGTGCATAATTAGTTAATTATTTAGCATACATTTTTATTCATTTTTAACTAATTATGTGAATAACATGGACAAAAGGTACTTAATATTGTTTAAATTTTATTTTCAGTCCAAAAGACATGCTTGGGAGGGAAAGGGAACAAGGGAAGGAAACTAGAGACCAAAGAATGAAAATTGAGGGACAAAAGCTTACCTACTCGGCGAGTATACGAGCCTACACGGCGAGTCCATTGGAATATTCCAGAAGATAAGCTACGAATCCTGATTTAAGACAGATAATTACGAACCTACTCGGCGAGTTGGGTCTACTACTCGCCGAGTACACCCTGTTTTGAGGTAGCTATAAAAACCAAGCCTTTATCCGATATGACTACTTTTCTGGAATTTTTTGAAGATCCATCTGCGATTGAGAACCCTAGAAGGCGCTGAGGAACTCTAATCTTCAATCTCTTGAAGAATCCAAGCAACTAGGTTAATCATTCCACTTAGCTTTAGGACTTAAGAATGTTTAAGCTAGTTAAACTTGTTTTTGTGTTTGTTGTTACTGCAACTATGAGCTAAATACGTTTTTGTTTCTGTTTGGGGAATACCAAGGAACTCCTATGGTTTAATTCTTAGCTTTTGATTGATTGTTTATTGGTGATTTATTAAATTAAGTTTGTTAAAGAACCTTATACATTAATCACAACTATTTTCTGTTAATTGGAAAACAATTAAGCTGCATGAACATCTCTTAGTTGTTAACCTCATATGTGTCACACCCCAAAACCAAGAACGGCGGAAACGTTCTGGGGCGGAGGACGTCATGTAAAGTATCACAACACAGTAAATGTAAATAAGCAAACAACATCATCCATTGCAATAAACATATAATTTTAATACAAGCGTGTTCTGTACAGTTTTAGACACCAAAAATATAATGCAAATCAAAATAATAAGATGAGTCTTGGATGCGCTCCATCTTCTCAAAAGCTGGCCTCGGTACCTATCTACTGATGACCTGAGAATACAAGTTATTTTGAAAGAGTTTATCAGCATTAAGCTGGTGAGTTCATAAGTATTTTAGTGTCGGTGTTTGTTATCAAAAACGTTTGAACCTGTCTCAAGTATAAGTTGTAAAATGTAAGCAATTGTTTGTAAAAGTTTGAATTTCCCAGAAAAACCTATATTTTCTATTAAAGTAGCCTTCTACCAAGGCTTAACTGTTTTGCATGCTCGTTTGTTGTAAAAGTGTGTAATTTCCCAAGTGTAACTATCATTTAACAAAATATAGTTTGTACATTAATGTTTAAGTGAATTAATCACTAAAAATATGTAATGGGTAAATCATTGTAGTACTGTAGTGTTGTATTATAGGAACTACTGCTGTACTAACTACCTTAAACCGGATTTATATTAAGGTATAATGTGAAAAATTGCACCATACTATCGACTGGTAACAACGACATACGAATGGTCGTAATAACGGAATGACGTTTTGCACCCGCAGACCTGCAGGTCCGGCTGTAGCTAGCAGCAAGGTGTAGGATAGTCAATCCAGTATAGATCTATACGCAAACTCACACTCTCCCTCCAAGAGAATTCTGGCTACAACTCGGGCCATAACATTTAAGGCATGCTCCGATACAGTGGATCACAATTGTTAACGTATTCTTGTATATGTAATGTTTCTCGTTCTAGTATAGTTGTATATGTTCTCCTCCTAGTATAGTTGTATATGTTCTCCTCCTAGTATAGTTGTATATGTTCTCTTTCTAGTATAGTTGTATATGTTCTCGTAGTAATGTAATGTATAGACTCATGAATGAACTGACTCATTGATCTAGAAGTTGTAGTAGTATGATCCTGTGTTACCCCGATGGTAACTTACTAATGATGTGTCTAGTACGCATAAATATGGAAGTACTTTTATGTCTATATATGTATATTTGATATATAATTAATATTGAAACGACCTTCGGATGGTTACCCGAAATCCCACCAGACCACATCCAAATCGAGAAAAAGGAAATAGGGCAGATGGCCTTCCTAAGCCCTTTAAACATTACTTATATATCTATACATATATGGGCATGCAATTTATAAGAAGTAAAACAAAGTTTAATAAAAGCATTTGATAAGTAAAAGAGTTAGTAAAACATTTTGAAGTAATACAGTTTGATAAACAGTTTGAAGAGTTTGTTCCTATTCCTAATGCAAGCAAGGGTGTTTTATTTACTTGTTTTGTTCAGAGTTATGTTAGTTCCTCTTTTGGTTTATAGTTGCATATCAATGGATGGTTAGATATGCTAGTTCACTATAAACAGAGCTCTGATACCAACCTGTCACACCCCCGAACCAGACGGCGGAAACGTCTAGGGGCTGTCGTGACTCAATTGAATACCATCACAATGAATATACATGAAACATAACATCATACAATACCAAACATTGGAATATTACAACTAGTAGCGTTTACATTCAGTACATAGTTTCAAAATATTACATTCCCAAAAGTAAATTGTTCGACATTAACTAAACAACAGCAAAACGTCATAGAGTACAATTCTTCCTTGACTTTATTTGTTACCTGAGAATACAAGTATTTTGAAAAACGTCAACATATGAAATGTTGATGAGTTCATAAGTAATGCTTGAAATCCAATGTTTTGTATCGTTTTGAAAACCACCAGAAAATCTGATATTTTCTGAAAATTGTATAGTATAAAAGGTGTGAAGATCCGAAAGTATGCTTGTTTGTTTCTATAAATGTAAGAGTACGATTTGTAAAACTCGGTATGTAATTCGTAGGTGTAATAATTAAAAATCCTAGGAAAACCCGACGTTTTCCCATTACTTTGCATTAAATAATTTTATGTTTCGTTATTTCGTTACGACAGGTGTATTCGTTGAGCTCCGGGGACGTTGGATTAATTGTGGATTGTGAATTGCTGTAATCGTACATTAATGAAAATGACCCGTTGACAACCGTACAAACGATTCCCTTAGGCGTCGCTCGCACTATTCACTTAACCCAACCACCCGGAATCATGTAGCCCCACGACCGAGGGGAAAAAGTGAGTGCGAAGCCCCAGGTAATTCCCTACGTCGTTCAAGGCTATAGTGAATGCGAAGGGCCCTTAGCCCAACTCGCATTGGTGAATTCTCGACTTTGCTAGCAGTACCGAAGGACCCTTGGGGACCAGCAGCACGTTGCCATTGAAAGTCCTTTTACGCTATGTTGGATCATGTAAGACCCAACAACTCGTAAGGTTGATGTCTTCGGGCCTAAAGATCAGGTCATTGGGCTAGCTAGGCCCAACAAACAAGATTTTACACTTTTGGGCCCAAAGATGGTGTATCGACGTCTGTGCACTCTCACGTGTGTATTGAATTCCCAAATTTTCCGTGTATGAATCGAGTTGTCGTCGTGTTAGTAGTTTCGGATTTGTTATTGATTCGAGACCAAATCAATTCGTTTGATAACGATTTTTGGTGTTGTTGTGTATTGTAATTCGTCGGTAGTCGCAGTGTCAATATTTGATCACAACGGATGTATTGAATTAACATTGAAATTTTTCTGTTTACAGCCCCTCTTTATTTTGTAAATTTACTTTTTCAATCCTTTGAATAAATTAATTTCCGGTTTAGTCCTCAAACCATTTTTCTTGGCATTCTAACACCAAAACTTATTGAAATTGATATTTTTCAGCACATTTTTAGTTGAAAACAGTTTTAGTCCCTCAAAATACAGTTTTCTCGGCTGTAACCTCTCTTTTTCGCAATTTTTACACTTTTGGCCCAAATTGGAATTTTTTTGCAACCTTGGACATTTTTAATTATGAAAAGCATTTTTATCCTTTGAAAAGAACTTAGAACACTAATAGTCCACTGTTTTACTGAAAAACACAGTTTCAGCCCCTCAATTTGGAAAATTTCGCATATTGGGCCCTATTGGGCCGAAAATGTCATTTTTAGCCCATTAAGCTTGAAATTTATATTTTTAATCCTCCAAAAGAGTATATTTCCAGAAAATACATTATTGAAACTGTTTTGACTCATCTCACTCATCAGAATTCGTAATATGTCATTTTGGGCCCTTTAACTTTATATTTTTAACATTTTGTGTCCAAAAATGAGTTTTTTTTATCCCAAAGAAGATGTTATTAAGCCACTTAGCTATTTTTCTTGGAATACTTTGTATGTAGTAATATAGTTTATGCTAGTATCATTTAACATAAAGTATATCTCGATTTTTAGGGGTTTATGGCTAGATCCAACATCATAATCACACAAAAACACACATACAAGCATAGAAATCTTACAAGGCATACAAATACATATAGATCTACACTTTCACTTGTATTCCCCCCCCCCCCCCCCCCCCAAAAAAAAAAACTTATAAAACAGAAAAATTGGGAGTATGAAGCTCACCTTAGGGTGTGGTTTTGGTTTTTGGAGAAAAGATGGAAGAAAGTTTGGTGATTTTCGGCCCTAGCACCCCTTGATGAAGATCTCGGCCTTGAGGTGCTTCTAAGATACAAGATCATGATTTCTCATGAGTTAAGAAGAGATCTTTGAATATAAGAAGAAGTCTAAAGTATGGATCCAAGCATTAACTTACCTAGATAATGATTTTAGTGAAGGATTCTCCTTGTGAAGCTCTTGATTCTCGAAATTTTTGAAGGAGGAGGGAGGAATGATCTTCAAGACTTAGAGAGATTGGAATAGATTTTTGTGATGTGTGTGTGTGTATTTTTGGCCGAGAGTGAGAGAGGGAGAGAAGAAGAGGGTGGTTTGCATGGAGAAATGAGATTGTATGGATGTTTGGAGTGTAAAACATGGATATCCCCCATGTAAAAGTGAGGTGTCATGGTAATAGTCAACTTCTTCCTCTTGGGCTTGTCTTGGGCCAAAATTTGGAAAGAAAAGAGAGTATTGGGCTTTAATGCCCCTAAGCCCAATATTAGAGTTAAGTTGGATGATTGTAAGATACAAGTGTGATTTTTATACTTTGTTGGGCTAGTTTAGGTTAATTATGGTTCATAATATTTAATTTATTTCATTCTAGGCCCAATATGGCCCAAAATGTTGAAATAAATGAATGTGGGTCCAATTAGAGCCCATTAAAGGTTCTAATCCCATGATAGTCAAATTGGAAGCTTATTGGTCCATTAAGTCCAATAAGGAAGTCCTAGTCCAAAACGGACCTAAACAAGAACTTCTAGGGTTTCCAATTGCTTGTTGACTATTTCTAGTACTTGTGTGATGTATTTGATTGAAATTTTTGATGTCATATAATAAGAATCATACATGCTATTATGTTTTTGATTCAAAATTTACTTGAGTATAGTGATTACAAGACACAAAATTTCTAGTTGTGACATCATCCCCCCGTTAGAGGGAATTTCGTCCCGAAATTCTGTTTGAAAGCTAGATTTGAGAATACTAGAATAGGTGAGGGTACTTTTGCTTCATTTGTTCTTCACGTTCCCTCGTGAATTCTGGCCCACGCTTTGCGTTCCACCGTACTTTCACGACCGGGATGCGACTTTGCTTAGTAAGCTTCACCTCCCTGTCCATGATTTCAATTGGTTCTTCAACGAACAGGAGATTCTCGTTGATTTCGATCTCGTCAAGGGGAATGACGAGTGTTTCATCTGATAGACACTTCTTTAGATTAGAGACATGGAACACGGGGTGTAAACTGTTTAGCTCTACGGGTAGTTGCAGTCGGTATGCTACTGGACCTATTCGGGCGACGATTTCGAAAGGTCCAATGTATCGTGGGTTCAGTTTTCCTTGCTTCCCAAAACGAATAACTCCCTTCCAGGGCGAGACTTTTAACAGTACTCAATCTCCAACTTGAAATTCTAAGGGCTTTCGTCGTTTATCGGCATAGCTCTTTTGTCGGTCGCGCGATGCTTGCAATCGAGCTCTGATTTGAATGATCTTTTCCGTGGTTTCACGAATGATCTCCGGTCCCGTTAGCGCCTAATCCGACGTGAGTGCTTTTGCTAGCTGGGTGTCACCTACTTCAACCCAACATAACGGTGTTCTACACTTACGCCCGTACAGTGCTTCGAAAGGAGCGACCTTAATGCTCGAACGATAACTATTGTTATACGAGAATTCGATTAAAGGTAAGTGGGTATCCCAAGACTTCCCAAAGTCTATCATGCATGCGCGGAGCATGTCTTCGAGCATTTGGATGGTTCGTTCGCTTTGACCATCCGTTTGCGGATGATAAGCGGTGCTCATGTCGAGATGAGTTCCCATTGCCTTATGGAGTGATTGCCAAAAACGTGAAGTGAACCTACTGTCCCTATCCAAGATAATAGACACTGGGACTCCGTGGAGTCTCACGATTTCTCGAATGTATAAACGCGTGAATCTCTCTATCTTGTAGGATTCTTTGATTGGCAGGAAATGGGCAGACTTCGTCAGTCGGTCGATTATTACCCATATGGTGTCTAGTCCATCCGACATTTTGGGTAGCTTGGTCACGAAATCCATAGAAATCCCCTCCCATTTCCACTCAGGAATTACCGGTTGCTGTAATAACCCTGAGGGCTTCTGGTATTCCACCTTTACCTTGGCACACGTAAGGCACTTACTAACATAGGTAGCAATTTCTGCCTTCATGTTAGGCCACCAGTAGTGTTGTTTAATATCCAAATACATCTTGTCTGAACCAAGATGAACGGAGTATCGCGTCTTATGGGCTTCCTTCATAACTACCTCCCTAAATCCTCCGATTTTAGGGACCCAAATACGGTTCATGAAGTAGTATACTCCATTCTCCTTTGCCTCTAGGTTCTTCTCCATCCCGCACAATGCTTCGCTTGCCCTGTTTTCCACTTTCATGGCCTCCGACTGGGCTACCGCAATTTGAGTGACTAGGTGAGATTGAATGGTTATAGAGAGAGTTTTCGTACGACGATTTGAGTACTCCTTCCGACTTAATGCGTCGGCTACCACGTTGGCCTTGCTTGGGTGTTACTTGATCTCACACTCGTAATTGTTTAATAATTCAACCCATCTTCGTTGCCTCATGTTCAACTCTTTCTGGTTCAAGATGTGCTGGAGACTCTTGTGGTCCGTGAAGATGGTGCACTTCGTAATGTACCGGTAGTGCCTCCAAATTTTCAGAGCGAAGACCACAGCTCCCAATTCCAAGTCATGGGTCGTATAATTTACTTTGTGCGTTTTTAGTTGGCGAGATGCGTAAGCTATCACCCTTCCACGCTGCATGAGGACGCAACCTAAGCCCTGATTTGACGCATCACAGCAGACCACGAAATCTTCCGTTCCCTCCGGTAGCGATAGTACCGGGGCGCTACAGAGAGCTTGTTTCAGGGTTCGGAATGCGGCTTCTTGTTTGTCCGTCCATTTGAATGGTACGCCCTTTTGTGTAAGCGAGGTAAGTGGCTTGGCGATCTTAGAGAAGTTTTGAATGAATCTCCTATAGTAGCCTGCTAGACCCAAGAACTGCCGGATTTCCGTAGGTGTTGTCGGGATTGCCCATCCTTCAACCGCTTTGACTTTAGAGGGATCCACATGAATTCCATCTTGGCTAACTACATGACCTAGGAAGTTCACACTCCGGAGCCAGAACTCACACTTGGAGAGTTTGGCGTATAGCTTTTCCGATCGTAGAGTTTCTAGGACTTGTCAGAGATGTTGGCCATGCTCTTCTTTACTTCGAGAATAGACGAGGATGTCGTCGATGAAAACAATGACAAAGTTGTCGAGGAATGGTCGACAGATTCAGTTCATTAGGTCCATAAATGCTGCAGGGGCATTTGTCAGACCGAAGGGCATTACAACAAATTCATAATGTCCGTAGCGAGTTCGGAAAGCGGTTTTTGGAATATCCTCTTCCTGGACTTTGAGTTGATGGTATCCGGACCGTAGATCTATCTTAGAAAAATAACTAGCTCCTTGGAGCTGGTCAAATAGATCATCGATTCGTGGGAGTGGGTAGCGATTTTTAACAGTGAGTTTATTTAACTCTCTGTAATCGATGCACATTCTAAAGGATCCGTCCTTCTTTTTGACAAAGAGGACTGGAGCTCCCCATGGCGAGTAACTAGGGCGGATGAATCCTTTGTCCAAGAGTTCGCTGAGTTGGCTGGATAATTCCTGCATCTCAGCAGGAGCTAACCGATAGGGTGATTTAGCAAGAGGAGTTGCTCCTGGAACGAGGTCGATTCGAAATTCCACTTGTCTGTCCGGGGGTACTCCTGGAAGATCTTCAGGAAACACGTCTGGGAACTCACATGCTACGGGAATGTCTTGAACGTTAACCTCTTCCTTGGTCTTATCAACTATGTGAGCCAGGAACGCCAAGTTGTTCTTTCGTAGATGTTTTTGTGCCTTGATGCACGAGATGAGGCGAAGGTTCATGCTAGGTTTGTCTCCGTAAATTACTAGGGTTTCTTGATTGGGAAGGCGAAGGCGAACGACCTTCTCGTGACACAAAATTTCAGCATGGTGGGGGCTTAACCAGTCCATGCCAATAATCACATCGAAACTCCTAATTGATACAGGCATCAAGTCTATTCGAAAGACGTGTTGATTAAGGGTTAGGGTACATCCGATGTAGATTTCCCTGGTAGATTCGGTTTTCCCATTGGCCATTTCCACCGTAAAGGTTTCATTTAGCTTCTGGGGCTGTTGTTTTAGTAAATGCTTAAACTTATTGCTTACGAAACTTCGCTCAACTCCGGTGTCAAATAGGACGCATGCATAAGTGTGATTCAGGGGAAACGTACCGGTAACAACAGCGGGGTCCTGAATCGCCTCTCCCTGACCCATGGTCAGCATCCTTCCTATTCCTTCGTTTCCTGGATTGTTGTTGTTAGGGCAGTCTCGGCGGAAATGCCCAGTCCTTCCACACCCATAGCAGGTGTGGCTAGGCCCTGCATTGTTGCCGCCGGTGGTGATGTTGTTGTTGTTGCGAATGTTGTTGTGGTTGCTGTTTCCCTGTTGTTGGTTCTGGGGAGGGTAAGCCCTGCAGTACTTTGCCATGTGTCCCCTTCGGTTGCAACTAGTGCACTGTAACTCCTTGCATTCTCCATGGTGATGGAAACCGCACTTGTTGCACTTGGGAAGATTACCGGAATAAGGTCTTGAAGCATTTGAAGCAGCTGAGGCTGGAGCATGTAGTGCGGCTGGAACCGGTGCGGTGACAGCATTAACCGCCACTGTCTACTGCTTTTTAGAGGTCTCGGGGCCCTGGCGCCCCTTCCTCTTATTGTTCTTTCCCTTCTTGCCATCACCTTCCTTCTTTCTCTCAGCCTCCACTGGCTTCTCGCCCTTCTTGTTGTTATGGTCATACAGCTTCTTTGCCAATCTTTTTGCACTGTCAAATGTTTCGGGGTTTGCAGCTATCACATTCCCTTGAATTGGTGATGTTAGTCCCCAGATGAATCGCTCAATCTTCTCTCCTTTCGATGTGATCATACCCGGGCACAACATAGATAGTTCACTAAATCTCGATATGTAGGCATCGATATTCGCATTCTGCACAGTGAGGTTCCATAGCTCTTGCTCCATCTTCTGTATCTCACCTCGTGGGCAATACTCAGCCATTAACATTTCTTTCATCTCCGCCCATGGCATAGAGTTAGCTACAGGGAGTGTCATGGCTTCCACATGTCCGTTCCACCAGGTGAGCGCTTGATCGACAAAAGTGCAGGCCGCGAACTTCACTTTCATCTGCTCAGGACAATCGCATATCTCGAATACCGACTCCACCTTCTCGATCCATCGCTTTAGGGTGATTACTCCTCCAGTGCCGTTAAAAGTTCATGGTTTAGCGTTTGTGAAGTCCTTGTAGGTACATGTTTTGGTGGGTCCCTGATTCGTTCCGTTGTTCGAACATCCGGCCCCTTGCCCATTGACTCCTCCTTTGTTCCCCTGATGAATTTGCGCCATTGCTGCAGTGACCGCAGCAGATACAGCTGCCTGGAACGCCGCTGAGTAAACTTCGGGTGGAGTTGGCCCTGGGTTTCCGCGAGTAGGTCGGAGAGGCATCTTTCTGTCATGAAACGGAAATATGTTGAGTGTACGCAGTTTTCGTGAGGTTGTGACCCTATTGACTAAGTGCACGGTACGAACTTAAACACTTCTACCATCGAACATACAATCATAAATTCTCAACACATAGCAGTTTGTAATATCATAACAAAGCACATAAAAGCTTACTAATATTATCCGCATTTGATATATGAAAAATTTGCTCGTAAGAGCATACATGAGTGACACTAGTTTGACAGCATAACGGCTCTATGAGTAGTGTAGTCACTTAAACATAGAGTCGGGGGTACATAGCATAGTTCCTAACGACCTACTAAGATAAGTCTATCCCTAACCGCGATGAGCTGCGTCCGGAGGTGGTGCCGAGGATGTGGATGCTCCCTGAAGACGAGCCACCAATCGTCCTGCGTCCTGAAGTCGAGACTCCCACCGTACCTGCCTCATGTGAAACTCCCGAAGGACGTCACACGTCTCCTGTTCCGCACGCTCAACCCTAGTCCACAACTGGCGTACCTGATCAGCAGTGTCCTGGGCAAGGTCGTCCGTGTTCCGTAACCGTCTCACCATGACTGGAAGGGCTCGATCAGCCGGTCCTCCGTCTCTCAGGTCAAAGAACTCACGTGACATGTTGTACGAGGGTCGCTGTCCTTGCTGTCTGCTCTATCTCCAAAGATCAATACCCCAGGGAGGTGTAGGACCAGTGGGGCCTACACGGTAAGCAGGCACCCTGATCGGGTAAAGGGGGTCGATGACTTCGGACTCCGCGTCCGAATCACCCCCTTCACTGTCATCAGTTTCCTCCTCGAAGCTTCTTTCATCTTCCTCTGATTCGGCAGGCTCGCCCTCGACTCCTGCCTCCGATTCCCCGTCAGATTCCTCTTTGGGGTCTTCCTCAGGCTCTTCCTCAGGCTTTTCCTCGGGCTCCTCCTCCTCTAGCCATCCGTTGTTTCCCTGGTTAGGGAAGTAGGGATCTCCGGGATGATGAAAACCAACCATGCTGTCTGCGAGAGTGTGTAGATGTGCTAACATTATTCCTAAGGTGCCACAACTATTGCATAAGCTAAACAAACGTTCCCTTTTTGATGGTATAGGGGTATAGTTTTAGGTTCCCTACATATCACGATTTCATCTGGACATGCATTAGTTATACCTTGGAGGAAATGTAGTTAATCAGGCTACATCCACCCCTGGATACTACTAAGAACAGTCCGGAATTAACCGGGATACTAGCATTATCATGTTTGGTTCGGCGTTATGTTCCTATTCCTAATGCAAGCAAGGGTGTTTTATTTACTTGTTTTGTTCAGAGTTATGTTAGTCCCTCTTTTGGTTTATAGTTGCATATCAATGGATGGTTAGATATGCTAGTTCACTATAAACAGAGCTCTGATACCAACCTGTCACACCCCCGAACCAGACGGCGGAAACGTCCAGGGGCTGTCGTGACTCAATTGAATACCATCACAATGAATATACATGAAACATAACATCATACAATACCAAGCATTGGAATATTACAACTAGTAGCGTTTACATTCAGTACATAGTTTCAAAATATTACATTCCCAAAAGTAAATTGTTCGACATTAACTAAACAACAGCAAAACGTAATAGAGTACAATTCTTCCTTCACTTTATCTGTTACCTGAGAATACAAGTATTTTGAAAAACGTCAACATATGAAATGTTGGTGAGTTCATAAGTAATGTTTGAAATCCAATGTTTTGTATCGTTTTGAAAACCACCAGAAAATCCGATATTTTCTGAAAATTGTATAGTATAAAAGGTGTGAAGATCCGAAAGTATGCTTGTTTGTTTCTATAAATGTAAGAGTACGATTTGTAAAACTCGGTATGTAATTCGTAGGTGTAATAATTAAAAATCCTAGGAAAACCCGACGTTTTCCCATTACTTTGCATTAAATAATTTTATGTTTCGTTATTTCGTTATGACAGGTGTATTCGTTGAGCTCCGGGGACGTTGGATTAATTGTGGATTGTGAATTGCTGTAACCGTACATTAATGAAAATGACCCGTTGACAACCGTACAAAAGATTCCCTTAGGCGTCGCTCACACTATTCACTTAACCCAACCACCCGGACTCATGTAGCCCCACGACCGAGGGGAAAAAGTGAGTGCGAAGCCCCAGGTAATTCCCTACGTCGTTCAAGGCTATAGTGAATGCGAAGGGCCCTTAGCCCAACTCGCATTGGTGAATTCTCAACTTTGCTAGCAGTACCGAAGGACCCTTGGGGACCAGCAGCACGTTGCCATTGAAAGTCCTTTTACGCTGTGCTGGATCATGTAAGACCCAACAACTCGTAAGGTTGATGTCTTCGGGCCTAAAGATCAGGTCATTGGGCTAGCTAGGCCCAACAAACAAGATTTTACACTTTTGGGCCCAAAGATAGTGTATCGACGTCTGTGCACTCTCACGTGTGTATTGAATTCCCAAATTTTCCATGTATGAATCGAGTTGTCGTCGTGTTAGTAGTTTCGAATTTGTTATTGATTCGAGACCGAATCAATTCGTTTGATAACGATTTTTGGTGTTGTTGTGTATTGTAATTCGTCGGTAGTCGCAGTGTCAATATTTGATCACAACGGATGTATTGAATTGACATTGAAATTTTTCTGTTTACAGCCCCTCTTTATTTTGTAAATTTACTTTTTCAACCCTTTGAATAAATTAATTTCCGGTTTAGTCCTTAAACCATTTTTCTTGGCATTCTAACACCAAAACTTATTGAAATTGATATTTTTCAGCACATTTTTAGTTGAAAACAGTTTTAGTCCCTCAAAATCCAGTTTTCTCGGCGGTAACCTCTCTTTTTTGCAATTTTTACACTTTTGGCCCAAATTGGAAATTTTTTGCAACTTTGGTCCTTTTTAATTATGAAAAGCATTTTTATCCTTTGAAAAGAACTTAGAACACTAATAGTCCACTGTTTTACTGAGAAACACAGTTTCAGCCCCTCAATTTGGAAAATTTCGCATATTGGGCCCTATTGGGCCGAAAATGTCATTTTTAACCCATTAAGCTTGAAATTTATATTTTTAATCCTCCAAAAGAGTATATTTCCAGAAAATACATTATTGAAACTGTTTTGACTCATCTCACCCATCAGAATTCGTAATATGTCATTTTGGGCCCTTTAACTTTATATTTTTAACATTTTGTGTCCAAAAATGAGTTTTTTTAGCCCAAAGAAGATGTTATTAAGCCACTTAGCTATTTTTCTTGGAATACTTTGTATGTAGTAATATAGTTTATGCTAGTATCATTTAACATAAAGTATATCTCGATTTTTAGGGGTTTATGGCTAGATCCAACATCATAATCACACAAAAACACACATACAAGCATAGAAATCATACAAGGCATACAAATACATATAGATCTACACTTTCACTTGTATTCCCCCCCCCCCCCCACAAAACTTATAAAACAGAAAAATTGGGAGTATGAAGCTCACCTTAGGGTGTGGTTTCGGTTTTTGTAGAAAAGATGGAAGAAAGTTTGGTGATTTTCGGCCCTAGCACCCCTTGATGAAGATCTCGGCCTTGAGGTGTTTCTAAGATACAAGATCATGATTTCTCATGAGTTAAGAAGAGATCTTTGAATATAATAAGAAGTCTAAAGTACGGATCCAAGCATTAACTTACCTAGATAATGATTTTAGTGAAGGATTCTCCTTGTGAAGCTCTTGATTCTCGAAATTTTTGAAGGAGGAGGGAGGAATGCTCTTCAAGACTTAGAGAGATTGGAATAGATTTTTGTGATGTGTGTGTGTGTATTTTCGGCCGAAAGTGAGAGAGGGAGAGAAGAAGAGGGTGGTTTTCATGGAGAAATGAGATTGTATGGATGTTTGGAGTGTAAAACATGGATATCCCCCATGTAAAAGTGAGGTGTCATGGTAATAGTCAACTTCTTCCTCTTGGGCTTGTCTTGGGCCGAAATTTGGAAAGAAAACAGATTATTGGGCTTTAATGCCCTTAAGCCCAATATTAGAGTTAAGTTGGATGATTGTAAGATACAAGTGTGATTTTTATACTTTGTTGGGCTAGTTTAGGTTAATTATGGTTCATAATATTTAATTTATTTCATTCTAGGCCCAATATGGCCCAAATTGTTGAAATAAATGAATGTGGGTCCAATTAGATCCCATTAAAGGTTCTAATCCCATGATAGTCAAATTGGAAGCTTATTGGTCCATTAAGTCCAATAAGGAAGTCCTAGTCCAAAACTGACCTAAACAAGAACTTCTAGGGTTTCCAATTGCTTGTTGACTATTTGTAGTACTTGTGTGATGTATTTGATTGAAATTTTTGATGTCATATAATAAGCATCATACATGCTCTTAAGTTTTTGATTCAACATTTACTTGAGTATAGTGATTACTAGACACAAAATTTCTAGTTGTGACATGATTGATGCAATAACTATAAGTATTTAACTTGTATCCCCCCATAAAGTATTTAAAACATTTAAAGTATTTCAAAGGTTAATTAGAGGGGTATGAACTCACTTGTGGTGAGCGGATTGGATTGTAGTGTCGGATACCGTGCTAGGTGGAAAACGGAGACTTGTTCACACGCACGAGCCTAGTTATCATATAATGAGCATATATATAACTAATTAGCCAAATAATAACTTAATGAAATAAGTTAGGACACTTAGCAACATGTAAACACTTTGTATAAGTGTTAAAGGTCCTAAGGGTTGCTTCTAGGTTGTTATGGGACAAGGCTAAAGGGGTTTAATGTACCAAAGGGCCTCATATAAGAGTTTACTACTCAATAAACTCCACAAGGAGTTTACGGTCGTAAACCCTTGAGTTTACGACCGTGAACTCCAATCTTGGTTGTTTTGGGTGTTTTAAGGTGCTAAATGATTCCTAGAATAAGCCTAGCTTGGTGGTTTAATCCTTTGGGTAGTTTAGGGCATAAATAATACTCCTTTGAGGAGTTTACGGCCAAATGACCATATCCCTTAGAGTTTACGGCCGTAAACTCTCATGGGATGGATGTTTTAATTCTTTTAAGTCTCTTGCACAAGTAGGATAATTTCTAGGCTTTTGTTTAAGGCTAAGGGGGACTCTAGGCACACTTTGGTGCCCTTACCTTGTGTTTACGGCCCAAGAGCATATCCTTGGCCGTAAACTCCCTTTAAGGGGTGTTCTTGATGTTTAAAAGTCCATAAATTAGCTAGGATTAAATGGTGTTTAATGTCTAAAGCCTTAGGAGTAATTAAGACACATTTTTGGCCCTTGAATTTGGTGTTCACGGTCCAAGAAGTTCTTGGGCCATAAACACCTATAACTTGGTGTTTTTGGTTGCTTTCTAGTCTCAAATGTACCTACATAACATCCTAAACTAGTTACCTAACAAGGAAATGGGACTAGATGGCCTTTAAGCTCCATTTTGGAGTTTACTCCCCAAGAACGTTCTTGGGCGGTAAACTCCCGGATCTTACATATTAGACATGTAATCTATGTTATGAAGCATAAAACAAGTATTATAACACAACCAGGGAAGTGTACTCACGATTTGGGATGAAAACCCGAAGATCCATGAGAGAGAAAATGGCTTTTCTCTACTTGGAAATGTCAATAATGAATGATTTTAGTTCAGAAATCTATTTATAAACCTGAAATATTTTGGCAGAAAATATTTTTATTCCGGAATTGGACTATAATATTATGAAGTTTTGAAATGCTCAAGTTTCACAAACCCAGGAGCATCCACTCTCCTGATATCTCCTTAAACGTAAGCCCTAATGTACACAAACTTATTCGGAAAAGTCTAAAAATCACTGAAACTGGACTAGATTCTATTGAATAGATATTGTTCGTACAAAATAGAAATTTCGGGTTGTCACAATATGTCTATGTGAACACTTAACCATATGCTTAGGAATAATGATTATGAAACTAAGATTAATAAGACAATAGGAAGATTAATGTGTGAGCTTGTTTGAGAAACCATCAAACAAGAGGTTAATTGAACCACTAAATTAATTAACCACTACAAATCTTATTAATCCAAATTATTAATATAGGGAATTAATTAGTTTAATAACTTGATCACTGCTTGAATCAATTAATTGTCTAAGGGTTACGAGTAATGAACATGAACCTAACCACTATAATTGGTAGCCAATAACAATTAATCTATTATAAATACAAAATAACCATAGGAGTGAATTGGTTGAACCTAAATAGAAACATCTTTATCAAATTTGGTGAATTAGTTGTTTGCTTAAGTTACTTAGTTCATTAAGTGTTTTTTTTTATGGTATGTTTAAGTTTCTAGTCTTGCAAAACTAGAGAAAAAAACCTTTTTACTTTCATTATTTGCTTAGTTAAAATTAGCCATTAGTTTAATTTTCTGTTCCCTGAGTTCGATAACCTACTTATTCAACTATACCACTAAAAGACAGGTTCACTACCTTTGTGTGCTAAATTTATTAATAAAAAGTAGGAATAAAACAAGTGCATTTTACACGCATCAAGTTTTTGGCGCCGTTGCCGGGGATCGAACCCGGAGCATGAGCTGAATCAGTTTTGGCAATACAACGCCTACTTGCCGAGTGCACAAACTCTACTCGGCGAGTACCTGAGATATTACACGATATAGGTCTAAGTCAAGAGATACTCGCCGAGTACACGTCACTACTCGCCGAGTAGACTGGCAATTTTCGAATTCCAGAGCTGTTTTCAGCAATTTCACTGCAGCATTTATCCACTTTTTGTCAAGAATTGTTACTGGGGATTTTCTAAGAAGCTTGTTCCGTGAAATTTTCGAGCTGTCAACCACACGAGACGCATGACACTCAAGCAATGGATGAGCTGTTCCCATGACTAAAGTCAAGTGAAGAAGGAGCTGAAGAAGAGAGTATCAACCTATCAACTGCTACCCCAGGGGAGTTTGTTCCAATTCCCTCTATATATATATATATATATATATATATATATATATATATATATATATATATATATATATATATATTTGCATAATATGCACTGAGGGCGTTGCATAAAATAAGTGTGGGGTAGGGGGTTGGTCACATATTAGAAAATTTAGAATCTTAATTTAGGCTAATTTTAAAAATTTTTGCATACCAAAAATATTACTTAGGACTTAATTTAGAAAATTTTGGTAAAAGCAAATTAGGATTCCATGTTAGAATTGTGTTGATGATTGCATGAAAACCCAAATGTTTAGTTGAGCCTATACATGTTCTAGTGCATTTGTGGCTTCCTTGTTCCAGTGAAATCATGGGACAAAACACGACCCCGCTCAGCCCGAGGGATGCAATATGTTTAACAGCCTAAACCTGAAATGTATCCAGGAAAATTATTATCATTAGCCAATAAAGGGTGAGGTTGAGCGCCCCTGCTTAAGCATGTAGGGATTTGAGTGAAAAAAGAGAGGTACATGTAAAAAAAAATGAAAAGAGAGAATTGCAAGAAAAGTTGTAAGAATTTTGGAGCAGTTAAAGTGAAGATCAAAAGATCAAAGTTCTAAAGAAATTCAAAAAGTTGAAGATACCGAAAGTTAAACAATAAAGGTGGTGAATTCTAAGAGATCAAAGATCAAATTATCAAGAAAATGAAGAATTCAAAAAAGCTCCATAGTGGTATCGAAAAGTTGTAATTCTAGATTATGTATGCTTGGGTTGCTCAACTAAAAATACCTTGAGGGTAAAAGGTTTTCTGCGGATGGATTCGGAGGGTTTCATAAAATGAGCATAGTTCGGGGTGAGTGGGCGAATGTTTATGAAGATTGTGAGTAATTGGAGTATGGGGGGTCCTTAGGAAAATTTTTTGACACAAATGCATGCGTTGCGGTCTTAGCATAATGGTTGGGTTAGATTGGAATTATCATATGTGATTCTAATATGTTTAAAATTCAGTTTTGCTTGGGGGCAAGCAAAATTCAAGTGTGGGGTATTTTGATATGTGCATAATTAGTTAATTATTTAGCATGCATTTTTATTCATTTTTAACTAATTATGTGAATAACATGGACAAAAGGTACTTAATATTGTTTAAATTTTATTTTTAGTCCAAAAGACATGCATGGGAGTGAAAGGGAACAAGGGAAAGCAACTAGAGACCAAAGAATGAAAATTGAGGGACAAAAGCTTACCTACTCGGCGAGTATACGACCCTACTCGGCGAGTCCATTGGAATATTCCAGAAGATAAGCTACGACTCCTGATTTAAGACGGATAATTACGAACCTACTCGGCGAGTTGGGTCTGCTACTCGCCGAGTACACCCTGTTTTGAGATAGCTATAAAAACCAAGCCTTTATCCGATGGGACTACTTTTCTGGCGTTTTTTGAAGATCCATCTGCGATTGAGAACCCTGGAAGGCGCTGAGGAACTCTAATCTTCAATCTCTTGAAAAATCCAAGCAACTAGGTTAATCATTCCACTTAGCTTTAGGAATTAAGAATGTTTAATCTAGTTAAACTTGTTTTTGTGTTTGTTGTTACTGCAACTATGAGCTAAATACGTTGTTGTTTTTGTTTGAGGAATACCAAGGAACTCCTATGGTTTAATTCTTAGCTTCTGATTGATTGTTTATTGGTGATTTATTAAATTAAGTTTGTTAAAGAACCTTATACATTAATCACAACTATTTTCTGTTAATTGGAAAACAATTAAGCTGCATGAACATCTCTTAGTTGTTAACCTCATATGTCTATGTGAACACTTAACCATATGCTTAGGAATAATGATTATGAAACTAAGATTAATAAGACAATAGGAAGATTAATGTGTGAGCTTGTTTGAGAAACCATCAAACAAGAGGTTAATTGAACCACTAAATTAATTAACCACTACAAATCTTATTTAATCCAAATTATTAATCTAGGGAATTAATTAGTTTAAATACTTGATCACTGCTTGAATCAATTAATTGTCTAAGACTTAGGAGTAATGAACATGAACCTAACCACTATAATTGGTAGCCAATAACAATTAATCTATCATAAATACAAAATAACCATAAGAGTGAATTGGTTGAACCTAAATAGAAACATCTTTATCAAATTTGGTGAATTAGTTCTTTGCTTAAGTTACTTAGTTCATTAAGTGTTTTTTATGGTATGTTTAAGTTTCTAGTCTTGCAAAACTAGAGAAAAAAACCTTTTTACTTTCATTATTTGCTTAGTTAAAATTAGCCATTAGTTTAATTTTCCGTTCCCTGAGTTCGATACCCTACTTATTCAACTATACCACTACAAGACAGGTTCACTGCCTTTGTGTGCTAAATTTATTAATAAAAAGTAGGAATAAAACAAGTGCATTTTACACACATCAATCCCCACACCTTTAAGTAAGATAAGAATGGAACCTTTACATGCCAAAGCACACAAAGTGTTTTGTCTACTTTCTTGGTTGAATTCATATTTAAAATATGGGCTATTGTTAGCAAGGCATAACTCCAAAGGTTAAATGAAGAGTGCTTATACTCGTCATAGATCATACCATGTCAAGTAGGGTTAGATTCTTCCTCTTAGGAACACCATTATGTTGTGTTGTTTCAGGTGGAGTGAGTTCTTAGATGATCCCACGACTCTCTAGATGAGTTAAGAATTCATCACTTTGATACTCTCCTCACTTATCGGAATGAAGGATTTTAATGGTTTTACTGAGTTTATTTTCAACTTTGCTTTGAAATATTTTTTACATTTCAAATGCTTCATGATAATGTTTCATTAAATAAACATAACTATAGCGACTTAAATCATCAATGAAGGTGATGAAGTATGTTTCACTATTTCTATATATAGTCTAAAGGTCCATGTACACCAGTATGTACGATTCCTAGCAAATCCTTAGCTTTTTCACTTGAACCAGTGAAAGGAGCCTTATTCATATTTCCACATAAACAAGAAAAACATATTTCAAATGAATCAATCTCATTTTCCTTCAAAATACCACTCTTTTGAAGTTAGGATATGTGTTTCTTGTTTATATGTCCAAGATGATAAATCCATAGATAAGATTCACTCAAATCTTTTTTGAATTTCTTCGTGTTAGTATGGTATATAGAACTATTAATTAACGAACTATCTAGGTTTACTTCATATATCACTTTAAGAGGTCTAGCGTCAAAATAAAATATATCATTCTTGTAAGCATGAATACGATCGTCGTTAAAATGATAAGTAATACCAGAGTGTTTCAAACGTACAACTGAATTTATATTCCTTGTCAAGCTAGGTGCATAGACAACACTATTCAAAGTCAAATACAAACCATTATGTAAAATTAAATAATAGTCTCCTAGAGATTGAGCTTGAACTATTGCTCCATTCCCCATGTGGAGTATGATTTATCCCGTCTTCAACTGTCTACTCCTTCTAAACCCTTGTAACAAATTGAAAATATGAGTTCCACACCTAGTATCAAATAACCAAGAGTTAGAAGAGAAAGTAAATATATCTAATAGTATCACATAGAAACCTGAAGTGCCTGCCTCGACCTTTTTCTTCATCAACTCCGCGAGGTAGGTATGACAATTCATTTTTTAATGGCTAGCTACGCCATAATTAAAGTATGTGTTTGTTGGTTTTCTTGGCTTTGGGTTTATTGGTTCCTCTTTTCCTGATGTGGGGTTTGGTACGCATAACAAACTTAGTTGTGGATTTTTTTGGCTTTGGGTTTGTTGGTTCCTCTTTTCCTGATTGAGAGAAAAAAAGTGGCTTTGTTGGGAATGTTCTTCTTAGTAGTTTTAAACATCACATGTAACTATGAGACATGCTTTTCCCATCCATTCATTTTGTTGTTCTTGATGAAGGTATCATATGATTTAGGCAATGAGTTGAGGATCAATTTCGTAGCTAACTCATTAGAAAAGGGAGAACCAAGTCTCTCTAAATGATCAATATGAGTCTTCATCTTGAGTGCATGCAAGCTCATATTCTATCCTTTTTACATCTTACACCCATGTAACACTTTGATTGTCTAAAATCATTATGTCCTTGCCTTTTGTTGGAACATATCCTTCTAGAGGACTAGTATCATGTTGGCTAGTATAAGACTCGCAATCTCGATTGATTCATATACATGTTTCAACCAAACATTATAAGGAGCCTTAGGAGTAGGAGCAAGCTCATTGGGGACAGGAGCATCAAATACATACGATTTCTTTTCTTGCATAAGAACAATTCTCAATTTTTTGCACCAGTTGAGAAACTTTGTATGGTTTAGCTTCTTCTTTTCAAGGAGTGGTCGAAGGTAATTGTTGTGAAGGTTTAAATTTTGGGCTCTCTACAAAATTTAACAAAGTTAATTTAGTATTTTTGATGTTTTATATCTTTAATAATCAATTCCCTTTTGTTTAAATGTCGAAGATCCAATGTTGCAAATTAAACAAACGATTAGGTACCTGTTATCCTATTTTTTTTCAAGAAGGTATGTAGCGATTACTGATTACATTCAAATGTAATTCCTAGTTGCATGAGATCCATAACAAACTTTTGTTAATTTGTATGTTTGATCCCATATATGCCTTGGGTCTCCAATGCTTTTGTGATCTTTATCACAAAAGATTCCCAATCAAGTCATCCATCTTAAAAGTCATGTAGAATCGACACATAACTAATGGTTATGTGACATTTATCCCATTATAAATCGCAAAAATACCTTGAACATCAAAATTTAAATCCAAGTGGTTGGGTGACCTTTATCCCATAAGGACCATGCAAGTGACGTGTGTCTTTTAAGAGGATGTCATAGACTTGTGTTTTAAATGGATTTATATGTTTTATAAATCTGGATTTAAAAACATATTGCATCATGTATATTGCATGCATCCAATAAGACATGGTACATTTTAGAAAAATCGTATTTTCTTTTATTGGTTCATATTAGTTCTACCTTTAATATATTGTATTAACTTTTGAGTTTGTGTGTTTGGAAGTAATTTTAGTCTTTTAATAACCTTTTATTATTTAGACTTGGATTTTTTCATGACTTTCAAATCTCTATTTTATCCCATTTTACCAATTACAAAATTTTTGAGCACTTTTAGAGTAAAAATCACTTTTATTTGAAAATCCATTTTTACCATCTTGTGTATAAAATTATTTTTTTGAAAATATCAAACTCCATGATGATATGCATTTGGTTGTTTGGTTGTCTAACATGAAAAATCCTATTTTCAGCCATGCAAAAAAAATGACAATCTGTAATCATCACACACACATGGGTACTTAAACCAAGCCATAACTATGTGATACTTCATGTGAGCATACATGAAATATCAAGTCCTTTTCCTAAGGGACAATTAGGGCCCAAGTATATTCAAGAGATGTTGTTTAAACTCCCACTTGTGAAAACATTCAATGTGTGCAAGATATTGATTACTCTATTAATTGTAAATCGTTCCAGCAACATGCAACATGTAACATTTCACATATAAGGTTGCATTAGGGGCTGTTGCTTCAACATCATAGAATCTGATGCAACACTTTAAAGACAATGTTGTGTTTTCCATTGCTATTAAAATTAATAAATTCCAAAGCTTTACAATCTTTAAAATGGTTTCATCTTCATTTCTTGTTACATTTTAAAGTATATATACTAGATTAAAAGCTAATCTAATATTTACAAAAAAAATGAAGAAATTCTTATTTACTATTACAAACCATTTGAATAAATAAATACTATTACAACCATATCGAAAAAGTCTAACAATACACAGCACATGTTCCATGGTTTGTTTATGCACATATAATCATACAAAAGTTATCAAATAACATTTTGTTTTTCTGAGACAACATTAATATGATCAAATGCACATAGTTATAAAAAAAATTGATCATGTTTTATTATAAATTAGCATTGCATGTTGCCAAAGAAGCCATGCATGAACTTTTCGTAGATCATGAAAGTTGTCCATGGCTTCTAAAAACCAAATACTAACATTTGATCCATAAAATATATGAATGCGTGTAAAGAAGATTGTGATAGCAATTGATGGAAACATGGTGCTCAAGATAAAATTTGAAAACATAAAACTTTTGAGTTTGCAACAAAATACTTTAAAATAAATCTTGAACCCATAAAATTCGACAAAGGATCACATCACATGAACATGCATGATTTAAATCAACAACCATAGAATGATTAGATTAAGCAATGTTTGTTGTCATGTGGTTCTTGCGAGAGGTTGAACGGTGATGATGATGGCAAGAACTCTGAAGAGAATCCATATAAAGTAAGTCTCCTAACAAGCTCCAACACCAATCTTGGAATGCTAGTTCCTTCTTTCTAAAAGATCCTCCTAAGCTCGAAAAACAAAATACCAACTTTTGTTCCAATAGAGGTAATGAAAAAAATAAGAAAACTAGCTTGATCTTCAAAAGAGAAAGGAAGAACACCAAGAACATGCACACTAGTGTGTGTTCAGCCAGAAGTGAAAATAAGTGGGAGAGAGAGTGCTAGTTGTTAGTTTTTATGCAAGTAATCACTTGTCTATGATGTCTACCAAATCAAGTGATATTTATATGACTAAATCTTTATGATTACTAAAATAACCAACCATATGAGATACATGTATGTAACCAATCAAATAAAAGCTAGTCATGCATCTTTCTCTTTCAAGCCCTTATTTTTTTTGACTAGTTACAAGTCACTACTTTAACTAGTTAAACTTTATAACTTTAGTCCATCCTTGTATTTTCTACTTACTAATTAAATCATCTTTTGATTTAAATAATGATCCTTTTTTTGCATCAATTTTTATTTTGAACATTTCTGAAAATAATACTCCCTCCGCCCAAATTGATAGTCCACTTTTGACTTTTGAAGTCTTTTTTCTTCAACTTTGACCTTAAATATTTTTATTTGTGTTATATATTACTTGATAAAACTTATCACAATGAAAAAACATTTAAAATAAAATTCATTCATATATTTTTCATCAAGTATTATCTATCAAACACAAAAATATTTAAGGTCAAAGTTGAAGAAAATAGACTTCACAAGTCAAAAGTGGACTATCAATTTGGGACGGATGTAGTATTTACAAGAAATAATAATATTCATCTTATGTGGAAATGACATGAATATTATTATTTAATCATTGTCTAGTTGTTATTAGTGTGAGCCTACAAGATCATATGCTATTGGAAATATTGTTTTATGATCATTATTGAGCATATGGAACCAACATCACTAACATCCACCACTGCTCTGGCCATATTAAAAAACAATGTTCTAAAAATAATCGGTACTTCAACATCCTCCTCCATCGATCTCCAAAATAATAAAATCAATAGGGAAGATAAAAGTTCTTATGTTGACAAGCATATCGATTTTTTTTGGCCATGTGAATATACATAGTCATGGGCTCTAGTGTTGACAATCCAAGATTAAGAAAAAGTTAGTGTAGCATAAGATTAACACTTGATCTAGAATTAGTTAAAGCATGTGTCTTCAAACTTCCAAATTCACATGGAATTGTTTGACTTCTTGGATCCTCTTTCTTTATGGAATCTGATTTTATGTATCAGTTAATTGTTTCTTGTAATCGCTTCCTTTTTCTAATTTATCCACACCCTTTTGATTATACTTTAAAAGTGAGAGAAATTTCACATAGTTTTGCAATTTTTTCAATTCTTTAACTAGGGTAATATTGATAGATTTCAATCCAATCTATCCCAAAAACCTTCTATGATCCTCTTTTAACTAATTTTCACCTTTCTTGTAGGATAAGGTAGAGATGGTTGGAAATTCTTCAGATCTATATTTGTACATTGTGGCGTGACATTATCCAATTTGCAGCATGAAATGAAAACAGTGGGACTTTCTTTATTGTTTTATGTTTTGGGTTGCACAACCGGTAAGGTATTTATAACACCCATAAAAATCATGACAAATTAAAACTTTTTAAATCATTCAAAAAACCAATAATTATTACAAATTTGTTTTCAAAATATTTTAGTGTCAGAGTATCCTAAAATTAAATCATGAAAACATAAGGAAATGTATGATCACGCCTTCGCCTTCCCACGACCATCAGAAGTACCTGAAACATAATCAACAACTATAAACCAAAAGCTTAGCGAGTTCCCCTAAAATACCAACGCCATACAATCATAATCATATCGTATAAACAAACAACATGCATATTGATCCATCAGCCTGACTGGACCGCCCTGCAGGGCCATCAGTCTATCTTGACCGCCTCTTAGGGCCTTCAAGCTCTCCGGACTGCTTGTCGGGCCTTCGGCCTAACTAGTACGCCCTACCCGAGTCTGCAATCTATCCGGTCCACCCTGGGTATGTTGGCCTTCAGCACAAAGCAGGTCCACCTCAACCTAACCCTCAAATCAAACAATCATGTGCACATAAATATCATACACTAGCATATATAATAGTCAAACCGATCTAACAGATCACTAATCATAGCAACATCCTATAACCAGGATACCGACCTAACCGGTCACTAACATAGCATTATCCTACATACCAGGATACCGGCCTACCATGTCACTAATCATATCACCATCCTAACTACCAAGATGCAAATCAATAAGCATATCAAGCAATAGACCAGGATACAAATACAAAAAGGGACGACATGGGCGCCTTCGACCTTGTTAGTATAGTGAGGACAAATCACCTTACAAGTAGCTCGGAATGATAATTTCGACTCCTCCAAATACAGCTCTGACTTAAACACCTACATCCATCAATGATCCACTTCCATAAATTCCCAAATTACTAAAATGCATCCAGAAGTCAAACTGGTCAACCCTTGGTCAAATTCAAAGTCAACGGTCAAGGTTAACAGTCCATGTTGACCCAACTCGTCGAGTGTAGCTACCTGACTCATTGAGTCCTTCCAGAACTCGAGAAATCGTGAAAACCCTAGTTGACTCACCAAGTTTCCAGACTACTTTTCGAGTCCATGCGATGTCCAAATGTCGGGAAAAATCCTAACTAACTCGTCAAGTCATCTCCCTAACTCGTCGAGTCCATGCAGAACCAATACAGACAATCTTCATCCAACTTGTCGAGTTGGCCGTGCAACTCGTCGAGTCCCTTCAGTCCATTTCTCATTCAACCATTATTATGCTACCCTAAAGCTCCAAATTGCAGATCTAGCCTCCTAGAGCATGGTTTCTACGTAAAGTTGCAAACTTTACGTACATGCAAGGTCCTAAATGCCAAAACCAAGCTAAGGGAGACGTTTAAACCAAAGAGAAGGGCCCAAGCTTGCTAAATCTGATAACTTTATGACTATAGGTACTTAGAGGAGTCCAGATCTGAAGTTACAACTTCAGATCATGCCCAATACCAGAAATAACCCACAACTAACTAGAAAGTGGCCTTAAACCTTTGCATGAAGAGATCTAGCTAAAGATAAGTCAAGGTAACGACTTGTTACCTTCAAAACGATGCCAAGATGAAGTAGAGTCAGATCCACAAGCTTCTCTTTGCTCCAAGCTCCTTAGACTTCAAGCTTTCTTCTCAAAATGCACCTTCCAAGCTTCTTAACACACAAAAATGGAGAGTAGGCACGATTATGGTTTCTGAGTTCAAGAGGCGTGGTAAGGGAGGCAGAGGGAGTCTAATGACCCTTTAAATAGGGTGCACATCCCTGGAAATTATGGTTTCATTTTCTAGCTCCTACTCTTCGAGTTGGGGTCCTCCAACTTGTCGAGTACACCTCATAAATCACGTGGGCTGACTAAACTCTACACGAGGAGTTGGGGCCTCCAACTCGTCGAGTAGGCTTCTTTAATTGATTGAAATCCTTAAAATCTCATTTTCGGAAATCAGGATGTTACAACTTTCCCCCAATTGAACTAGGCTACGTCCTCGAAGCCTACTACAGTGGACAAATCTGGACAATGCTTTTGCATTCCAGCCTCCGGCTCCCAAAGGTAACTACTTGCTATGCAGAACCTTCCGATGCTGCCACTTATACCTTTACCAAAGGTAACTCCTTTCTATGCAGAACCTTTACCTCTCGTTCTAAGACAGCCACCGGCCTCTCGACATAGTTCAGGAGCTCGTCATCCTGAAGATTACCCAATGTTGCTACAACGTCTTCGCCCGACATGCACTTTTGCAACTGCAAGACATAGGAAGTGCTATAAATCTGACTGAGCTCCTCCGGGATACCCAGTTGATACATTGCCTTGCCAAGCTTGGCAAAACCCGAAATAGCCTGATATACCGAGAATGCAAATTCCCTTTTCCCTGAAGCAGATCACACCCTGAATACTTGGAGTCCTTCCCAGAATACTATCATGGATCATACGCGGTTGTCGATAATTATCTACAAGAGAAGATATTATATATTCTATCAAGGGAACTCATTCAATGACCGAATTTTTAGAGATAACACGGGCTACGGGAGGAAAACTAGGAGAAGAACCCTTATTATGCTGATAGGATAATGCTTCCTTCAGCTCCCGAATCTACATACAGTAACAGTCAACTGCTAACCCATAACCACAAACACCTCTGACTGGCCCAATCAGCCTCGGGATTGAATATTAATATTTTTAATCCAATCAACCACCAGATTGAAAATTCTCAGGGTTTGTCGGCCTACCGCCTCAACCCTAATGCTCATCCTGGCCTTCATGCCTATGACTTACAGTCGACTCGCACCAGGTATCTTGGCCTACTAAATTGAGAAGGACCGCCTCAACCCTCCCAACACAATGTGTTGCCATATATAATTTGGAGAAAGATCTAACCCGTTTCTCAGAACTTGACAAAAAGAGATTCTCTAACCCAACAACCCTCAACTTCCCATTGACGACATTATACCCCTCGCTTGTAACTCGCAATTCACCCCACAAACCAAAGGGTTCCCCCATTTATCTTACTGACCTCCATAGTGCATGCCTGACACGGATACACTTGTGATTCCCAATGCAAGTTTCCACTATAAGCCATCCCGAAATGAACGTCCATGAATACACCCGAAGTTTTTGACCGAAGATACCACCGGTCATGCAGAAAAGATCCTCAAACAAGTCGATAGCGAACCTTTACCAATTCGAATCCACATGTTCACCAAAACCTTAGCATACCCTTGACTCCCTGTCATGCCATTACCAACCTTCAAAGCGATGAAAGAAGGTGATCAACCGAAGAACTTCCACATTTCGTCTGATCCCTCACAGCAACTTGTAAACAAGCAGGAATACGGGGCAGACATTTCACAGATTCAATCTGACACCCGATTGGCACTCCTAACAGCCCTTAACCGTTTCCTATCCCAACTAACTAATTAATGGGTCTTCCGATTTCCATCAACGCGTTAACACTTAGATGTATCGCAAAGAGATTAAATGATCAATCATGGCCATTTAGCATGCAACCCATGACTAGCAGGCCCTTACCAGGTGCTCTGTCCATGGCTGAAATGCTCCGGATCTCATACCAACCTTGTCGGTATTACATTGCTTCCCCATCCTCATGAGTCCTAGAGATACTCTCCTCATTTCACTGGCTTGATGGGACCTAATCGTCGTTCCATACAACACCAACAAGCATCACAATACAAAAATCCTATCACACATGATTTCCTTGTAGAACAAATTGTTCCCCCCAAAGCTTTTAGGCTCTCCCACATGACCACCAACAGTCGTTAAGGACATTCCATAGGTGATAACCAGCAAGAACAAATAACTTACAGTTCTACAGGTAATTAGCACAAAACAGCACACTCAATACTAGAACGTTGATCTAACAAAATACATACAGAGTCTTCAGCGTGACTTGACCGCCTCACTGGGCCTTCAGCCTATCTGGACCACTCTCAGAACCTTCATCATGTCTGGACCGCCCCTCCGGGCCTTCAGCCTGTCTGGACTGTTCTCTGAGCCTTCAGCCTGACTGGTATGCCCCGTTGGCCTTCAGCCTGTCTGGACCATTCTCCGAGCCTTAGGTCTGTTGAGCAAAACCTTGGACCTATCCTGGTGCCTTCTCCCATATAGCCAACTCTTCCCCATTTGTGGTTTCGAACTCCTGATCCAATCCGCACACTATAATCCTGTTCTAACTATAAACCTCATGTTGATTGCCCACCCTCTCGGGAAACCGTGGTCTGATCCCTGACCCGCGTATCCACCACATCCGCTAAATAACCCGCACACCCGTGCTGAATGTACTGCCGAGCCCGGGCAGCTGATCAAAACCCTCAATGGCTGATGCTCCATCTGAGAATTCCCAATTCTCCCCCACTTGGGACAGTAACCACTACCTACTGGTGGCGAAACAAATATACAACTTAACCGTCCCTACTAGGTATTACCATACTTAACCATGGAATGATTAACCCTGGAATGAATAACCTATACAGAACAACCCTACCGACACAGAGCAACCGAACTTCAAGAGAACCCTGAACCCCAACTGAATACTTCTGAATCTTCAAATTACAACTACTAACCCTGTAATGGTGATTCTCTATCCCAACTTCTCATCCTAAATGCATCCCTGGATCCTAACCATCTACAAGCCTTCGATAATAAATTTCGCTAACCCTCCTATGTCCTAACGTCTTATGCATAAGGCAATTGAAAGTTCACAAGATAATCATAAATAGTAAGATAAGAGGTAGAAATATACCAGCGACTACATCTGGTGCCATCCTAGCCTCCTCGGCTATGAACTTGAAGATGCATCCTTGAGCCTTCGGAGGCTCTACTCTACCCTGACCCTCGTCAGTAATCCTCAGTGTAGACGGTGCTGGAGCCTACGCCGGCCTGGCTGCAAGCTGTGGACTGTTGGTCTTTACGTGACCAACCTGATGGCAGTGGTAGCAAATCCTCATATCCTGAATCGAGGTTGGCTGGTGGCAATCCCTCGCAAAGTGCCCCTCCTTGCTGCATTTGTGGCATACACTACTAGATCTACAAACCCCTAAGTGACCCTTCCCACTAAGCAACTATAGTAATGATATCAATTTCATATAAGGAAAAACCTTAGGCTATCAAGCATCATATAATCAGGAAATTCTATCATGCAATTCCTGAAGATCCCTAGCCTAGTACTAGCGTGTTGTTCTATCATATCACAAAATCAAATAATCTGTAAGGTATTTTGGGGTCTACTTACTGGCTCTGGTTGATCGTACACTTGCATCCTCCTTTAATATTTTGAAAACCATTTAAAAGAAATCATTTTAAAATCTTGTCCTTAGTTTGAGAATGGAGACACACGAGTCTTTCCTCCATTTCACTCAAACCAAGGCTCTGATACCAACTTGTAACACCCATAAAAATCATGCCAAATTAAAACTTTTTAAATCATTCAAAAAATCAATAATTATTACAAATTTGTTTTCAAAATTCTTTAATATAAGAGTATCCCAGAATCAAATCATGAAAACATAAGGAGGTGTATAATCATGCTTTCTCCTTCCCGCGAACATTCGAAGTACCTGAAACATAATCAACAGCTGTAAGACCGAAGCTTAGTGAGTTCCACCAATATACCAACGCGATACAATCATAATCATATCATATAAACAAACAACATGCATAACGAGCCATCAACCTGACTGGACCGCCTCTCAGGGCCATTAGTCTATCCAGACCGTTCTCCGAGCCATCGACATGTTTGGACCGCCTCTCAGGGCCTTCAACCTATCCGGATCGCTCGACAGGCCTTCGGCCTGACTAGTATCCCCTTACCGGGTCTGCAGTGTATCCGGTCCGCCTTAGGTATGTTGGCCTTCAGCACAAACCATGTCTGCCTCAACCCAACCCTCAAATCAAACAATCATGTGCACATAGATATCATACGCTAGCATATATAACAGTCAAACTGATCTAACATATCACTAATCATAACAACATCCTCTAACCAGGATACTGACCTAACCGGTCACTAACATAGCATTATCCTACATACCAGGATACCGACCTACCAGGTCACTAATCATATAACCATCCTAACTACCAGGATGCAAATCAATAAGCATATCATGTAATAAACCCACATACAAATCCAAAAAGGGTCGGCATTCGTGCCTTCGACCCCTTTAGTATAGTGAGGACGACTCACCTCAAAAGTACCTCGGGATGATAATGTCGACTCCTCCAAATATAGCTCCGACTCAAACACCTACATCCACCAATGATTCACTTCCATAAATTCCCAAATTACTAAAATACTCCCAAGAGTCAAACTAGTCAACCCTTGTTCAAAGTCAAAGTCAATGGTCAAGGTCAACAGTCCATGTTGACCCAACTCGTTGAGTGTAGCTCACTGACTTGTCGAGTCCTTATGGAACTCGAGAAATCGCGAAAACCCTAGTTGACTCGCCGAGTTTTTAGACAACTCTTGGAATCCATACGATGTCAAATGTCAGGAAAAACTCTAACTAACTCGTCGAGTCATCTCTAACTAACTCGTCGAGTTTCCTCCAGCTTTTTGCTTGTATTTCTCATCTCTTTCCTTTCTGTACTCTTCATAAGGCGACCAGTCTCTTTTATTTTGCCTCCGATCTTGATCATATTTTTCACCACTAGAGTAATAAACTTGTGCATTGTTTCTTCCATTCTCATCAAGATCACTATCCTTTGTTAAGTGAGCTCCACCATAATTATCAAACCAACTTGAATTACATGGATGGTTTGATTAATTTTCTTGATAATCTAGTCCATATTATCGATCTTTTCATTTAACAATTCTAATCCCTTGGATCCATCTCCCATTACTATTGGTTGAAAGCCTCTATTTCTCCGTAAGTGCTATCATGATAAGGTTAGCTAAGTTTTTTATAATTTATTTGCATTTTTCCAGATTTCTCTTTGTAATTGGTCCTTGAGAGTCACCAAGTTGTCTTGTATAAAGATTGATGCTATAATAAAAAGTATGTAACTGTTGATGCACATTGAGGTCATAGTGTGGATAGTTTATCAACATAGTCTTGTACCGATCCCAATCTTTGAATAATGTTTCCCATTCTATTTGTTGAAAATTTAGAATTTTTTCCTTCAATTTCGTGATTCTTGACGGTGGGTTGAATTTTTGCAAAAACTTTGCCTTTAGTGCATGCTATGTGGTAATTGATCCTATCGATAATGATTTAACCAATCTCATGGTTGCATGTTTTAATGTGATCGATAACACTTCTAGCATCACCATGTGTTTTGATACTCATAGAATGTTGAAGTAGTCTGTTATCTATAGAACTTCATTGATATGTTTGTTAGCATCTTTGTGGTCCTTGACGAAAAATCGTGTCTCTTTTAGCATGTTTAGGAAATTGCCTTTAAATTCGAATTTCTAGTGGGAAGAATCATGTGTAAAACAAATCATGGGATAGTTCCTTCTCGTGTCTTGATAGCATATTCTTCTAAAGTGAGTCCATTCGTCGTGTCTTCTTGTTCGCCTTGATCCTCTTCTGACTCAGGATGGCTTCTTTCCAATAAGTAATCTTCTACTTCATCTAGTTCTTTATTTCGTTAATGCAATTCAGGTTTGATCTCTTAGAATGAAGAAGCGAGGCTGGAACTAAATCTTCTAGACATTAACTCACACCACAAAAATAAAAACAAAACAAAACAAGCGTAAAATTGAACAAAATGAAAATAAAATAAAATAAAATATGAAATCATTGATAATTGTGTCGCGATATAATATTATCTGCGTCACGAGAGTCGTAGATACAGACAATCGACTAAGTGACTAAAAGTGGAAAATAAAAACGCTAAATAATAATTTACGCAATCAACACAATCAAATATAGATAAAGATGCTCCCTAGTAATTACGTCAAAAACTTGATGTGAGATTTTCTATACTAAAAATAATATTCATGTTTCAAATTTATAAAACTTTTTTGTATCACAGCTTAACCAGCACTCATACATGTAAATACATGTAATGAACCTGATGAGTGTAGTATAAATGTGGTAAATAAGGGTGTCTCATGAACCTGATGAGTGTAGTATAAATGTGGTAAATAAGGGTGTCTCACTATGGGGAACATGTATTACTAATAACATATTAAATTAATTGAAACCAAAATTACATGGAGGGCTTTCTTTCATTGAAAACTTACAACTAACGAACATAGTAAATTACTAGAATTAAAGACAATGATTAATATATTTTCATTAAATTTGAATATTTTGGAAGTCAATATATATCGATTGAAGGCAAACGGACAACAAGCTGCGCCGCTAGCCCTTTTTGGATGGCAAAACCTATTCTTTTGAAAACAACATTTGTGGATCTAGGAGATATGACATTAGAATGCATGACCCGTTGGACTCTGTTAAGGAGCTCCACCGCCTCTGGTGCGAGAAAACCAAATGTATCGGATGCAAAAGGAACAAACATATGTTGATTTTCTCTACATGCATTGTCGTGCTTTACCACTTTGCACGCAACGGCTTTCAAAGCGGCATGCCCAGCTGCGAAACCTCCGCTCCCCAAACCAACGAGAGGAGATACACCAGTAAGATCCACGCACGCATGCTTCCCTCCTATCCATCCAAAGACCAAAATGTCATCCGGTCTAAGTGTGGACTTGCCATCCTGCGGGTCCGTCAAAAAGTTCACTGGCGCTTCTTTCTTCACAGATATACCAGCACGCCGACAAGCATCAAAGAGAACATCCCGAACCACATCATGTCTATACTTGAAACCAGGGAGCTCTCTACAATGAACCGTGTGTTCCCCAAAGGTATCCAAACATGCCTTGCGACAAACTGGGCATATCTCGTCAATTGGGAATATGGGAATCATGAGGCGGTAACGAAGGATAGTTCGGTACTCCACGGGAGACATATGCAGGCCAAGACCATCAATAGGGATAGTTAGCAGAAAATCTTGAGCATGAGGCGCCCGCAGACACTCAAAGACTGCTTTCTGTCTGACAGTCATCTTGAAGTTGACTTCCATATCTTGGACGATTTTGCTAAAAAGGGCACACGCCAAAACTTTTTGGAATTTAGGGGGGGCGGTGTCCTTATTAGTGAAACCGCTACAGTCAAATCCCGGAATCGTATCACGGAGACGAGTCATAGCACATAGATAATCCGAGTCCATACCACATATGCCACTGTCACGTAAGATGTGGTCTTGTAATGCCCAAGATTGGGCCCTGGAGGCTAAATTTTCAATCCCTATTTCCTATTGTGTAAATATGATAGCACAATGAAGTATAAATAGATTATTGATTTAACTAGCAATTATGAACTAATTACTACTACTTGTGATTAATAAGTAACGAAATTTAATGTTTACGAGACTAAAAACCTATAAACCAATTAATTATTAAAAATAATTATGAATCAACGATGACTTTAACCTTAAAGTTCATAAAATTAACCTAGTATAATTGGTTAAACTAATTCTCTCTTAAATATGCAAGTTACCAACTAATTTTACATAACCTTATGATTGGTTATACGGGTAGTCCTAACCGTTTATAATAAAAAACTATTAAGATACAAGTTAAATAATCAGATTTGTAGTCTAAACTATATATTGAACTCAGATGCAAGTAACAAAAATTGAAATTTCAAAAATAAGGTATATTTAATCAAAAATTAATTTTATATCATCTTTATAAGATCAAAATCAAAATTACAGCATATTACTCTAGTTAATCTAAATTTAAGTGGTAGAGAAGGTTTTTAGCCTCTCATGTTTACAACAAAAAGAAAAATAAACAGAAAAATCAATAAAAAAATATGCTAAATATTGCAAACCTAATACTTTCTTCTATAATTATTCAACAATTCTTCAAGATATCACTTTGGCAATTCCTTCTGCCTTAAAGTCGAAATAAAGAGTTATTTTTGTTGGGTTTTAATCAAAATCATTTTCCTAGCTAGAAGCACTAAAAACGAAAAGAAAAGCTCTAAAATTTGAATAAATTTAAAAACATTTTAACCCACTAAGGATCATTTTGTAAAGCATGAAAAGTTTAAATCAACCATATAAGAAAAGTATTACAAACTTTAAAGACTTTGATTATTATGGGAGATTAGATGTTGATGAAGATGGGAAGAGGCTCCAAAGTAGAAGCTCTCGAAAGGTATCCACCATTCAGGGATAAACCATCAAAGATGCTAGTCTTCACTTGTATATTAGTTTTTCTTAAGAGTTATTACATATACAAAATAAGTTTTAAGGAGAAGAAACTAATAAGTACTTCAGTCATGCATCAAATTGCAAGAAAGAAGATAGGGAAAGAGATTATGTATTCTTAGTTTTGGCAGCCCAAAAAAGAGAGAATATGAGATGAAAATCTACCTAGTTTTCACCCTTACACTCATTTATATACTCTTATACATGTACTAGAAGACCATACTTCCATTTAGTACATGAACAATACTTTATAAGAAGTTATGGAAGTCAAAGAAGATCTCAAACTCTCAAGCCTCCCATCAGGTAGTACACCTATGGTTTTAGAAGATTTTTGTGGGGTCTTGGAGTGTCTTTCAGTTAAGGTATAACTAGCTGGTGAGAAGACTAACTAAATGGTTACTCAAACTATCCAAATAATTTGAACATAACATATATATTCATACCAAATGAATATAACTAGTTTTGCTCTCTCTCTTTTTTTTTTAATCATTTTCCAGAAATATTAAATTCCTAATTAGTTTTTGAAATATTATTTTCAGAAAATAATAAATTTTCCAGTTAAATACAAGTGTTGATAATATTTATTAATTATCAAATTACCTTAAAAAATAATCAATTAGTAGTAACGTACTGTAAGGTGTGACCCTATATGATCATATGTCATTAGCAATTATCATTCTATAATGACTCTTGGGCATATTGATCTTTCAATTTCCCACTTATACAACACTCATCATAGATTGATATAGAAGGTGGTGAACAGCTAGCAACATTTCACTATCCCTAATAACACACAACGAAGAATGCCATTCAATAACATCCAATTCCCAGAAGCTCAAAGCTACAATCGATGTATAAGGTAAGTTTATCAGCTATCCTTTTGTTACATACATCCTGTTGAACTTAAGACTTTGATCACAATCAGTCTCATTTGGTGTTCAACATTGGGTAACGTTTCTTAGATATCTGGCTCTCAATACATAAGAGGAACCCATCATATCTTGACTACATTGCCTCTTGTATAGCTTATTTCAAACCTGATAATAACCTTTACAACTGCATGTTTAAAGATCAACATTTGACCAGATCAAAGTATAACATTCTCTGTCCTAAGTCCCTATATGCATCTCAGGTATTAAAGATACAAATGTAGTACCTTTTATCAAGTATCACTCATGATAGCGATCGACGATGTGATCCTGTTGTGGGTCATTTCCAATACTTATTCTCAGATAAGTACATATGAATCTTGGTTACAACCTAATTCCTACTTTCATCTTATGAAAGTGAATGAATCCATTTCTTATTAGTTTTATTTCATAATTGCTCCAACAATTATAAACAAATATGAACTTTTAGAATAATTAATTTGTTCATGGATTAAACATGTTAACATAGGACACAACAAGTAATAACGTAAAGATCATATCCCAATATATCTAAACAATATATAAAAGTTGTTGTCACAATGTTCCAATATCCAGATTGTTGAGTATATGGGTTGCGCCATTGGGCTTAGTTAGTTTGGTCCATATGTAATCACGGTTTGGGCCTGCCAACCGTTTTCTGTTTTTAGGGTTTAGTATATATAATGCATGCATGCATTATATTAATTATGCTTCTTGAATATTTCCTTTGACAAGTACTGTAACCCTAGCATACCTCTAAAGTAGAAGTTCTTCATCGAGCTCTTCTGAGGGGTTGCTATTTTAATCATTCGACATCCGTTTGATTCATAATGGTGTTCATTGTTTTCTGTTACTTGTTATTATCTTACTGATATCTGTTTGAATCTATCGATCTTAGAGAATATTATTCTCATCAATTGGTGTCAGAGCAGGAGGCTGTGTAAATCATACACATCTCTTCTCTTTGAAGAATTTTCATAGGGTTTCCGCTTTTATTGGATCTGTTAAGCCTTCATTCCTTCATTGACGTTGTTCATAGATCTCGGTATTAACCTATTCAATATTTACAAGTCTGATTTTTAGCAGATATCTAAAGAAGGTTAAAAATGTCTGTTCGCTCTTGTTGACAAACACATGTTCTCCAATTACTGCTTGGAGCATATTCTCGATATCATACACAGGTGCGATTAGAACAGTGAAGCCGATAAGAAGATGTTTTCAGATATGCTTCGGTGGTATATTAACTTTCGTCAAACTCTTCTTTCCATCATCCCCAAGCTGTTCAAGACTGTGAATAAAACCACCGTTACTCAACCGAGGTGATCTCTCGCCTCAATTGGCGCAAAGGGGGAGATTGTTGAGTATATGGGTTGTGCCATTAGGCTAGTTAGTTCGGTCCATACGTAATCATGGTTTGGGCTTGTCCAGTCGTGTTCTCTTTTTAGGTTTTAGTATATATAATGCATGCATGCATTATATTAATTATGCTTCTTGAATATTTCCTTTGATAAGTACTGTAACCCTAGCACGCCTCTAAAGTAGAAGTTCTTCATCGAGCTCTTCTGAGGTGTTGCTGTTTTAATCATTCGACATCTGTTTGATTCATAGTGGTGTTCATTGTTTCTTATTACTTGTTATTATCTTACTGATATCTATTTGAATCTATCGATCTTAGAGAATATTATGCTCATCACAGATACTAAATCCAAATCAAATACCATTTCTAGAATAACAACATCCTATAACTCAAGCTTGAACTTTCGTGCTTAGTTTAAAGGAAAGACTTTATTAATGGATCTTGACTAAATTTAATTTGTGTGAATTATACGAATAATATTATCTCCATTTTTAACTTTATTCTAGGTATAGTTAAATATCTTAGAGAATATTATTAGTGTTCTTATGTTACTTAGAGTCTCTTAGCTTGATTAAGTATACTCTTAATGTCATAAAAGATTTCTAAGTTACCCCTGAATAGAAGGACTCAACTTAGTTTTTAAACGAACTCATTCATCTAATCATATTTGATTACATCTTCAAAAGTAGCAACGATTTTTTTTGTAGTCGACTGTGTTGTTTTTTTGCTAGGAACTCATTCTAACAAAACTTATTCTTCATTCTTAATGAAGTCATCACTCAATCATAATTCATAATTATATCTATCTATTCTGAAGTTAGAATCTTATGTAGCTCCTTTACATAAAGATCTTATTCTAAACTGATTAACTTGTATATATTCTCTTTGATTTTCTTAAGTATTCCTAGAATGTCCTTATAATCATCCAATGACTTACCTATGTATCTAGTTGGTATCTTATGATATATTCATAACATAATCATCTACCTAGTCTTGTACATCCATTGGTCGGAGGGGAGTATTCTTAATTTATGAGTTCTCAAATAGAGGTTACAAGTACAAATTCACATAGATTTGCCTATCATTCTAGAATAGAAGACACACCAAATGACTTAGCATGCATCCCTAATTATCCGCCTTGCAATAGCTTCTGGAACATTCATGCATGACATAAAACACATGAGTATCAAGAACATACATGATAGAGAACCAGGAGCCATAGTGGAGCATTATGATGCAAAGGTGGAACATCATGAACAATAGTGGCCCGACATCCGTCATGGTGGGACAACATGTTGTATTCATTGAGCATCTTCAACTTCTAAGCATCATGTAGGACTTCATAGCATAAGTGTCTCATCAGGGATACCATGGCTATATAAGGAACCAAAATGGCGCATCTTGCATGATGATGGCCCATCTTGTGCAAAGATTGTACAACTTCCTTCAAGCTTAACGCAACTTCCTTCCAAGGGGGCGTAATATATTATAGGTTAGCGCAAATTCTTCCACTCTGTCGTAACATCTACCAGATTGACGCAACATTTTCCAAAGTGGCACACCATGTTGTTAATGGTGCAACATGCTTGCCACTTAGCCCAACACCGAATCAAATGACGCAACTATGCATCAAGTTGCTACATTCCACTCCCAAGGGCTCTAAACCCCTTCCAGATGCTCCATACCACGTTTTAGATGATATGTTCCTTTGGCACTTAATTTGTTCCTTTTTCAGATGATTTATTCCCTTCTCAGTTGATTCATTCCTTTGTTACATGCTCCATGAACCCCAAGTGATCCGTTGAATTCTAAGTGCTCCATTAAACTCAAATGCTCCGAATTATTAGATCACATTTAACAATCTCCACCTTGAATTGAGGATTCTCTAAACTCCACCTTAAACAAGAACTTCCTCTCCCTTCCTTCCATGCATCCATGAAGGGGCTTACCTCATGTGAACATCAACTAAGTCCAAGCAATGCTTGAACTTCTCTTTAGGCAAAATCATTGTCACTATCTCTTCTGGATTCTCCTTGGCACCTAACTTTTTAATGCATAACCTATCATAGAACTGATTATTTTATTAGGTAAAAATAAAAACACTCAATGCATAAAATCACTGAATAATTAAGAGAAGGGCACATGCAACCTAAAAGGATCAATGTCTTACACTTTGAAGGAAACATACTTTGAATAACAAAATCTAGCATAAACCCTAGCTAATTTGAAAATCATACAAGTGTTAGGGTTTACATACCTTAGAATTGGTATTGTAAATAATTCCTTGAATCCCTTCATTTCTGTCTTTAGAAAGCAAGCGTCAAAAGTTGTATGTTTCTAATGGCTCACACCCAAAACTCTAGAAACCATAGAATGAAGAGGAGAGGGAGGAGAGGTATTGAAATTTCGTTACTAAGATTTTAGGTAAAGGTATATCCGAAATTTGATGACCAAGGGTTCCTATTTACAGTTTAGGTAACTTGCAAAAAATGCCAGATTTGAATTAATGAAATAGTGCATTTAACCCTAATTCAAATCCTTTCCTCATTAGCATCCAGAAGGCTTCTAGATACCCTAGAAGAGCTCCCAAAATCGTCTACACTTGGATGGTTCTATAATTGCCTCTTTTGTTCAACTATTGAACAATAATAATTCACCCCTTACATCTTTATTTAATTCCATTTAATCCCGAATAAATTTCAAATTAATTCGGATTAACAATTAATTAATTCTATTTGATCGCGTATTAATTTATTAGCCATAGAAATTAACAAAAAGAAAATATTTAACTATTGATCTCATGTTAATTTATTAATCACATAACAAATTAGCAGATCAACTATCTATTTCCAAATAATAAATTCATCACAAAATATATTAACAAATCATTTCTCTCTCTCTCTCTCTCTCTCTCTCTCCTAATATCATTTATAACTATTTTTGGTTACAAGGGAAACCCAGAAGGACTTTGCTTCTATTTGCAAGTTTATACCAATTTAGTTATCAGCTTAGACAACTTAATCCAACACTTCCCACTTCGATAAGTCTATAAATACAATTACAAGTATAACCGCACAGCAAAGAGTTCTTTCCAATGCCACTGCTGAACTCTAATTCAAATCAAACGTCAGCTCTAAGATAAGTGATCTGCTACTTCTTCGTTATGCAAGATATCATATTGACACGAGACATGGATTAAAATCAAGCTCATGGTCTAAGATTTTGTTTCTAAATTTCTGATTTATAATGACTGGATTCAAACTACTTGTTGAACACATCAATTTCATCTGGGCAAGGCCTTGCACATGAATGTCAACATCAAATCATCGAGGGGACCAAAAGATATCACTTTTCCTTATTCATGAAAAATGAACGAATTACGTTTACTATTTAGTCATACCTTTCACTCACCAAATCATACATATAGTAACCCTTTATAACATCCTATTACGAGATGCGTGTGAGTAAACCAATGCACAATTGAATCGCAAACTTTGAGCAATATATGTTTGCTTTAAGAATCATTGATATTATCATCTTATAACTACTCATGATAAAATCCATGTAGTAATTTCTAAGTGTGCGTTTATCCAGTACTCAAAATCCCATTTTCTAAGTAAGCTTGAATGTTGCAGCAATCCCTATGCAATTTCTAATCTCCATAGACAATTTACAAACAACTCATGAAAGTTTTCATTCATTACTTACTTCCAAAAGTATGAACGATTGTGAAATTTTGAATAAAAAAATTATTTAGGAAGTAAGCATGCAAAGTGAAACAGAATATTAAACTAATTGACTATGGTATCAAACCCTTTGAATATAAATAAATCTATATTATTTAATCACCATAAGAAATACGAATTTGTTTATTGTAAGTTCTTTCGTGTAATCTACTAACTGCTTGAATTGAGTACCATTAGTCATGCCATGTTCTAAACATCCATACTAAGCCTCTTTATGGGCCTTGTTTAAATTTAGTGATTTTCAAAAAAATTGTCAGACTTGCATACAAGGCACGAGGTGCATGTTTTTACCCATAGACTGCCTTGCCTAAAATATAACAGTGATCAGGATACTTATCGTTAACGAATCCTGGTGGTTGTTCAACATACATCGTTTCTTCCAGAACACCATTGAGGATTGCATATTTGACATCCATCTGATAGACGTCAAAATCCTTGTGAGCTGCATAGGCAAGAAAAATTCATACTGCTTCGAGTCTTGCGACAGGAGCAAAGGTTTCCTCATAATCAATACCTTCTTGTTGAGAATAACCTTTTATGACTAGTCTCGATTTGTTTTGAATGATATTTCCTTCTTTATTAATTTTTGTTATTAAAAATGCATTTCAGACCAATTAATCAAACATCTTCAGGTTTGTTTCGTTCGAATTCAGAAAGTTCATATTGCATTGCAACAACCTAATCAAAGTGCTCTAATGCAATATTTACTGGTTTTGGTTCTAATTTCAAAATGAAAACATTAAACATACAAAATTCTTTATGAACATTCAACACTCATTTTTTGGATCGAATCTGGGCTCGAGTCAAGACTCCAGAATTTGGATCACTAAGATTTTGTTCGTTAGGATGATTTTTGGTCCATTTGTCCATTGGTAAAAATGCAAGATGAAAGTCTAAAGGTGCATCTTCAAAGATGTCATCTGCTTCTGATCCTTCTCCTACAATTGTGATATTATCAGTGACATCATGAAATTCATCATCTTGATCATTACCGTTAACATCATTTGATGCACTTGGCTCCCCTCAACCAATGGATTTGAGATGTAATTCTCCCCCTCAACATCTGCATGGATAGGCATTTGCTCCCCATCGACATGATCTTGAGATGTCATATGCTTCCCCTCAACATACGAATCATGTCTTTCAATTTAAGACGTCAAAATCAAGTGCTCCCCCTCCACTTGATCTCCAGTCAAAACACGTATTCTTTCGACATTTGCTCTTGAAGTCGATGAAGAATGTGATTCATTTTCTTCATCTGTGACTATCGAATCATCAGAGTGTTTTGATGCTTCAGGAACTTGGTTATCATGAGCATTGATCTCTGCATTGAATGTAAGATTGAAATTTTCTTCTAACCTCCTTGTTCGTTTGTTTAACACCCTATAGGCTAGAGAGTTTTGAGAATTTCCTAAGAAGATTCCTTCATCAGCTTTCGACTGAAATTTAGAAAGATAATCCTTGAGATTCATGATGAAACATCTGCATCCAAAAATATGAAAAAATTTAACATTAGGTCTCCTTTTGTCTATTATTTCATAAGGAGTGATGTTAAAAGGAAAATGAATGAAAGAACGATTTTGCGTAAAGCAAGCAGTTGAAACCACTTCTGCCCTAAAGTACTATGGCAAATTCTTATAAGTAAGCACTGTCCGTGCAGCTTCACACAAGGAAAGATTTCTCCTTTCAAAAACAACATTTTTTGTGGCGTGTGAGGAGATAAAAAATTATGAAAGATGCCCAATTCAGTCAAAAACGAATCTAGAATTTGATTTTTGAACTCCGCTCGATTATCACTCTTTATCTTTTGGACTTTCCTTTTCAAGCTCAATTCGATGTTCTTGATTAAATCAATCATCACTTGAGCAGTTTCAGACTTCTGTCGAAGAAATAAAACCCAAGTGAACTTGGAAAAAACATCAACAATAACTATTATTTACTTCTTCTTATTGAAAGTCTCAGTAGTCGAAGGTCCACACAAGTTAACGTGAAGAAGTTCCAAAGGTTCGATGAATTTTGAATCAATGATGATCAAAAGACCTTGACTATGTTGTTTTCCCTGTTCAAATGCAGCACACAATGACTCATTTTCAAATTTTGAAACAGCTAAACCACGAACAAGATCATTAAGAACAAGTTTGTTAATATTTTTGAAGTTGAGATGAGAAAGACGTCAATGCCATAACCAACTTAGGTCAAAAGATGCTTTTGATAACACTTCCTTCCTCATCGAAAAGAACCTAATTACCAGTGCCAACAACTAGTTGTCAAACACTGATCAGATTGTGCCTTAGTCCTTCAACATAGGCAACTCGGTTCACAGTGAATTTCCTATTTGTTACTTCTCCATAACCTCTGACTTTACACTTGTTGTTTCCAAACTTGACAACTCCAGCATTGTCCAACTTACGAAAATCTCGCAAATTCTCCTTCCCTCCAGTCATGTGACACATTTTTGTTGAAAAACCTTTTGTTGGTGAAATGGTTTTACATTTTTCCAATAAAATTTATTTTGTGCTTTTGATTTTGAAATTACTTCCTTAGAAGCCAAATTTTCTACGTTTTGTTTGAAAGTTTGTGTTTTCACCTTTTAATATTCTGAATAATTGGTTAAAGAATCAACACCTTTTTATTTGTTTTTATCATTAACAACAACTTTTCTGTTTTCACTACCTAAAAATGTTTTGGTTTTTGTTGTTAAAAAGTTGTTTCGTTTTTTTCAAACCATTTTCTACAGTATTTTCATTTTAATAAAAGCCTTCTTTTGTTAAACTCTCATTCTCTTCCTTTACCAAAATTTTCAATTCAGGAGCCACATTATCACCATTTCCTTTGGTGACAAAGACTTCATTTGGAAACACAACTTCTTTTGAATCCTTAAACCTTGGATATGTTGGATTAGTGTCTAAGTTCATAACTATTTTGGTATGTACTTGACCCAATGGTGCATGGTCCTTTTGTGTTGCCTTCACCAAAGCAACTTGATAGGATGAATTATGGAGAGAGAGGATTAATTATGATTTATTAATATATTATGAGAATAATACATTAAAGGAGAAATCATATTATTTAATTAATATTAGTCAATGATTAATTAAGATTTAATATTGTGGCTAAAAGAGATTAATTAAACTTATGGGACTAGAACTATGAATTGTGTGATAGTTAAATATTGGGCTAATGGACTCCATATTAGAGGAGTGGACAAATTCTATGAGGAAACCCATTTGAAATCGTCCAAGGCCCCTAATGAGGGAGTCCATGGGCTGCATAGGGCCTAAGCAGTCAAATTAGGGTTTCCTTGTTAGATAACCCTAATAGCCTCACTATGTAAGGACCCCTAGGGCACCAAAAACGTGGCTAACTTATTTCTTAGGGTTTCTAGATGTTTTTGGATGCCTCTTCTCTTCTCCTTCTTCATCCTATTTCTCTTAGTGTTTGTGAGCCATTAGAGGAGTGACACTTGTGACTCTAAGCTTTTAGAAGCCAATTCTAAGGAGGATTTGAGATTGTTATTGCTACATAAAAATCAAGGTAAGATCTAAACCCTATTCTTATGTTAATAGCGATTATCACATGCTAGATTTAGGGTTTATTGCTTTGGTATTCAATGTTGTATGTTTAATTAGAAAAACTTATATCAAAGCAATTAGGGTTGCATGAACACCATAAGAATGATGTTATGCTCATAACCCATCAGTGGTATTAGAGCCTAGGTCATTTTTCTAGTTGAATAGATGCAAAAGTGAACTGGCAAAGGATCAAAAAGTCGATTTTTTGTGGTCTGCGCTGCCGACTCGGCGAGTCCATCGGTGGCCTCGGCGAGTCCAGGGTGCTGTTGACAGGATTTTCGATTTTTTGAGCAGATTTTGTTAAGAATAATTACCAAAACTCGATTTATTGCCTAAAATCGATTTTCAATGTTTGGAATGATTATCCTTATCAAAATTAATGGATTTGGTTAAATATGGATAATATAGGATTATTATTTGTCAAATATTTGACCTATAAGATTCAAAAGTTTCAATTCACACCCTTTAGGTTTTATAGTTTAAATTTGAACTCAAAAGGTTTTAGTTTTGAAATTTAAATAGTTATATCGTAATATTTTGAAAGGTTTTAAAATTTGTCCTCAAGTTTTGGAATCTTAAATTTAAATTAAACGGTATTAATTTGAAATATTAAATTCTAAAACCCTAGTTTTGAAAAGTTCAAATTACACCCTTATGGTTTTATTAAGTTAATTGAATGTATAATTAAAAGAGAGTTGATAAATCCATAATTATATGTTTTAAGGTTAATCAAATTAAAAGTTTAATTTGTTAAATTAAACCACCTAGTATTTTAAAAGTATAAAATACACCCTTATACTATATATAACATTAAAAGTCTAATATTATATATGTATAACTTAAACTGCTAGTCTTACCGTTAGTAGGCCTCATTCACGAAGCCGATCTATAAGAGGGGGGTATAAGGTTATGGCCTATAAAATGGCCGTTTAATGGGTGTCCACTCTCACCCACCGCTTCCTTGATTGGTGGAGGGTCGTTAGCCGAACGGGTAGGATAGGGCAAACCCTTTCCATTAAAAGTATAATGAATTATAAAGTAACTAAATGTTTTTACAAAATTCCCACTCTTAGTTACTTTAGGCAAAAGTGAATTTGATACAATTCCATGAAATTACACTTTGTACCCTTGCGAAGACGTTAGTGGAGCGTGTGTGGTTCATCGGCACACTAAATGGTTCTAAGAAAAGGTAGCAAAGGGTGACTCAATGTTTGTCATAGTTCGGTGGAGCGTGTGTGGTTAACCGGCACATCGAATAGGTGACTGTAACATTGGGGGCACCATGTAAGTTTGCATGGTTATTCACACCCTGTTTTGTGATCCTCGGCATCCCAGTCACAAATCGAGGGGGCATATCGAGATTTAAACTTGCCATTGAAAAGTTCAATGAATCTCAAAGGATCTAGGAGTTTTTCAATACATGTAAAACCTAATCCCTTTTTCGTTTTTCATGGTGGAAAATTTGTGAATCGTCATTCACTTACCTTCAAATGTTCTGCAATTTGGGTTACGACATCCTTCTCCCAAGTTGTGGAATATTATGTTGGGTCCTAGCCTTAATATCTCATTTGGGTGATTTATTAAGGACTCAATCAATCAACTAACTTGATTTTTATCCCGTTTTGTAGATGTCAAAGTATGACAACTATGGTCTTCCCAAATCTCGTGGAACAAGCTTTCCATACGAAGATGATATTCCACGATTCGATCGAAGAACACGAGATCATGCTTCACTTCCTCCACCTCCTCCTATTGTTCTCCCTAACCAACAAGTTCAAAGGCTGGAATTCAATCTCACTTAAGCCCTTTTGGAAAGTAAACATGGAGAAGGAAAGTCAGTGTGTGCACACGTTTTAGAGATGAAGTCACACATTGATAGGTTAAGAATGATAGGAGCCGTTGTCTGTGAGGAGCTAGCTGTTGACTGGGTTCTTCAGTCGCTTCCTGACTCATATAGTGAGTTCGTAAGAGAGTATTGTATGATACACCACGACGTGACCCTCATCGATCTTACCTATTTGGCGCACGGGAAAAGCAAAATTGATTGGTGAATCTGCCTTCCAGACCTCTATTGACATAGGCAATGGCAACAAAAGGCATGCCATGGTCAAAAAGTTTGATCATAACAGAAAGGCAAAGTCTGAAGTAGTTTCGTGTGCTGTTCCAAAAGAGTCAATTTGCTTTTATTGCCAAGAGAAGGGGCATTGGAGATGAAGCTACCCAATCTACCTGAGAGATCTAAGAGATGGGAGAGTTAAGACGTTTGGCTCTACTTCAGGTAAAATCCACTATCTAACTCCATTAAGTTCCTATTCATTAATTCTTAATACATAATGTGATAAGATTACATTTGAATGTTTTGCAGGATCAGAGAAAAGAGAGGAAGCTTGATGGAAGAGCAAGATGAGTCTGATCATGAAGAAATGGATCATTGATCGCATGGATTCGAAGATTAGATTTTGAGCTTAGAAATTTATGATACATTTGTTAGGAATATTCGATAACATAGTTTTTCAGTTGATTTTGCATTGTAAGGACATGTTTTCCGCTGCTTTTGTGAATAAAATAAATTTTTGATTTGTCTTATTTATACATATATCCTTGCAATAAAATCGTTGTGAAAAATTGATGTTTGTGCATTTCTATAAATGGATGTGATTCTTAGTTATGTTATTTATGGTAGTGTCAAAATTTTCTAAGTAAGGAAAGATTCGCATCGCCTAAGTTTCAGTTGGAAAGAAGCTTGGAATCTTATGATTTGAATCATGTGATGTATGGAAATCTTGGTACTTAGGAAATTAAGACTAATTCGTTGATCACACAATTATGTGAGTCAAGTGAAGGACTAAAGGACTAGAACACAATGTTGTGCACTAGTCAAGTCCACCACAAATAACAATAAGACTATTCGTCATAATTTACTAAAAGTCTAGTAAATGTGGTTATACTTACAAGAATAAGTGTAATTTTGAATCATTGAAAAGTTTCAATGAGCAGAACGAATAAGAAGAATCAATGAAGACAGAAAGATAAAAGGTTTCTCAAATCTAAGAAGAAGGGAGAGTACTTTTATATCAGTTTTATGATCGTCTTAATGATTAAGAACCATATCACAATTAATCCTCTAAGGACATCTTAGTGCACTAGTATGGCTAAGAAGAGGAATCGGAAATTGCTAAAATGGTTAAAACAAAAGAATGAGTCATACTTCGTTCCAAAATCAAGTCTTAGAATCGTACTCCAAGATTGTGAATTGAGTGAGACACACTCATCAAATGTGAAGTAGAAAATTGTTTTTCTTACTCTTGCACGTTTGAAATCGGTAAGTTGAGATGTCTTGGAGAAGACAAAGACCAACTAAGACCAAATGTGTGTAATGTTTTTATCTTGATATAAACACACATTAACTCTTGGATATTTGTTTATCAAGACATGTTTCTTGATAAGGGAATCTAATATGTCAAGAGGTCAGTGGGAGTCTGAAAATCTTGAAAAGATTCAAGAACTAATCAAGAGTAAACCTATTAAAAACTAGCACGCTACTTGAGGTTTGTAACCTATCGTGTTGATAAAATTCTTTTTCTGTGCCAATCCGGTTGAGTGATTATGCATATGAGTTCTACGAGTTCTCAATAGAATGCATAAGGCAAGCACCTTATTCAATGAAAGTACATTGACTGGAATAGGTGAGCTGCTAGATAACTTGGAAGCAATGGTGGGACCCTTGATGGCAAGAAATTAAGAATGAACAAGTTCTGTCCATAAGAGTTTGAATTTGTCACAAACATTATCTTTCGATTATGCTTATGGAAAATTCACATGGATAGGAACACATACACCATAAAATATAAGTTTCATAAGGTTTCTCTCCTTCATGAAAAATGATTGTAAGGAAACACTTTCACTAAGATAGATTTAAAGGAGATAGCGATTATGTAAATTGCATTCTCAAATTCGATTATGATTACGACATCCCTCTTCATAGTTCGAATTGTGAGATTTGGCAATTAGTCTGAACATTTAAGACTTAGTAAAATAAGTTCTGAATTAGTTTAGACATACATGTGAGCTGTCTAAGCAAAAGTGTGTGATTTTGAGAAGCTTAGATAAAGGCTTATCGAAGCATATCGTATTAGAAACAATGAACTTTGGAAGTCAATAAGTATTGTTTTCTAGAAGTTAAGTTGGTTTCTAAATACGTGTCAAAGCTAGTGGGAGCATAAATGTTATGCTGGAATGGATATAATCATCATGTTAGTGGGAGCATGATTATTATTTAAGTATTGCAAGTTGACAATATTAATTATAGAAAAACAAAAGTTTCACTTTGCAAAGTTGCAGGGGTAGAAAAGTTGTTTTTGCTATCATTAAGGGAGAGAATGTTATACTTCGTTTCCAATCTAAAAGCTTAGATCAATAAATTTTAATTGTATTTAGTCAAGGGTATATTTATTATTTTCATTCTCAAGTTCTATTATGATTACTACATCCCTCTTCATAGTTCGAATTTTGAGAACACGGCAAATAGAAATATTATGACGATATTATAGTAAGAAACTGGTAAAGTATCACGTTTTTCATTATGAATTGTATCCCATATGCTTCGGGTATAGGATGAATTGCATATGCTATAATATTTGACCGTTCTAAAATTTCTAAATGCCTAGGGCATTTAGAGGGAAAAAGGAAATAAAATCGGTTTTGGACTAAAATAATTAAACAACTGCCAAGGACAATCTAAGGTTCACCAAGGATTGGTCGCTTGTGGACAGTTGAAAGTATAGTCATGGATGGACCATATTGACATTATTATGAATAGATAAGATTTTATTTAGAATGAGTTGTCATATGGAAAATATGGAAATGTTTCCATATTGGGAGTTGGACGTTAAAAACTTATGTCTAGATTAGAAACTTTTATGCAAGAAGGATGTTCAAATGAGTGTACTTTGAATATGAAACTTCATGACTATGGAATTGTCTTGTAACAATTTCCAATAGAGTATTTTGTAATTTCATTGGACGAGTCTTGGTGACCTTTGTACCATAACATTACGAAAGGGTTGTTGCATAAAATGTTAGAATCTAACATATTCTAGTAGTGGCGAGAATTTTGTATTCTTACACTAATGGATTAGGAATTGTGAAATGAGTGTGATTGAAAATGTTATTCAGTTATACTATTTCACAAAGTAAGGACCATAGGTAAACATAGTATGCATGTTAAGAGCATGGGACAATTGTTGTTATAATTCAAGTAGTAAGTTGATTACCCGAAACATTATACAGTGAATAATGTGTAATCAATATGGTGATTAAATAAAAGGAGTTTTATTTATACTCAAAAGTTTGGGGCCATATTGGGTTCGATTATTCTTGTGTTTCACTTTGCATGTTTTGACTACCTAAATAATAAGATTATTCGAACGTTCCACAGTCGCTCATACTTTGGGAGTAGGTATGAAAGAAGATTGTCATGAATTGGTTTGTAGATTGCCTAAAGTGTACTAGACATAGCAAATGTTTGCTACAACATTCATGAGTGTTTATGAATATGATTTGAGCATTGGATTAAACCTATGCTCACTTGGATCGCTTCGTGGATTTTATCACGAGTGATTGGCGAGACAATAATATCTTATATTCTTGAAACCGAGATGTGTAAGTTGTATCTTGTGAGTCGGTTACACATTGATAATATGTAAACACACCGGTAACTTGGTGTTGTAAAACATATTGTTGTGTGTAATTCGGTGAGTGAGTACAAGCGAGCATTGAGTCAAAGTTTATCTGTTCCTTTTACCCAAAGTGGGATAAAAGCGATATATGTGGGCCCCTCGATGATTTAGTGATGACACCCTAAGTCCTTGGCCAAGCCGGGACTAAGTTGATGTATTCAATTGTAGTCTCTTGTCATTCGTCATAAATCGGAAGTCGGGAAACAATATGTAGACAGAGAGAATGATTTTAATCCATGTCTCAGTCTATACGATATCAAGAATGGAGGAATATATGATCCCTTATCTAAAGGACATGCTTCTGATAAGATCAGAGTTGACAGCGGCTTTTGAAAGCTACGATTGCGGATTAGGATCTGAAGTCAGACATAGAATAGTTATTAGACTTATCCAAGTGGGAGACTGTTGGATTAGTGTCTAAGTCCATAACAATTTTGGTATGTACTTGACCCGATGGTGCATGGTCCTTTTGGGTTGCCTTCACCAAAGCAACTTGATAAGATGAATTATGGAGAGAGAGAGGATTAATTATGATTTATTAGTATATTATGAGAATAATATATTAAAGGAGAAATCATATTGTTTAATTAATTTTAGTCAATAATTAATTAAGAATTAATTTTGTGGCTAAAAGAGATTAATTAAACTTAGGGGACTAAAACTATCAAGTGTGTGATAGTTGAATATTGGGCTAATGGACTCCATATTAGAGGAGTGGATGAATTCTATGGGGAAACCCATTAGAAATCGTCCAAGGCCTCTAAGGAGGGAGTCCATGGGCTGCTTAGGGCCTAAACAGTCAAATTAGGGTTTCCTTGTTAGATAACCCTAATAGCCGCACTATTTAAGGACCCCTAGGGCACCAAAAACGTGGCTAACTGATTCCTTAGGGTTTCTAGACGTTTTTAGGTGCCTCTTCTCTTCTCCTTCTTCATCCTCTTGCTTTTGGTGTTTGTGAGCCATTAGAGGAGTGACACTTGTGACTCTAAGCTTTCAGAAGCCAATTCTAAGGAGGATTTGAGATTATTATTGCTACATAACAATCAAGGTAAGATCTAAACCCTATTCTTATGTTAATATCAATTATCACATGCTATATCTAGGGTTTTTTGCTTTGGTATTTAATGTTGTATGTTTATTTAGAAAAACCTAGATCAAAGCAATTAGGGTTGCATGAACACCATATGAATGATGTTATGCTCATAACCCATCAGGATAGACCACTGCATTTGATTCACGATAGTTTTTTCCTTTGTCTTTCAACAATTTCATGTACTCATTTGAATCTTCGAAGACTTGTTTTACCATAACTCTTGGAATTAGTTTCTTACTCAAAACATTATTCACATCACTCACATAGTCCCCATCCACAACCGTATCATAAGTATCACATATTTTGTATGTCGAAGGTTGATCACTATTTACTTTCTACATTGAATCATTACATTTTCTTCTCCTTTAGCCATAAAATTGACGTTAATGACAGACAATCGTGAGCAATCGACACACTCCCCAGCCTCAGTTTCACTGATTGTTTCAAAATTATCTACGATATCAACAAATTTTTTTTAAAAGCCAAGTGTCGACTTCTCAACCATGTTCAAAATCTTGATTTGCTCATTTTTTGTTAAAGTTTCATTCACAATTTTCACAAGATCATCAACATTCAAATGTTCATTAATATTTACAATACCATAAGAATATGAATCACTTGAAATTTTCTCATAATCTGCTATCTCGCTTTCATAAGTGGTTTTGTCTATTTGTTCTCTTTCAAAAGCAAGAAAAAGAACTATCTTTCGATGATGTTCACTACAAATCTTAGCAGAATGATGAAGTTCATTTATTTTCGGATACAACCTTCTAGCAAAATTACAATAGATTTATCTTTGTTTTACAAGCATAATGTTGTCCATATGAATAGTATCTATATCAATCAAAAAATTAGTGATCCATAAGTCTAGAGATTTTATTATACCCTTCTTTTCTTCTAATTTATTTTTAGCTTCATAGTAAAGGGACTTGGACTTTTCTACTTCACTACTCATGGAGATTAACATGTCATTAAGATAAACACAAGTATTATCAAACTCAAACAAAACATCATTATAAGAAGATGAAGGAATTATAAATGAGTTAAGAAGATCACATACCTTAGTAGTCATCGGTAATTTCATAGAGTCAGTGGACACAAAACACCGGCCATTAATCTCTTCCTCCTCACTCATCTCATCCGAAACAACTTTCTCCTTTTCATGTTCCTCCAGTTTTGCATTCGTTTCCCCATGAGTTGGATTTCGAATCTCATTGTCATCTGATCCTAAAGACCAGATCTCATAAGTTCCTTCTTCCTCATCACCTCCTCAAGCCACCAAAGAAAATCCCTTAGTCCTAGCACGATTCTCTTCTATCTTGTTAGCATAGTATGACTCATCCTTCACTTTATCCTTCTCTTCCATCTTTCTCAGCATGCAATCCTTGGCCAAATGATTTGACCCATCCCAATAGTTACAATTGTAACTTGAGTCTCCTTTCAACTTCAACTCCTTCTTCTCAAATGCGCTCTTCACATCTTTCTACTCATCCTTCACACTTTTTCCAGTTGAACTATGTGTTGTAAAAGATGTCTAAGCCCATAAATATTATTGGTATGTACTCGACCCGAGAGTAGCATGGTCTATTTGGGTTGCATAACACCAGGACAATTTGTTAGGATGGACTCTTCAGAGAAGGTTATATATTATTTATTAATATATTATAAGTTCAAATATATTAATATGAAATCATATGTTTTAGTTAGTATTGATCAAGAATTAATTTGGAATTAATTTAGTAATCAAAAGGAAACTAATTAAATCTATGGGGACTAATTATGGTAATTAGTTATATTTGTATGTGTTGGCTTATGATCCATCCATGTTGGACCAAGTTTATGTATGGATACATAAAGAGTTGGGCCAGATGAACCATAGATCATAAAACCCATGGGTATGGATTTAGGTTATACCCATGACCCTTGAAATCCCACATATAAATATATAGTGCATTGCCCAAAATCGCCACTTGTAGTTCTATATGAAGTTCTTGGAGTTCATGGTGGTTTTGGTGCATGGAGTTTCTCACTCAAGAGTCACCTTTTTCCTAGGTGATTTGCGATTCCATTTGAGGTGCAATACTTGGGGCACTAAGTTCTTAAAGGCCAAAGTGTTTCAAACAACATCAAATACATCAAGACTTCAAGCCACATAAAAGGTTTGTTACTCTAACAAGTATCTTGTATTGTTTATGACAAATTGCATGCTAGTTATAGGTTTAATACCTTGGAAACTTCTTTGCATGTATAATTAGTGACAACATAGATCCAAGTTATTTAGGGTTGTATGTGCACCATAGGATGTTGTATTATACCAAAACCCATCACTATGTCCTTTAACATCATTGCTATTCTTGATTTTGGATTAAAAGGCTTCTTGAAGAATTTCTTCACTTTTTTGTTTGAATATTAAGTGAATGCTTCATCATTAGATTTAACCGAGAAACCTTCTTCATCCTTTTTGGTTCCCTCATCAAATTCGACTTCAGATTCCTTTACAGTTGTAACGCCCTTAGATTCGGGCTAGTAAATTTAGAAATAATAAGCGTTAAAATTGACTTTTTTTTTCATAGAATATTATTTAGAATAAATAACCTTAACCAAAGTTATAGGTGTCTCACAAGGATTCCATACATATAAAGAATGCTGGAATCTGACTTATAACGAAGAAGTTATGACTCGTCGAAGTTTCACGATTAAACCGGCACGGCTCTGCGTATCTTAAAAAGTATATTTTTGATAAATTACTTTTTAGCTTTAGTGATCTAAACAAAAGTCATAGTAGTCAGTAAACCGAGAGCGTGCATATATAGAACGTCCAAATCTGAATTCATTAGAGGAAGTTATGATTTTTCTAAGATTTAGCGTAGCAGTGTACAACTCGGAAATCGAATTTTAGATCGGTCGATTTGTAGGTTCTTCCTAGGGAAAAATGTGTACCAAAGCTTCCAATAGCTCAAGATCACCACCAAGAGGCTACAAGGTCCATTTAGGCTTTTTAGGGTATGGTGGCTAGCTTAGAAATGAACCAAAGGGACTAACATAAAGCTTATATAGGGTACAACACGAAATATTAGGGTTTCTTACTCACCCTCGTACGCCCAGTGTACGAGGTCTTGCACCCGATCCCATATCCGCAGTACGCTAAGCGTATACTCTATTATGAATGTCGTAATCCCCCTCGCATCAATACACCCTATGTACTCCCTTGGTACACCCCGTGATCTAGGGTTTTCCCTCAAACCCTAATTAATTCCGAAGGCCATAACTTCTTTGATACAACTCCGATTTTGACCATCCTAAGATATCGAGAAGCTCTAAACTATTATCAACTCATACTTGAATTAAAGTTCCCCATACACAAAATCCAATTTCCAAAAAAGTCCGCTGCCAATTTACCAAAATACCCCTTGGCACCAAAACCAATTCTAAAAGCTCGAACCATCTATATTTCATCACCCGCACCTAAATGGGTCATGATTCAGAAGAGAGTGTTATAACTCTCCCCCACTTAAATTAGATTTCGTCCTTGAAATAAATCCTTACCTTTCCTAACACGCCAACATCCTGAGCAACACGACTACAACCCTAAGAATACCACAGCCTTCCCAAGGAGACCGAAACTAACCCAAGCGGAACTCACCAAACCCAAAGAAGAACGAACCTGAAACCCTTGCAGAAAACCACCACTGCCTTTTCCGAAACCCAGAATTTCAAATTGGCCTGACTCCTCGACTGGCCGACCACACTGAACAACTACCATCCCAATTCCACAATGAATTCCAGACAAAACAAAAAACTTCCCACCCTTGAGGCTTCCATGGGGAAACCAAAATCACCGGCGTTATACTGCTGCAGAACACTTATACTTGACAAGAGGCTCAGAAAATCCTTCGAGTAGAAAATTCATCCCTGCAACGGTTAGACACAAACGAGAGCTGCATAACAGGGTCCAATCAACCACTTTGAGATTATTTAATCCAACTGCAAGCGACTTAGCATATGCCCCAAATAACAAGCAACTCCACACGAGAATCCCAATTCACTAAAACCACCCGACTCATCTTGCTTCCCCCTAGCTGCTTTCCAAAAGTAGCCTAGACCTCCCTAGTCCCAATTTGTCTGCCAACTGTCTGAAACACCGGAATCCTGCCCAGTTGCTGAGTCGAAAGACACACATACACAGTCGCGCCACGTGACTCTCGAGAGAAACCTGATCTGGCGATAATTGCCCAAACCATCTAGCCACCAAATCCAATGCTAAGATGAATGCTACATGATCAACTGTAGTCTCATATAACACCTAGTCTCCAACGAACTACTATTTCCTGATTCCAAACATGTTGTGGCCCTCCCACAGTCTTACGAGCTGACCTACTCTGGTCCTAACCATCTGAAGAAATCTATGACCAATCATGGATTTTCCACACCCTCACCGCTGCATAGGGACCAGTGAATGCTACAGGCCATCCCGCAGTCTTACAACACTCCCACACTAACTCCCAACTAGTGAATGCTACGGGCCACCCTCAGTCTTACAACACTTCTACACTAACTAGAAGCTAGTGAATGTTACGGGCCACCCCGTAATCTTACAACACTTATACACTAACCGTCAACTAGTGAATGCTACGGGCCACCCCACCGTCCTACAATACCTCTACTTTTCCATAGCCACCGCCCATGGTCTTACCGCTCATCTATCAATCCGAACACATCCAGAGTCGAGTACGCACTCGAACAAGCATGTTGGGTCAAAATTATGGTTTATACTTTGCTTTTCTGGGCAATTGTATTTTTATGTACTATTTTATGTGTTTACGGCTAGGTGGGTGTTTATGGCCGTAAACGGGTTTACGGCCGTAAACCCATTTACGGCCCATGGTCACCAAGCCTATATATAGGTGTTAGGTGGTTGAGGAGGGATTGATAACAGAAGAGAATATAGATGCCTAAGGTTGTGTTTGTTATTGGTCTGACTGAGTCGGCTCAGACCATTTTGGCTAACTCGCTCAGCTATTTGTGTTTGATAAACACTTTATGCATGTCTGATTCAAAAATCTATAGCTGATTGAGAAAGAAGTTGGAAATCAGCTGACTGAGAAGAGGAGAAAAGTTTCCATCGGTACCCTTTCTTCTCCCCTTTCAACGATTTCACTTCTCCAACAAGCAACATCGACCTATTTCTTCCTCTTCCAATCGCCGGTCGAAGCTCCTTCCTCGTCTATCAGGTATGCTTCTTCTGTTCTTTTCTTCTCCAGCCAATCAAAGCTCCTTGCCCTAAATGCTCAATGTGTTCGATTTCACCTTATGATTGTCCTTTTGCTTACTCCTTTGTAGCTTATTGACTCTAATTTCAATTACATGTACAAAACTGATAAAAATGAATTTACTGTTGAAGGTAGCAGAGCAATTGCTTACTCCTTGCCCTAAATCCATCTATTTACTGTTGAAGGTAGCTGATTGACTCCGATTACACCTTATATATTTTTTTAATTCCGATAATAACCTCGGGTAAATAGATGGATTGGCAAGGACAAAAGGTAGCAGAGCAATTGATGCTGATATTGCTGGTGGTATTTGCAGTTGCAACATTTATAACAGGTTATGTTGTGGGTTCATTTCAACTGATGTTGATAGTGTATGCTGGGGGGTAATTTTGACAACTTTGATTATAATTCCTAATTGGACCTTTTTTAACAAACATCCTCTCAAGTGGTTGGATCCAAGTGAAGCTGAAAAGCATCCAAAACCACAGGTGGCTGTGACTTTGGTTTCAAAGAAGAAACGCAACAAGAAATAGGCTATGGCGATTATATCGTAATTGGGTCTTATTGAAATGAGAATGGTGTTTTTTCGGAATTTACTCTGTTTTTAATGTTTATCTTGATAAATGATATAAGGCAAGAAGATTGAAGAATAATATTTTAAATGAGTAGAGCAATTGAATTTGATTATCTTTAGTGCATTTTTATCAATGTTCTAAAAGGCGCGCCATGGCGCGCCATGGCGTGAGGCGTGGCTTCGCCGTTACGAAAAGCTTCATAACGTTGCTGTTAGGCGTGGCGCGTGGCAAGGCGTGATATGGCGCGCCATGGCGCGTTATGGCGTGTTATGGCGCGTGTTTTTTCGTTTGAGACACAGTTTTTTTGCTCTTTGTTATGTCTTTTCAAATCAGAGATACTAGTATTGTGGTTTTTGTTAACTTTTTGTTATTAGTTATTGATCTAACACTTCTAAAAAGTAGTTATATTTAATATAAATTTATATTTATGTGGTAATATAATTTTCAATTAATACAAAATCGCCGCCTTACATCACGCCTTGAAAAACGCCATGGCTCGCCATGGCTCGTTAAGCTTGAGGCTTGGCCTTGCCGCCACGCCACGCCTCACGCCATTTAGAACCTTGATTTTTATAATTTTTCAACAACTTCATCCATTGTTGTATACAGTAGAAGGGTAAAATGGTCATTTTTCATCAGTCAGAACATTAAGTCAAATGTACAATCAAACAACATGGTATCTTACTCATTCAGGATTTCTTACCCAGACAGACATTTCCCAATCAGCTCTTTCTCAGTCAGGAACTATCAAACGGGACCTAAGTGTGTGTATTTGAAGGTGTTCTAGAGAGAGAGAAAAGAGAGTGTGTGTTAGTGTGTGTGAATCTTGTATTCGGATCTTCATTCATATTAATACATACAAGAGTCATCATCTTCATCTTCTTCCCCTTCTCTTCTATTTGATCTGACATCATCTGTTTGACTGGGATTCCGCACCATCAAACGGATCTGAATGATACTCAAGCATTTTGGGGACTTACAATTGGTATCAGAGCTTGGATTGTATAAGTCAATTTTGTCAAATCTGGAGCTTATTTGATCTTATTTTCGAAAGTTTTTTGCGTTTTTGGATAGATCTTGGCAAAATAAGGGGTGTTTGTTCTTCGTGTTTTTGATAAAAAGGAGTTTTTGATCGAATTTTGGAGCAAAAAGGGGCAAAAATCGTTATTTTTGGTCGTAACCAGCAAGGGGGTGGCGGAGTTTATGGCCAGCAGCTCGGGTTTCCGAAGAGTTTGCGGTCCGAGGAGTTTGCAGTTAGAGGGTTTACGATCTGAGGCCTCGCACGTGTACGACCCACAGTTTACGGTCCGGGATTACAGCCCTCGGAGTTTACAGCTCGCACGTGTACGGCTCGGAGTTTCCAGTTCGCACCAGGTCCTCGCATTGCGTCGTTGGCCTCGCATCTCAGTAGCAAAAGTCCTCGCAAGCAGCAGCCTCGCCTTCGCATCTAAAAAATAGGAACCGAATTTGGAGGTGTCAGGGTTTGAACTCGGGACCTCTAATTCATCAACATCAACGCCTTACCAGTTGATCTACCAATCACCTTGTTACAATCCTTCTGATTTTTATTCAAAACCACTCCCTGTCGCATCCAGTTTCGAAATTTTGTCACTTTTAACCCCAAAATTAAATTTCTTTTAATTTTAAATTCCTTTTAAATCTAAAAAAAAAATAAAAAATAATAATAAAATAAAATAATAATAATAATAATAATAATAATAGTAATAATAATAATAATAATAATAATAATAATAATAATAATAATAATAATAATAATAATAATAAAATAGTTTTCAATTTTTGACTTTTGTCTTCAAAAATTGATTTTGACTTTCAAGTTTGACCTTTGACTCTAAACTTTGACTTTCTCGTTTAACTTTTAAATTTTCAAATTTAGCTTTTCGGTTTGACTTTTTCAAGTTCGAGTTTTGAGTTTGACTTTTTCAAGTTCGAGTTTTGAGTTTGACTTTTTAAATTTGATTTTTAAGGTTGACTTTTGAGGTTTATAGTCAAAGGGCATTTTTAAATTTGTCTATTAATTTGGCTTCTAGTTGTGTATTTAATGGGTTTTGAGGTCTACGAGGGAATTGAAGACATGAAAGAGAGTCGTCAGGAGATGTTAAGACAAAACTTCAACGTGTTTAATTATATCCCTAGAGAAACCCTGGAAGTTCAGTTGCAGCGATTTACTACACTTACTACTGAGATGAATATAGCTGGGATCTTCTTGACTAAATATGAGATAAACAAAGAGCTGCTAAATTCACTTATGAAATTGTGGGATATGAACATGACTGTCATCAAGAAGACCAAAAGATCTCAATCGTCTTAGTCTTGCTGATGTAACTGAAGAACTTGATGCTTTGAAGTGTTGAAAAACAATGAGTTCGGCAAACATCCCGGTCAATGAAGTTTCATGCTCTCAATCATGAGAAGAAACGATTAAAATTCTTCGTGAACATAATGATTTGCTAAAAATGGAAGTCGAGGACCTAAAATACGAAGGATATCAACTTAGGAAAGGACAGAAACCCCTGAAGGATGAATTAGAAGCAAAAAACCAAAGACTTTAGGAAGCTTCAGGAAGATTATAGAAATAAATGTGAAATTTATGACTATGTTAAGAAACAACTTGCTGAATTAACTGATGAGTTTGACACATTAAAAGGAAAATTTGAAACTGCAGATTTTGATTTCAGAAAATTTGATGTGTCAAGCGAAGTAGTTGCGAACATGATAGATCATTGTTTGAAATTTAAATATAACCAACAAAAAGGTCTAGGGTATGATAGTGTTCCTCCACCTTTCAGTCATAACTACACATCCATCCCTATGACACACAAAGAAATTGACAGGGAGGCACATCTTCAATATGGCAAACCAGCTGGATTTGTGTCAGGAGGTATTCAGGTTGAAAATATTAATGTTTCTACTTCATGTGCAGGTAAAGTAGCAGAAGATGAGAACAAGGAGAGCACTACTGAACAAACCAATGACTCCTTGAACTCAGAATCTGTTGCTTCGAATTTTGTTACTCTTAACAAACCTGCCGTTGAGAAATATAGGCCACCAATTCCAGCGCAACAGAGTGCTTGTTGCAAGTATGCATGTGGGAACAACAAAAAACAAGGCAAGGATACGCCACTAGGGGCAGGAAGAAACAACTTCACAGTGAAGAAAAAGACTTGTTTTCACTGTGGACCACTTGGACACATTGCCAGAAATTTTCCTAATCGCGCATACGTTCCCTACTATGCACAAGGCTGGCAGAACGCGCCAAGAGGGAGATACTCCAAAAGAAACCCCTCAAGGTCACACTCAGACTATGGTGACTGGAACGTGCAGAAGGCCAAGAATCAAACCCACAAGGCCAAGAATCCGAATCCCAAGGGGAAGAAGGGAATGCCGGCCAAGAAGCCAAATCCAAGAGATGCTCCCATGAAGCCAAAATCAAAGTCATCTCAACGGACGACATCAAGATCAAAAGCAAGTACTGAGCCACCCATCAGATCGAAAAAGCAATGGGTTAAACCCGACTATAGATGGGTTCTGAAGGCTCAATCTCCCAAATCACCTAATGACTCTAATATTTCTACATCTTCTGTTTGTGATAAGCAGGATATATCATGGGAGAATGTTCGTTGCAAAGATGACAAAGGTCGACCCAGTTTCAAAATGGACTAGGTTCCAAAGATCAATTGATCCTGCTCTGTGTCGGAACAACTATGGAGGCATATCATCAGACTTCCGTTTGTTGGTAGTGGCTGCTCCTAGCATATTTTAGGGGACATCTCTCAACTGTACAACACTCAGAACTTTGTTCGAGAGTATGTGTCCTTTGTGGGAAAGGAAAGAAGGGAAGAAAGGAAGGGATCAGATGGAGTTAGTGCTTAATAACGTAAAGAATTTTCGGATCTGTTCTGAGATTATGCGTGCTGTTCTCAGACCTTCTGGATGCAAATTCAATCGGTGACTTACGGTTTGAGTTTTCTTCTCTATACTCCTCAGTTTATCTTAATCTGATTCATTTTGAAGATATTTTTTTTTTATTTTCTTATAGTTTTTCGTTAGTATTGTTTGGGAAGTGATATTAAGATAAAGTGATAACGGACAGTCTAAACCAATGTAAGGGATTGAATCTACATTGTCTAGACTCTGTGATCAATGTGTTGGTAGGCACGAAGGATTTGAAAGTGTGGATTTAGATAGAATTGTTTGGACTGACCATACAACGCTCAGGTAGATTGAGCAGTGAGAGAAAAACGGGAACCTACAGGATACACTAAATTATTACACATCTAAACTTGTAGTCCTTAATTCTGGTTCTGATAGGGCGACTGGGGGGTTCTGATAAAGTAGGTCTATAGGAAATTATTTTCTTGCTTTCTATCTGTCTGTCATATGTTGCTTCCTCTGCGTGATTGGAAGAGATCCGACCTAGAATGCAACATATGCAACTTTATTTCTACGCACCTCCTTATCTATGAAATTATTTCTATCTGTTAGCCATATGTTGTCCCCTCTGCATGATTGGAAGATCCGACCTGGGACACAACATATGCAACATTCTACCTCTCAATCCCTTTATCATATTTAGCCATATGTTGTCCCCTCTACGTGATTGAAATATATCCGACCTGGGACACAACATATGCATCTATCTCTAAATCTGACTTCCTCCTTAATAATTGTTTACTCACGTAAAGTAATGAGTTCTTTGGAAGTTCTTGATAACCAGGCTATATCGGGAAGTGGGGAACACGTTCTAGTGCAACTAAAATTGAACCATTTAGAGGTTGTATGTAGATCTCGTTTCTTAATTTAAGTGGACAACAATACCCGTGGTCGTCGTCAGCAAAATAGTTTACTTAGAAAATTTTATCGATATCCTTCGTGTTTAAGTGGACTACAATACTGACAATTGACCGGATCTATTCATGAATATGAAGGTACTGATAAACAAAGTTAAGACTGTCTCACAACTTTGATCCCAAATATTTTTGTTTTTGTTAAAACTGTTCATAGTTTTCCTCTATGCACAAATTTAGGGGGAGAATTAAAAAAAATGAAAAATCAAAAATCAAACAAAAATCAGAAAATTCAAAATCCAAAAATATTTTTATTTCTGTTTTATTTCTTGTTCAGAAAAATCAAAAATCCAAAAATATTTATGTTTCTGTTTTAATTTGTGTGCTACGTTTTCTTTTAGTTTTGTTTTGTCTTGAAAAGTGAATCCAGGTGTAGATGAGACTCATGGAGACTGTATCGAAGATTTTTGAGCCAAGGCTTTATCCATGATCATCGAAGAATTCTCATTCGAAGGAGCAAGAAATGAAGATTATTCTTTCGACATTCAATCTTTCAACCCCAGAAGCAAGGTGAAGCTGAAATTGAAGATTATGTGACAGATTGCATTGAAGCCTCCTCAATTAGTCTGTTGCTATCTTAAACCTGCTGAAGTGATCCAGAAGATTAGTTCTATCTTTTATTCTCTCTGAAGATTCTCAAGTTGAAAGCGCCATCTTTCAAGAATCAGTACAAGAAGCCTCCTCACCCAATGTGTGTTCAGAGTCAAGTCTTGAAGAATTGCCCAACTGCTCAAGATGAAGTAAATTTTTGAAGATTCATCATGTTCATCATGAAGCTGTGAAGAAATTGAAGATAAATGTTGAAGCCAAGCTCCCAATGAAGGTTATCAAGAAAAGCCAGCTACTTTTTAGGGGGAGTTTGTTGGGTCAATTAAGAAAAGAAAGCTATAAACCAAGGGGGAGATTGTTGGGCCAAAATTATGGTTTATACTTTGCTTTTCTGGGCAATTGTACTTTTATGTAATATTTTATGTGTTTAGGGCTAGGTGGGTGTTTTCGGCCATAAACGGGTTTACGACCGTAAACCTATTTACGGCCCATGTTCACCAAGCCTATATATATATATATATATATATATATATATATATATATATATATATATATATATATATATATATATATATATATATATATATATAGGTGTTTGGTGGTTGAGGAGGGATTGATGAACAGAAGAGAATAGAGGAGCCTAAGTGTGTGTATTTGAAGGTGTTCTAGAGAGAGAAAAAAGATAGTGTGTGTGAATCTTGTATCTGGATCTTCATTCATATCAATTCATACAAGATTCGTCATCTTTTTCTTCTCCTTCTCTTCTATTTGATCTAACATCATCCATTTGATTGGGATTCCGCACCATCAAACGGATCTGAATGATATTCAAGCATTTTAGGGACTTACAAAGCACCCATGCTGAACTCGAGTTAGGACTAGAATCCCAACCTGGGTCCACCAAAAGCCTGCTAAACATCACCAAAAAGGCGATAACCAACTGTTGGGAAGTTTCCCGAACTCCTAACTCGCACAATCCTCAATCCAGACGGCCACTTGGGCTGCCTTCCTCCTCGATGGGGATGTTAAACTCATCCAAGTTTCACGCCTACTTCTTCTTTCGGATATCTGAACGGTTCTCCCCCACTTTGATTCGACTAAGCTCTTACAACGCACAAGGTTAGAAGGATTCCCAATCCATCTTACCCTCTAATGATCGAATTGCTAACAAACTGCGCTTACCAATGCTAGTGTTCTATTACTAGAAAAACCCAAAGACCGCACAACCCTTGAAGACTAGATGAACACTCCCCGAAATCCCAACAAATCTGATAACTCTAGATGCTTCCTATGATACATCACCCAACTCTTGAAGTCCTTTACACCGATGACAAGACCAAAACCTTAGCAATAGACCCCTTCTCTTGGCACTCCTAGTGACCAACCGAGCATAAAATCTAAAACCACTGAACCTTGGCGAGGCTGGAAAACTAACCCGCTAATCCCGGCCATAGACATTCCACACAATACCCCTAAACCGATCCGGACTAAGAACCAGAATAACAACAAGACATATTGAAACCCTCCTAACAAGATACAACCCCTTCTAACCCACTAATGATTCATCGCATGCAAATGGCATATAAAAATTCATTATGATACAACATAATCAATAACTGAGAATTAGACCACAAATGACGCTTACCCAAACCGATACAAATTCCGATCAACATAATTATTGATAATAACCAAAACAAAGCAAAAGATAACATATATGCAATATCATCTGCTAGAGTCCTGGCCTCCCCTGTTTGACACTACAATGCCAGACTCTTCTCTGTTGGGGCTCCAACCCTACCCTCACGACCATTAGTGATCCTCAAAGTAGCCGGGGCAGGTGCACTCACCGCTCCCCCCTCAACATCGGACAGTCGGCCTTCATGTGGGCCACTTGGTTGCAGTGAAAACATAACAGGCTTGCCCCCTGAGGGTAATCCCTGCTGACATGACCAACCCCTACCACACTTGTAGAAGCCCATAGCCCTGGAACGACAAAATCCATCGTGCTGTTTCCCGCACGTGTTGCATTGAATCCGGCCATGTTGGGTCTCTTCCCGGGACCCTCCACTACATGCACCTGATTTGTCCCCCTCTTCTCTAGGTGCTCCAGATCTATCTCCCAATCTTGAGCTCTAGAAATCATATCATTCAAGGTCTTTCACCCTGAAATACTCACAACCTCCCTGATATCATCCCCCAGCATATCATGATATCTCACATTCTTTATTTCCTCATCTGCTGCATACTGTGAAACCAATAACGCCCTTTCCTGGAACTTGGCAGTAATCTCTGCCATAGTTTCCATAGTTTGGCGAAGATCCTGAAACTCTCACCCAAACTGTTGCACCTCAATCTTCGATGCAAAACTCAGCTCAGAACCTGGTTGAGAAATCATCCCATGACATAGCATCAACAACATCATTACCCACCTCACGAATAACCACCTCCCACTAATCTCGTGCCTTGTCCTTCAATAGGTAAGAAGCATATCTGAACTTCGCATCCTCGATGCAGAAACTCGTCCTGAATGCATTAGCTATATCCGCTAACCACCTCCTACTGGTAATGGGGTCCCTCTCCCCAAAGAACGCATGAGCTCCGCACGCACGGAACTCACGGAAAGAAAGAGTGTGAGCTCCAACGATAGCCATAACTTCTGCTCAGAACGCGCCTAAGTGCTAATCCAAGATCTCCAAAATCCCCTCCTTGACCGAACAAAAGATCAGAGGAGTCTGCTCCAAAATTTCACGGGTAATCTCCGACAAGATGAAGTCCTGTATCTGCTCGCTAATCGGCTCAGTGCCTCCACCTAAGCTGGAACCAGAACCAGAACCTCCTTCCTGAGTGCTCATCACCAAACTTAAATAGAACATGCCAATGATTAGAACATACCCATGAATCCTCCTCCCATAAGCTTCTTAGATTCTATAAGACTCTCCCTTATTCAAGTATGGATCCTATGCTTTCAGTAGTACGAACCCAATACTACCTTCCACACCTATCCATACTTTCCTCAAGAATCATCTCGAATCCTCTAAGTCACCTACTCAAACTGATGCACCAAAAACTCACTAAACAACGCCACTAAACGCACTAAAGCACTTCCTAGGATCTCCTAGGTTCCCAACCTCACTCAACCCCTAACTGCTGAAAGACTCCCACCATTGTCAACTAACTACCTCATGAATATAGTTACATGCAATAGAGATCAGATTATCCTTAGAGTAAAAGACTCAACCCTAAAACAATTTGACTCAAACAAGGGTTGCGCAATAGGGTTAGATCCATCACTCTGAGATTATTTAACATGTGCCACATGTGACTTAACATATTCACATAGAAACCGATTCACATCACTAAAAGTCCCACGAAGCACAAAGCAAGCAGCATTCAGACAACGGAAAATCTAACAAGCATACACTAATTAATCAACTTTATCTCCTTATCTGGAAACCATACTAGCATGCAATTCTAAAAGCTCATACAATCAGTCATATAAAGGCATCTCTCCTATCATGAAATCCTAAGCAAATCCTTATCCCTAATCTAGCATGCAATTCGCATAATCATATCATATATCATAATAACATGTATTGGTATTCTGGGAACCACTTACTTGAGCTCGGCTGATTGCACACATCACACCCCTTTCTTTGATTAGAAACCCTTTTTAATAAAACATTTATTTAATGAAAATTTTCACCAACCCTCAGTTTGAGACCAGGCATACCCACGAATATGCATGAATCCCTCAAACAAAGGCTCTGATACCAACTTGTAATGTCCCAAAGTACGAAGGTAAAAATTTCATTTTTAAAGCATAATCAAAACACTAATTTATCCTTTATTCAAACATTTAGAAGTATTTCAAAATGAAACAATTATCAAAGTTCATTCCCAAAATCACGAATTGCAGAAAACACGAGTGTATGTGCCGCGATCAAGCTGAGCCCTTCCCTTTCGAACCGGAAGTACCTGAAACCATAAACCACAAAATGTAACCACAAAGCTTGGTGAGTTTCCCAAATACCATATGAGTCATATATATCAAACATGCAATAGGAGGTGCTATGTTACAACTATAGTCTTGCCATTATGCCACGAGCCGTATCATGATCTTTCCTTGCCAAGCCGGGGACCAAAACCCTGGATCTTATAGAAAATTGCCACGAGCCACCTCCTGGTCTTCCATGTAAGCATCACAAAGACAAGTAGCATAAAATATACATCTACTTATCTACTCAACTGGCAGAAACCAAAATCTGGTCTTGAATACAAATCTGCCACGAGCGACCTCTTGGTCTTTCATACAAAATGCCAAAGGCAGCCCCCTGATCTTCCTATAATACATAAACCAAATGGGTCGGAGTTGGTGCCTTTAACCTATAGTACAGTGAGGAGACTCACATCGGCAACTGAACCCACAAATAAATCTCTGACTGCTGATCCATTAGAATCCCCGCGCTATCAAACAAATAACACACAATTAACAATTACGTTCCAAACGGATTCCAATAATCCAAATATTTAGTGAAAAGACCATTTTACCCTCACCTAGTTTGGTCCAAGACTAAGGCCCAAACTCCCCGTCATAAAGCCCTACAAACCAATAATCATCCATAACCAACTTATGGCCTAATTTTCCAAATTGGGCCCAAACCCTTATTGGGCCTTACCCTAAAGCCCATTAACTTTCACTAATCCGAAACACATATTCTCAGCTTGTCCAACAAAGCCCCAAGCAACCAAACCCGAAAGATAGCCCAAGCATACAAGGCCCAAACATGCCGAGTACGCGGGGCGTACAAGCACGTACGTGCAGCGTATTCGCTTGGAGGACTGTACGCTAACCGTACCTACTTGTACGCCTAGCGTACTCACCCTTATTCAGCCCAACCTCAATTTTTCACTTAATCCATTAAGATAAAGCTCCAAAACATGGATCTGACCTCCTTGAGCTGGATTAAAGTTGCCAACTTTACGTCCATACATGACTAAAGGAACCTCTTAAGCTTAAAAAGGGACTTAATAGATGACTTAAAGCATGCATCACACCATTATTCACATAAATCTTGCACCATTATGCTCAAGGATACCAAAACAAACTCAGATCCGGAAGAACAATCCTTTAAACAACCAACTCATTCATACACCTGAAGAGGAAACAAAAATCACAACAAACTAACCAAGTAGAGATGTAGATATCTACAAGCCAAGATTCAAACTTGATACCTCAAAAATCTTTGCCAAAAGATGATGATTCTAGATCTAAAGCCTCTCCATTAAGCCAAACAACTTCAAGTTTCTGTTCTTTCCTTCCTAAGGGAAAAATGTGCACCAAAGCCTTTCAATAGCTCAAGATCACCACCAAGAGGCTACAAGGTCTATTTAGGGTTTTTAGGGTGTGGAGGCTAGATTAGAAATGAACCATAGGTACTAACATAATGTTTATATACGGTACAAAACGAAATATTATGGTTTCTTACTCACCATCGTACGCCTAGCGTACTCCTCGTATGCCCAGCGCACGAGGTCTCGCAACCTAATCCCATCTTCGAAGTACGTTAAGTGCACACTATACTACACATAGCATAACCCCCTCGCATCAGTACGCCCCGCGTACTAGGGTCTTTGCTCAAACCCCAATTCATTCTGAAGGCCATAACTTCTTTGATACAACTTCGATTCCGACCATCCTTCTATCATTGAAAAGGTATCGAGAAGCTCTACCTTGTTATCAACTCATACTTGACTTAAAGTTCCCCAAACACAAAATCCAATATCTATAAAATCCCGCTGCCAATTTACCAAAATACCCCTTGGCACCAAAACCAATTATGAATGCTCGAACTATCTACATTTCATCACCTACACCCAAATGGGTGATGATTCAGAACAAAGCGTTACAAATGAGAATTAGTAGATGAAATCTAAATGAAAGTTGTAGCACTCGTAATACCAACACGTGAATATAAAGAAAATCGAGAATAGAGCTCGTATGCTAAAGATATGGACGAAACTTAGTCCTTACTCTTTGAGCGCGATAAATTTGATACATATTTGTAAATCTGAGATAGAATGAGAATTAGCCGACATGGTCTAAATGGAAGCTATAGTACTCGTAAATATCAACGTGTAGATATAAAGAACGTAGAAAACGGAGCTATACGTGTAAGATATGGACGAAACTAAGGGAATGCTCTATGATCAAACCCCAATAAATAGAGGATGAATTCTTCATACTTTCTTACTCAATTCCTCTAAACTCTCTCTAGAATTCTTCTTTCTTTCTTGTTTTATTTCTCCTAGTTTTAGGTTGTGATAGAGAAACTATGAGTCATTAAAAAGCCGACGAAAAGAAGTTTTTAGAGTCTGAGTTCTACTCATGCAATTTCCCTATTTTCGTTAAAAGCCTGTAGGTTAAGCTGCACTATTCTTTTTTCAGTGTAACTTGTATTTATAGTCATAAGCCATTATTATGAACCAATAAATATGATTTATCAGTAACTCCAAGTCATTATACTGATTTATCTACTTACGGGAGCGGTGTCGAGAATGGTCATGTTGGCTTGGTTAATGGATATCAGAAAAGCTATATGTCGAAATTATCCTGCCTCCTAACTATCCTGCCCGGCTGATACTTACTGATACATCTTGAAGTAGACTTTGAATTAATGATGAATCTAGACTAATTATTGTTTGCAATAAATATTAGACTAAGACTTAGTGATAATGATACTAGGTTGTGTGAAAGGAAACGACAATTTCTAGAAATGAAGTGCTATCTGAATTTCGAATCATCATGTTAATAAGTAAGTGCATAGTTACTTTCATCTTACACATAGATATGAAGTATTTAATATTAATACATGCTATATGTGCTTATTATCTGTATACCTGATATCTATGCTAGATGAACGGTTTATACATGTTTTACTTGATTTAATCTGTATATGTATATTTTAAACCTATAAATATATTGGGTAAAGGTGGGTAGATGAAAGATGATATGGACAATGAGAGATGAAAGATGATATAGATGTTGAGAGGTGAAAGATGATGAGAAGCCTTGACTTTAATGCTGATCCAGTCATCTAGCAGAGTATAGATGACAACCAAGGACTATTCTAGAAAGTCCAGTGGAACGCTAGCAGGCTCGCATCTTGTAGGTGTTTTTGAATTATGTGTTCACCAAATGTACTCTAAAAATCCCGGCAGCTGCTCCTAATGGATAATATTGGCATATGTACCTAATAGATAACAATGGCAGTTGTGCCTTATAGATATCATTGGTAGTTGCGCCTAATAGATAACTTCAGAAGCTATGTACTTAGTGCATGTTAGATAAACCTTGGTAGTGATGGAGTTCATGCTTATTTTTTAGGATGATCCTTACGAATGCATAAATGAAGAATAGATTATTCTTAGGGAAGATCCTTAAGAATAAGGAAGATAATGCGGATGGGAAACTGGGTTAATTATTTGATGATTAAACATAATAATTATATTATGGGTTGAAAACTCTACGTACTCACAAGGTTTCCCAACCTGAAACACTCAACTTATTTTATAACAGGTGGCTATATGAAAGATACATCCTACTGAGAGAGTCAATGAGTATTAGGCCACTAGTTTAATTACTATAAGGCTTGTAATATTTCTTTGTGCTTATGTTTCTGTTTTGATGATGACATCCTAATGTTTTAATATAAATAAAAATACATTACTTTGGAAATGCTTTGATAATATCATTTTCATGTTTTTCTGGGAACAAATTCCTTAATATTGTTCTTCAAAAGAGATACTCTGATTTTTAAATAAGCATAAACAAATCGGTCTTTTCTGGCCGTGAAAATGGTGATGTCACAGTTGATATCAGAGCATTAGTTTAAGAGAACTAGGAATTTTAGGAAATTTTTACACTTAACTTACAATTCTAAGCGATGATTGTGAGATGAGTGTTTGCTATATTTAGGAAGTATACCTAATACACACGAGCACTGGCTTATTTAGGGATGATGCCTAAATTTCTTTTATGGGCTAAATGATTTATGCTATAAGATGACTTATATGCTTTATGATGCTATCTTTTGATCGGATGTATGGCTTATTACCGATGATATGTAGAAATTTTTTGTGTTCAAGTTTCTAAGCGTTTAATTACGGTATTAGAATTGACATGTAAATTTTTGGAGTAATAAGGAGGATTTAACATCTAAGCCTTATTTATCTATTTTCTGATCTTGGTACACTGAACGCCTGCTTCGGTATACAAAATGACATGATAAGGACACATAGTGGATTGAGAAAATGGAGGAAATGAGAAGGATTACGATAGAAAAGGATACCTATCATAAGATATCCAAAGATTGGTATCTTACCTTTAGAATACGTCTAATAAATAATAGTACGTGTAAAGGAGTACGGTACATCTGAAGTGCACCTTCGATTGGAAGGATGGTAAAACAATTGGTGTAATTCCTAAAGTTGTCCCATCAACTGACGTTTCCACCACCAACCGAGTTGAAGCAGAATTATTGTTGAAGATATGCATGGAAGAAGTCTTAGTAGATTCTAGGGAAAATTTTAAGATGATTTCAACACATTCGTATGTGTTAATTCACTTTGTGATTTTAGGACATAAAGAACTTGGGGACTGTGATGAAATTCTTGGGACAAGTATGAGTAAGTGTGAAATGTAGTAAAGGCCTATACTATCAGAAGCAAACGACTCACACTTGGATCAAGGAAACTCATAACGTTACCAAGGCGCTGGTAATTGATTCCATTTTATTTGTCGTTACCATCATTTCGGTAATAACCAAGAAGATGATTGTTATTTTGACCCTAGTGGTCATATCAAATCTAGTTCGACTAAGATAAGAATTGTATATGGTTCATAGAACCAAGATCAATGTAGTATCTGACTTAAGCCAGAAGATTGAACTAATGATAATCGAAGCAATCAATAGAAGTATCGTGATCGTCGTTAAGGTAAGAAGCTTATATCGAGAAGTGCTACATGCTAGAGCGTGATTATATCACATTAGAACATGAAGGAAGGTATCTTCCAATCTAGAATCTGACTAAAAGAGACCTGAGTCTAAGCATTGCATAACACGATGAGAGGTCATTAGAACATGACCCATCGGTCTGTTATGATAATCAAAGTAAAGAACTTATCTTAAGTTAAGTATGTTTAAGAAGGAATAGGAGCCTCCATTAAGGATCGATTTTGTAACTCGAGGGTTACGATTGAAAGTCCAACATAGGATAAAGAGCAGGTGCAAGATTGAGCACCGCCAGCAGTCAAGAAGTCCATGAGATAGATACTCATTTGAAAGGACAAAAGAGTAACAGTTCTTACCTAGGATGAAAAGATAACTTATGGAGTCATTGTACAAGCCCCGTTTTGTTGATGATTCTGAGACGTAATCATCCTAAGGGGGAGATAATTGTAACACTCGTAGATTCGGGCTACTCAATTTAAAGATAATAAGCGTTAAAAATAAAATTTTGATAGATGTTTATTTAGAATAAATAATCTTAACCAGAGTTATAGTATATCTCACAAGGATTCCATACATATAAAGAACGTTGAAATCCGACTTATAACAAAGAAGTTATGATCTGTCGAAGTTTCACGATTAAACCGGCACGACTCCACGTATCGTAAAAAGTAAATTTTTGAAAAATTACTCTTTAGCCTTAGTGATTTAAACAAAAGTCATAGTAGTCATTAAATCGAGACCGTGCATATAGAGAATGTCCAAATCTGAATTCATTAGAGGAAGTTATGATTTTTCTAAGATTTAACATAGCATTTTACAACTCGGAATCGAATTTTAGATCGGTCGATTTTTATCTAAAAAATCTCAATGAGAATTGAAGATCTCATTAATAAAAGTTCAACGATAAAACAACAATGGAAAACTGAGCTCGTATGCAAAAGATATGAACGAAACTTAGTCTCTACTCTTCGAGTGCGATGAATTAGGTACATATTTGTGAATCTGAGATAGAATGGGAATTAGTAGATGGAGTCTAAATGAAAGTTGTAGAACTCATAAATACCAACACGTGGATATAAACAACGTCAATAATAGAGCTCGTATGTTCGAGATATGGAAGAAACTTAGTCCCTACTATTCGAGCACGATAAATTCGATATTGATTTGTAAATCTGAGATAGAATGAGAATTAGCCGATGGGGTCTAAATGAAAGTTGTACTACTCGTAAATACCAGCACATGGATATAAATAAAATAGAAAATGGAGCTCGTACACGTAAGATATGGACATAACTTAGGGCCTACTCTATGATCAGACCCCTATAAATAGAGGATGAATTCTTCATATTTTCTTACTCAGTTCCTCTAAACTCTCTCTAGAATTCTTCTTTCTTTCTTGTTTGATTTATCCTAGTTTTAGGTTGTGCTAGATAAACTCTAAGTCATCAAAAAGCCTACGAAAAGAAGTTCTATAGAGTCGGAGTTCTACCGATGCAATATCCCGGTTTTCATTAAAAGCATATAAGTTAAGCTACACTATTTTGTTTTCAGTGTAACTTGTATTTATAGTCATCAGTCGTTATTATGAACCTATAAATAAGATTTATCAGTAATTACAAGTCATTATACTGATTGATCTACTTACGAAAGAGGTGTCTATAATGGTCACATTGTCTTGGGCGTTGGATTTCAAAAAAGCTATACGCCGTAATGATCCTGCCTCCCAACTGTCCTGCCTAGCTGATCCTTACTTGATAGATCTTGAAGTAGACTTTTAGTTAATGATGAATCTAGACTAATAATTAGTTGCAATAAATATTAGACTAAGACTTAGTGATAATGATACTAGGTTACGCCAAAGCAAAAGACAATTATTAGAAGCGAAGCGTTGTCCGAATTTCGAATCATCACTTTAACAAGGTAGTGCACAGTTACTTTCATCTTACACATAGATATGAAATATTTAATATTAATACATGCTATATGTGCTTATTATCTATGTTCCTGATATCTATGCTAGATGAACAGTTTATACATGTTTACTTGATTTGAACTGTATATGTATTTTTATACCTATCTTCATGTAGTTCGCTTGAATAGAGTATTAAGAATGAAATAGAGAACATAATGCGTAAAGAACATAGATGTAAATAAATTCTGTTTTGGCTCAATTATCATGTCTGAACAAGTACAAGAACATAAAAGATTAAAAAGCACAAAAGCTTAAAAGCTTAGTCTCGACTCCTATACTTACCTTATTTATAGGGTGATATAGACGAGTACAAATAAATACCTAAGGACTAAACGTTTAAGCTTCTACCACTAAGACTGCCTTACATAATACATACATTCGAAGTGAAGGACTTCGACGTTGACACTACCCAGGCCTAAGTGTACTTCGACACCTCACTACATACTTTGACCCTTAGAAGCACCCCCTTAGTGAGAAGTGTCGAATCTATATCATCAACATTTTCATGGTCTAGTGAAGTACCCTGCAAACCTCCGTATACCAAATGATTGTCTCTCGAATTTCAACTTTATCTTCTGCAGTGTTCCTCTTACAATTGCCAAGATGAACTAGAAGACTCGTATATTAAGAGTTCGTGTACCTCTCCACATCATAAACTTGAAATAGAAATTTGTTCATATTTCCATTCTTGTTCTTTTCGATAAAAACAACTCCAAAAGGTTTATGAACAATCTTCCCATCAAGATAATCTTTAAGACTAACTTGCCCCTTCAACATTGATTGGTGAACCTTCGAAGTTCTATTCAACACCATAGCAAGCTCGATATCTGGCACTGCCAAGAAATCATAGTAATTATCTATGAATACTTTGATATAAGCAAACCCGAACAAGAAATCATCTTTGTTGTTTTCCTGAAGCTTCAAAAAATTAACAATGCTTAATATCTTCGCCACATTGATTAGATCGTCAAGATTCATCAGAGTGAAATCTGCAATCGCGAAGTTGCATGCTACATTATTCGCTCTGACCAGATAGAAGCGAAAAATATGCAGCAAACCTTCGAACAAACTTTCTCTTGAAATGTTCAACAGTTTGACGATTTTGACTGGAGACCAAACTTCTTCTTCCTTCTTTCCTAAAATAGCATGTAATCTTAACTTCAATCTCTTATACTCATCTTTATCTTTGAATCTATAAACCAGCTAATACTAAGTAGATATGAACATCATGTGATTAATTGGGAAATCCAGTTGGATAAAGTCATAGTTTTCGATCCCATAGCCTTTCTTTAGAAATTTTCCAAAATCGTGCATCTTTCCTGATGAAACAACTTGCTCGATTGTTTCATAACATTATTGTTTACTAGGATCACCCTTGTTCAAACCTGGTGGATCGCTTTGTCATTGTCTCATAATGTTGTTGATTTGACGCTGCCTTTCGATTTCCTTCTCCACATTTCTTTTCTTTTCTTCTTTAGAAGGATTAATCTCAATACCCTTCTCTATGTCACCCTTATCAACTTTTGCAAGAGGTGGTTTCAAAATTGAACTTGAACCCCTAACACCTTCTCCAATAATTTTGCCTTTTGTTATTGGCCTCGAAGTTGTTATAGTACAAGTTGTTGTGAAAGAAAGAGGAAGTGATGTTCGAAGTTGAGTGGACATCACCTTCCCTACAACTTTACCTTGATCAGGATCCTTCGAAGATCCAACCCCCTTTTCTCCCCTTTGAATCACATGTTTCGTGGGGGGGGGGGGGGATTCGTTGGCATTAAAAGAACCAACTTCAAAATGGGTTCAAGCTCTGTCTTTATGTTGGATTGGATGGATGAAATTATCTTCGATGTAGACTCTTGAGAGAAAGATAATTATTGAGATAGATCGAGCTTCGACAATGATTCTTTCAAACATCCTAGAAACTCCTACAGCTTTTCAAACACCTTAGAATCTGTTTCAGTTTTGGCATCGAGCTTGGTAGAAAACGAAGTGTTATACTCCCCAAGCTTATTTATCGCATCAACAATAACTTCTACCTTTCCATAAGAATAGAGTAATTTTTCTCTACCTTTGCCACCTCCTTCATCATCTCTGACTTAAGTACTTCCACTTTGAGATTGACAGACTCTGCCACCTTCTTGACTTGCTCAACAAAAAGGGCATGACGTTCTTTTGCAATGTAACTAAGCTTTGTCACTTCATATTGAAAATTTTGAACATGATGCTTTAATATCTCAACAAGTTGCTTCTCAATCTGTTCCATAACAATCTTGAGATGATTCTCTTGTGACTTAAGCATAATATCCACTTCCACCCCACAAACTGAGTTTCGACCTCCTGTATCAGCCTGAATTTGTAACAACGAATTCAACTTATGACTATGAATTTTGAACTATTTCCCTGACATGATCATGTTATCAGGAATGTTATCTTCTTTAGGATCGAACTAAATTTCTATAAAGGATACCATAATATCATCATCATTAGGTTCATCTTCTTGAAATGTCTTTTCTCCTTCAATAGATTGGGAAGAGAAAAGTGATGTAATTGGTTGATGCATGATATTGGAAAAAGTTCATGAAATGGTAAAAGCAGGTAATGAAGATGGGATTGGAGAAGAGAATGGTGGTAAATAAGTAGGAGTATCAATGAGGGTGGTTTCGATGGTAGAAGATAGAATAAGTGAGGTATGAACAATAAAGGTTTAAACAGATGATATACCAAGATTCATTGTCCTTCATCCTTTCACCCATATTGATATTTGTGTCCATATCAGATATGTTCATAAGGTTGACTGAGGTTCGAACCTCCTCTATTTCAAAATCAGTTTCAACTACAACTTTGTCAAGTGGATCAGCCAGTTGTTTCTTCTTCTTATTAATATTTTCACTACTTCATGAGCTTTGTGTTTCTTCGAAGCTGGTGATACTGGAGCAGGAACATCACGAATACGCACACCCCTTATGTTAAGTTGGGGTTTGCGAATTTTCGGTATCTTCGAAATAGATCCCTCTTTAGGTGAAAGCGGGTCATTAGAAAAATCATAACTTCCTCATACGAAGTCAGAATTGAATGTTCTTTTTGTGCACACTATCGGTTTAACATATACTACGACTTTCATTTAGATCGCTAAGGCTAAATCTCGCTCTATCGTAAATTCACTATTTACGCCTCCCGGTATCGTGTCGGTTCCGTCGCGAAACTTCGACGAGTCATAACTTCTTCGTTATAACTCGGATTTCGACGCTCTTTATATGTACAGAAACCTTGTAACATTACTAAAACTTGGTTAAGATTATTTATTCTTAATAATCTTTTGTCGAAAAGTCGTTTTTGACCCCTATTGCCTCTAAATTGACTAGCCCGGATCTACAGGCAGTACAAGATCCAATCAATATTAAAACCAAGGATGTGTACAGTCACGCCTTCGCCTCACCATAATCCTCTATAGAACCTGAAACCATAAACTAAAACTGTAAGCACGAAGGTTAGTGAGTTCCCCTAAAGTACCACCACATAAACATAATAATAAACAAACAACACGCATACAGAGCCTCCAGCATGACTGGAACGCCGCATCGGCCTAGAGACTATCTGAAACGCTCACAGAGCCTTTAGCATGGCTGGAACGCCTCATCAGTTATTGATCAGACCGAGAGGTGAGTCTTCCTAACTGTACTTACAGGTCGAAGGCACCAAGGTTGACCTAGTGATTTGTATATACTATTACATGATAGTATGTTGTTATGTTGTAGAGATTTATTAGATCGGTATCTTGGTATATAGGATGTTTCCATGCTTAGTGATTGGTAGATCTGCCTAATTGTTTGTTGACTTGTTATATGTTTACTTGTGGCATGTGTCAACGTAGTGTAGTTAGGTTGATACTGTACTGCTTTGTGCTGCGAGTCAACAAACCAGGTGAGGTTTATATCGACATTTTGTTATGTTATGGTACGTATGGATATGTGTTGGTTATGGGTTGAGGTGGACCAGCCGGGACTGAAGGCCAAGAGACCCATGGCGTCTCGGACAGACTACATGTAACAAAACGTTATTTCAAACCTATGTAATAATGTAGGTCAATTTGTACTTCTTTTTAAAATAATAAAGAGAAATTTTAGCATACTGTGTATATTTACATAATTAACCCTTAAAAATAAAGTATTAAAAAAACTCAATTGGGAGGAACCAAGTGGTAAAGATTTTAACAAGGTTTCCAAAAATATAAAGAACACTAAAATTTGAGTTATAACGAAGAAGTTATGACCAATCGAAGATCCGCGACAAAACCAGCAAAACACTGTTCAGTGTAAAAACTGAAATTTCAATAAAAGGCTTTTTAGCCATAACAATCTAAATGAAAGTTGTAGATGATGTAAAACCGAGAACATTCATAAAAAGAACGCCAAAATCTGACTTCGTATGAGAAAGTAATGATTTTTCTAAGTTTCAGTATAGCAGTGTATAGCTAAAAACTCGAAATAAAGATCGAGCGATTTTTAGCCGACACAAGCTAAACCAGAATTGAAGGTCTCATCAATAGTAGTACAACGACAAAAAGACAGACAAAAACGGACGTCAGCTGAAGAAGTTATGAATTTTTAATGGATTTTCCTGTCCCGGTTTATTAAAAGCAATAAAGAAAATCAAAAACGAAAGTCGTAGAGTACAATTTTACCTACGCGTGCATATAAAGAACGTCAAAAACGGAGTTCGTATGCGAAACTTATGAATTTCTCAAGTTTTTGGCACAAAAATCGAAAAATGTTGAAAACCGGGAAAAATCGCATGGCCACCCTTCTGCCACGTCACCTCACATGCGAGGCCTCCCCGTGTCAGACACGTGTTCACTGCTGATTGGACCGAAGTTGCGAGGGCCGTAATCTCGGACCATAAACTCCAAGGGTCATGAACTGTTTACGGCCGTAAACTCCCTTCGGGCCGTAAACACGGCTTCAGATCTCAAAAAATACGACGTTTTTCAACATTTTTGCTCCAAAACTCGATCCAGAACTCGTTTTTATGAAAAACGCAAAGAACAACCCCCCCCCCCCCCCCCCTAATTTTTACAGATCTATCCTAAAACACAAAAAATCTTTCAAAAATAAGATCACATAAGCTCCAGATCTGACAAAATTGATTGATACAACCTTGCTCGTGGCTCCTCCTAATTGGACCCAAGTCCGGTCCTCTCCTGATCCGACGCGCGCCTCACACCGGTGGCACCTTCCGAACCTCGCATCGTTGGCTCCGACTTCAGCCTCGTGGCCTTCGCTGCTGATGACACATGGCTACTGACTCACCCCTCGGACCGCACCCTCACACCCCTATATAAAGGGTGCGAGACTTCTCGGATTTTTCACACACTTCACCCCATTTTCCATTTCTTTTCACTTCTTTCACTTCCACCAACTTATATACAACCCCTAAAGCCCCGATATCAAGTCTAAATCCCTAAGCAAGCCTCGAAGCCCCGATATTCTCGAGACAAACAACCTCTCTCCAGTCAAAACTCTGCCCAATTAAAGGCGATTGTTCATCAAATAAACTCTTTTCCAGAAAAATGAAACACTATCCAAATCACCACTTATCAAGTGAGTTCATACCCCCGTATTTTCATAATTTTTACTATTTTAAAAGGGGGGGGGGGGGGGGGAATACAAGTATAACACAAGAGCTTTGTGTTACAAATAAATGATTTCAAATCACAATAAAACGACATTAAGGCATCAAAAATACTCCAAATATTAAACTCTTTTATAAACTTATATTTTTCCCAAAAATTCATATATATATATATATATATATATATATATATATATATATATATATATATATATATATATATATATTAACATAAATAAGATTTAAAAGGCTTAGGACTACTAACTCATTCTAGGTCCTTTTCCTTGTTTGGATGTGGACTTATAGTACCGGTTATTTATCTGAATGTCGTTTAAATTTTACTTATATATAAAAGTGTATATGTATATAATTATAAAAGTTATTTCATCAGTTTAATTACCCTCTGTAACATGTTGAGCAAGGGGTTACATGCAAAAATAGTTAAATACCAATTCATAAAGTACATATAAATTATAATAGGTATAATTTAAAATACAGAGAACAACAATTCATGATTCAACTATACTAGAATACACCGTTTTACTAGAAACAAATGTTTCATTCAAAACAAATCAAGGGTTTACAGTTTTCAAATACATGTTAATTCATGGATACACAATCAATCATTTATTTCAGAATGATTGGGTTTTTATTATACATGTAACGTTTATATGCTTTTTATGAGACATTTAATTCAGGTTGTTTAATTCATTTAGAGAACCAAGGTAAAGTCCTGATATTATAACCAGAGTCTCCAGTTAGAGGATCAAAACAAGTTGTGTGTAGATCTATATCGGGATTGATAACCCCGCACTCAGGCTGCTAGTTACAGTCAGGCATACACGCCAATGAGTGGCAATTGTTATCAATAGTTTAAATGCCCACAAAGTGTTTGTTTCAGGCCATCAAATCTTAGTATGGTTATAATAATTCATTAAAAAGATATTAACAATACGTTAGTGTATAATTAACTAAACGTAAGTACACCTTCAAAGTACCAGTTTACAGAATACAAACTACAATAGTACAATACTGTTTCCAATAACAGCTGGTGGAACCAGGCACACCCTTAGTTACAAGTTTTACATAAAGGAATACAAATACAAAACCATGATTTACAAATAGAATGGTTTTATGTGAATAAAACTACTTTTCATATACAACAGAAAATATAGGATTTTCTTGAACAGTTTACATATGCAAGATACAAAGACATCCTTTCAAACATAAACACTTCGGCACTCACTCAACTTTATGTTGATACTCTCTTTTCAAATTACTTGTATTCTCAGGGAAACAATAAGCAGGTACTCCCCGAGCTTTTTGAGAAGATGGAGCTACTTTGAGTCATATCTTCTTCTTTTGTATAACTATTTTGGTTTCAATATACAATGATTGAACACATGTAAATACTTATACTTTTAAATACAATGGTTGTTTGGACTTTGATTACTATGTTGCATGTGTTGTGATACTACAAATGAAGGCCTCCACCACCGGATGTTTCCGCCGTCTGGTTTGGGGGTGTGACAGATTGGTATCAGAGCATTATTTATAGTGAACTCAGTATATCAATCCATAAAAGACATACAAACTATAAATACATTAGGGCTAGGAGCTCGGGCTACAAGTATATTTTTTAAAACTTTAAGTATTTTTACAAGAAGTATACTAACACTCATACCTACAAGTACACAGTCATAAGAACTTAAAAGTATTTGGATGTTGAACATCACAGTCAAGCCTGGGCAGTTATGTAATCATATCTGGAGTTAATATAGCCTGATCAACTATATTGATTTCAGATGACCAACATGTGTTTAGGAGTGATAGTAGTGTTGTCACATGTCTAAAACTTACCAACTACACAAGAAACTCTAGAACATAATATAAAATACTATAAGAATATTTTAACATCAATATGCTTTAGTTTTTCATGCATTTCTCATGACCTTATTCTCGTACGGACACAATGGCAGGCTATCATTTACCAGGAGACCCTTATTTTCCAAACCATGGCAACGAAGGATGGGTAGTGGAGGATCCAGAAGAAGATTCAGATGAAGAACCCTTTGAAGACAGCAAATCAAGTGGTACGGATACAAAGCCACAAGACTACAACCCTGGGGAACGTCCCTTGAGACAAAACGAAGCAGAACCTATACCTGAGTGGGGCCAATATATAAACCATTGGTGTCGGCATGATGGCCAACGCCCTCCTTACAGAATGGAAAGAGGTTTCTATAACGACTCTAGAGGAGGAACAACCGATAGAGCTCTTCCAGTTATAGTAAATCGAATAGCCCGCCAAGCTGATCAGGTGAGAGTTTCGATCAACCGAATACTAGAAGTCATAGCTACCTCCTAACAAAACGCCGCAAATATTCATCATCTAGACAGAGATCATGATGAAACTAGACACCACACTGACATGCTCCATGTGGAAATGATTGCGGCTCAGATTGAAATGAGAGCTCTCCAAGAGCATCAGACTGCTCTGGACAGGTCTTTGAGGGAGTCAGAATCCCATAAGGTGGGACCTCGTACTAGGAGCCATACCCGCCGCAAGTAGTGTTTACACCACTTCTAAATTATATTTCTATGTATCGAATGTATGTACTACTTTTCACGATATGTACAAACCGAGTATCAATAAAGTAACAAACACTTTACTTCAACAAGAGTTATTACAATCCTATTTCAATGTTTTGGTTTACAGATATGTTTTAGTGTTATTTTTCATATTTTTCAATATGACCGCGCAAATTTTATTTTCAGTAGGTCGGTTTGATGTCGACGCTTTCGTAGTATTGTGGTATATTATAGACATGCTTTAAGGTCAAGTATCCAAATTATATATACTTAATATACCAATACAATCGACATGTATTTTCATACTCTTTGAAAAATAACCACTCCATTTTATATTATCCTGTTGCAAGTGGTACTTGCAGTGGACATCTATTTCCAATTCTTTACAAGATTCTTGTTGAATTAAGTGTTTAAGTTTAGAGATATCAAATTCATATTCATTCTTGATATCTCATTATCTTTTTATCTATTGACTTTTATAGAAAAAGATGCATCCTTGTAGAAATCCAAGACGTAACAATGAAAATGAAGCACTGACGCCACCTCCACTACCACCTCCTCAGTTCAACGTTGCTATGATTCAAGCAGCTGTCACGGTGGCTGTAGCGGCTGCCATGTCTCATATCAATACTCTTGGTGCTAATGGGTCGAGAGGTGGTGCACATCCTTCTAACCATGGTGAGAGTCATGAGCACTCACGAGAGTGCACTTATAAAGACTTCTCGAATGCCAAACCCATGACCTTTAATGGAACTAGAGGAGTGATGGTTTTAAGGCAGTAGATTGAGAAGACAGAAGCAATCTTTGAAATTTGCTCCGGTCCAGAGGGTAGCAAAGTTAAATTTGTTGCCTGTACATTTTTAGATAGGGCCCTCACATGGTGGAATGGCCATGTTAAGTCACTGACTTTCATAGTGGCTAATACTATAATATGAGAGAACTTAAAAATCACGTTGATGCAGGAATACTGTCCGTGAGGGGAAATTCAAAAACTTGAGCAAGAACTATGGGGTCTTACCATGGCCGGTGCAGATATAACAACTTACACGAATCGGTTCTGTGACTTGACGATTCTGTGTCCAGAAATGGTTGCTCTGGAGAGCAAAAAGATTGAAAGGTATATTTGGGGACTGTCGCCCCAGATACAGGCAAGTATCATTGCATCTAGGCCTGTTACCTTTGACAGTGCCAAGGAACTGGCACAGTCACTTATTGACCATGAAAATTGTCAAAACTTTGTGGTTACTGCCCCAGAACAACCTAAGGAGAACAACAACAACAAGAAAAAGAAGGGTTGGAACAAAAGGAAGGGCAAATCTCCTCTGGAACCTTCAAAGAAGAAACAAGTAGTGGCAGTCCATGCCACTACTATACCTGCTACTATGCCTGTTGTTGCTCCTAATAACCCAACACCAACTAAGCCCTATGCTGGTAGCCTCCCTAAATGCAACAAGTACAATTTTCACCACACCGGAAATTGCCAAGAAATGCAGTGTCGTAACTGCAATAGGAAAGGACATACTGACCGATTCTATAGAACACCACCTCAACCACTTAACCAAGTACCTACCACTAGAGTAGGTCGAGCATGCTACCAATGCAGTGATGTGGGGCATTTCAAGAGAGATTGTCCAAAAGCTGGAAATGTTGGTGGGGTTGAGAGAATTTTAGCATTGGGTCACGAAGAAGCAGCGGCAGACCCTGCAGTGGTCACGGGTATGTTCCTTCTCCACAATACTTATGCATGCATTATATTTGATTGTGGTGCTGAGAGGAGCTTCGTGAGCCATAATTTTAAACGTCTACTAAATCAAAACTCCCAACCACTAAATGAAACTTTTACATTAGAAATGGCTAACGGGAAATTCGAATCCACCAACGATATATACATAGGATGTATCCTTACCTTGAATGACTTGTCTTTCCCAATAGACCTTATGTCGGTCTCTATCAAAAGTTTTAACATCATAATAGGTATGGATTGGTTGTGCCCTAACCATGCCGACATCCTATGCTATGAAAGAGCTATTCGCTTGAACTTACCAACTAATGAAACTCTTATTATTTATGGCGACAAACCCGGAACGAACCTTCAGATCATTTCTTGCATCAAGGCACAAAAATACCTTCGCAAGGAGTACTGTGCATTACTAGCTCACGTGGTAGACAAAAAGAAAGAAGTGAAAGACATCGCGAGCATTCCTGAGGTCTACAACTTTCCCGATGTATTTCCCGATGATCTTCCAGGGGTGCCTCCCGAACGACAAGTCGAATTCCGAATTGACGTAATCCCTAGAGCTACCCCCGTAGCAAAATCACCCTATCATCTTGCACCTTCTAAGATGCAGGAATTATCCAGCCAACTTAACGAACTCCTAAGCAAAGGTTTTATAAGACCGAGCTTCTCACCTTCGAGAGAACCGGTTTTGTTCGTAAAGAAGAAGGATGGATCATTCTGCATGTGCATAGACTACCGCGAGATGAATAAACTTACCATCAAGAATCGATATCCTCTGCCTCGCATTGACGATCTGTTCGACCAACTTCAAGATACGAACTACTTCTCGAAGATAGACTTAAGATCCGAGCATCACCAGTTACGAATTTTGGAGAAAGACATTCCCAAAACCGCATTCAGAACTCGTTATGGTCATTACGAGTTTATAGTGATACCATTCGGATTAACGAATGCACCTGCTATGTTCATGGACCTAATGAACAGAGTGTGTCATCCATTCTAGGATAAATTCGTCATAGTCTTCACTAACGATATCCTTATCTACTCAAAAAGCAAAGAGGAACATGGCCAACATCTTCGTCAAATATTACAAACTCTTAGATCAGAGAAGCTCTATGCGAAGTTTTCAAAGTGTGAATTTTGGATCAGGAAGGTTGATTTCCTAGGTCACGTGGTCAGTTCAGAAGGAATACACGTCGGCCCTTCCAAAATAACGACAATTGAAAACTGGTCAGCACCCAAAACACCTATAGAAATCCATCGAATAGCTAAGCCTCTTACTACCCTAACCCAAAAGAGTGTAACCTTTAGCTGGGGAGAAAAGCAAGAAACAACATTCCAAACGCTAAAGTGAGCTTTGTGTAGTCCACCGATCCTGTCTCTCCCTGAAGGGACAGAGGATTTTGTAGTGTACTGTGATTCTTCTAATCAAGGGCTTGGATGTGTTCTTATGCAAAGAGGAAAGGTTATATAATATGCCTCAAGACAGCTAAAGACACACGAAGTAAACTATACAACACATGACCTTGAACTAGGAGTAGTGGTGTTTGCTCCGAAGATCTGGAGACATTACTTATATGGCACGAAATGCTCAATATTCACGGACCATAAAAGTCTCCAGCACATCTTCGATCAGAAAGAGCTGAACATGAGACAACGAAGATGGGTGGAGCTACTGAACGATTACGAATGTGAAATTCTTTAGCACCATGGTAAAGCAAACGTAGTAGATGACACCCTTAGTAGAAAAGAATACTCGGGACGCCAGGTAAAGTCGTTGACCATGACAATCCATTCACATCTGTCCATGCAGATCAAAGAAGCTCAACTTGAAGCCTTGAAACCCGAAAACGTGGTAGGTGAAACCCTGAGAGGAATGGATAAGAACTTCGAAGTCAGGGATGATGGAGTCTATTGTTTCATGAACCAGATATGGACACCAAAGTTCGGTGGTTACAGAGATGTGGTTATGAATGAAGGACACAGAACCCGATACTCCATCCACCCAGGTTCGTACAAGATGTATCTGGACCTTAAGAAACTACACTGGTGGCCTAACATGAAGGTCGAAATTGCTACCTTTGTGGGAAAGTGCCTTACTTGTGCCAAAGTTAAGGTAGAGTATCAGAAACCTTCAATTTTATTACAACAACCTGAAATCCCTGAATGGAAGTGGGAGCGGATTACAATGGATTTCATAACCAAGTTACCCAAGGCATTGGGTGGTTATGATACTATTTGGGTAATCGTCGACAGATTAACCAAATCCGCACACTTCTTACAATTCAAAGAGACCAACAAGATGGAGAAGCTAACAAGAACATACCTCAAGGAGATTGTTAGACTGCATGGTGTACCAATATCTATTATTTCGAACCGAGATAGTAGATTCACCTCTCGTTTTTGGCAGTCTTTACAAAACTCTATGGGAACTAGGCTGGACATGAGTACAGCCTACCATCCACAAACCAAAGGACAAAGTGAGAGGACGATTCAAACATTAGAAGATATGTTACAAGCTTGCGTGATAGACTTTGGAAAGGCATGGGATATTCATTTACCCCTTGTTGAATTTTCATATCACAACAGTTATCACACTGGCATAAAGGCTGCTCCATCCGAAGCCCTCTATGGCCGCAAGACCAGATCCCCTCTGTGCTGGGCAGAAGTGGGTGACACGCAGCTAGCTAGAGGTCAAACTCCTGACAGTGCTCTCACTGGTCCAGAAATCATTCGAGATTCTTGCTGGAATCGGTCCTGTAGCTTACAGACATCGATTACCCCAAGAACTAAGTAAGATTCATCCTACCTTCCACGTTTCGAACTTGAAAAAGTGTCTATCCGATGAGACTCTCGTGATACCACTTGAGGAGATCAAGTTAAACGAGAGCCTCAATTTTGTGGAAGAACCCGTAGATATTCTAGATATGGAAGTTAAGAAAACCAAACAAAGTTGTATCCCGATAGTGAATGTTCGCTGGAATGCAAAACGGGGACCTGAACTCACTTGAGAGTGGGAGGATCAAATGCAACCGAAATATCCACATCTTTCTCCCTAGTATATCTGTAATGTTAATTTCGGGAAGAAATTCTCTCTAATGGGGGGATAATGTAACAAACCGTTATTTCAAATCTATGTAATAATGTAGGTCAATTTGTACTTCCTTTTAAAATATTAAAGAGAATTTTAGCATATTGTGTATATTTACATAATTCACCCTAAAAAATAAAGTATTAAACAAACTCTATTGGGGGAACCAAATGGTAAAGATTCTAACAAGGTTTCCAAAAATATAAAAAACACTAAAATCCGAGTTATAACGAAGGCTTAGGACTACTAACTCATTCTAGGTCCTTTTCCTTGTTTGGATGTGGACTTATAGTACCGGTTATTTATCCGAATGTCGTTTAAATTTTACTTATATATAAAAGTGTATATGTATATAATTATAAAAGTTATTTCATTAGTTTAATTACCCTCTGTAACTGTTGGAATAGTTTCTAAGGCTGCAACTATATTAGGCAAGTATTTGACCCGGTTGTGCATGGTCCTTTTGGGTTGCCTTCACCATAGCAACTTGATAGGATGATTTATTAAGAGAGAATAAATATTATATATATATATATATATATATATATATATATATATTATGAGAATAATATAAAGAATAATAATATTGTTATTTGATTAATATAAGTCATAAATTAATTAGAATTAATTTGGTGACTTAAAGAGATTAATTAAATAAGAGGGTATAAACTGTCAATTGTTTGATAGTTAAACTTTAGACTGTAAATCCTTATTGGATAGCGGTTGGACGAATTCTAGAGCTAAGGATAGCTCAAAATCGTCCAAGGCTATCTATGGTAAGGATATGGATTGCTTTAAGAGAAGATTATCCAACAAGGGTTTAAGCTGTAACCCTTAAGGAGTCTACAAGTATAAATAGACCCTATGGCAAAGGGAAATCGGCACTTCAACTAAAGTAGAGAACCCCTGGCCGAATTCCCTCCCCTCTCATCTCTTCCAAATCATCCTCCTTGCTATTTGGTGTTTGTAAGCCATTAGAGGAGTGACAATTGTGATTCTAGAGCTCCAAGACAACAAGATCAAACAAGAGATTCAAAGGTATGATTCTAGATCTGATTTAGTATTGTTATTACACCTAATTAGTCATTAGAAGTCTTGGATACAAAGCATGTTTAATTAGAAAGCCTAGATCCAAGCATTAGGGTTTTGCATGCGCACATAGGAAAGTTCTTATGGCTAAAACCCATCAGTGGTATCAGAGCCTAGCTTGGTTTCTATTAAATTGTTGCTTGTTTGTTTGAAACTTAACTGCAAAATTCGATTTTTGTGTTTCTGAGTCATGGACTCGGCGAGTTGGCCTGACTCGGCGAGTCCTTTGGTGCACTCGGCGAGTCCAAGCGTCAGGAATGGCCAAATTCGGGATTTCTTCTTCATTATCTTATGGAAACTTACCTTAATCATATTAGATCAACTCTAATCCGATTTTTTGATATATATATATATATATATATATATATATATATATATATATATATATATATATATATATATATATATATATATGACTATAATCTTGATCTAATTAAAGATATTATCAACTAATAAAATATTTAATTTCCTTATATGATAATTAATTAATTATTTTGATTAATTTGGTAATTATCTTGCATGAAATCTTGAATAAATCAAATATAGATAATTAGGGAATTAATTGTTAATTGAAATTATTTGTTATTTGATCCTCCATGTTTTAAATGTTTAAAACTTGTCCTCAAGTTTTGAAATTTATATTTTGTGATTAAAGGTTTTAATTTAGACAATTTAAATTTCAAACCCTAGATTTTAAAAGGTTTAAAATACAACCCTATACTAATATAATATTACAAGAATAATATATATATATATATATATATATATATATATATATATATATATATATATATATATATATATATATATATGTATGACTAAATATGCTAGTCTTACCGTTAGTAGGCCTCATTCACGAAGCTGATCTATAAGGTGGGTATAAGGTTGCGGCCTATAAAATGGTGCTTAATGGGTGTACACTCACACCCACCGCTTGCTTGATCGGTGGAGGGTCGTTAGCCGAACGGGTAGGATATGACAACCTCATCCTCTCATTAAAAGTGTAATAAGAAATATAAAGTAACTACACACATTTTTTTTAAAATTTCCCAATCTTAGTTACGTTAGGAAAAGTGAATTGATGCAATTCCATGAAATTACACTTTGCACCCTTACTAAGAAGTTAGTGGAGCACGTGTGGTTTACCGGCACACTAATCGGTTCTAAGCAAAGGTGGCAAAGGGTGATTCATTGTTTATCATAGTTCGATGGAGCGTGTGTGGTTTACCGGCATATCGAATAGGTGATCGTTACAATGAAGGCACCATGTGAATTTGCATGGTAATTCACACCCGCTTTGTGATCCTCGGTATCCCAGTCACAAACAAGAGGGGCATATCGAGATTTAAACATGCCATGGAACAGTTTCAATGAATCTCATCCGAACCTAGGAATTCTCAATACATTTAGGACTAATAGTTAGGTTTTTGTGGTGGAGAATTAGTGAATCGTCATTCACTTACCTTCATATTATTTGCATGTTGGATTACCGCATCCCTTTTCTAATATGTAAATATTGTTGTTGGATCCTAGCCCTAATTTTTCTTATTGGGTGATAATTAGGGATTCATATTCTAATCTATCTTTGTCCTTTCTAATTGTAGATGTCGAACGCAAAAAACGCTGTTGCTAGTTCTTTCACATTGATGAGCCTTTGCCAAAAGGTCACCTTCGATGGAACGAACTTTAGCGAATGGATAAGATACATTCGCACTATTGCTCGCTATGATGATAAGGAGTATGTCCTCGATGAGAAGCTCGAGAAGATTAACCCTGAAATCGCTATTCCGGCTGAAATGACCGCTGTTGAAACTCATGAGCGCGATGCAACGAAGGTACATTGCATCATGATAGCCACTATGAACTCCAAATTCCAAAAGTCCTATGAGGACATGTACCCGTACGAGATGTATCAAGACTTATTGGAGAGATACCACCAAAACACGAGACAAGAGCGTTATGAGATTTTCACTAACATGATTTCCGCTAAGATGGGTCATGGAGAGTCTCTTACCGTGCACCTGCAAAAGATGCAAAGGTATGTCGACCTCCTTCGCAAGTTGAATGTTGACTTTGGGGAAGACTTGGTGATCGACATGGTGCTTCACTCTTTGCCTCCGAGCTATAATCAATTTAGGATGACCTACCACATGAACAAAGAAGAGGTCACCCTAAGCAAACTCCAAGGTCTCTTGAGGGTCGCTGAGAGCAACTTCAAGGACAAGTCTGCTGCACCAACTCCCAATCCACCCGCTGCTCCTGTCTTGGCTATTGGACAAGGAAAGGGAAAGAAGAGGAAGGCTTCGTCTAAGAACTATCGTAAGGTTAAAGCCCGAGATGGTGCCTCTTCTAGTGGGACCAAAGTTGATCCTGCTAAGCCCTACCCTAATCCAAAGGAGGTAGAGTGCCACCACTGCCACAAGATAGGACATTGGAAGAGAAGCTGCCCAGAGTACCTGCAAGCCATCAAGGAAGGAAAGATCAAGCCGTCTTTCGCAGGTATATATACAATTAAATCTAATGAATCATCTCACACTATTTCTTGGGTTCTTGATACCGGTTGTGGTTACCACATTTGTTCTAATGTGCAGGGACTAAGAAGAAATAGGGATGTAGAGGCTGGAAGAATAAATCTAATCAAGGGGAACAGAAGATCGTCGCCTGTGACCAAGATTGGAGTGTATTCTTTAGTGCTTAGGAATGGTTTAAGTTTAGATTTGAACAATTGTTGCTATTCACCAGAAATGGCTAGAAACATCATTTCATTTCATGGTTTGTTTAGACAAGGTTTTAGATTTTCTTTTAATAATGAGAATGGTTCTATTTTGGCTTATCTAAATGGTGTCTTTTATTTTGAAGCTATACCATGTAATGGAATTTATGAAACTGTTATGATTGTTGATAACTTAGGAAATGATGTTTTGAATATAGATTCTTCCAATAGTATGGATAAGGCATCCTTGTGGCATTGTCGCCTTGGACATGTCAACAAGAAACACATAGCCCAACTCCAAAAGGATGGAGTGTTGGAGTCATTCGACCTTAGGGAAGATGACACATGCGGATCTTGTTTGCTTGGAAAGATGACTAAGTCACCCTTCACAAGTACGTGTGAAAGGGGTGAGGGTTTATTGGACCTAATACATACCGATGTATATGGACCGTTTAGATCAACCACGAAGGATGGGAACCGCTTCTACGTAACTTTTACCGATGATTATAGTAGATATGGGTATATCTATTTAATCAAGCAAAAGTCAGAAACCTTTGAAAAGTTCAAAGAGTTCAAGAATGAAGTGGAGAATCAATTGGGCAGGAAAATCAAGATGCTTCGATCCGATCGAGGAGGAGAGTACCTAAGTCTTGAATTCCACGATTATCTCAAAAAGTGTGGAATAGTTTCACAATTGACGCCACCTAGGACACCACAATTGAATGGTGTGGCAGAAAGGCGTAATCGAACCTTATTTGATATGGTTCGCTCTATGATGAGTCGTGCTTCACTATCAATCTCTTTTTGGGGGTATGCCTTGGAGACTGCCGCCCATATCCTTAATCGAGTCCCTACTAAGAAGGTTGCCAAAACACCTCATGAAATGTGGACAGGGAAAGCTCCTTCGTTGGCACATATCAAGGTTTGGGGTTGCGAGGCTTTCGTAAGACGAGACACTCACGACAAGCTCGAACCTCGAAGTGACCGATGTATTTTCATCGGCTACCCGCAGAAATCCTTTGGATATCTCTTCTATAGACCGAAGGACAATGTTGTCTTCGTTGCGAGGAGAGAAGTTTTCCGAGAGCGAGAAATCATAGGCCAAGGAGACAGTGGGAGGCAAATCGAGCTTGAAGAGATTCAAGAGTCGATGGATGAAGGAACCTCAACCGCTGGCGCTCAACCTGAGGAGGAAACTCCGGTTGAACTGATTGACGAGTCCTTACCTCTTAGACGTTCCGATAGAGTTAGAGTTCAACCCCAGTTTTATGGTTTTCATATTACTACCGAAGGGGACACATATATTAGTGATGGTACACTAATAAATCTTGATGAACCTAATAGCTATAAGGAAGCCATCGCAGGCCCGGAGTCTGCAAAGTGGAAAGAGGCAATGGATAGCGAGATCCAATCCATGTATGATAACCAAGTTTGGAATTTGGTTGATAATGTGCCCGGACGTAAGACCGTTGGGTGCAAGTGGATCTTCAAGAAGAAGACCAATGTGGATGGAAACGTACACACATATAAAGCGCGATTGGTTGCGAAGGGCTTTACTCAAACTCCCGGAGTTGACTATGATGAGACCTTCTCACCAGTTGCAAAGATAAAATCTATTAGAGTGATGCTAGCGATTTCCGCATTTCATGATTATGAGATTTGGCAAATGGATGTCAAGACCGCTTTCCTTAACGGAAAGTTGGCTGAGGATGTTTACATGGCTCAGCCAGAGGGGTTTGTGGATCCGAAGCATCCGAATAGAGTGTGTAAGCTTGAGAAGTCCATTTATGGACTTAAGCAAGCGTGTCGCAGATGGAATCTTTGTTTCGATGAGAAAGTCAAAGAGTTTGCATTTGTACGAAGCGAAGATGAATCATGTGTATATGTCAAAGCCAGTGGGAGTATAGTTAGCTTCCTCGTTCTATATGTCGATGACATATTACTCATAGGAAACGACATCCCGACTCTGGAGGAAGTTAAGTCCTGGCTCGGGAAGTGCTTCGCTATGAAGGACCTCGGAGAGGCTTCTTATATTTTGGGAATAAGGATAGTAAGAGAAAGAAGTAAGAGACTAATAGGACTTAGTCAGAACACTTACTTAGAGAAGGTACTAAAACATTTTAGTATGGAAAACTCAAAGAAGGGAGAATTACCGATACAAAGTAATGCCAAGTTGAGTAAGACTCAAAGTCCGAGTACCGAAGCTGAAATAGCAATGAGCCGAGTACCATACGCTTCCACAATTGGCTCAATCATGTACGCTATGACTTGTACTCGCCCTGATGTAGCCTTCGCTTTGAGAATGGTTAGCAGATATCAAGGGAATCCTGGCAGAGCCCATTGGATTGCTTTGAAGAATATCCTTAAGTACCTTAGAAGGACGAAGGAATGGTTCTTAGTCCTCGGAGGGAGTGATGACTTGAAGGTGCGAGGGTATAGTGACGCCAGCTTTCAGACCGACAGGGACAACTACCGTTCGCAGTCGGGCTGGGTCTTTACCCTGAATGGAGGAGCAGTGACATGGAAGAGTTCCAAGCAGGAAACCGTAGCTGATTCAACGTGAGAATCAGAGTACATTGCAGCGAGCGAAGCGTCGAAGGAGGCAATATGGCTGAAGAACTTCATCGGTGATCTTGGAGTTGTACCTGCCATAAAGGAGCCCATGGAGATTTTCTGCGATAAAGAAGGAGCGGTTGCCTTGACCAAGGAACCGAGGGATCATGGTAGATCATGACATATCGGCAGAAAATATCATTTTATCAGACATCGTGTAGAAGAAGGACAACTCGTAGTAAAGAGGATATCATCAGAAGACAACCCAGCAGATCCGCTTACGAAGGGACTGAGTAGGGTTAAGCACTTGCAGCATGCTAAGAGTATTAAGCTAATGGATGATATTAGCATAGATTAGATAGATAGTATTAGAAACGTGTAATAGATAAATGTAATTAACATTTGATGATTAAATAAAGGAGTTTTATTTATGAGTAATGTTACTATCTTATGTTAATTGTTTAACTATTGTTTCATTTTGCACGTTTTGAGTTCCAGAATAATTGAATTTATTAAGAATAATCGAATTATTCAAATTGTCCACAATCGTTCATATGTTGGAAGTAGATATGAATGAAGATTGTCATGAATTGGTTTGTAGATTGTCTAAATGGTGTTAGACATGGCAAAGGGTTGCTGCAACATTCATGAGTGCTTATGAACTGGTTTTGAGCATTGGAACAAACCCGCGCTTGCTGGAATCACCTTATGGAATATGATATAAAAGGGTGATCACAAGACGATAATATCATATAGTCTTAAAACCTAGATATATGGTTTGTTATTTATTAATTGATTGTACATTGATAATGCGAAAATGCATCAGTAACTCGGTGTTATAAAACGCATTGTTGTGTAGAGTTGGTTAATGAATAAGTAAATGCATATAAGTCGAAGTTTATCTGTAACTTTTATCCTAAGAAGGTAAAAGCGATATCTCGGCCACTCGATGATTTGATTTGACTTATGTGCCAGGCCCGGTCAGAACTGAATTGATGTGTTCGATTAAGTTCTATGTTGAATAAATCAGAGATCGAGAAACCTAAATGCTTGACTAATCATTCCATAGAATTGTCAGCATGATATCTAACAGAGGACTGTACGATCCCTTATCTGAAGGACAAGATTGATTAGATCAGAGTTTGACAGCGTCTTTGAGAGCTACAATTGCAAATCGGATTGTACTTGTGCATATAGTTACTAGACTTATCCAAGTGGGAGACTGTTGGAATAGCGTCTAAGGCTGCAACTATATTAGGCAAGTATTTGACCCGGTTGTGCATGGTCCTTTTGGGTTGCCTTCACCATAGCAACTTGATAGGATGATTTATTAAGAGAGAATAAATATTATTAATATATTATGAGAATAATATAAAGAATAATAATATTATTATTTGATTAATATAAGTCATAAATTAATTAGAATTAATTTGGTGACTTAAAGAGATTAATTAAATAAGAGGGTATAAACTGTCAATTGTTTGATAGTTAAACTTTAGACTGTAAATCCTTATTAGATAGGGGTTGGACGAATTCTAGAGCTAAGGATAGCTCAAAATCATCCAAGGCTATCTATGGTAAGGATATGGATTGCTTTAAGAGAAGATTATCCAACTAGGGTTTAAGCTGTAACCCTTAAGGAGTCTACAAGTATAAATAGACCCTATGGCAAAGGGAAATCGGCACTTCAACTAAAGTAGAGAACCCCTGGCCGAATTCCCTCCCCTCTCATCTCTCCCAAATCATCCTCCTTGCTATTTGGTGTTTGTAAGCCATTAGAGGAGTGACAATTGTGACTCTAGAGCTCCAAGACAACAAGATCAAACAAGAGATTCAAAGGCATGATTCTAGATCTGATTTAGTATTGTTATTACACCTAATTAGTCATTAGAAGTCTTGGATTCAAAGCATGTTTAATTAGAAAGCCTAGATCCAAGCATTAGAGTTTTGCATGCGCACATAGGAAAGTTCTTATGGCTAAAACCCATCAGTAACATGTTGAGTAAGGGGTTACATGCAAAAATAGTTAAATACCAATTCATAAAGTACATATAAATTATAATAGGTATAATTTATGATACATAGAACAACAATTCATGATTCAAGTATACTAGAATACACCGTTTTACAAGAAACAAATGTTTGATTCAAAACAAATCAAGGGTTTACAGTTTTCAAATACATGTTAATTCATGGATATACAATTAATCATTTATTTCAGAATGATTGGGTTTTCATTATACAAGTAACGTTTATATGCTTTTTATGAGACATTTAATTCAGGTTGTTTAATTCATTTAGACAACCAAGGTAAAGTCCTGATATTATAACCAGAGTCTCCAGTCAGGGGATCAAAACAAGTTGTGTGTAGATCTATATCGGGATTGACAACCCTGCACTCAGGCTGCTAGCTATAGTCAGGCATACACGCCAATGAGTGGCAATTGTTATCGACAGTTTAAACGCCCACAAAGCGTTTGTTTCAGGCCATCATGTCTTAGTATGGTTATAATAACTCATCAAAAAGATATTAACAATACGTTAGTGTATAATTAACTAAACGTAAGTACACCTTCAAAGTACCAGTTTACAGAATACAAACTACAATAGTACAATACTATTTCCAATAACAGCTGGTGGAACCAGGCACACCCTCAGTTACAAGTTTTACATAAAGGAATACAAATACAAAACCATGATTTACATATAGAATGGTTTTATGTGAATAAAACTACTTTTCATATACAAAGACATCCTTTCAAACATAAACACTTATACACTCACTCAACTTTATGTTGATACTCTCTTTTCAAATTACTTGTATTCTCAGGGAAACAATAAGCAGGTACTCCCCGAGCTTTTTGAAAAGATGGAGCTACTTTGAATCATATCTTCTTCTTTTGTATAACTATTTTGGTTTCAATATACAATGGTTGAACTCATGTAAATACTTATACTTTTAAATACAATGGTTGTTTGTACTTTGATTACTATGATGCATGTGTTGTGATACTACAAATGAAGTCCTCCACCCCCGAATGTTTCCACCGTCTGCTTTGGGGGTGTGACATTGCAGGCCCGAGTGGTGTACCAGTCAGGCCTTAGGCACAGAGAACGTTCCAGATAGTATGTAGGCTCGGTGAGGCATTCCAGTCATGTTGAAGATTATGTTAGCGTTCCAGAGACTCATAACAAATCACTCAAATAAAACTATTTTTCTTAATCAAATGTGCGGAAATCTTTTGAATCGGAAATAACGATTCAAAACTTTTGAAAAGGTTGAGAAAACCAGAAATGATTGATTATATCCTTCTCTAATACCAAATGTAGTTTGTTTGAATCGAGTATTAAGAATGAAATCGAGAACATAATGCGTAAAGAACACAGATGTAAATAAATTCTGTTTGGCTCAATTATAACGTCTGAACAAGTACAAGAACACGGGAGAGTAAAAAGCACAAAAGCTCAAAAGCTTACTCTCGACTCGTATACTTACCCTATTTATCGGTTGATACAAACGCATATAAAAAAAATAGATATGGACTAAACGTTTAAGCTTCGACCACTAAGACTGCCTTACGTAATACATACATTCGAAGTGAAGGTCTTCGACATCGACACTACCCGGGCCTAAGTGTACTTCGACACCTCACTACATCCTTCGAACCTTATGTGACAACCCGATATTTCAAGACGATATGATGGAACGCAAGTCAAATTAAGGTCAAAATTTAACTTTCCTAAAATCTTATTTGGGTTAAATAAAGTAGAAGGAATCGTATCAAGGTTTCCAAGCATATAAAGAACACTAAAATCCGAGTTATAACGAAGAAGTTATGACCATTCTAAGTTTTTCCAACAGAAAAACGGCAATACGAAGTTACGTAAAAACTTGAATCGGAGATCGAGCGACTTTTGGCCGGAATGACCTAAACGAGAATTGAAGGTCTCGTCAATGGTATTTCAGCGGTAAAAAGTCTGGCAAAAACCGACGTCAGATAAAGATGTTATGAATTTTTAAAGAAATTCCTTAATCACGTCATTTTAATAAATAAATAATAAAAATTATTTCATAATTTGCCAACGGAATCTAAACGAAAGTTGTAGATCTTAGTCTCACCTTCGCGTGGATATAAAGAACGTCGAAAACGGAGTTCGTATGAAGGAGATATGAATTTTTGAAGTTTATTTAAAATAAATATAAAGTTAAATAAAAACTCCCGGTATTATCCGAAAGGGAGTCATCGGATAGGACCGGAGTACGCCCTGCGTACGCTCGTACGCCCCGCGTACTCAGATCGAAGGCCTCGGATCGTCCACGTCGCCCTATGCGAAGCTACCGACCCGCCCGTCCGACCCGCCGTCCCATCCGAAGTGCGTAAGCAATGACGTCTCGTACGCGCTGCGTACCCTCGTACGCCTAGCGTACCGAGGCGGTTCAGCACCACTATAAATAGAGATGCGAGGGTCTCCGGAAAAAGGGCTCAATTCTTCTCGTTTCTCTTACGTTTGGCCTCGTTTTCCGTGCCCGTTCAGACCCGAAGCCCTGGTCCTTTTGCTCAGGTTCCGAGAGTCGATTTTACTCCCGAGATTCCCGAGAATCCCGAGAAAAATCTGTTTCCCGAGACGAAACTCTGCCTGGTTTTCCATCTCGCTATCTTCAAACTTTCTGGTGAGTTCATACCCCTATAATCCACACTTTTAAATGTTTTATAAATATTTTTATATGCTTTTAAGGGGGGGAATACAAGTAAAACACACGATGATTATTGTATGTTATATAAAGTTTCATTATACACTTTTTATCAACAGAATCGCATGTGATTTATAACTATTATAAAGAAACTTTCGTATGCAAAACGTATCACGATAACATCATATCTTTTGAAATGAAAAGTGTTGCTATTTATATACAAATCAAACACTCTACTTATACTGTATGTATATGTGTCTACCTTCGATACTATAAACATACGATTATTTTGGCACGAAAACCATCAATATTTTGGGATACTTCTTGTTAATAAATCAATCTTATGTGATTTATAACTAGTATACAAATAGATTTACTACAAGTTTAACAGTTTCACTAAACATATTACTTCAAATGACTTTCTTAAACGTTTTTACATGATTAAGGCTCGTTATCAAACTGTCTTACATACTGTAAGCTTCCTTTCAAACTCGGTTATAAAGGTGTTTTCAAAACAGTGGTTTTCCGTGTACTTAAACTGTCTTATCAAACAAAATACTTTCAATCATTTTATAAACTGACATCAAGTCACAAATTCTTTATTAGACTTTTCAACGGTTTTACAAAACTTCTTTATGCTTTTATATTATAAATTGCATGCCTCTATATGTATAGTTATATAAGAAATGTTTAAAAGACTTAGGAAGACTATCCACCCTATTTCCTTTTCGCGCCTTGAGATGTGGTCTGGTGGGATATTGGGTATTCGTCCAAAAGTCGTTTAAATACCAGTTATATATCATGTATACATATATGGTCATAAATGTTCCATCAGTTAATTTAGTTCCGATACTCTTGGGTAGCAATGGTGTATAAACCTACTTGGACACTCATCAATTTCATTCTAGTAAACTATTATAGGAATAGTTTAGAGTAAACAAAACATTTTCCCTACTACAAGAAATTACACCGGAGTCAGTTCATTCATTAGTCTAGACTACATGTTATATGAAGGAATACTCTTACATGAATACTTATACATGAATACTTTTACATAGACATTATATGGCAAATTACTACTACATGTTATATGTTTAGATACGGTTATATCGTTCGCCTTTCTATCTTTACCTTGTGATTCAATCACATCACCGACGAGATAGATTGGGACTTTATCTCCTAGTACCACATGATACTTTGAGGGACTAACCATTCCGACAACCACTGTTAGCTACAGAGGTAAATGAACAATCTACGGATGTTTTAGGTTGATACCATCGCGGGTATACATAAGGGACTAACTATTCCTAAACCCGGCTGTTAGCAACAGAGGTAAATGAACAATCTACGAATGTTTTAGGTTGATACCATTTCAGGTATACTTAAGGGACTAACTAATAAGAGTTAAACCGGGAAAAACCATCACATTTTCAAGAGATGCGTACTTTCAAAACAGTCAGGTCTAGGTAAAAGACTACTTTCAAAACATTCGGGTCTTGGTAGAAGACTACTTTTATACTAGTAGGAAATATGGGATTTTCTAGAGTTTTCATACTTATACTAAATGTTTCATCAATCATTCACCAGTCTTTCATATCAACTAATCAAAGCAATGACATTAAATACTTATGAACTCACCAGCTTAAATGTTGATCTACTCTTTCAAAATAACTTGTATTCTCAGGTCACAAATAGACAGGTGCCGATACAAGGTTTAGAGAAGACGGAGCAGTCAAGACTCGTCTTTTATTTTTTGATAAGTTATCATCATGTCTTGTACTATGAAAGAAAACACTTGTAACTAAAATTATACTATTAATGCAATGGATGATGTTGTTTCTTGTTTACTACTTTACATTTGTTGTGATGCATACATGACGTCCTCAGCCCCAGAACGTTTCCGCCGTTCTCGGTTTTTGGGTGTGACACCTTACACTTCAACAATTTCATTAATTCCACTTTCCTGTGCTTTCAGAATATTGTTCAAATTTTCCAATGAGTAACCATCAAAACTTTCTTCAGTCTTGATCATCAAACTGATGTTTCTCCACTCCTTTCGTAAGCCCATAACAAATGTAAGATTGAACTCCATGGACAAACAAGTCACTCTGCATCGAGAACATTTGGAAATCAATTCATTTGATCGATCATAGTACAATTCTATCGATTCATTCCCCTTCTGCATTACCTCTCCCAACTCTAGCAAGCAATGTTTTACCTAACTTTTCTTTGTTTCCTTATCTCCTTGATACTTCTCTTTGACGGTATCCCAAACCTTCTTAGGTGTAGAACATCCACGAACATAGTTGTAAACTACTAGCAGAAGAGAACCACGTAATTCACGTAGATATTTCTTATCATTCGCCTTCATCTTGTTTTCTCTGGCAATCATGTCATCAAAACTTGCAGATGTACCAATATCGACTAACATCGCCTGACAAAACCAACATCTTTTGATGGATCGCATCAGATCTTCATCAATTCCATTCAGATAATCTTCTATTCTATCAGCCCACTGCTTATAGTACTTTGGAATCAACATTGGAATCTTAGTTGATGATCCGAGCAAATGAGAGAAACTTGACATCATGTTCATGTTGAAATTCGCCATTGTTGTAAGGATTTTGAATAAAAAGGATTTTAGATTTAAAACAAGATAGAAGAAAGAAATCAAACAAAGATTGATCAAAAATAAATCATTCTAACATGTAGACTACAAAATCTATTCAAAACAACTGATCAACAAAAGTTTCCATATTCAAATTGCGGAAATTTTCAATCGGAAAGAGCGATTCAAAAAAGATGAAAAACATAAGAAAACTTCAATCGATTGAGTGAATCATGCTCTGATACCAATTGAAGTATGTTAGGATTGATTACAAACACAAATTATATAATCAAAGCTATACAAAACACAAGATCTAAATATGATTAGGTTGGCTCGAATAAAAGTCTGAAAGAGTACACGAGTTCGAGAGTACAAATTGTAGCATGACCCTCAAATTCTTACTCTACTTTGTGTACCTATCCTATTTATAGGATAAAAACAAACCTACAAAAGAATTGCACGGACTAAACATCAAAGTGTCGAAAACAACAATGTCTTGTAAAATAAATAGAGAGTTGAAGTCATGCTGATTTCGACTCCTTAAGACTAAGGTTTGTTGTTGATTTTTAAGGATTTCAGATTTCATATTCATGTTTCATTTGGGTTTGAGACTAAGGTTTGTTGTTGATTACTATTTTAAGGTTCTAATTTCAATTGATTTTGGGTAGTGACTAGTGGTAGTTGTAAAAGGTGCCTAAGGTGACTAGAAGTTGTTGCAGGATGTTGCAGGTACGATGATGGTGGTTTAGTTGCAGACAAAGACATCCTCAATGAATTCCCAAAAACACAATCAACCAACCATCCGCCTTCAATCTCACTTCCCCTCTTAAATCCATATAACGTTTCCCTCTCTCATCAACTCTACAAAACCATTTCATCTCATTGGGTAGAAAGTAGAAACAAAAGAAAAAAATGAAGGTTTTTGGCTTTTGGGTGTTTTGATTCCATTTCTTAAGACTCAAATACATATGTTTTCTTCTGATTTTGTTAATCTATCAAGATTTTTCAATATAGTAAGTTCTTGTGTGTTCTTTTTGCCTCTTCATATCGAATCTGGATTTTTGAAGTGCTCAAACTTGCAATTTAGTCGATGTGGTTGAAGATCCGACCTATAAAGAGAGAGAAGAACTAGGATGGTATTTGAGTTCACAGTAGGTAGAGATAAATATTTAACAAACACTTTTTTTTCAAAGACTTAATAATTAATAAATAAAAAAGGAGCAAAACAATCTTTTTTGTCTAGAGGGATGAAATGTGCAAGTTTTAAACAAACTAGAAACAGTCCGAGTTAATTTTTGAAAATAGGGACTGAACGTGCATTTTGGCAACTACATGATGGCCTATTCATGTAAAGAACCATTATTAATCAAAGAACCAATAAAGCAATCCAAAGTGTCGAAATTTAAAGCGATCAAAGAGAAAATGAAGGACTATAGACAGTTACAATGAACATGCATGCACCAGATTATACAAAAACTCACTTGTTTTTTTTAATTTAATTTTTTTAGGCAATGTTTTTTATCAAAAGAAAAAAAACAGAATATAACATTATTTATGAGTTTTCATCATTTTTCCATATATATATATATATATATATATATATATATATATATATATATATATATATATATATATATATATATATATATATATATATATATATATATATATATATATATATATATATATATATATATATATATATATTGAATTTTTTTTTCAAAAAAACTCACTTCATTTTCCTTCTTTTATGAAAAGTTAAGGTCTATTTTTTATCAAAAAAAATTAATAAATCAATCAAAATTCACATTTTTTGGTACTCCTTAAAGATAGATTCATATTGATGTAAAAATAAAATTCAAATTTCAGTTTTGATTGATATTGTCAATCTACTCAGATTCACAATTTGAAAAATAATAATAAGTCAGATTCATATTATGAATTCTGAAAACATAAATATATACAGTTCAGATTCACAATGTGAACAAAGTCATTTGTTTATTTTACAAAATTAATTTATAGGTAATCAAAACGTTAAAATATTATAAAATTACATAGAAATATATTTCGATTTATATGTAAATTTTACTAAATTAATTTGTGAATGATCAAAGATTTGTAATAGTATGTTAGGTTCATATTGTAATGTTATAATTAAAATATTTAAAGTTCATATTCATAGTGTGAATCTGAACTGATATAACTTTTTTCTAATCTATGTTGATGTTTATTAATTGATGACAAAAAATTGTGATTTTTGTTATAATTAGTTTTTTTAGATAAAAATAAACCGAAATATGGGTCTAAATTAATAATCAATTGGTAGATATTCTAAAAATATTATAGTTCAATACATATTGATTGAAGGCAAACGGGCAACAAGCTACGCCGCTAGCTCTTCCTGGATGACAACAAAACAAAGTCATTTTTTTCGGAAAAAACCATTTTTTTTTATATCAATATTGATCTCTATTGAAAGATTATGAGTTTTTTTTATGGGAAATGTGAATATACCCTTAAGGGTATATAAGCTTAGGTATCCAAACTCATCATATTACGTCGTTTTGTATCATATATACACATTGTAATTGTCCAATGCTATTCTAATTCAACTTCTAACTTGATTTAATTTCAAGATTTTTATAAATTTTACGTTTATCTTCCTTTTACATAATTTTCATTTTCAACTGTAATATATATAGCCTAGTAGGCGTTTGGCATAAAAATGTGATGTAAGAGGAAAATAATAGTGAAATTTCGAAAATTTTGAAAGTAAATCAAGTTAGGGGTTGAAATTTAAAAACATTATAATGAATATATAAAACAAAATGACGTATTATATTGGCTTTGGGTACCTAAGCTTATATACCTTTAAGGGTATATTCACTTTTCCCTTTTTTTATATAATCCGTTGTATGTACATTTAATGTACAAATATACAATCATTTATTTGGTCGTTGATTTGTATAATTTTCGAAGCTTACGATTTATACATTGGTTTCTTGTAGTGTGTGTATATATATATATATATATATATATATATATATATATATATATATATATATATATATATATATATATATATATATATAGAGAGAGAGAGAGAGAGAGAGAGAGAGAGAGAGAGAGAGAGAGAGAGAGAGAGAGAGAGAGAGAGAGAGAGAGAGAGAGAGAGAGAGAGAGAGAGAGAGAGAGAGAGAGAGAGATTGCCAAAATTATAATATTACTGAAAGCCACCATCAAAAGCGTCCGTGTGTGTCTTCGATGGAACCAACACAATGGGTGTTGAAGCTTGACAAAATAATTAAACATGAGTTTTAAGAAAAAAAAAAAAAAAAGGTTCCCATTATGGATGCAAAACAAATTAACGCTTTTCTTCACTGTGACTCAATGCATAGGACTTACATGTAATTTATTCCTGTAAGATAAATAAAAAGCACATTAATAAAAAAATATTAAATAAGTTAAAGAATATCAAGAAAACCTGACGAGATTTAATGTAGAAATAAAAACTAAAAAGAAATGAAAATAACTTTGTTTCTTTCCATATTGGGAATGAAGACTTCTAGTTGGTACGCATTAAAGATCTTTGAAAATATTTACTATTGAGATTTGATGAGAAATTTCTTAATGTAAAAACAAAAGGCAAAGTAAGAAGGATTGATGGGAGACATCAACAAGATTTTGGTGTTCATGGTTTAAGATCTTCTTTGTAGGTACATATGGATACATTAAAATCTTTAAAGTCACCTTCACAAATTTTTCGAATATATATATATATATATATATATATATATATATATATATATATATATATATATATATATATATATATATATATATATATATAATAGCTTAGGTTATTTTATTTTCTACTAACTATTGTGTGTTAGAATGTATAGATCTGGATCATCGGATTAAATAGAATCAAATGTCATGATCTGAGGTCTATGATTCATATTACAATAGGGTAACATGTATCATATAATCAAACAAATTTCAGCATAAAGACATTTTAATCAATTGACACAAATTTAAAAAAAAAAAAATCAAGTTTTATGGGATAATTAATGATTTTGATCTAAAAGATCTGATTTTTTTTTTCAAATTAACTCAATTTCAAACGTAATTTGGAAAAATAAACCGATTTTATTCTATCAGAATGTTATTTTGTTATAATGATATTCTGTAATTCTATCAGAATGGTATACAACTTTGAACATAATATTATAAACACATATTAAAAAGACCAATAATTTTTAATGAATACAAATTTTATATAAGACGAAGTTTAATAGTTTAGAATAAGTAATTACATTCATTCTTAAAGAATTCAACTATGAACATAAACTACATTCATTCTTGAAATCTCTTGCAAAAAAATATCGACATTCTTGAAAAAATCCTTATTCACTTTTTTGTTTCGTTTCTAGATGTCTTGTGTATGTTTGACCTCTAATCCACTTCAAAATATGCTAGCAGGTATGAGATTGACATTTTGTGAGATTGACATTCTGTTAGAATTGTATTGCATGAGAAAGATTTTATACAAGGAGCCTTTCCCATCAGGTCTTCAAGCCATTTCTATCATAAATGCATTGCTAAATATTTTGTAGTGATACACTTATAACAACTGCACATTAAACATATAACTAATTAACTACAATTCTATCAGAATACAACAATAATATTCTTACAGAATAAAGTATTCTTGCATAATGGTTTTGAATATTCTTAAAGAATTTGTATTATCAAGAATACACCCAACGAACAAAACATTTGAAATATAAATATAGGAAATGATCATGTTAACACAAAGATGTATTTTGAATGAATAACTACAAAGATGTATTTTATATCAGATGTGCATACACATATGCGATTAACATTAAAACTCAGTCTCACCTTCTAGTATAATCTGCTTCTGAGACAATCTCCTAGGCCTGATAAAATTGATGAAATACAGCCAAGTCAAAAAGCGCCTGTTTAAATGAGAAAAATTTCAGATTTTTTGTAGTGAAAGTTTTGAAAGGGGGACTTTTTCCATAGTAGTGATGTTCAAGAGTAACAATAGCAGCTCCAAATTTCTTAGCCAAAACCTGTATGAAGTTCAAAAGCTTCATCATCATTAGTATTTCAATTTTTCAATTATAATTAAAACTCCATAAAAGCAACAAGAAAAGATCCAACGTACACTCATATAGTCATTTGTTATTCCACGACATTCAGATTCACCACATACTACTAAGAAGATTTGTCGATCAGGAATCCTGAATTCGTCTAAGTATTCATAATACCGTTGTTGAAATTTATGATCGTCGTGTATATACCAAAAGTTAAAAGTTCATAATCTTGTTGTTGAATTCGCTCTAATTAAACGACAAAGCAATGCAATTTAATTAATGATACTTGGAATGCATTCAATTGAATAAATTATAATCATAAATTGAAAATTACACCCAAACTCTGCCTGTAAAAGAAATCATCGAAACCCAAAATCATAGATAACAATCTAACACATTCATAGAGATATATAAAGAGAGAGGATTCATACATAGGGGGAAAAGTGATCGAGAGTCTGATTCAACCACAAAGCTTTCTTCGTAAGATAACTGTTGTTGTTGCTAGTCATACGATTGATTCGAGAAGTTAACAACCCATTAAAGACATTAATCATCAACAGCGACCCAAGAAAACCCAGTAATGCTCTCATTTTTTTCTCAGTTCTTCTAATTTGTAGTTCAAACCTGGTTTTTCAAGCAGCCCTTACTTCCCTCGCTTCATCCCCCAAACACCGAGAGGCAGCAATAATTAAATTTCTAGTCAAGGGTTTGCTCGGCCACTGGACCATTGATCGACCTTGCGTATGATATGAGAGGCTAGGGTTAAATAGTTGGTCAAACAAATTTTTATGGTAGTTTCCATGAATTAAGGGATTTTATTTTAATTATCATGCTAAAGTTACATAATTACCCTTATTATAATTTTTAATTATTTAATTATTCCTAAATTCCTATTAGTGCATTCATGCACACAATAGTTGCTAGAAGCATTTGAACCTATATATATATATATATATATATATATATATATATATATATATATATATATATATATATATATATATATATATATATATATATATATATATAACAAGGTTCTTTTGAGAACCAAAACATTCGTGAGAACTTGCGAACTCATAATCTACTCATCATTTTCATCACAAAAAACACCAGTCTTCTCCAAATGGTGCGTCAAAGTCATATCTAGATTAAAAAAAGATTTGACGATATTGTTATTTTTTTGGTTTTTTTGTATGACTGCTGATGAGCATAATCAACAGTTGTATATACTGCTGATGAGCACAATCATCAATTATATGGACTGCTGATGAGCACAATCAGCTATCATATGGACTGTTGATTGCTCATCAACAATCCATATGGTTGCTGATTGTGCACATCCACAGTCCATATGACTGCTAATTATGCTCATCAGCAGTCCGTACAACTGCTGATTATGCATACATGCAAATTACGAAAATAAATGAATAAAATTGTCATAAAAAATTTTGACCTTATATATGGCTTAGACACACCATTTGAAGAAGATTGGTGGTTCTAGTATTGAAAAATGATGAATACTTTAAATGTATCTGCTCTTCATATAACAACTCGTTCCCCCTCATTTCCTTACTCATCGTTCCCCATAATTTTTCTCTCTATTTTTCAGAACCAAAAACCCTCGAAAAAAACCCTAAATCTTCGTCGATAGTCGTTGAATTGAACACCAAAAGCTTGATACAATAAAAAATGTCGTCAACGACTGATTTCACGAAAAGAAGTGCTACAAACCAAGTAAAAATGACACATTCCTTAATTTTGTTTTTAACTTACAACAATCATAAAACGAGTTTTTCACTATTATTTCACATTTGGTCACCTGTTTTCAAATAGAAACAATTATTGAAAGATTTTAGTTTATAACAGTCGATATCAACTGTTATTTAAATGATTTTAGTTGATAACACTCGATTTTAACTGTTATCGAGTGTTTTATGTAGGTTTTTTGTAATTTTTTACTCTAATTTTCATTTACGAATCTTCTCGAATAACTATTGACCAAATGAAGTTGAACAATAGTAGATTTTAACTGTTGTCTATGGTTTTTTGATTGTTATGCTATTTTTCACTCGATATTCACCGTTATTAAGTGTTTTATGTTTGGTTTTTGGGAATTTTTTACTCTATTTTTTGTTTACGAGTCTTATCAAGTGTTACCGATTGATCGTTTGTGATCATATATTGACTATTGACATAATGAAGTTGAATAATAGTAGATTTTAACTGTTATCTATCATTTTATATAAATTTTTTTATTGTTATGTTGTGTTTTTCATTAATGATTATTTGTTTTGTTTATCTGATAATTATGACTTTAATAACCTCGATTTATACATATAGAAAAACCAAAACATACGGAAAAACATACAAAAGAAAAAATGATAAAAAAAACAATCGATACGGGTAATATTATGTTGTAAATCACATTTGATTAGCATAATCACATACTACTTGATAAGATTAAAACTTAATCTTGAAGATCGATTAGATCTCAAACAGGTAAAATAAAGATTAAACAGCAAGAACACGAAAACAATAAACAACTCAAGAATGAATCAAACGTGTCGAATGATTATAAAACAACCCTCAGAAGAGCTCGATCAAGAACATCAACTGTAGAGGGTTAAAAGGTTTACAGGAACGATAAAGAAAATCAAAGCTATCGTAATTCTCTCTATTGTATTCTAGATCGTTTTTCTAATATGCATGCAAGCATATTGTTATATAGTAAACCTAACAGGCTCACGGTTGGACAGGCCCAAACCGGAGTACAAAATAATTGGACTATTAACCGAGCCCAATGACGCAATACTAAACGAATCTGCAACCCAACAATCTCCCCCTTTGCGTCAATTGGAGCGAGATCTTCACTTCTTGCTTGGGCCAGTAGCAGCGGCAGGTACCTTCTTCTTTACAGTCTGAAATAGACGAGAGATAAGAGCAAGTATCGTTTGTCTGAATCTGATGTACCATTGAATCATATCATTGAAGTATTTGATATCATCCGCTGCATTCTCTTTACACCGATGGATGATCGACAGCACATGCTCTAGACAAGCAATGGTATAAAGATGTTTATCCGCTAAGGCAAAGAGACATTTCTGTCCTTCAGCCCTAGTGAACATGACCGAATTTCGCCTTGGGTCAATCTTTCCCATCTTCATCTGATTGAGATCACTGGCTGAGCCAACAGGAGAGATCTTCGGTTTCTTCTTGAAGACTGTGGCTATCTCTTGATCCATCAAGGCGACCTCCATGATGTAACAAACTATTATCCTTTTGAGATGGTCTATAATTGGACCATATTCAGCTTCATTCGTCAAAAGGATGTTATGCAGAACGATCCAATCATGGGAGTTGAGGTTCGGTAGATCTGCTAAGGATATAAGATGTTCGGTTCTTGCAGACCCTCTGATCACCCTGAACCGAACGTTGATGAATCTCCCTTCGGTATATGGCTTCAAAACCCGAACATTAACGATCTTCTGAGCGCTCTATGTTTGGTACTGTGGTTGAGCAGCCTTCAGATAGAATTCGATTAACTCCCAATCAACCTCAGGATTAGGATGAGGGACTTTAAAAATGTTGGAGAAGGCGTGGAAGATAAACGCCTTTCGGGTCAAGGGCATATCAAACTGCGAATCAACAGAATTGTAGCAGTCGAAGGAGATCACCGGTTCGAGCCAAAGGATGCTCGGAGTATCGATAGCCTCCTTTATCATTCTCTCTCGAGTCCAAGCAGGGAAAAGAGTCTTCCTGCTCTCGAGGAGATCGTGGGCTTCTTTCTTCTTGCGTTCGGCTTCTTCAGCTTCCTGCGCCACACGAATGTTGTCATTTTCAACATTGCGACTATTTTTGCGTTTCAGCAAGTCAGCAATGGTTTCTTTATCATCTTCATCCTCTTCCTCAGCTATCTTCTTTCCTTTATCTTTCACACCCGAACCCGAAGTTTGACCAGTAGGAGGAGGTTCGGTTGTGTGAGCAGCTTTGGAGGAAGGAGGTGGTTTCGATCCGGACTTCACTTCTCCCCTTGTTTCGGAGTGGACATGATACTAGGTAGCCCCTCAATTTTGCTGAGAAGGTCCAAGGCAGGAGCAAGTTTTTCAGCAAGGGTTCGCCTCACCGAATGATTAAGAATCGGATCGTGTGCTTCCAGGATGTTGGATAGGGCAGATTGTACATCCGAAACACATGTTTTGATAACCTCCCGTTCGGATCGAAGAGCTTCAATCTGTTGCTGAGAGTTGGAAAGTTGAGCGCTCTTGACCTTGAGGGCGGTGGTTTTACTTGCAAGAACGTCCATTAACGAGTTTTCGGCAGCGAGATCCTCTTGAAGTTTAGCGAGGCGCTCGTCAATAGAGGCACGAAGGGCCGAGTTGTCGTCGCTGATGGATTGGCGAAGGGTAGCGAACGACTTCAACTCCGTTGAGACGAACGTGGCCAGTTGTTGAACGATTGGTTCCAACGTTGTCTTTGTTGCATTTGCACTCTCCTATAAGGACTTTAACAGGGAAGAGGCGTCAGTGAATAGTTTATCGACTTTTGCGGTCGCTGCCTCACAAGCTTTTGTGGAGGCGTCAATTGCTGCAGTGGCAGAGGCGACATAATCATGTTGAGCCCTGGAGAAGGCATCAACAATCTTCTGAAGAGCGGCTTCAGAAAGAGAGGATAGAGTGTTGGAGGATGAAGCAATAAGCAGGTCCACCTTCTCATGCAGCTCCTTAATATGCTTCTTTGTTACTGGAGCTTCCTCATCGTCGTCGCTTTGGACCTGAAACGGACTAAAGTAGACCGAATCGAAGGTCATATTTTCCCCTCCAAGAAAAGGGTTATCTCCATCAGAGGCATGATCTGGAGATGTTGGGGGTGGTGAAGCTGGGGGCGTTGTGGTATGAGTAGGTTCAGGTTGAGTGTTGGTGGGGGTAGTTTCGGGTGGTGGTTGAGTATGGATAGGTTCAGTTGTATGCTAGGTTTCGGTTGTATGAGGAGGTTCGGTTACAGGTGGTGTTTCGGTTGCATCGGTATGAACCCCCGTATCAGACTCGTTGGTTGTAACCTTTGCAGTTGTTGTTGTTGTATCAGTGAAAATGGGTGGTGGTATAGGGAAAGAAGTTTTTGGAATGGTGGTAGAGGGGTTTATGGTGGGAATGGAAGTAGGGATTGTTTGAGTAGGAGAGGGAATTGGGGAGACATGGATTTCCATGTCTGGGGTAGGTGATCGGGGTGGGGTGTTGCCTCTGGGAGGGGTTTCGCCTCTTTGAGAGTCGTCCGAATCCGAACTCTCACCTTCTGATTCACTCGAAGAGGAAGCGATTATAAGCTTTCGCTTCGGTTGAGTCTTTCGCCTCTTCGGCTGCGGGGACTGTGCAGCTTTGGTTGGTTTCCTCTTCCTGGGAGAAGGACCTTTAGCCCCTTTGGTAACTTGCTTCCCTTTATCTGCCTTTTTGCCCCTATTAACAGGCTTATCAGCGTCATGGATGGACTTGAGCATTTCCTGTGTGAGTTCTCTAGGTCCAGACGCCTTTAACTCCTTAATAGTCCTGATGATCCTGCTGTCAGATGGAACATCGTCGTACATGGTCTCCGGAATAGAGCCAATGAAAGAGAACTTGGATGCATTTGAGACGATAATCTTCATGGTATGAAAAGTACCGATCGAAGACATCGATGCACCGGCAGCAGTGGGGACATCGAACTTATCCATCGCCCACTTGGTGATGAGAGTCCAGAACCGTGCATACGACACCTCAGAATGTCGTGAAGAAGAAGAGAGGCTCTGGATGAGTTGTTGCCAGAGAACAAACCCATAGTCAAGATTGACACCGTTGTAAACGCCATACATGATCGACAAGAAGAGTCGACTGGAGCCGTTAGATCCTGAGCTCCGTTCAGATAAGCCCTTGAAGAGGACCGTGAACATGCCGTTCCACTGTGGCGGCAAGCAGGATTTTTTAAACTTCGCTACGGAGGTGAGCGCCTCCGTGTACCCCATATTGTAAAACATGTTGTAAAGATGCCCAATCGGAATCGTCTCCGGATTAATCCTTGAAGGGTCAGCAGCAAACCCTAGCAATGCGCCAAAACGTTGCCTTGAAATGGAGGTCTTGTGATCATAGACCTCGAAGAAAACCCTATCGACTGCTTTATCGTAATGTGCAGTCACATACACCTGCGATAGGAGCTCCATGGGCACAGACTCAACCCTAGAAAGTGCAGGAGCGATTTGTGAATACTTCAGGCACTCGATGACCGGAAACATGTAGGAATCGTACACCTGAGGGGTTAGGTCAATCACCAAACACTGTTGTGGGCGAATGGGAAGGATGTGTGAGGTGGCATGGACGGAAGATGATTCTGCCATTGTTGAAGTTAAGAAGAAGAAGATGAACAGTAAAGGCTTTAGGAAATTTTGCTCTCTTGGGAAATCGGATGTAGTAAAGAGGTAAATGGGAGAGGAGACTGCCTTTTATAGTGGGTGTAAGGAGAGAGAAAAATCTGTTCAAATCTTCTATGGAAATACGAAAAGGTTTTCCCGGAATGACAGATGCGTGACAGTTAAGGCATGCGATGATCACGTAGGAGAGAGAGTGTCAGATTCCTTGGAACACGCCGCCCAACAAGCGCCGTTTCAGAAGAAACCGTTTCAAATCCACACGCGCCTGTTTAGTGCCAGAGAGGAACCGCTTAATATTCTCCTACGCGTCCACGACGTCAGTTATGGACTGGGCGTTTCAAATTCGCATGCGTCCCTTTTTACCGTCATTTGAAATTCAATCCATTTAACTCCCGCCTGAGTCAGCAACCCTTCATCTTATCTTTTGAATGACATCTTTTGAATAAATTTCCCACGTGGATTATTTTTGACCGCAACTTGTAAATAACCTCCAATTTAGGAAAACAACCTGTAATTATTAGTACCAGAATTTTGGAAAATCAAAGATTTTCGTGCTAAGAGTGTAAAAAGAAAAGAAATAAAGCAACTCTTTTTAGGAATAAATGTGATGTCAATAATGACACGAAACAAATGATCCCGGGCACGAATCTCTTCCTTCAAAGTCAAGAGAGACCTTAAAGTGTGAATGTGGTTTCCCGTTGAATAACGATCAAACACTTATTAATAAATGTTGAAAGGCTTCTTTTAATTAGACTGCTTAAGGGTGGTTTTCGCTTTGATTCAACAATTCTAATCTTGAAATAAGGTAGAAAGTGAACAAGGTACTTGTGAGACCGGTGTAGTCTGTTGAACAAGTAGGTAGGAATTAATTTTAAATTGGCTTGGAAAATATGAAATCTCAACAAAAAATTAAAAACTGGATCCCAAGGGAAGAAATGTTATGGTGTTTAACAATTTCATAGGAATCAAACAAAATAAAAATTTGAGATTTCATCAAGATACATCCGTCAATTCTTTGGTGAAAACTTGAGCAAATTAATTGTTCACCGTCAATTCAGATTTGGTTGTGAATTTTGGGTTTCACTCAGCTCGTAGTGGCACGAAACTAAGATCATAAACACAGTTGTTGTGTAACCATAAACCTCAGTGGTAATTTCTGAGAGTCTCAAGGGTTACGTTGATGAAACGAATGGAATGGAGAAATATAATGGAGATGGTGTAAGAAATTAAAGTACCTCTGTTGCGAAAATAAGGACCAAGCAGAAAACTCTTATCTCATGTGAGAAGAGAGTGAGGTAGCTCACGATTAGAATAAATGTTATAGTCTAATTGGGAAGACAAGGTTTGTTTATACCAAGTCATTAAGGCTATTATTCAGAATCTTATGAGACTTGGGACACATACAGCAGCATGCTTCTAGGGACACTTAAGTAATCCAACAATTATATCCCCATAAATGAACGAACACAAAAATAAAAGAAAAAAATATTTTTGGAGTTTTTGATATATATAAAAAAATAAAAATAAAATAAAATAAAAAGAATAAGCAAGAAAAAAAATAAGACTTAGAAAGAGTAAAAAAAAACTTTGGAAAAATTTGGTAACCGAACCCGAACGTTCGGTTGGTTTCGGTTGAGTAGAATTTGAAAACCCGAACCCGAGCGTTCGGTTGGTTTCGGTTTAAGAAAATTTTGAAAAACCGAACCCGAGCGTTCGGTTGGTTTCGGTTTAAGAAAATTTTGAAAAACCGAACCCGAGCGTTCGGTTGGTTTCGGTTTAAGAAAATTTTGAAAAACCGAACCCGAGCGTTCGGTTGGTTTCGGTTTAAGAAAATTTTGAAAAATCGAACCCGAGCGTTCGGTTGGTTTCGGTTTAAGAAAATTTTGAAAAACCAAACCCGAGCGTTCGGTTGGTTTCGGTTTAGAAAAATTTTGGAAAACCGAACCCGAACCTTCGATAGGTTTCGGTTTTGGAAAATTTTGAGAAACCGAACCCGAACCTTCGGTAGGTTTCGGTTTTGGAAAATTTTGAGAAACCAAGGAATTTAGGCTTGTAGTCAGAAAATACTTTTGACAATAAGATAAACAACTTTGTACATGAAATTTACAACCAAGAAAACTACCTTTATGGTGATGAGCGAGTCAGATGATTTAACCGAACCTGAACGTTCGATCAATTTCGCTTCTTACGTTTGAGGTTGAGAGGTAGTTTGAGGTACTGACTCTGATTCCATCATACCTATCCCTTGTAAAATTCTGTTGAATGATGCTTCAGGAAGAGCTTTGGTAAAGACGTCAGCCAGTTGATCAGTGGTACGAACAAAGTGTACTTCAACATTTCCATCTTCCACATGATCTTTGATGAAGTGATACCTCAGTGCTATGTGTTTAGTTTTGGAATGTTGCACTGGGTTATGACAGATCCTAATTGCACTTTCAGAGTCACAATATAGTGGGATCTTCTTCATATTGAGTCCATAGTCTCGAAGTTGACTCTGGATCCAAATCACTTGAGAGGTGCAGGATGCAGCTGCTATGTATTCAGCTTCGGCAGTAGACAACGACACGCACGTTTGTTTCTTTGATTGCCAGCTAACCAACTTCCCGTCAAGGAATTGACAGCCGCCAATGGTGCTTTTTCTGTCGAGTCCACATCCTCCAAGGTCTGCATCTGAGTAGGCTTGAACGAAGAAGCCTGAGTTGGAAGGATACCATAGACCTAAGGAGGCAGTTCGCTTGAGATATCGTAGAATGTTCTTCACTACAAGCATGTGAGGTTCGCGTGGGTTGGCCTGAAATCTAGCACAGTAACACACAGAAAACATGATGTCAGGCCTGCTAGCAGTAAGATACATCAGTGAGCCTATCATTTGACGATAGAGCGTGATATCAACAGTCGGTTTGTCCAGGGATGGAGTGAGCTTGGTGCCGAATGCCATTGGGACTTTGGCTTTGGAATCTCCCATCATGCCAAATTTTGCTAAGAGAGTCTTTGTGTAAGCTTCCTGATTGATAAAGATGCCTTCGGGTCCCTGTCTAATATTTAAGCCAAGAAAAAAGTTAATAGGACCCATTGAGCTCATTTCAAATTTAGTCTCCATCAGCTTTCTGAATTCAGCTGTTAGGCTAGGATTCGTTGAGCCAAAGATGATATCATCGACATAAATTTGAACGATCATAAGGTGGTTACCTTCCTTTTTGCGAAAAAAGGTTGGGTCAACCGAACCTTGTTTGAATTTGGATATCTTTAAGAATTTAGTTAGCGTTTCATACCAGGCTCTCGGAGCTTGTTTGAGTCCATACACAGCTTTATCCAGAATGTAGCAATGATTTGGAGGTTGCTCCACATACACTGTTTCTTCGAGTTCTCCATTAAGAAATGCACACTTGACGTCCATTTGGAAAACTTCAAAGTTTTTGTGGGCAGCATAAGCAAGAAATATTCTTACAGATTCCAGCCTAGCTACGGGAACGAACGTCTCTTCATAATCAATTCCTTCCTCCTGACAATATCCTTTTACTACCAAACGAGCTTTGTTCCTTATAACGTTTCCTTCCTTGTCCATTTTGTTCCTAAAGACCCATTTGAGACCAACAACCGAGGCATCTGGAGGAGTTGGAATAAGGTGCCAGACTTTGTTCCTCTCGAATTCGTTCAGTTCGTCTTGCATTGCTTGAACCCAATCAAAGTGATCAAGAGCAGTGTTAACTGTCTTCGGTTCAACTTTTGATACGAATGAGTTAAACATGCAAAATTCAACTTTTGAAAATAAGGATGTCTGTTTTGCCTTGAGTTGTGATGGGGTTAGAACCTTTTCAGAGACATCACCAACCACTTGAGAGATAGGATGATCTCTGGTCCATTTGGTTAGGGGAGGGTAGTTTGGATAAAAGGTTGGGTCTAGTTCAGCATTGATCATTTCTTCTGGCTCGGATTGGCTTTCGTAGTCGTATGACATATCAGCTTGCTCCCCCTCGATAGATGAGCTTTCTGGAATGCTTTGAGAAACTTGAGGTTCAAAGGTTTCTTGTGGTGCTGGGCTTTCAGGCGTTGATGCACCTTCGGATGGTGAAGCACTTTCGGTTGGAGAAGTGCTTTCGGGAGCAGTTGGAGATCTTGGCTCCCCCTCAACATGTGAGGTCGGCTGTTTTGATGACGGTTGATCCTCCCCCTCAACTGAAGCATCGTTTGATGGAGGTTCGTCAGAATTTGATCCTTCTTCATTCATTCTCCTAGCAGCTTCTTCGACAATTTGCTTCATATGGTCTACCTTGTTGTCTGCTGCACCTGCTTCTGAGAGAGTAGCTTTCTCTGGTTCGTCAAATAGCTCCATAAACTTCTCGAATAGATTAGCGATGGAGACTGTGACTTGGCCAGTATGAGGAAAGATTTCCCCAGCTGTGTCATCTTTGGCCTGTAGCTTTTTGACATAGATATCATCGAAAGTCACGTAATAAGTCTCTTCGATTTTCCTCGAACGCTTGTTTAATACTCTGTATGCTTTGGAAGTGAGAGAGTAGCCCAGAAAGATTCCCTCGTCGGCTTTGACATCAAACTTGTTGCGGTGTTCCTTAGAGTTAAAGATGAAACACCGTGAGCCGAACACGTGGAAAAATTTCACATTGGGCTTCCTGTTGTTGAGAATCTCATAAGGTGTGAGTGTGAACCGTTTGTTGAGATATGACCTGTTCTGTGTAAAACAAGCAGCAGAAATAGCATCAGCCCAAAAATAAAGAGGTAAGGAAGCGAAACTTAGCATGGTTCGGGCAGCTTCACACAAAGATCGGTTTCGTCTTTCGACAATTCCGTTCTGTTGAGGTGTGTAGGGAGCTGAGAAGTTGTGACATATTCCCTTTTCTGCCAGGAATTCTTCGAATTCTCTATTTTTGAATTCCAGACCATTGTCGCTCCTAATGTTGCGAACCACCTTCTTCAGTTGTACTTCAATCTGCTTGATGAACACTTTCAGCTTATGAGTCGCTTCAGATTTAAGCTTTAGAAAGAACACCCATGTAAACCGCGAAAAGTCATCAACAATAACAAGAATATACTTGCTACCACCGATGCTTTCGATAGATGATGGACCACACAAATCAATATGAAGTAATTCAAGTGGTTCAACAACTTTAGTGTTTATTATAGATGGATGACTTTGACGACTCTGCTTCCCCATTTCACATGCAGCACACAAATGATCTCTGTCGAACTTGAGCAGTGGAAGACCTCGAACGTGACCTCCAGTGACAAGTTTGTTGATGTCTTTAAAGTTGAGATGAGAGAGCCTTCGGTGCCACAACCAGCTTTCGTCAGATTGTGCTTTTGATAACAGGCATATAGCTGGGTTTCCTTTGATGGGTTTGAGGTTTAGAGGAAACATTTCACCCTTACGCTCCGATTTGAGAATAACTTTCTTTGTCTTCTTCTCAATAATTTCAGAACCCTCATCGTCGAATGAGACTTTGAGACCGGTACCTCTAACAAGTTGTGATACACTGATGAGGTTGTGTTGTAGTCCTTCCACGTATGTAACCTTCCTTATTGTGAAATCACCATTAGTGATCATTCCGTATGCCTTTATGGTGCCGAAGGAGTTGTTTCCAAACTTGACGTTGCCACCATTTGAAAGAGACCTGTATTCCCTCAGCTCTTCTTTCCTCCCTGTCATGTGACGCGAGCAGCCACTATCGATGTACCATTCTTCGTCAAACTGCTCGTCACTGATAACCTGCAAAAGTTAAGCAGATTTAGGAACCCAAAGTTTCTTGGGTCCACGTGAGCCTTTCACAGGTACAGGAATAGTAAGAGAGATGTCAACAAGATATGTTCGTTTTATTAGTGGTTTCTCATCTTTCTTTTTGATGGTGAAAACTTTGATTTTATTCGGATTAGGTGCGTTCGGTTTAGATTCTGGTTTGGATGCTGAAACCTTCTATTTGCCTTTTTGTTCAGCTGAAGAATGAGATTTTTGAGAATGAACAGAATGGAATTTAGAGCTAAGTGGAGATGAATTGGAAGAATTAGAAGAATTAGATGAGTGAGAAGGAGAGAGCTTAGATTGAGATGACTTCTTTGATGGAGACTCTAGGTGACCCTTTTGCTTTTGATCATGGGTAGGACTGACCTTAGAGTTTTGATCTCTTTTGATTTCAGAACCGAACCTTTGCTTTCGGTTGGAGTCGTTCTCTGAACCGAACCTTTGCTTTCGGTTGGTATTCTTTTCTGAACCGAACCTTTACTTTCGGTTGTTGCGGCTCTTTTGAGTTTCAACAGGATTATTCTCAAACTTTAGGTTCTTGTCTTGATGTGAGAAATAAGCATTCTGGGATTGCCAGACTTGTTTCCTTTCAGAGAGATTCTTCCTGTATCTCTGATTCCTTTGACGTTTCTGATTCCTCATCTGCTTCGGTTGATGATGGATGTTGGCTTTCATTTTTGGTTTCTCTTTGGCTGGTTCACTTTGAACTGAGGAAGTTTCACTTTGAACTGAGGAACTAGAGGGAATGTCTTCTTTTTCCGAACTTCATTTTCTTGAGGAATATCTTTCGTACCACTGGTACTTGGCACATCAAAATTATCAGGCTTGTTCAAGGGTTCTGGCACGTATCTCCCTTTACTTTTCCATGAGGTCCTTTCAGATAAGCCAACCGTTTCATCAACATTATCGATTGGAGCTGACCAGAAGAACTCATCGCAGCCATCAGCATTGTCTTCGTTTACAATTGTTGTGAGTTCAGCAGTCTGATGTTCGGTTACTCCTGTGACCTTGTACACTTGATTTGGAGTGGTCCTAACCTTTTGATATACAACAACCTTCTCTGCTAGGATCGGGGACTTTTGTTGGGACAATCGAGTGAACTCTACTGAATTTTCTGAAATTAGATTCTTGTGGTTTTCAGGTTCGCTTTTCACAGATTCTGAGCAGTCAACCGTGTCCTCCACAGAAATTTCACTCATATTGTCATCCTCATTAAGCTCAGATGCATTTTCAACATCAATTTTGTTTTCTGAGCTTAAATTGGCATTTAAAGAGTCAAATTTTTGTATGGTTTCGGTTCTCAGTTTCAGTCTATCATTTTCATCAAAAAGGTTTTTGAGCATGTCCTTATGGTCCTTGGATTTAATGAAAGATTCTATTTTGTCCAGTCCATACATATAAGTCGGATTAACGTCCTCAGATGATATCACACTTTCACAATTATATGCTTCAGCATTAATTTCGTCCTCCTTAAACTCAAGGAAGGGCAAAATCATGCGATGAATCTTTTGTCCTATTTCACAATCCAAATGAAGCTGGGTAATATTAGTGTAAAGACGTTTTGCAATCAAACAAAAAACATTTCGCTGTTTTAAAAGCTTTAAATTGTCTCTTTGTAAATAAATGTTTTCATCTTTTATTTTGACTAATTCCGACTCCTTCAATTCGATCCACATGCGCTGTTCCTCACTCTTAGAAGACACCCTGCTCAATTGATCAGTTAGGTTAGAATTGGTGACTCGAGTTTGAGTTAAACTACTATCTAGATGAGAGATTCGTGAATTAACACTTTTTAGTTCTTTTTCATATGAGCATTGTGGAACTTTAAACGAGACAAAAACCGATTGTACCTTCTTGATTAGTTCATCGAGCTCGTTGAACTGTACGCTGAGCGGTTTGGCTGTAAAGCACATATCTTGTTGCTCCTTTAGTTCATTGCTCCCACTATCAGTATTGTATCCCCTCATCTGAGATACGTCAGAGACCATCAAGCACCTTCCTCCACTGCTTTCCTCTTTTGCCACACAAACCTTTCCATGAGAGGGCTTCCTCACTTCATCGTCTTCAGATTCGGTTGACCAAACCTCCACGCCACCGAACTCGTCATCAACAACCGAACCCTGCACAATTAGAGCATTCATAGAAGGGTTAGCGGTAGATTTCTTCTTCCTGATCTCATCAAGCTTTTTCTGCAGCAAAGCTTCTTCATCCTTATCCTCATCCTTTTCAGCCATCTTTTTGAGGACACAATCCTTTGCATAGTGGTTCTTTCCCCCACAATAGTAGCAGCTTACTCCAGAATCACCTTCTGCCTTCGGTTCCTTCTTAGACTCTTCAACCTTCGGTTCATCTTTAACCTTTTCTGAGCTATAACTCCCCTGCCAGTTTCGGTTTTTGTTGTTGGGGAATCTCTTCTTGATGAACCTCTTGGGGTTAGACACCATCATAGCATAATCCTCAGACGTGAGGTCATACTCCTCCAAGTTGAGGTCTTCGTCCTCCATCACAGCTTTACTTTTTGACAAGAGGTCCAACGAACCTAGGCTTGAGACCACATTCTTTTCCTGCAACACAATCTTCTCCTGAGATTTGAGAATGCCCACCAGTTTCGCCAAGGAATATGATTTAAACTGCTCGTGGGCTTTCACTGTGGACACAACTGCTCTCTACTCTGATCTGAGACCATTCAAGAACGTAACCTTCTGCTCAATAAGCTTCCTTTCAATGTCATGTTTGATCATCTTGCTGAGAAGATGATTGAAGCGATCGAACGTTTGGGTCATAGTTTCTTCGGCTCCTTGCCTGAATTCTCCAAACTCAGACAAGAGTAAGGTTTGAATTGAGTGTTCAAGGTCTTCATCTGTAGAGTATAATTCACGTAGCCTATCCCAAATCTCCTTTGCCGTCATGCATGAACTCACCAGCCTAAAAGTGTTGGATTGAAGGGCGAATCTGATCAATCTTAGCGCCTTGATATTGCACTGGAATTTATCTTTTTCGTCTTGCGCAATATCTTTAACATCCTTCAGCAGATCATTATACTCCTTTTGAGTTTTAATAATCCTTGAAGTTGCAGAGTGAGAAAACGGTCAATTAACAATTGCTTCCCAGATGAGGTATCCATTATCCTCAGATCCTATAACATAGTCTTCAAAGTGATGTGCCCAGACTTCATAATCATGGGTGTATAGGATGGGAATCTTCGTGGTTGATCCAATGCTGTTGGAAATATTGATGGGATTCGATTGCGACTCGTCCATTATGATCAAATAACCTGTTCAAAGATCAGACTTGTAATAAATCGAATTAGGGCAAAACAATAAATATCAAGATACGTCAATAATGAGATGACGGCTCAATAAATATCAGTAATTGCGGAAAACCCTAATTGAAACCTTTTTTCACAGAAAAGAAGTGTATCGATTACACAGCCTCCTGCTCTGATACCAATTGATAAGATTAAAACTTAATCTTGAAGATCGATTAGATCTCAAACAGGTAAAATAAAGATTAAACAGCAAGAACACGAAAACAATAAACAACTCAAGAATGAATCAAACGTGTCGAATGATTATAAAACAACCCTCAGAAGAGCTCGATCAAGAACATCAACTGTAGAGAGTTAAAAGGTTTACAGGAACGATAAAGAAAATCAAAGCTATCGTAATTCTCTCTATTGTATTCTAGATCGTTTTTCTAATATGCATGCAAGCATATTGTTATATAGTAAACCTAACAGGCTCACGGTTGGACAGGCCCAAACCGGAGTACAAAATAATTGGACTATTAACTGAGCCCAATGACGCAATACTAAACGAATCTGCAACCCAACAATACTATTAGTCATGACTTGGATTAATCATATGTGATTTCTTATAAAACATGTATTTGTACTTCTCAAAAAACAATAAAGAGGAGCCAATACATAAAAACCTAGTTTTTTTTTATGTTGAACAAGTTATTGAAGGTTTTCTAGTCACATATTGTCTAATATGATTATTATCTTATATGTATATCAAAAAGATATCAAATTGCATGTCATTACCATTTGTTCTGAACAAACAATTATGATTTTCTAATATTGTCTGTATTTATACGTATTAGATAAAAAATCAGGATTCGCAAAACAATCAACCAGAAGATTAAGTAAAAAATGTATATATTAATCACATATGATTATACATATAAAAAATCCTATACTCTTGTTTAATCACATGTGATTAAGTAAAAGAGGTATATGATGACTTGTTTTAATCATATATAATATTCTGATTATATCTTTCATTTATACATCTTAGATAAAAGTAAAGAACAATAAAAAAAAAAAAGCTTACAAAGGAAAAACAAATTGAAAAGAGAAAGTCAATTAAGAAGAAAATATAGAGAGGAGAAAAAAGCAGAAAAATGAACAAGGTATAATTATATCACATATAATTATAAGAACAAAAGATATTTAATCACATGTGTTTTACAAAATATATGATTTATAATGTTGTTTAAGCACATGTGATTGATATCTTTTAACAACATGTGATTTAAAATATGTTATGGACAACTTATGCTTTTGGGTTAATCATATACAATTTCTAATTATATATTTATTTATATATTTCAGAAAAAAAAGCGTCTACAAAGAAAGAAATCACAAGAACATCACCAAGAAAATAAAGTTGGAAAAGGTATTTATTTTTATGTACCAAAAGGGATTCAATCACATATGATTATTATTTGTTGTGTACCAAAAGGGATTCTAGAAGGTCATATGTGTTTCTCTAATATTTAACCACATGTGGTTAGCATATGTTACCATATTTGAGATACACAAAACATACAATACTAAGGTTCAGGCACATGTAATTAGCATATATTTTGAAAAATGTATATTTATTTATTTTGACTTGATTTGATTCATCTCCCATTTTTTAATTATATCCACATTTATACATCTCAGAGATCCCTAGACCAAAAAAAAAAAACAACTTTCTTTAATCACATGCCATTAGCATATGATCTTTGACATGATCTTATATGAACACGAAATGATTTTGGTTTAATCATATATAAATTTCTAAGTATATCTTTATTTATATATTTCATAACCAAAAAAGGAGAACCTATAAAGAAAGAAATCACATGAAAATCACCAAGAAAAATAGTTAGAAAATGTATTGTTTATGTAACAAAAGCGATTCAATCACATATGATTATTATCTATTATGAACACTATATGATTATTTATCATTAATTGGTTTAGTCATATGTATTTTTCAAATGCTTTACCACATGTGATTAGCATATATTACGATCTTTGACATACACAAAACATACAATACTATGGTTCAGTCAAATGTAATTAACATATATTATGAAAAATGTATATTTATTTATTGTGACTTGATTTGATTCATATCTATTTTTTTAATTATATCTACATTTATATATCTCAGAGATCCCCAAACCAAAAACAAAAACAACTTTGTTTAATCACATGTGATTAGCATATGATCTTTTACATGATCTTATATGAATACTAAATGCTTACTTGGTTTAATGATATTTGATTTTATGATTATATATGTTCTCTTATAACCCTAAAGATAAAGGAAAAAAAGGTTACAATTGAACATGAAACTGAGAAATTATCCGAAGAAAAGAAAGATCAAGGTATAATTTGATCACAACTGATTATACATATTAACATATTGTGTACATTCAATCACATGGGATTAAAATCTATTATGAACAATGTGTGTTTAATTATCAAAACTTTGTTAAATAACATGTGATTTCCTATTAAATAATAATGTGTAAAACATCATAAAAAAATGTTTAATCACATGTAATTAACCTCTATTAAAAACAATGAATGATGTATTATAATAACCTTGTTTTATCGATTATATTTATATGTTTTAAGAAAAATTAAAAGCAAAAGAAAAAGAAGTGAGTGAAGAAGACTCAAAAGAAAAGAGGTCAAAAGAAAAACACGACAAAGGTATAACTAGGATTAAACTTATTTTATCACATGTGATTAAAACTTGTTTTAAAAACTTATTACTTCAATAGCATGTGGTTATAATATGTGTTGAATAATATATTGCTTATTTATTAAGAATTGGTTTAATCATGTTTGATTTCCTTATTTAAAATGTATTAACATATTACTATCACATATGATTTACAAAACAACTTTGATTGTACCAGTAAATCAAAAAAGAATTAAATAAAAGCTCAAGTTAAGCATTCCCATAAATATCAGATTCTGGATATGAAGATTCAAATTCTGAAACAAAGGAGAGTAAGAAAGGAAGGAAGAAGATTGTGAAGAACCAATTCAATACAATCAAAGATAGGTATAAACTTTTGAATAACAAATTTTATAAAATCTGCTTTAAATCGAATATTATTAACATATGTTATATATGAATAAAAGAATATATGATTTGAAAAAAAAAACCTCATTGAAATCAATCACATGTGATTATATAGATAAACAGAACACAGTCTGACATAATCACATGTGATAACCATCTTTTATATACATAAAATAAATCAATCAAATATGATTATATTCCCTATGTTTTTTTAGTTAAACAACTCTTTGAAATCAATCACTAAATTTTGTTTCAAATCAAATATGATTAAATTCATTAATTGTTGTATTTGATAATAGTTTCTCACCTGGAACTTTGCTATCAGTTATCCGAGGTTTCAACAAACTTCAAAAAGATTATGTCAGGCATATGGGTTTTGGGGAACTATTAAAGATGAAAACGACGGAAGTCTTAGGGCATTAAGTTGCTTTGTTCTTGAGAAGTTTAATCTGAAAACAATGAAACTTTTTCTTCAAAATGGGGTGAAAAAGTTTAATCTAGAGAATTAGTTAATCAAATACTTGATTTCCTTTAGGATGAAAATGTTTTCAAAACTTCCATTTCAAAAAGAAGACAATACAACTTATGAGAATGGATAGAACAATTTGATAACAAAAAAAATGATAAGACTTCACAAGATAAAGATAAACATTTTCGCCTCTGACAATGTGAATATTAACCTCTAGATGAACTTCATTGCTTTGTTGATCAACTCATTTATAGAATCAAGCTCATCTGGAAAAGCAAACACATATCCCATGAAATACATAACGAAGAAAGCAAACATAAGAAACATTGATTGGTGCTCCTACTTGCTTGACTTGTACACGATTTTTTGATCCATCGAATTCAATAAGCAATTTTGATGGAGCATCAGATTTTTTACTGGTACGTTTAATAACATCTCTTTTATTTCATCATGTTTTAAATCACATATGATAATAAACACAAAATATTATAATCACATGTGAATATATTAACTTTTAAAATAATTAAAATCACATGTGATCATAAAGAAAATTAATTTAATCACATATGATTGTAATAAGAATTATTTCTTCTTTTGCAGTTTCTTTATGTAGATAGAGTCCATTCCCCGGTAATGAATGTTCAAAGAACGTGTCTAGTTATCTGTCACTGGAAGTCAGAGCATATGAAGCTCAAAGAAATATACAAAAAATAAGTATTGAAGGAATTTGGTACATGACATTTAAATGAATAGTTTGTAGAAGAAGATATCATTGAGGAGGTAAAATTAGTTATAACAGTTATACAAAAAAACTTTAATAGTGTTAATGTTTAATCATATATGCTAATATAAACTTTAAATTATTTTTGATTTAGGATTATGAAGAAATGATTATGACAAATGTAGGAAGCTCAGTTTGTTGATTGAAAATATAGTAAATAGTTTCCCAACAAATGTAAGATTCAATCATTTGAAAAATATAATGGACGAATTTTATAGTGATGAGGAAGAAGGTCATGAAGAAGAAAAGCAAAATGATGATGATCATAATGAAGATGAAGAAGATGAAGATGAAGATGAAGATGATCATGATCATGATAATGAGCATGAAAACGTTGAAGGTTGTGAGAATGTTAGAGAATGAGGTAAGAAATATAATACTTTTCTAAATCATATGTTCTTATTATAAAATATCTTTATAGAATCACAAGTGATTAACTGCATATTTTATTTATATAAAGGTTTGGATGGAAATGTACATGAAGGAGTTGGTAAAAAAAGATATTGATGATAAGGGAAAATAGAAGGGAAAAATATGTTCAAAAAATAGGTAAAACCTGCATCTGTTAGTAATTAACATTTGAATATTAAAAATATCTTTGTATAATCACATATGTATATTTTTCTCAATCATATACTCTTATTATAAATATCTTTTTACATTCACAGGTGGTTAACTATGTATTTTAATTATATTTAGGTGGCGAGAAACATAAAGTTCGTGCGGGAGATGTAAGAGGTGATAATGGTCAAGTTGCTGGGAATAATGAAAACATTTGTCATAATGAAGAAGAACAAGATGTTTAAGGAGGAGGTAAACAAAAATATACATTTATAAAGTAAATATGATTACATATGTTATAATGAAATATGATTATAATTTTTTTTATTTATATTTAGGTATGGAGTGGATGATTATGGAATGGAAGAATGCTAGAGAAGGAAAAACTGGTGAACATCTACAAATTGTTGGGGGAGGTAAATATGAGTATATACATACATACATATATATATATATATATATATATATATATATATATATATATATATATATATATATATATGATTACATATGTTATAATAAAATATGATTATAAATAATATATTCATCCAATCATATATGATTATTAACATATTTTACTTATATACAAAATTGATGGTCAAAAATGTTGGTGAAGAAGAAGTTACTTAATACTTTTATCTGATAAAAATGTTGTATTGAAGAACAACTTTTCTTTGTATGTATTAATTATTTTAAATTTTGTTTCATGTAATTTTAACAACTTAAAAATCTTTTGGATATAACAGATAATCACATATGATTATATTATATGAAACTCTTCATTAAATATTGTCTATAAATGTTGATATGCTTTTGTATAATCACATATGATTATTCAAAAACATATCAGTATATATATGACCATATCGCATGCATTTTCAAATAAAATAATAATATAAATAATGATTTGACTTAAATAAAATCTCATATTAACATTGTTTATTTTTAGAAAAAATACTATTTTTTTTCATTTGTGTTATCTTTTTTAGAAAAATAAACAAAGAAGATGTCGACAGTGTTGACAAAACTATAGAGAACACTATCACAAGTATTTTTGGGAAGACAGTCGAATTTTTAGAATCACAGTTACTTAATGATGATGAGGTCAACTCTATTTATGAAAAAACAATGGAGTTACTTAATGATCATGGAGTCAACTCTATTTACGAAAAAACAATGGATGATTATAAAGAAAAGAAAGAGAGGAGCCAAATGTCATCATATGATCTAAACATAAGCCAGATGACACCACCACATGTAATATTTCTTGTTTTTTAAACTTATAATTACAAATGTTTATAAATATAATCACATATGATTTCAGTATTTCTTAAATGTAAAACCACATGTGATTAAAAGTAATTATCAATTTTTTAATTTTAGTTAATTTTATGTTTTATATATAACCACAATCACAAAATCCTTCTTAAGAAGAAAAACTTAAAGGGAAAGAATCTATAGTGGATGAAGTTCAAGAGAGGAGCCTATTTATAGTTGAAGTTCAAGACAGGAGCCTAATGCCATCATATGATCTGAACATAAGCCAACTAACACCAACACATGTAATATTTCTTGTTTTTGAAACTTGTAGTCACATATGTTTATAAATGTAATCATATTTCCTCTTCATGTAATATTATGTTTTATATATAATCACAATCACAGAATCCTATAGTGGATAAAGTTCAAGCTCAAAAACCAAAAAGATTTAAAATTCCTATTTCAATGAAAACAAATTATGCCTCAAGATTCAAAAAACTAAATTATAACGGAAAAACCTCGCCAAAAGAGGAAAACAAAACATGTTCAAGTAAGGAGGTCTCCTTATAAAGAACGAGCTATTTGCTTGAAAACAAAGTTGACATCTGAAGAGGAAATGTTTGGAGAATAGATGTTCAAATTGCAAGGAAGTTTATAGTAAGTTATTCATATGTGATTATTACTTATAAAAAAAAATAACATACTTGTTCAACATTGATCCATCACATGCGATTACAATTATGAATATAATAATCACTTATGATTAAAGTGATGTTAAGTATACTTTTTCAACATGAATCAATCACATGTTATTACAGTTATTAATGTTTAGCATACTTGTTAAACATTAGTTAATAACATTTGATTACCAAACATAATAACATATGATTACAAGTTTTGTTAAATATAGTTTTTCAACATTGTTCATTCACATTTGATTACAATTATGAATATATAAAAATATGAATTAAGTAAACGGTTTTAATATTTACAATGATCAACTGTTAGTTACAATAAAAAAACGAGTAGTTATCCATTATGTATTTGAAAGTAGGTTTCTTGTAGAATACTTGTATTCGGATGTAATTAACTCATAAGTTGAATTGCTAAACTACAATGAGAACGATAGAGACATAAAAATCTCCATACATAATTTTCTTCAACATCCAAATAACTATAAGTTAAACATATGTTATTCTAATACTACATTAATATTAGCTATTTAAATTAATATTTTAAAACTATAAAACACATGATTCATAGTTTAGAGAAGGTACATGGAGGATGAGCGAATTACAAAAGAAATTCCAAAACCACCAAAAGATGCCAAGAAGAAAAAGGTAGATAAAGAAATGAAAGAAAAAATAGAAATAGAGGCAATGCAAAAAGATGAGAACAAATACAAAATCTTCAATCAACACCTCATAGACTAGTTGAATGGAGATGAAGAAAAAACTCAAATGAAAAATGATGATCTGGTAAGTTAATTAAAATCTTATTATAATTTATATCCTTCCTAAATATAACCATACATATTTAAATTCATATATTCTTCCCTATTTATTGAGAAACCCACATGTACCTATTTGTTTTTAATCTTAAAAACGCGAACATAGTGATACTCGACAACAACATCTCAAAGCAACAATCAAAGACTAGTACATGCCTGTACTTACAAATCTCGTAAGTAACATTTGATTGTTTTATGATTGAATAAAATATTTGTAATCACATGTGATTACATAAAAAAAAGAGCATATGATTGAAACATAAAACATTATTTGATGCTTGTAATCAAATGTGATTATAAAAATATTTTTAATAAAATATGATTAAATAGATACTAATAAGCAATAGTAATGACATATGATTTTATATTTTAACACACATTATTAATGACATATGATTATGTAAATATTGATAACATATTTTCTATGTTTAATCGTATGTGACTAACTTACTTCTTTTTCAATTTTCAGAAAAAAATAGTTCACAAAATATTTACAGGAGATCAAACATCCAAGATGTCATGCTCTAGAAGACAAATCTCCAACCAAGTCTAACAGATATGTTATGTAAAACAAATAAATAAATAAAGAGACTGTGGAGTATTTGTAATGAGATATTGTAACACTTGGATTTATGGTCTGTTCATTATTGCCCTTTTCTTTTGAAAATGTTGCATTTTGATCCTTGGAGTAGTACGCGGGGCGTACAACATGGTACGCTTAGCGTACTAAGTGAGTAGGAAGATGGGATTGCAAGGCCTTATACGTGGGGAGAACGAGGGTTACGCTTAATGTACTCGGTGATGTTGAAACTCTAATTTTTAGGGTGTGGTACCCTATTTAAGGACCTCAAGTCCCTAGGACTGGCCTCTTTATCAGCCCCCTAAACCTCCTAAAACCATCAATCAACCTTTAAGCTTTCTTGGTGGTGATCTTGAGTTCTTGAAGGGATTTTGGTGGCTATTTTGTGCTTTGTGAAGGAAGTGAAGAAGATTGAAGGTGACTTTCATGGTGCGGAGTTTGTGGATCTAGAATTATCACCCTCTTCGCAAGAGTTTTGAGGTATCAAGTTCATACCTTGGCTTGTAAATTCTTAGGTCTCTTTATAGCTTGATTTGTTATGCTTTTGGTCCCTTTTTCGGTTGGTGGTTGAGTTAAGACGTTTGAAGCACTTATTCCTTTAGATCTAGGCTTATTAGGAGTTCCTTAGGCATAAAGGTGCCAGATTTATGGAGTATTGGGTCTCATGCATGCATTAAGTCACATATTAAGTCCTTTTTAAGCTTAATAGCTTCATTTAGCCATGCATGAACATAAAGTTAACAACTTTACGTGATAATCCAACTGATGGAAGTCAGATCTATGTTTTGGAATCTATGTCTTAATGGATTAAGAGTTTAAATCGAGTTTTGGAAGAATGGGTAAGTATGATGGGTATACAAGCATGTTGACTTAGCTTACAGGCTCTCAAGTGAGTACATTGCATGTACGTGCTGAGTACGCCCCGTGTACTCAGTCTCATGGGCTTCACATTTTGGGTTTTGAGTTTGGGTCATTCTTTTGGGCTTGGATGCTTAGGACATTGTTGGGCCATCTGAGTATAAGGGTTTTGGACTAGGAAAATAGGTGGGCCCTAGGGTAAGGCCCATGTAAGGGTTGGGGCCCAATTTGGAATACTACGTCATGTATGGTCCTTGGATGATTAATTGGTTTTGGGCCTTTTAGATTGTAGATTTGGGCCTTAGTCTTGGACCAAACTAGTTAAGGGGTAAAATGCTCTTTTTACCCTTTGTTTGGATTGATAATTATAGATTGGAATCCAATTGTTAGTTGGATGTTATTTGATGTTGATAGCTCGGGGATTTGTCGGATCAATATCCAAGGATTATAAGTGTGATTCAGCACTGCTAGGTGAGTTTGCTCACTGTGTTTAGCGGGTCGAAGGCACCAAAGCCAACCTATGATCTGTTAAGTTAGAATACTCGTTGTCTGTGTGACACTGGTATGTGTATGTGCTTGTATGCTTATTGGGCAGGGCTCATTGGTTATTTTGTATTCTATCAAATATTATGCTTATATGAATTGTGTTTGGGTGGGGCCCGTAATTTGAGTTAGGGCGCGGTCGATTATACTCAGTTGGGTGGGGCCGTTATACGAGTTAGGGCGGGGCTCGTTATATTCATTGGGCAGGGCCCAATATGTGGGTTAGGGCGACGCCCGTTATGTGATATATATATATATATATATATATATATATATATATATATATATATATATATATATATATATATGTTTGGTACTTCCAGTTCTAAGGGGAGGGATTAGGATGATTGAAGAGCACACACCACCTCGTTTCGTATTTTGTGATTTACTCTATTGCGCAAATCTTGTTAGAGTCTAAGTGTTGTAGTGTGAGTCCTCTCATTCGAAGAATTATCTGGTTTTACTAATATGTAATTGTATTCGTGAGATAGTTAGAGGAAGTTAGTGGGATTTCCTTTTGCAGCTAATGGTGGAGAGTGGTGTAGAGTCTGCCCTAGGAAAACCTAGGATGAGATAGTGTTGTGAGCCTTATCTGTGAGGGGAAGTTGTATGGATATAAGGTGACTTGGTGGCATTAAAGAAATTCTTGAAGGAAGTACGAATATATGTGGAAGGTAGTATAGGCCCATACTACTAGAAGCAGAGGATCCATACTCAATTCAAGGAGAGCTGCAATGAAAGCAGGAATCTTGTGGAGTTGTGATCACTTGATGTATATTGTGATGCGCATTCTGATGGTTTATTTGTTCTATTATCAGTATGGTGACATTACAAGGCAAACCTGTTATCAGTTCTGGTGCTGGTGAGGGCTCGAGCTCAAGTTCTGGAGCGGGGCAGTTGGATGATCAGACCAGGGAGTTCATCACGTCTAAGATTACGCGTTACATTCTCGATCAGACTCTTGTGATCTTTGGTACGATCAAGGAGGGCATCTTGGAGAATATGGATGAGCGGTTGAGCACCTTTCGCTCAGAGATGGTTGCCTTGGTTGGGGCGTGTTCATAGACTTTCAGGGAGTTTCAGGCACGTGGAGCTCCAAACTATCACGGGGAGAAGGACCCAATAGTGAGAAAGAGGTGGCTAGCAGATGATGATAATGCCTTTCGCACCAGCAGTTGCCTCGAGGAGGCAATGGTTGGACCTGCCTCCTATCTTCTGAAGGACAGGTCATGAGATTAGTGGGAGGAGGTCGGGTGCACAGTGGGTGATGATGCTTTTTATTTGATGACCTAGAATGATTTTCTGACCAGGTTCAGGGCTGAGTTCGCAACAGTATGTGAGGTACAGCAGTTGACGCGAGAGTTTTAGGACCTCTGCCATACTACGGATACGGTGGCTCTGATCACCACTATGTTCCGGGAGAGGGCACTTTTGGTTCAACAGTATGTGGCAGATGAGGAGATCAAGAAGGTTTGATATCATAAGAGGTTGAGGAGTGACATTCGACAGTTTGTGAGCAGATCTAGCTGCAAGACGTTGGAGGATAGGATAGTGATGGCTAGAGAGAGATTGACCTTGAGATGGAGAGGAAGAGGAAGCCGTACGGGGTTCAAGTATCACAGGGTTCGGGTAAGAGGAACAAGGTTGTTGATACAAGAGGGAAGGGCCAGTAGATCCGAGGCCGTTGCGGCAAGTACGAGGGGACGTGTAGGATGGTTGGTTCTGGCTGCTTCAAGTGCGGCCGGGCTGGTCATATTAGCAAGGATTATACTACTACTACCACCACCACCATGGTATTTTATCTGATTTGCTTTCATTGCAATCAGAGGGGCCACAAGAAGGCCCATTGTCCGAGTTTGGCTGCAGCAGGACCGATGTCAGCACCAGCTCCTGCAAGTCTTCGGATTACTAACGGCCGCCAGGGCCAGGCATATGCGCCTATGGTAAAGAGCAGGGCTTTCCAGTTAATGGTCGAGGAGGCTCATGCACCTCCTGATGTGGTGATGGGTATGTATCTTTCCCTTATCTCTTTATTTATATTGATTTGATGCTTATATTTATGTGTTTTATTTTAGGATCGTTCCTCGTGAATGGTATTTCGGCTTTGGTATTGTTTAATTCAGGGGCTACCCGGTCTTTTGTATCGCTTGTTCTTAGCAAGATATTTGCTAGAGCTCTGGGGGAGCTAGATTGTCCTCTAGATGTTGGGATTACTGATGATATGTATGTTCAGGTTGCGAGGTTTCATCAGGATTGTACTCTCCAATTGTTCAGCGAGTAGTATCTAGTTGATTTGGTTCCCATTCCTGTGCGTGGGAACAAGGTTATTATGGGTATGGATTGGTTGAGTCCTAATAGGGAAATGATCGATTGTGAGTAGCAATTAGTTCGGTTTCAAACCCAAGTGGGGTAGAGTTAGTGATTCATGGGGAGAGATCTCAATGCGGGCCGATTTTGTGTTCAACAGCGAGGGTCAGACACTATTTTCAGTAGGGTTGTTCCGATTATGTCGCCTATGTCATGGATACTCGGGATAAGGGTAAGGCGACCGTGGATGATGTGTCGATTGTGTGGGACTATCCCGATGTGTTCCCAAAGGATTTTCTTGGGGTGCCTACTCAGTAGCAGGTAGATTTCAGGATTGATCTGGTTTTCTAGTGTGGCTCCGATAACCAAAGTACCGTATCGATTGGTTCCCCCCAAGATGCAGGAGTTGTCTACACAACTGCGGGAGCTGTTTGACAAGGGGTTTATTCGACCTAGCAGTTCACCTTGGGTAGCACTGATCCTGTTTCTGAAAAAGAAGGATGAGTCTCATCATATGTGCATTGACTATCTGGAGCAGAATAACATAATGGTGAAGAACCATTATCCACTGTTGAGGATTGATGATCTATTTGACCAGCTTCAGGGTGCATCTTGGTTCTCCAAGATTGATTTGTGATCTGGTTATCATCTGATGCGGGTCAGGGATGAGGATGTGCAAAAGACAACCTTCCAGACTCGTTATGGTAAATACGAGTTCGTGGTGATGCTTTTTGGTCTCACCAATGTTCCAGCTGCGTTCATGGATCTCATGAACCGCATGTGCAGAATGATGCTGGATCGTTCTACTATTGTTTTCATCGATGATATCTTGGTTTATTCCAAATCTCAGGAGTGCCATGAGGAGCACTTGAGGGAAGTATTGGAGACTTTGAGGAGGGATAGACTTTTCTAAAAGTTCTCCAAGTGTTAGTTCTAGTTGCCCGAAGTGCGGTTTCTGGTGCACCTTGTCAACCAGAAAGGTATTCTGGTCGATCAGGCCAAGGTTGAGGCCGTGATGGAGTGGGAGGTTCCGAGGTCTCCATCTGAGATTCATATTTTTCTTGGTTTGGCAAGTTATTATCGAAGATTCATCCAGGATTTCTCTAAGATAGTTGTTCCATTAACCCGACTGATAAAGTAGACGATTACATTTTGTTGGGGGCCTGAGCAGTAGGAAACTCTTGAACCTTTGATACAGCGGTTGTATGAGATGCCAATTCTGACCCTGCCGGAGGGTATTGATGATTTCGTTGTTTGTTGTGTTGCTTCGATCACAGGATTATGGGGCAATGTTGATGCAGAGGGTTCGCGTGATTGCTTACGCTTCGAGGCAGCTGAAGCCTCATGAGGCGAATTATCCAACACATGATGTGGAGTTAAGGGTTGTGGTTTTCTCCCTCGAGATTTGGTGGAATTACCTTTATGGGGTCCGTTGTACTATTTACACGGATCACAAGAGCCTGAGGTACTTGATGGATCAGTCGAATCTGAATATAAGGCAACACCAGTGGTTAGATGTGGTTAAGGATTATGATTGTGAGATCCTTTATCACCAGGGTAAGGCCAATGTGGTGGCCGATGCTCTTAGCCACAAGGCAGTCGCGGCTCCGATCAGAGACATATGTTCGAGGATGACCGTGATTACTCCATTGTTGGAGCGGATTCGTGGGGCACATGTTAAGGTTTTGAAAGAAGATCACCGAAAGAGAGAGCGTATTGTGAGTCAAGTGGCTTCCTTCACTTATGATAGTCGTGGATTGTTGACTCTGCATCGGCGACTTTGGTTTCCGTATTGGGCAGTGTATGCCATATTATGATGGAGGAGGCCCACAAGTCTAGGTTCGCCATTCATACTAGGGCAACGAAGATGTATATGGATCTTCGTCCTGATTATTGGTGGTCCCGCATGAAGCGGGATGTTGCTTGGTATGTGGAGCGGTGCTTGACTTGCAAGAAAGTCACGGTCGAGCATGAGCGACCTCACGACAAGATGTAGCTGTTAGGGATTCTCGTATGGAAATAAGAAGATATCACCATGGATTTTATTACAAAGCTACCCCAGACTGCACGTGGAATGGATTCGATTTGGGTCATTATGGATCATTTGACCAAGAGTGTGCACTATATCCCGATTTAGGAGAGTATATCTGTAGAGAATCTGGATGAGATTTATATCAGGGAGGTTGTGGCACGTCATGGGGTGCCGATATTGGTGGTTTCTGAAAAATATGACCAGTTTACTTCCAGGTTTTAGATAGGTTCCATGACAAGTTGAAAACTTGTCTCCATTTTAGCACAACCTTCCATCCGCAGACCGATGGTCAGAGTGAGTGGACTATTCAGACCCTTGAGGATATGCTGCAGGCGTGTGTTCTGGATTTCGATAGGAGTTGGGATACATATCTTCTGTTAGCGGATTTTTCATATAAGAACAGTTATCACGCCAACACTAATCGACCTCCTTTCGAGATGCTCTATGGAAGGAAGTATAGGACCATGATTTGTTGGGGCGATGTCAATTAGCTGGTTATGAGGAGTACCAAGATGGTACTCAAGACCACTGAGCTGATTCAACAGGTTTGGAGTAGGTTCCAGACAACTCAAAGTCGGAAAAAGAGTTATGTCGATAGGTGTCGGTCAGATTTACAGTTTCAGGTGGGAGATACGGTTCTCCTGAAGGTGTCACCTGGGAAAGGTGTCATCCGGTTCAGGAAGCGGGTCAAGCTGGGCCCCAGGTATATTGTTCATTTCATGGTTTTGGCTCAGGTGGGTCAAGTTGCTTATCGTTTGGGTCTTCCTAATGAGCTCAGTCAGATTCATAGAGCTCAGTCAGATTCATAGCACACTCCGTGTTTCTCAACTACATAAGTGCTTATTGGATGATTCCACAGTGGTACCTTTAGAGGATATTCAGGTGGATAACTGCCTAAATTATACTGAGAGACTGGTGGCGATTCTGGATCGGAAGACGAAAACATTGAGGAACAAGGTTGTTGAGTTGGTGAAGGTGCAATGGCAGCACCACAAGGGTTCAGAGTGGACTTGGGAGCCTGAAGATGAAATGAGAGAGCATTATCCGAAGTTATTTAGGGAAGCGGACTTCGAGAACGATGCCTGATTCAAGTGGGGGAGAATTGTAACACTTGGATTTCTGGTATGTTCCTTATTTCCCTTTTATTTTGAAAATGTTGCATTTTGATCCTTGGAGTAGTATGCGGGGCGTACCACATGGTACACTTAGTGTACTAAGTGAGTGTGCAGACGGGATTGCGGGGCCTCATACGTTGGGCGTGTGAGGGTTACGCTTAGCATACTCGGTGATGTTGAAACCCTAATTTTTAAGGTGTGGTACCCTATTTAAGGACCTTAAGTCCATAGGGTTGGCCTCTTTACCAGCCCCTAAACCTCTTAAAACCCTAAATCGACCCTTAAGCTTTCTTGGTGGTGTTCTTGAATTCTTGAAAGGATTTTGGTGGTTATTTTTCCCTTTGTGGTGGAAGTGAAGAAGATTGAAGGTCCCTTGCCTTGTGGGGAGTTTGTGGATCCAGAATCTTCACCCTATTCACAAGACTTTTGAGGTATCAAGTTCATACCTTTGCTTGTAAATGCTTACATCTCTTTATGGCTTGATATCTTATGCCTTTGGCCCCCTTTTGGGTTGGTGATTGAGTTAAGACATTTGAAGGACTTATTCCTTTTGATCAGAGCTTATTAGGAGTTCCTTACGCATAAAGGTACCAACTTTATGGAGTATTGGGTCTCATGCATGAATATAAAGTTAGCAACTTTACATGATAATCCAGCGCAGGGAAGTCAAATCTACATTTTAGAAGCAATGTGTTAATGCATTGAGAGTTAAAATTTATTTTTGGTTGAATGGGTGAGTACGATAGGCGTACAAGTAGGTACGTTTAGCATACAAATCCTCAAGCGAGTACGTTGCACGTATGTGCTGAGTATACCCCTCGTACTTAGTCTGATGGGCTTCACGTTTTGGGCTTCAATTTTGGGCCATTATTTTGGACTTGGATGCTTAGGGCCTTGTTGGGCCATCTGAGTACAAGTGTTTTGGACTATGAGAATTAGTGGGCCCTGGGGTAAGGCCCGTGTAAGGGTTTGGGCTCAATTTGGAAAATTGGGCCATGTATGGGCCTTGGATGATTAATTGGTTTGGGCCTTTTAGATTGTAGGTTTGGGTCTTAGTCTTGGACAAAACTAGTTAAGGTGTAAAATGGTCTTTTTACCCTACGTATGGATTGATAGTTATAGATTGGAATCTAATTGTTAGTCGGGTGTTATTTGATATTGATAGCTTGGGGATTTATCGGATCAGAAGCCAAGGATTATCATTTTGTTTCAGCAGTGCAAGGTGAGTTTCCTCACCATGTTTTGCGAGTCAAAGGCACCAATGTCGACCCATGATCTGTTATGTTAGAACCCTCGTAGTCTATGTGTCACTGGTATGTGTATGTGCTTGTATGCTTATTGGGCGGGGCCCGTTGGTTATTATGTATGCTATTAACTGTTATGCTTATATGGATTGTATGGGGGGGGGGGGGGGGAGGGGCGTTCTACAATATAACAAAGTGAGTTAAAATCATTAGTTAGGTTAGTGGGAAAAATTACTCTGTTTCCGTCTTTTGAAAAAAGTAAGGTGTTCTTCCTTCATCCTCCATCCATATTGAGAAAATGATATTTGACTTGGCGTTAGCGTACGAAGGTTATTCATTTGGTTTACCAGCCTTTCTGGATTTCCAGGGTAGAATCTACCGTTGTGGAGTCTTACACTTCCACGGATATGATTTTTCTAGAAGCATGATCCAATTTGTGGAATTTAATCCCTTTATACTCATTTGGGGCGGGGCCCGTTATGTGAGTTAGGACGAGGCCCGTTTACTCATTGGGCGGGGGCCATTATGTGATATATATATATATATATATATATATATATATATATATATATATATATATATATATATATATATATGTCTGGTATGTGGTACTTTTGGGAACTCACTAAGCTTTGTGCTTACGGTTTTCAGTTTATGTTGCAGGTACTTCTAGTTCCAAGGGGAAGGCTTGGGATGATTGCACAGCACACACCACCTCGTTCTGCATTTTGTGATTTACTCTGATTTGAGATGATGATTGATACATAGATTTTACCCAGATCGTATTGATGAAGTTTTTGGAATAGATTTTATTAAATTAAAAAAGAAATTTTTAGGTCTTATTTTTAGGACTTTTTAGATATATGGAAACATATATGGGGAAAACAGAATAAAAAACTAGATTTCCAAAAGAAGGAATTCAGGATGCGATGCTTGATTAGGTAAGAACCAGATATGCTTACACAATCATCAATTCTAAAATTAATTTAATGAAGGACGAAATCTACAAGCTTTTACATGAATACAACAGACAAGATAAAGAGAAAATAGAAAATGGTACAAAAAATGCATTTGGTAAAATCAAAAAAAGGTTGGAGAGATTAACTTGAAAATGCATGTGACTTGGTCAAGTAGATATGGTGGAGATAGTGAATGTGGATTATTATGAAGGTGAAGTGGTGAATGTAAAGGTGAAGGAGAAGTGGTGGATATTAGATTCTAAAGTGCTGAGTGTAATTTTGATGATATGATGCTGATATGGATAATTTTTTTTATTGATTTATTAAGACAATTTTAGTTATTAATTAAATGAATGTTTGTTGCTTTTTAATACAATTTTTACTTTTTTAATTATATGAATGTTTGAACATATAAATGATATGATGGATATGTGGATCTTAATATGGATAACTAGTTTATTCCTTTGAAAACAATGTCTGTTTTTTTTGTTTAACAGTAAATTATTGTTTATACAATGTTTCATTTTAAATCACATATGATTTACAAATTTCTAACTGTTTTGTTTTAATAAGCATATAGATGATAATCACATGTGATTGAATCTGTTTTGGTGTATAAAGGATATTAATCATATGTGATTAAATGTCTTTTGTTCTTATAATTATATGTGATAAGTATAAAATAAAGTGTAAGATTTGTCTGATATGTATAAAAAAATCACATGTGATTACAAAAAGGCAATATTTAAAAAAAGATCGCAAATGATTAATACAAGTCATGATAAGATATGATGATATTAATATAGATAACTAGTTTATTACTAATAGTTATAAAATCTCTAGTTCTTTGTACAATGCCATGTGATTAACATTGTGATTATTTGTGTCATCACATATGATTTCAATAATCACATGTCATTAGCACATATAATTAGATCACAAATCATTTGCCTTTGTTAAGAACACTGTAAGATTTATATATCAATCACATCTGATTAGACACATATGTGATTTTGAAAATCACATATCATTTGTGTTTGTTATGAACACTATAACAGATGATTTCTAAAGCACATGTGATTTCAAATATTAAAGCAATTCAAAAATCACTTGTGAAATCAATTACATATGATTATAAAGAATCTTTGATGAACACTCTATAATTTATAAATCAATTACTATTATTATAAAGAATCTTTGATTATACATTTATATATAATTAAATCACATGAAATTAAAACATTACAAAATCACACATATGATTTTAATCTATTATGAATAAGACATATTCTGGTAAAATCACATTTGATTACCATCTGCAATATACACAAATAGATTAAATAAAAAAGAACACTAAAGCAAAAGCAAAAAAAAGTTGTCTGAGGAAGAATAAACTGAACTAAAATCACATATGATTATCATCTGTTATGAAACATTTTATGCTTAAAAATTTGAAAACTAATAATCACAAATGAATGTGATAAGAATTCTATACATAATGTATTTGCAATAAATTTGCTTAGACAAGTAGGATTGTTGTGTGGTTCTTTTTTACCACATACTAAGCATTTTCCGGACTTCTTTTTGAGCTTTCATAATTGATTTTTCAATTTCACCAACAAGCCTCTTATATAGACATCCTTTATTATGTTGAACATTTGGAACAAAATTTTTCACCTCTTCTGGAATAGTAACATTATAAATTTTCTCATGGACATTCAAATTTGTGATTTGCTCTTCGCATGTAGAATTGCACTACACATCATTCAATAAAAGTTGTATTTTTTTCAGCAAAAGATGCTAGCTTCTGCTTATCAACTCTAACAATATCTAAATAATATTCAATATTGAAAAATACTTCATTAACCAGTTTCGTAACAAATGCATCCTCTTCATCAAAATGGTCTCTCGATAGATGATAATTTGAAGATATTATATTCTTTCTCCATTGCATAAGAATATATTGTTCATGTACTTTATTAAAAATTTTGTCCATCAATACTCTGAAAGCATAATATACCAAAATGATTAAAATGTCCACAAGTGCAATTAACTTCTTTTTCAACATATTTTAGTTCAACCTGTAGCAATAAAAAATCACATATGATTACACATTACAAATAAACGATCACACATTCTGGAATAATCAAATCTAATTACAATCTTTTATATATGAAAAATATTTTTTCTACAACAATCACATATGATTACACTCAAGTTTAATCATATTTGATTATAACCACATGTGATTTAAACAATTAAAATTTTCTTTGATAACATCTAAAATTCATTATCTTTATAATCATATGTACTCATATTCACATGTGATTATAATAACAGGTATTATAGTCACATTAGATTATACATATTAATATTAAAAGATTTATATTTGTTATGATAAATCACATATGATTAAAACATTAACATAAATATAAAAATAAAGATATTAAATCAAAAATAAAATACCTTATGTGTTGCTTTTACTTCATGTTTCTGGTTCTTGTGCATAACCCATCTCCCTTGCCTAAATCTTTAACATGACCAAACCATCCTCCATTATAAATCTCTTTTTGAACTTCAAAAAACAACTTGCTCGTGTACACCTTTGTTGCATGTTGTTCTATAATATGTGGTGACTTCCAAACATAATGTGGTTCTTTCGTTTTATGATCAAGTTCACGTTGTTTATATTGTTGGTTTTTAATAGAATTGTCATAACTCATCATGAAATTTAGATGGAAGTTTTTGGTTTGTGAATAAACATTGAAAATGGAATTGATACTCTCAAACCTTGATGTTGTCTTCATCAACCCACACCTTGGAAAATCATGGAAATATGATGGTACCCATGCTTCCTTATTTTCAAAAATATCTTTAAACCGCCTTTCATCTTCAAGATTAAATTCTGTCATCAAAATTTCCCAATTCCTCTCGAAAATATGACGGTCGATATAAATATTCCAAACAAGATTCTTGAATCTTTTCTTCAAATTTGTGATTTAAGAAATTCCACAATTAGTTGTAACAATCACATGTGATTCAAAGTTTACAAATTTAATAAAAACAATTACGCTTTAATCACATATGATTATAAATTGTTTTAAATCATATATGATTAACATATGGTATAATCCTAAATGTCTTAACCACATATGATTATACATCTTTTATATATCCAATGATATTCAATCATATATGATTAAAACATATGATTATAAATATTTAATATATAATTATTCATATTTTATATATCCAAATATATTCAATCATATATGTGTAAAATCATGTTTGATTATACACATCTGAGTAAACAAAAGAAAAACTTGACAAAAAAATACATTTTTTTGGCATTTTCTTCATGATATGCCATATGCACAATCTGTGCTTTGATTGATAAAAAAAATAGACTCAACAACTTGCTTTAGTGTTGCATCTTGATTAGTTAAAACTGAAAACCAGTCATCATTGTTTATTTGTTTATTTTATGAGCCTTCAGAAATTGTTCAAGTAGCCACTTATATGAATCCACATCCTTCGTGCTTAACAAACCAGCTCCGACAGTAATAGATGATTTATGATGATCAATGACGGTGAATGGAACAAAAACCAATGCATACCTGTTTCATATATAACGACATAATCAAAATACAATTAAAATATTTATAAATTAACAATTAATCACACGTGATTAAACAGAAAACCAAATTAATATGCTTATTGACTGTAATAACATAGGATTACAATCATAATCACATCAATATACTTGTTAATAAATGATAAATCACATGTGATTAGAAAAATAATTCATTAGCAGAGTTGTTGAGCATTAATCAATGACATATGATTAAACACATAAACACTAACTTATTTGTACAAAAAGTTGCATTAAACGACATAGCATCTCCAAATTCACTATAGTATGCTTTGTTTGTTTCATCAGCCCAAAACATTGCATTTAAGAGTTGATTCTCATCGCATCGATAGTAAAAATAATAATTCAGATAAATACTTTTCCGATCAGTCATATTGTTCACAATAAGTTAAGCATTTTTGAATCTAATTATGGTGCCCATATCCCTTTTTAATTTTCTGTAATATACAACCTTTCCCCTTACATGATCAAAGCTACCTTTCAAGGTTGATTTGAGTTTGTAAGCTTTTGTAGCACCCATTTTCGTTGTAGAAGCCCGAATAACGAACTCCTTGTCAGAATATCAAAGACTCCTTGAAATTTTAAAGAGAAATATGACATCAAGTTCGTGGTTGTGCATTTATTGAAACTTTTCAAACCTATACTCACACGTTTCTTTGACACATTTCACAATAATTTTATCTTTACATTCTGTCACCCTGTAGATTGTATTACATTTCGTTGGGTTTATTTTTGGTTTACCCATTTAGTTGTAAACTACGTATCTATGCTTTATTATATCACCAGCTTTACTTAATGTGTTCAAACAAACATCAAAACTAGCCTTGCATATTTTGTTTTTATAAAAATTAACTCCCTCAAGAACATCTTTGAACCTCATTGACTTAGTTAATTTAAACTCTTCAGTAACATCTGGTTTGATATCATGTAGAACCTATGAAATGTAAAAATCTGATACACAACTTGTACTCATCCTACTACTTGAATATGCATCAATTGAAGAAGTAGAACACTCACCTATATAATCAAACAATCACATGTGATTAATAATAAACTCCTTATGTAATCATATGTGATTACTAGACAGACTTCAACATAGATAAACTAAACATGTGTCAATAGTTATTAATCACATATGATTAATACTATATTAAATAGATTTATTAAAAAAAACCTAATGAATAAGCACATAAGATTAACAAAACAGATTCAATTCTAAATACATCAATAATTAAAAAAACAATGAACTACTTATGTAATCAAAACTGATTAAATAAGTATTTAAAATAAAATTTACCTGAAACACTGTAGTTATGGTTTTGATGACTTGAATGTTCAACATCTTCAATAATCTCAAAAAAGAACTAATTTGACCTTCATTTCTAATGAAATTCACATTATCACTTAAAAGGAATTGTCAAGCAACGGAACCTGCCAATCACAATATAAACATTTATTATTAAAACAAATATTATTTATATATACTTTAAAACACTTCAATATAAAATGAAAATGTTCATAACATATGCTAATCAAATATGATAGAATATATTTGTGTATATAAAACATAGTAATCACATATGATTTTAATAATATATGACAAACAATTATAATAATAACATATATTATCCATACATGATTTAAAAATTATATTATAGTTTATAACATATATCAATCACATGATTTTCCCAAATGACCTGTTTCTATAATAGCTAATAATAAATTGTTAATAAAAGATATTAATCACATATGAGTTAAATATCATAAATGTAGTGAAAGCTTACACCTTACAAAATTACAATGCACGAATCGATGTTTAATGATCAAAATAAGTTATGCAAAGTGACGATTTTTACTTTTTTGATGAACAATATGTTTAACTTAACTCCTTTCAAACTCAAAACGTTAAATAATTTTTTCGATTAATAGAATAGATCAAAATAAGTTCTGCAAAGTAAGAATTTTTATTTTTTTGATGAACAATATGTTAAACCTAACTCCTTTCAGGCTAAAAAATGTTAAATAACTGATTTGGTTACTAGAATAGATGAAATAAATACAAATATGAGTGTTTAATAATAAAAAAAGGTAAATAAAAGTGAAGATTTTTACCTTTCGATAAAACAAACAATTACACCTAACTTCTTCGATGACGATGCAGTTACTTCTTCTATAAGAATCGATGAACAAAACACAATGAATTAGGAATAAAAATCGTAGAAATCATTGAGATTTAGAAGCAATTTCGTAGAAATCCTAACAAATCACTATGTTCTCAATCGATACTCTCGACCAAAGTTACGTCAAACATGGAAACAAAATCAGATGAAAACTCGTTCATTAGAGCAAAGTTACAGAAATACCCCTGAAGCTAATTAAGAAAAGGACACGCGTATTCTTGAATGTAATACGCTAAATTTTGTTCTAAAATGTTCTCAATCTAAAAAATGTTCTAATATTCTAAGACAATATTCTTAACACATTTTACATTGAAATATTTGTAAAACATATAACATTAGAATATATTGTATTATATTTCTATCAATTGTATCATATTAGATTATTTTACTACAAAAATTTGGTCCCACAGCCTGAGAAAATTTTGTACGTCTCAAATAAACTTTTACCAATATATATATATATATATATATATATATATATATATATATATATATATATATATATATATATATATATATATATATATATATATATATAATTAAGGGTACCAAGTCAATTTGCATGGTTATTCACACTTTGTTTGTGATCCTCGGCATCCTAGTCACAAACTTGAGAGGGCACAATCGAGATTTAAACATGCCATTGAAAGTTCAATGTATCTCAAAAGATCTCGGAGTTTCAAATCCAATTAAAGTTAATAATTTATTTTGTTTATAATGGTGGAAATTGGTAAATCGTCATTTACCTACCTTCAAATATTTTATAGCTTGGATTACGACATCCCGCTTCTAAATTATGAAATAGTTTGTAGGATCCTAGCCTTAATATTTCATTTGGGTGACTTATTAAGGACTCTCTATCTAATTAAAACTTGTCTTTCTTTTCTTTCAGATGTCTTCCAACACTGCTGTTGGCTCAAACCCTACAGGCTCTTTTTCCCTTATGAACTTGTGTGGGAAAGTCACTTTTGATGGTTCTAATTTCAATGAATGGATTAGAACATCAGAATGATTACCCGCTATGAGGACAATGCATATGTCCTTGACAAGGAGCTTAAGGTTATCAATGAGTCCACTGCTACTCTTGAGGAGATTACGGAGAATGCTGCACATGAAAGGGATGCTACTAAAGTGTCCTGCATTATGTTGGCTACTATGACTCCCGAACTCCATAAATCCTATGAAGATTTCTACCCCTATGAGATACACCTGGATCTTATGGAAGGGTACCATCAGAGCGCAAGTCAAGAGACGTATGAAATCATCTCCTCCATGATAACAGACAGGATGAAGGATGGTGAACCCATCACCGGTCACTTGTAGAAAATGCAAAGGTTCGTGAACCGGTTGCTGAAGCTTAATGTGGACTCCCCTAAGGACATGGAGATTGATATCATTTTCCATTCCTTACCTCCAAGTTATGACCAGTTTCGAATGACTTATCATATGAACAAGGAGGAAGTCACACTTAGCAAACTTCAAGGACTTTTAAGGATCGCTGATAGTGGTCTTAAAGGTAAATCGGTTGTTACTTCTACTCCTACTCCTACAATAGCCCCTATTCTGGCAAATGGGCAGGGAAAGGGAAGAAGAGGAAGACCCTTCGAAGGGTACCAAGGGAAAGTCACTTGATGGATCCTCTTCAAGTGGGACGAAGAAGGGTCCCATTCCTCCTTCTTCAAACCCAAAGGAAGCACAATGCTTCTACTGCCACGAAAAGGGGCACTAGAAGCGAAGCTACCTTAAGTACTTGCAGGATGTAAAGGATGGGAAAGTTAAACCCACCCATGTAGGTATTTATACCATATTGTCTAATAACTCATTGCATACTAACTCTTGGGTGCATGATACAGGTTGTGGCATTCACATTTATACTGATTTGCACGGCCTAAGAAGTAGTGAAGAAGTGGAGCACATGAAGATAAACTTAATCATGGGCAATAGGAAAGCATCACCTATGACCAAGATTGGAGTTTATTCTTTATTGTTTAATAATGTGTTAACTTTAGATTTGATAAATGTTGTTACTCGTCAGAAATGGCGAGAAATATTATTTCCCTTCATAGTTTGTAAAAGCAAAGATTCACATTTTTATTTGATAATAAAATTGGTGCTATTGATGCTTTTTATAATGATGTGTTTTATTTTAAAGCATTACCTTGTGATGGTGTATATGAAACTGTCTCGATTGTAGACAACTTAGGAAATAATGTATTTCATATTGATTCTTCTATTACTTTGGATAAAGCATCCTTGTGGCATTATCATCTTGGACATGTCAACATGAAGCGCATATGCCAACTCCAAAAGGCTAGAGTTTTAGAATAATTTGACCTAAAATCAGATGATAGTTGTGAGTCTTGTTTACTTGGAAAAATGACAAAGTCACCCTTCAATGGTTCTTGTGAGAGGGGTGAAGGTTAGTTGGACCTCATACACACAGATGTGTGTGGACCCTTCAAAACCGCCACTAGGGATGCTAATCGATACTATGTGACTTTTACTGATGATTACTGTAGATATGGATATATCTACTTAGTCAATCATAAGTCAGAAACCTTTGAAAAGTTCAAAGAGTTCAAGCAGGAAGGGGAGAATCAACTGGGCAGGAACATCAAGATGCTCTGATCCGATTGGAGAGGAGAGTATCCAGGTATTGAGCTCCTTGACTATCTTAAGGAATGTGGGATTGTCTCACAATTGACACCTCCTAGGACACCACAACTAAATGGTGTGGTTAAGAGGCTCAATCGAACCTTGTTGGACATGGTTCGTTCCATGATGAATCGAGCTTTGTTACCAATCTCATTCTGGGGGTATGCCTTACAGACTGCCGCCCATAGCCTTAATCTAGTGCCTACCAAAAAGGTTGCCAAAACACCTCACGAGATGTGGACTGGGAAAGTTACTAATTTAGAACACATCAAGATTTGGGGTTGCGAGGCTTTCGTGAGGCGTGATTCATACGACAAGGTCGAACCTCGAAGTGAGAGGTGTATTTTCATCGACTACCCACATAAATCCTTTGGTTACCTCTTCTACAGACCCAGTGAGAATGTGGTCTTTGTTGCAAGGAGAGGAGTCTTTCGTGAGAGAGAATTTATAATCCAAGGAGACAGTGGGAGGCAAATTGACCTGGAAGAGCTTCAAGAGTCAAACGGTGAAGGAACCTCAAACATTAGCGACCAACCTGAGGAGGAAACTCTTGTTGAGGCGATAGATGAGTCCTTACCTCCGAGGCGTTCCACTAGAGTTAGGAACACACCTAATTTTTATTATGGTTATCACATCACCACTGAAGGTGATACATTTATCAGTGACAGTACACTGATAGATTTGGATGAACCTAATAATTATAGGGAAGCCATGGCAGGCCCCGAGTTTGCTAAATGGAAGGAGGTTATGGACAGCGAGATTCAGTCCATGTATGACAATCAAGTTTGGAACTTGGTTAACAATGTACCAGGTCGTAAGACAGTTGGATGCGAATGGATCTTCAAGAAGAAGACCGACATAAATGGGAAGGTGCACACTTACAAAGTGCGACTGGTGGCGAAGGGCTTTACTCAAACTCTGGGAGTTGACTATGATGATACCTTCTCACTAGTAGCAAAGATTAAGTCTATTAGGGGTTCTGCTAGCCACAGCTACATTTCATGATTCTGAAATATGGCAAATGGATGTCAAAACCGCTTTCCTTAATGGAAAGTTGGCTGAGGATGTTTACATGAATCAGACAGAGGGTTTTGTCGATGCTAAGTACCCTAATAGAGTGTGTAAGCTTGAGAAATCCATTTATGGACTGAAACAAGCATCTCGTAGATGGAATCTTTGCTTCGATGAGAAAGTTAAAGAGTTTGGTTTTTCGAGGAGTTAGGATGAGTCCTGTGTATATGTTAGGGCTAGTGGGAGTATAGTTAGCTTTTTGGTACTGTATGTGGATGACATACTACTCATAGGGAATGTCATCCTAACTTTGCAAGACGTTAAGTCCTGGCTTGGGAAGTGTTTCGCTATGAAGGACCTTGGAGAAGCTGCATATATCCTAGGAAAGGATACTGAGAAACAGGAGTAAATGACTAATTGGAATTAGTCAGAGTACCTACTTGGATAAAGTGTTGAAGAGGTTCAACATGGAGAATTCCAAGAAAGGGGAGTTACCGATCCAGCATAATGCCAGACTAAGTAAGATGCAGAGTCCGAGTACATAGGTTGAGATAGTTGAGATGAGTTGATTACCATATGCTTCCGTTGTTGGCTCGATCATGTATGCTATGACTTGTACTCATCCTGATGTGGCCTTTGCTTTGAGCATGGTCAGCAGGTATCAAGGAAACCCTGGCAAGGCTTACTGGACTACGATAAACAATATTCTTAACTACCTATGGAGGACTAAGGACTAGGTTCTTACCCTCGGTGGGAGTGATGAATTGAGAGTAGTAGGGTATAGCGATGCTAGTTTTCAGACTGATAGGGCTAATTTCCGCTCTCAGTCAGGCTGGGTTTTTACCCTAAATGGAGGAGCAATTACTTGGAAAAGTTCCAAGCAGGAGACAGTAGTTGATTCTACTTGTGAATCATGAGTACATAGCAGCAAGTGAAGCGGAAAAGGAGGCAATATGGATGAAGAACTTCACTGGAGACCTTGGAGTTGTACCAGCTATACAGGAGCCTATAGAGATTTTCTATGATAGCAATAGTGCCGTTGCCTTAGCCAAGGAACCAAGAGATCATGGTAGATCCAGACACATGGAAAGAAAATATCACTTCATAAGACACAAGATAAAAGAAGGACTCCTCGTGGAAAAGAGGGTATCGTCAGAAAAGAATCCTGCAGATCCCCTCACCAAGGGACTGACTAGGGTTAGACATTTGCAGCATGCGAGAAGCATTGGGCTGAAAAACAATATTAGTTTTAATAATTAGATAGCTATTTCTGAAACTTGTAAAATGTATTTGACATTTGATGATTAAATAAAAGTTGTTGTTTATTTATAATGAAGATGTTACTGTCTTATGTTAATCGTTTACTATTATTTCAATTTTGCATGTTTTGACTTCCAGAATAATTATTTTATTCAAAACTCTCCATATTCGGTCATACGTGGGAAGTAGGTATTGAATTAAGACTGTCATGAATTTGGCCTGTATGATTTTTCTAAGGTACATTCATGCGTGCTCATAAGGTCTTAGTATTGGATTAAACCCACGCTCACTTGTATCACTTCATGGAATTTATCTCGAGTGATCGTGAGACGGTGATATCATATATATTTTCAAACCTAGAGATGTGAGTTGTTGACTATGAGTTGGTTATCCATTGATTGTACGAAAACGCATCAGTAACTTGATGTCATAAAACGTGCTTTTATGCATAATTCTACTAGTAGTTAGTACAAGCATATGAGTCAAAGTTTAACTTTTCCTTAAAGCAATAGAAGCGACATCTGGGCCCCTCGATGATTTGGTTTTGACTTATGTACCAGGCCCGGTCAAAACCTGATTGATGTGTTCAATTTAGTTCTACGTCAAACAAATCAGAGATCGAGAAACAACTGCTAGACAATAAGTATGACATTGTTCCATGTATTTGTCCGGCTGATATCTTGAGAACAGAGGATTATATGATCACTTATCTAAGATGACGCTTCATAGTTCAACAGAGTTTTAAAGAGCTATGATTTCTGGTTGGTTCCTGAAGTTATACTTACAACTCTAGTTATATGACTTATCCAAGTGGGAGACTGTTGGATAAAGTGTCTAAGTCCGTAACTATATTTGGTATGAACTTGACCCGGTCCAGCATGGTCCATTTGGGTTGCATTTCACCTAACAATTTGTATGGATATACTTTCGAGAATAAGATGTTTATGATCTATTAATATATTATAAGTTATAATATATTAATATGAAATCATATTATTTAATTGATGTTGATCAAGAATTGATTTTGGAATTAATTTAATGATCAAAAGAGGATAATTAAATATGGACTCTTACATATATATATATATATATATATATATATATATATATATATATATATATATATATATATATATATAGATTGGGCTAAGATTTATTTAGGATGGGCTAAGAGTATATGGAAGTCCATGGAGCTTTAAACCCATGGATCCTAGGTAAATGAAGAGTCATGGGTATTAGGGTGTAACCCTAATCCTCCATACTATATAAAGATGTCCTTCGTCTTAGAATTGGCACTAGTGTGTGAGAGAAACAAGAGTGGGCCGATTTTAGAGAGCATCATATTTTCTTAAGTATTTCCAAGTTGTTTTAGGTGATTTGTGACACCACTTGAGGCATCTACACTATTGGTGCTAGGCTCTAAAACTCCAAGCAATCAACCACAAAAGAAAGGTGTGTTATTCTACTTAAAGTTTTGTATTACAAGTACCCCATAACATGCTAGTTAGGTTGTAAACCTTGGAAATCAAATTTGCATGTCTTTTAGAGAAAACATACATCCAAGGTTTCTAGGGTTGCATGTACACCATAGGAGTGTTAGAATGCTCAAAACCCAACATTATTCATCCAATTCTTTAAAACCAGGGCTTTGATACCAACTTGTAACATCTCAAAAATCATAGTAAAAAAATTTCATTTTCCAAAATTATTTAATATTCCATAAATCATGCAAAACATTGTTTCCAAAAGCTCATAGTAATCAATCAGAGTATCCCAAATTCATCTATAGATAAAATATTCAAAGATGATGTGCATAATCATGCCTTCGTCTTGCCCTGATCATCTGATGTACTTGAAACCATGAAATCAAAATGTACTCTAAAGCTTAGTAAGTTTCCCCCAAAATACCCCATGCAACAAAATATATACAATGCATGTAAACAAAGCCTACACCACAAGGCTGGACCACCACCGAGCCTACAACATAAAGTTGGACCGTTCTTGAGCCTATAATATAAGTTGGACCACTCCCTTGGGCCTACATTATCAACTAGGTCGTCCGGGTATATTGACCTTCAGCACAAAGCAGAATTGCCTCAACCCAACCACAAACCAACAAGTATATGTAATCATATAAGTCTACCAATCTAACATATCACAAATAATAGAATCCTCCTATATACCAGGATACATAACACAACCTAAAGGGTCGGCATTACTGCCTTCGACCCATGAGTATTGTGAGAAAACTCAACTCAAGGCTCAAAAGATGACTAAACTGACAACTCTCCAATATATATATATATATATATATATATATATATATATATATATATATATATATATATATATATATATATATAGGGAAGAGTTATATGGAAAATGAATGATTAGGGCAACACATATTTGAACCAATGAAAACATGACAACACATCACTTCCACAATACATTACTTGTGAAGAAAGAAATGGACACGTCTCATTTGATTATTGGTTCCGGTAGATGTTGCCCTAGTTATTTGTTTTCCATAGAACTCATTCCTACATATATATATATATATATATATATATATATATATATATATATATATATATATATATATATATATATATATATATATACTTATAAAGGAAACATTTTTCCTATCACCACATTCATTTGAAACTCTCATGCATTTTCCCTTTCACCACATTTATTTGAAACGCTCATGACTTTTCAATTTCTTTCTAATAATGATTATAAGTTAGTTAATAGGATTAAATAAATATCAAACCTAAAGTATAATCATATATAAACTAAATTTCAATATTAAAAGAATATATTTACTTCTACATATAAAATTATGTTTTTTTTTTTTTATAACTTTTAACATATTTAGTTAGTTTATTAGTTTTAATATATTGTTGGATGTAAACCATTATCATTTTAAAACTACAACTTTTGAATAATTTGTATAAGATACTTCAATTATAAATTTAAATATAACATTATTGGATGAACTTAAATATAAATTTTGGTTTAACAAACAACCCAAAGAATATTTTGTAAATAGTTAAAAGTGATAAATTTTAGTGTCTTTCTAATAATGATTATAATTTGGTTAATAAGGCTAAATAAATATCAAACCTAAGGTGTAATCATAAATAAACTAAATTTCAATATTAAAATAATATATTTACTTTAGCTTATAAAGTTATGTCTTTAACTTTTAACATATTATACTTAATTTATTAGATATAATATGTTGTTGTATGTAAATCATTATCAATTTAAAGCTATAACTTTTGGAAAGTTTGGAAAAAAAAAATACTTAAATTGTTAATGCAAATATAACATTACAACGTCAACTTAAATATAAATTTCAGTTCTACTTAAAAAACTCAATGATAATTTTATGAAGAGTTAAAAGTGATAAATTGTAGTGCTAAATGCAAAAAACTAAATTATATTCTCAATTAAACTAAAATGTTTCCTAAAGATATTTGTATAATCGTTAAAAGTTTTCAAATAAGTAGTTTAAAATTACTTACAGTAACAATAGTTAAAAATAACTCTATATAAATGATTAGATTGTTACCTTTAAAATCAAAAAAACAATGTTTGATGTTTTAAATAATAATAATAATAGGAATTCAAACGTTATGCAAATAAATTTTAGAAAATTAATTAACAATAACAACAACTATAAATAACATTAAAACATATATTGTATTTAATTTTTTCATGAGTAACTCGCGGGTAGAAGTCATTCAAACAGTTGAGATTATGCAGTTATAATATATGTATATATTATCATATAATTCAAAATAATGAATATATTATATATCAATTTAGTCTATAAATTATTATTCCAATTTAATGACAACGTTATTGTTATATTTAAAAGAACATATATTTGTAAAGATTTTAACTATATAGGTGTTTCTACGCAACGCGCGGACATTCTCCTAATATATATATATATATATATATATATATATATATATATATATATATATATATATATATATATATATATATATATATATATATATATAGGCTTAGGTTATTCTATTCAATGTAATTATTGTGTTACTGTATGCATAAATGTGAGTCAATCAATTTTACTTATTTTAAGAAAGTGATTAATATATATTATTGAATTAAATATAATTGAAAAATATCATCTAATATAACTACAATGGTATTTTAGTCAATTAATATCTATTTAATAAAGGAAAATTGTATATTTTAAGGGATCATAGATTCTATTAATTTTTAAAATCCGATTTTACAAATTATAATTCTTTTAATTCGGACATTCTAACAGAATGTGTTTATGTGTATATTCAAAAATAAAAATATTCTTGAACCATAAATAATAAAAATATTGTTGAACCTATTTCTTGATCATGTCTTTAAAAACATTTTGTAGAATAACAAATTCTTGAACAATATATTGAAGAAAAAAAATACATTATTTCTTATAGAATACGGCTGGTAACAATTGTTAAGAATTACATTTATTGTTAAAGAAATAAAACTAAAAAAACTTTCAAAACGGGAAAGAAAACATCAAAATCTAACAACGACACTAATACATTCTAAAAGAATAATGTTGCTTAGAATCACTTTCAATTTTGTGGTCCGTTCTTCAAGTATCAACTTCTGTGAAAACAAAACCAAATTGTAGTTTAGATTTCAACATAACTAGAATTCATGATTCCATTCCAACAAAATTGGAATTCGTGATTCCATACAATTCGTGATCAAATGCCATTATTTTCTTTAATGGTCCATAATCGATTGATTCCAACCATTCTTACGAGAATGACATTTTGTGAGACTAATACCAGACAAGAATTACGTTTTACAAGAATACCATTCTGTTAGAACACATTTATTCTCCTTATCTAATATACGAAAACTTGCAGTTCCTGCTTTTGCTTATCTCCTTTACCAGTTCCAACCTCTAGATCCTTTTCTGATAATCAAAAAGAAATATCAAACTAATAATCTAACTTAAAATTAAAGTTCAATGAAAATTCCAACTAGTCTTACTTGATACCAGTAAAAATAGATGACCTTTAAAAAAGTAATTGGAAGAGACGCAAAATTTCATTATGGTTTTTAGGAAATTACCAATTGTAACTTAAGCCTACAAAGATTGAAAATGCTTTGTTTCTAGTATCACCACATTCGTCTATGAAGTTATCATTATCTAGCATTCTTGGACACTCTTTGTCATCCTGCATCAGTCAAGCAAAGCCTATCAGAAAAATTACAGTGTCAAACACAACAAAGTTCCTCCCATTATTGGAGGTCGCAGGGCAGTTCATGGCACCCAAAAGCCATAGAAAAACAAATGTTTAAGTTGCACAATCAAGAGAGATTATATTGGGATGAAACCAGTGTTTTTAGATTAGTTAGAACAATGTACTTAACAGTGTTCGTAAAAAATTATTCCCACAGCATCCAAAACAGAAGACACACAGAACTCAACCAATTTGCAACTAAAATGTACCTCTGAATCATCACCAGCAATTATATCCCACATCTCTTTAACTTCTGCATCATCCCCACCAAAACGCCCACCCCTTTTACTATTTACCTTAAATTTCGACCCACCTTTCTCATTCGATCTCCCTCCTCTATCCGAGAATAACACAATAACACAATAGTTACTTTAAATATCTGAACATAGTACCTATAATAAGTTTTTGACAAAACTTCAAAAATGGTCCCTGTGGTTTTCAAAAATATCAAGTATAGTCCCTAAGTTCAAAAAACCTCATAGATGGTCCCTGTGGTTTCAAAACTTTTAACAAATGGTCCTTTTCGCTAACTCCGTTAGCTTTTGGCCGTTAAGTGAAGGGTATTTCTATCATTTCACAAAAGAGGCACCATTTATGAAGTTTTTTGTTATTTAAAAAAATATAATTATTTAATAAAGGGTCCCACCCTCTCTTTCTCTCTCTCTCTCTCTGCCTTCCTTTGAACCCACAGCTCAAGAAAGATGGAAAAATGGGATGTCGGGCTCTCCATCTCCGATTCTCAACTGTTTCAGCTCCATCTCCATCCTTGCTTCGTTAATTCAACACCCACCACATGCTTGTTGTATTTTCAAATACCATCGACACACAAAACAGCCTCTTAGCAAGACTTAAACTGTTGAGAAACTGTCACGAGAAAAGCACCGGAAACTCTCCTTTAGACGAACAAAATCAGCCTCGAACACCCCCTCATTCCCTTGACCGACAGATGTTGCTACTGTCTCCGTTCTGTCGGGTTACGGTCGACGATGAGGCAAAATGAAAGAAGGATACCGCTGAAGCAGACCTGTACAGCCGACGCCCCCCTCCCCCCTTTCTCACGATCGCCAGCCACATGACCACCATTTTGACTGCCTTCGATCGCCTGATGCCTTCTTAATCTAATGAAGACGAAGATGAAGACCGAGGTTCCTTTCTCAGTCGCACCTTGTGATCTGCTTGAACCTCAATAGTACCCTCGATTTTTGATTGCTTCCATTCATGTTCTTCCCCGATCAGACGAAGAAGACGCACCATCTCTCTTTTGCATTTGAGTTCATCGACAAAGTGAAGATCCAGTTTAAAATGGGTTCTTTTGAGAGAGAGAGAGAGAGAGAGAGAGAGAGGGTGGGACCCTTTAAATAATTATATTTTTTTAAATAACAAAAAACTTCATAAATGGTCCCTCTTTTGTGAAATGACGGAAATACACTTCACTTAACGGCCAAAAGCTAATGGAGTTAGCGAAAATGACCATTTGTTAAAAGTTTTGAAACCACAGAAACCATCTGTGAGGTTTTTTGAACTTAGGGACTAAACTTGATATTTTTGAAAACCATATAGACCTTTTTTGAAGTTTTGTCTAAGTTTTTTTATACATATAGTACCTATATATATAATTTAAATGAAAATTACCATTTTAACAAATTATTCTAATAACGTATTACTTTTATACATATAGTACCCATAATAAGTTATTTTTGCATATTATAATCTTAATTTTTAATTTTTAATATTAATTTTATAGAATATTACGTGTATTAGATTTTATAAATAACATTTTATGAAAATGCTGATTTTTTATTTGTTTTTTATTATTTAAAATTATAAAAAAAAAATGCAAAAAATTACTAATAGCTATATTTTCTTCATTTTTTAATCTATTTTTTCCTATATATAGAGAGAGGTATCTTACGACCTTCCTTGTTTATATCCAACACATCTCTCTCTCTCTCTCTCTCTCTCTCTCTCTCTCTCTCTCTCTCTCTCTCTCTCTCTCTCTCTCTCTCTCTCTCTCTCTCTCTCTCTCTCTCTCTCTCTCTCTCTCTCTCTCTCTCTCTCTGCGCGTCATGGCAAAATCTCATGTACTCCCTGCATATATACTTGTACTACACATGATAAACAACTTCGTTTCGAACATGCTAACCAAATTCACTCCATGGAGAAACACTTCATTTTCATCACTCCCACTGCCTCTTGAAATCGCAACCAAACTGTATGCAGACTCCACCTCCATTAAAACAGCTTCGTCTGACTTCGGTAAACTTTTTCAAGAAACCCCGTTTGCCGTTTTCTATCCGTCAACCATTTCTGACATCGTCCACCTCGTAAAATCCTCCTACACCTCTTCTTCTCCGTTCAAGATCGCCGCTAGAGGCCATGGACACTCCGTCCATGGTCAGGCGATGGCAAAAGATGGTGTGGTGGTGGAAATGACGTCTTTAAGTGGTGGTATTAAAGTTTCTTGGAGTGATTATTTAGGGTTTTATGCTGATGTTGGTGGTGAGCAGCTTTGGATCGATGTTTTGAGGACGACTTTGGAGCGTGGATTGTCTCCCGTTTCATGGACGGATTACTTGTATCTTACAGTCGGTGGTACACTTTCTAATGCAGGGATTAGTGGACAGACTTTTCTTCATGGTCCTCAAATCAGCAATGTGCATGAACTGGATGTCGTAACTGGTACACATAGAATTGAACTATATGCATACACATAATTTGGTTAACTGTTAACTGGACATTTCATTTTGTTCAATATCTAATTAAAACATATTTAAAAACTTAAATAAAGTGACGTTTTTGTCTCTTCATATATATACAAACTGAAAAGCACACACACATGCATGCACACAAGACTATGGATTCTTAGACTAGTTTAGGTTGGGTGAATTGAAACTAAAATTCTTGATGTGTTTCTTGATGATTTGCAGGAAAAGGGGAATTCATGACTTGCTCTAAAAACATGAACTCTGAACTCTTTTATGGAGTTCTTGGAGGTCTTGGTCAATTTGGGATCATAACTAGGGCAAGAATTGTTCTAGACAAGGCACCAACAAGAGTAAGATCATAATAGACTTATGGAAAATCGAGTGTACCCTTTAATGAACGTTCTCGTGATCACAAGTAAAATAGATATACTAACCGTATATTTTCATATTTTAAGAGGTACATGATTTTATTTTTTGTGTGATTTCTTATAGGTGAAATGGGTTCGAATGATTTACGAAGACTTTGATATCTTCACAAAGGATCAAGAACACCTAATCTCAAAAAATTATGGGCTTAATTATGTTGAAGGCTCTCTAATTATGAAGAAGAGTCCTGCAAACAATTGGAGATCTTCGTTTTTCTCAATCCTTGATGAAGAGAAAGTGAATTCTTTAGCATCAAAACGTGGGGTCGTTTATAGCTTAGAAGTAGTCAAGTACTACGATGAATTCAGCGTACAACCCATCAATGAGGTACGCTTCATCATGTGCATGGCATAATAATCCAAACAATTCGACATTTGCAACCTGTATGCTCAATATTTGAATATTTTGTATGTACTTACAGGAACTTGATGACATATTCAAAGATTTGAGCTTCAAAACAGGATTTATTTTCAAGAAAGATGTTTCATATGTTGATTTTCTGAATAGAGTGAGAATTGAAGAACTGAAGCTTCAATGTAAAGGATTGTGGGATGTTCCTCATCCTTGGCTAAATCTGTTTGTACCAAAATCGGGCATTTTGGAATTTAATCAACAAGTATTCGTTAATATTATTCAAAAAGAGGCCAAGAGCTCGGGACCATTTCTCGTGTACCCGATGAAGCGGACAAAGTAACTAAATATTAATTTCTCTAGAGCACGTAGTACACTAGTTTATATATATATATATATATATATATATATATATATATATATATATATATATATATATATATATATATATATATATATATATATATATATATATATATATACCTGATAAAAAATTCTTAGTAAAACAAATTACGGCATGAGTTAAAATGTTTTTCAAATTAGTAACTTTTTTCTTCACAAAGTAAAAGTTAATATTATTTATTTTGTCTATCGCCTTTCCAAGAAACCATATCTCATTATTAAGAAAACAATCTTTTTCTTGATAAGAATTTTAACTGAAAAAAAATTGTACTAAAATTACAGGTGGGATGATAGGATGTCGGCCACCATACCAGACGAAGATGAAGATGTGTTTTACACCATTGGTTTATTGCATTCAGCAAGAAACACCGAAGATGGGAAAATCATCGACGATCAAAACAAAAAGATACTAAATGTATGCGCTGAAATTGGAATAGAAATCAAGCAATATCTTCCAAGATATTACACAACAAAAGAAGAGTGGATAAAGCATTTCGGTGCAAAATGGAGTTTATTTGAAGAAAGGAAAGCCAAGTATGATCCAAAAATGCTATTGTCTCCCGGGCAAAGAATTTTCTAATTGCAGCCTTTTATATATATATATATATATATATATATATATATATATATATATATATATATATATATATATATATATATATATATATATATATATTCTAAACGTAGCTTATGAACAGTAATGTTTAGTTTATGTCACTTTTGGCCCAAAATTATCTATACTTTGACAAATGTAATCCTTTTTGTTCTCGCTAACATTTGAAAGAGTGTTATTCATTTGTGGATTATTGCATTTTAATATATTTAATATATAACATAAGGGTCTATTAGTGTGTATATATATATATATATATATATATATATATATATATATATATATATATATATATATATATATATATATATATATATATATATATATATATATATATATATATATATATATATATATAGGGAAGAGTTATATGGAAAATGAATGATTTGGACAACACATATTTGAACCAATGAAAACATGACAACACATCACTTCCACAATACATTACTTGTGAAGAAAGAAATGGACACATGTCATTTGATTATTGGTTCCGGTAGATGTTGCCCTAGTTATTTGTTTTCCATAGAACTCATTCCTATATATATATATATATATATATATATATATATATATATATATATATATATATATATATATATATATATATATATATATATATATATATATATATATATATATATATATATATAGACTTAGGTTCAAATGTTTTCACTATCTATTGTGTGCATGTATGATTAATTTTGGACCAATCATTTTAGTTATTTTAAGAAAGTAATTAATACATATTAAATGTTGAAGATGTAATTAATATCCATTATATCCTTAACATATAATATGAATCAATCATACATGCACACAATAGATAGTGAAAACAAAATTACCTAACTATATATATATATATATATATATATATATATATATATATATATATATATTAATTTTGAACCCCCTTTAAGAACACTACTCTGTTCCTATTGGTGAGTTTTTTTGGGTTCCTTTTCGTCAGAACCACTATATAAAATTGTTATGTGTTATATTCCGCTCTCACTGCTTCCAATTACAAACCGACCACAAATGATCTACCACCACCTTAATTCTTTCCTCCACCGCCTCATCTCACTCCATTAATCCTTCGGTTCGTCTCTTCCAGTTTCCGTCTTCCGCTTCCGTTTCCATCTCCGCCTTTGTCGTTGAAGTTTCAATACCTCGATACCCACCGCTTCTTATGTCCAATACCATTACTCCAGGTATTTTCAGCACCGACTCCAAAAATAAAAAATTATTCCAACCTTTTGCTCCATGGAAGCGCATAACCTTCGTCCCTTCTCCGATTCCATTTCTTCATTTTGAGTTTATTTGGAATCCCTAGTTCCCCACCCAATCTCAAATTTATCTTCCTTCTTTCACCCCAGCTCAAATACTCTCTCATACGCTCGTTCAAACCATTTGATTTCATCTAATTTAGGGCTTATATTTACTAGTAAGATGATACATGCATGATGGGGCCAGGCTCTTGAGGGCTTACGATGAGTTGCCGATGAATATTAGGCTTATTGAAGGTATCGCTGGTGGACTTGATGAGGAGGATGATAATGCCGCTGATGATTACATTGAATTTGAATATGAACACATCGATAAAATCTTGGTATAATTTTGCTTCAATTTGGGTTTGCTTTAGACTTCCATCTTCACATATCCTACAATTTGTTTTGGTCTTTGATTTGGGATTCCACCTTCAGTGGCCAACATCGGCTATAAGGTTCTTAAAAAATTGTTGTGAATTTTTTGTGTTCTCCTTTCTCATGTACCCTTCAAACGGTTGACTTCTTTTACAAGCAATTAAAACAAATTGAAAATTAAAAGGCGGAAAGCAACCTAACAATGTTGAATAGAGACTATACATAAATTTTTCTTTCCAAGAACACAATTACAATTTTTCTTTTAAAGAAGAGTCATGTTTTGATTTTTGATCAGAATGAGTAGAAATAGCGCATGGAGACGAAAAGGATTTCTTTTGTTCATCATCACAGTTGACTAAATACTCTCATTTATATCAAAAGATCAAAACACAACAAGTTATCAAGAAGATGAAGAACACAATTGTTTATAGTTTTTCTTTAGAGAAGAAGGGTCCAATTTTGATTTTTAATTAAAATTTCCTGAAATAGCACATGTTCATGAAAAGGGTGTCTTTTGTTGCACATCATTAGTTGATTAAACACATACATTTAAATCAAAGCACAACAAGATTTGGGTATGATCTACAAGACCCACATAGCATTCTTGAACACGAATCTTCGACAATTAACACATGTAAAAGAAAAGGCAAACAAACGAAGACAAAAACAACCAAATTACATGATTTTTGGTACAAAATTCATGAAAAGCAAGATAAATTAGAAAAAGAAAAAAAGGGAAATATAGCATACTTACATGAGATTTTCTTGAAACCCGGTGTTAATCAAGATAAAAGGGCAAAGAAGATAAATCCTAGATCACTGATACAAATTTGAAAACGATCTCAATCTTTGTTGAAAGATTTATATGCACATTTGACAATATTGCTTAATTTTTTCTTTAATTTTTTTTCCTTTTTATAAATTTTTAGGTAACCGAAATGAAACTTATTTTGTTGATGATTCATCTCCAGTGAAACCTAGTGTACACTTTTATGAAATCGGGGAAATTATAAATCGACATGCTACCATGGCAGGCTTATATTTGGTAATAATTTATACAACTTTTTATAATGTCTTTTTTTTAATCATCACATTGACTATGTTGGTATTGATCTTATAAAGAACAGGGCTAGGGTTGTTTCCTACAGAAGGGCAGTTTATGAGGAATTTGACCCAAGCATAAGTATCATCAAATTTGACCTAAGGGCAGTCCATGCGTTTATCAAGCTACTGATACCTCAGAACCTCTTCACCGCAGAGGAAGGGCATTATCTAAAATTAAAAAAAATTAGTTTTGCCCAAGAATACAAGGCAACATATCTAAATTCATTTAAACTATGATGTTGTGGGTCACTCGCCTGCTAGAGACTGTATGAAATTTGGGCATATAGTGAAAATGAGTTTAATCAAAAATATATATTGAAATATGTTCTCCTTTTTATATAATTTTTTTGACTATTTGTTTTTTTCTTTTAGTTAGGTGAACCCCTACAGTTTCTAATTTGGGTATACCCTCTTCTAATCCTCAAAATGATCCAGACAAATTTATGCATCACACTTCAGATGACATAGTCAAGGAGGATAAAAGGTATCGCCTTTGAAGGCTAATTTTCAAATTCAAAGTTTTATGTTATTTGTATGTTATGATAATGGTATAGTTGCCTTCATATTTTACGAGTGATAAGGTTTTAAGCTGGACATCCGATTGTTTTGTAAGAGATTTAGTTGTTGAATATGTAAGAGGAAACTTATGGTTGAGTTGTTACTCTGTGTGTGGTGAAGATGATGGTGTTCAACTTCGTCCTGAATATGTTAAAGGTAAACCTTGGTCAAAGTTTCATATTTGACCAATCTTTTTCATGTTATCAAAAGCTGATAATTTTTTTTTTGTGTTTCTAAATTTTATAGAGGATGTTCATTATGTTGATATTTAGTTGATGACTGCAGGTTGAACTTACATTACGAAAGCTTCACATGAAAGAATCTTTGATTGAGGCTTTCTTCAATTGTGTCTCCTTAATTCATGTAGAAATGAGAGCCAAATGGTATAGTGAATATTGAAGATTCAACTGAGGTAATCACTTTTTCTTCTCTATGATTGGTTGATTTTTTTACTTTATTGTGGACTGCTCTAGATCCTTGACCGTTTGACATTGCTATCGTCATCACATCCCTTCATTGTTTTCTACCACGTCCCCATTCACCACTACATCTACTATTCAGCCACATAGTTAGGTTTATGTTATCCTATTTTTGGTTAAAATGATTATCTTCTTTGATCCATTTTCATGATTTTTAATGACATGATTACCAATTGAAGAGGCGCACCTACAATTGCAACCACAGTTCCAGAAACTTTATTTGGTGCTACAACTATTGCAGTTAATCATGATGTCCATTTGGTCATTTTTATTATTAGCTTAGTTACTTAGAAGTACTACATTGGTAAATAACGAATTCACTTGGTTTCAAGAAGGTAATGTATTTTGATAGATTTAATGGCTATAAACTCATGAATTAAATATAATTAAATTAATTGGATTGTAGTGTCACTTTTTGCCAAAATATATCTATACTTTGACAAATGTGGTCCTGTTTTATGGTCTTGCTACCATTTGAAAGAGTTTTATTTAGAGTTGGACATTTGTATTGTATTGTATAGCATTATAAATTACAAGGATATATATATATATATATATATATATATATATATATATATATATATATATATATATATATATATATATATATATACTACATGGATTATAAAGAGTAATGTTTAGTTTATATCACTTTTGGCCCAATATAATCTACACTTTGACAAATATGGTCTTCCGTTTTGGGCAGCTTTTGGTATTGCTGTCATTTGAAAGAGTGTTATTTGGAGGTGGATTTTGTATTGCTTTGTAATATAATTAATTTATAATAGAAGGTTCTATTAGTATATTAATTTTATTGTAAGTTACATAGTTTATCCACATGTATGTATGTGTCTATAACATTATAAGTTACTAGGATAAATATTTAAGAGCATCCATAACTAGAGTTATTTTTATATGGTTTTTTATTAAATTGAAAAGCCTTTAAAAACTTTTTAAATTAAAAATTGGAGAAGTATTTTCAAACCAAAGCTTTTTCAGGTGCTTATAAATTATGAAGCTTTTATACATAAGGTTTTTCAATGATTAAGTATGGTGGATTTCATATATTTCAATTGTGAATAGACAACCTATGTAAGAACATCTAAATAAGTAAATAGAAAAATCTATTGTATTATAGAGATATAATGAATTTTTTTGTTAGAGATTTTTTATGGAAACAACTCAACTGAAAAAACTCTCATATTGTGGATGTTTTAAGAACGTTTTATATTTCCGATGCAAGAGTTGGAAGGCAGGGGAGGTAGTACTAGACGATATCATATTTTTTTTCGTGATATCACTACGTTGTCATTTGATGCACAAAGTAGGACATTGATGGCTTATGAGGATATTGATTACATGTTGACGCTAGTATGCCAGACACTTGGACCTATCAGGGTTGCTCAACCAAAGAATGTAGTGTCCAATGTAACCAGCCCCATCCCAAAAATAGAGTTTGATGATTTAGTGTCCACCGACTAAAAATTTTTAACACCGTAAATTTTCAAACAAAATTTTCATTTTCAAAAATCACATAATTCTCATAAACATAGTTCAAGGATCCCAAAAATGACAATGTATCAAAACACATGTTCAAATATTGTTTAAACACAATCCAGGACCCTCAAAATATAACTCCGCCTAGTGTGTACAATCAAGGCGATGCCTTCCCGTGATCCTGAGAAATACCTAAAACACATAACACATAACACGGTAAGCACAAAGCTTAGTGAGTTCCCCAAAATACCCTACACATCTCATTAGCCTCTCATGGCCATGCTCGAATGAGACCTTCCGGTCAATGTGTCTTAGTGGGACACTCCAGTCCCACAACTCGGGTGGACCCTTCGGTCCTAACTCAATAAGATCAGAATAATACACAACATAAATCACAAAGACATAATGCAGGATATCACAATACTCAATACAAGCATATAAGACCCTCCGGTCACACAAAGGTTACCACTCTAGGTAAGTATAGTGAGAAGACTCACCTCGTAATCTAACAAATAAACCTCGTACACGAATCTCGATCTAGCCCCCGCCTAACACATGTGATAATTATCTCTAACTAACACTCCTTTCATAAATCTAAATAAAACAAAGGCTATTCCCTTTCTCTCTAACTCTTGGAATGGGTAAAATACCATTCTACCCCTTCGTGGTCTCCATACTCCCTATCTTGACTAAACCCTTAGGTCAACTAAAGTCAACACCCGAGTCAACAGTCCATGTTGACCCGACTCGTCGAGTGGATCTATGCGACTCATCGAGTCCCCTTGTTCTTTTTGAAAAGTCGCGAAAACCCAACTTAACTCATTGAGTTGTCTCATCAACTCACCGAGTTACTCATGTTAGACTCATCGGGGAAAACCCTAGTCGACGTGTCGATTTGGCTCATCATCTCGGTGAGTACCTTAAGTCCTATTTCTCATCAAGAAGTTTTAAGACAGATTTACAACCCCAAACTCTAGATCTAGCCTCCCAAGGCTGATATACCTCGTAAAGCTACAAGCATTACGTCCATGCATGGCACTTAGGGCTTGAAATGCCACAACAACTTGTACTTAGGGTCTTAAGCATAAATGGTACTCTTTAGCTGGATAAATCTAGGACCTTTGGACTCTAGGGACCTCATAACGTCCAGATATGAAGTATCAAACTCTAGGTGAGTTCATTCCACTCAAAACCTCATGCAAAGATGGAATAAGCCCTAAACTCCAAGAAAATGAGATCTAATCACAACAGTGAGCAAGGTGAAGACTTTTTACCTTCAACAGATGTTCTAGACGAATTAACACCAGATCCAACAGTCTCTTCTTGATCCTTGTTTCAATACTCCACTCTCCTCTTCACAAGGTGCAATAAAAAAACCCAAGGATTAGCTCTCTCTCTCTCTCTCTCTCTCAGCTCAATATAAGCGATTAGGCTTTCACACAAGGGAGTAAGGTGGATGGTAAGGAGGAAATGAGGTCTTAAGGTCCTTTAAATAGGGTCCAACCCCGGGGAATTAGGTTATTCTCTCACAGCGCCAACTTGCCGAGTTGGTCTCTCCGATTCGTCGAGTTGGTCATAAAACCCACGTGCATAAATAAATGCATAAATATTATACCTAGGAGTTGGGATGTTACAATTCTCCCCTACTAGAATCAGACTTCACCCACAAAGTCATGCTCTAGGAACAACTTTGGGTACTGCTCGCACATCTCAGACTCTGGCGCCCAAGTCCACTCGGATCCCCTATTGTGCTCCCACTGCACCTTACCGGCTGCACCTACTTGTTCCTCAAGGCCTCAATTTTTCTCTCCAAAATTGCTATCGGTATCTCGACGTAATTCAGGCTAGCATCGACCTAAATGTCCTCTAAGGGTAGCACCGTCGTCTCATTGGCTACACACTTCCTCAACTGAGACACGTGGAAAGTGTTATGAATCTGTCTCAGCTCTGCAGGCATCTCTAACCGATAAACTACTTTCCCCACTCTGACAGTCACTCTAAAAGGACCGATATACCTGGGACCCAACTTTCCCTGCTTCCTAAATTGGATCACCGCTTCCCATGGGGATACCTTCAGGAGGACAAAATCTCTAACCAGAAACTCAAGCTCGGATCGTTGCCGGTCTGTGTGACTCTTCTAGCGACTCTGAGCTGTCAGTAACCTCTATCTTACCTGTTGAATATGCTCAGTCGTCTTGAGCACTATCTCAGTGCTACCCATCACTCTCTGCCCTACCTCTCCCCGACAGATGGGAGTCTGACACCTCCTCCTATATAAGAGCTCAAAGGAAGGCATACCAATACTGTAATGGTGGTTGTTGGTATAAGAAAACTTAGCCAGGGGCCAATAGGTGTCCCAACTTTCTCCGAAGTCCATAACACAAGCTCACAGCATGTCCTTAAGCGTCTGAATCGTCCGCTCACTCTACCTATCAATCTGTGGGTGGTATGTGGTACTGAAGTGCAATCGGGTACCCAACTCCTCATGAAACCTCTTCAAAAATCTGGAACTAAAACGCACATTACGATCTGACACTATCGATGTCGGCACCCCATGTCATGCCACCACCTCTCTCACATAAATCTAGGCCAATCTCTCTGTGGAAGAGCTCTCACTGATAGCAAGGAAGTGAGAACTCTTCTTCAACCAACCCATAATCACCCATATCGCGTCGACACCTCGCGCGGTCCTCTATAATTTGGTGATAAAATCCATGGAAATTTGCTCCCACTTCCACTAGGGAATCTCTAGAGGCCGTAACGGGCCATGTGGACGCTGGTGATCTGCCTTAACCCGGCGACAGTTCAAGCACCTCTCAACTACCCATACCATGTCCCTCTTCATACATGGACAGTAGTAAAGCCTTTTCATATCCAAATACATCTTAGTGGCTCCTGTATGGATTGAGAATCTCGATCTATGTGCCCTCTCCATCAGTATGCGCCGAGCTTCACCTGTATAGGGCACCCAAATCCGCCCATAGAAAGTCATAAGCCCCCGACTATTCGTCTCAAACTCGGAAACATGTCCGATCACTCGCTCCCTCTTGAGGTTCTCTAGCCTCACAACCTCCACCTGAGCCTCACGGATGGTATCTAGGACTGGAGTCATCACCGTCATCCTCATATACACGTCTCGAGTCATAGCACTCTCTGCTCTGCGGCTCAAGGCATCGACTACCACATTAGCCTTGTCTGGGTGATATAAGATCATGCAGTTGTAGTCTTTCACTACATCCAACCACCTTTTCTGTCTCATATTCAGGTTTGGCTAATATATGAGGTACTTCAGATTCTTATGGTCCGTGTATATGGTCCACCAGACCCCATACAGATAATGGCGCCAGATCTTGAAGGCGAACACCACCGCCCACATCTCCAAATCATGGGTGGGATACCTTGTCTTATGAGGCTTCAACTGCCTCGATGCATAAGCTATCACATGCCCCCTTTGCATCAACACCACACCCAACCCTGAAATAGATGCATCACAGTAAACTACAAAGTCCTCCACTCCCTCTGGAAGGGCTAACATGAGAGCTTCGCACAATCTCTAGCGAAGAGTCTCAAATGAGGCATGCTGCTCGGGCCCGCAGGCAAAAGTGACACCCTTCCGGGTCAATCTGATGAGAGGAACAACGATCTTCGAGAAATTTCCAATAAATCTCCGATAGTAGCCGGCCAGACCCAGGAAACTCTTGATCTTGGACGGGGATCTCGGCACCTCCCAACCCATAACTGCCTCAATCTTGGCCGGGTCGACCAATATCCCATTCCGATTAATGAGGCTCCCCATGAGCTGGACCTCTGGTAACTAGAAATCACACATGGAGAATTTAGCATAAAGTCGCTCAGCCCTCAATACTCCAAGAATCTCTCACAGATGCTCCTCGTGCTACTCTCTATACCTCGAGTACACCAGAATATTGTCGATAAACATGATCACCGATCGGTCCAAGTTGGATCTGCACACCCATTTCATGAGATCCAAGAACTCTGTTGGTACGTTGGTGAGCCCGAAAGGCATCACTACAATCTCGTAATGCCCATAATGAGTTCTAAAGGCCGTCTTCTAGATATCCTCCTCACAAACTCTCATATAATGATATCCAAATCACAAATCAATCTTGGAGAACCAAGATGCTCCCTGTAACTAATCGAATAAATCGTCAATCCTCGGTAGCAGATAACAATTCTTGACCATCTGCTTGTTCAACTCCCGATAATCGATGCACATCTGGTGTGAACCATCCTTCTTCTTAACAAAAAGGATAGGTGATCCCCACGATGAGCTACTCGTTCTGATGAAACCCTTCCCCAGCAACTCCTGGAGTTGTGAGGATAATTCTTGCATCTCTGGTGGCGCAAGGCGATAAGGTTCCTTGGCAATAGGTGCCGCACCCAGAACCAAATCAATCTGGAACTCCACCTACCTCTCGGGAGGCACACCCGACCACTCCTTGGGAAAAACATCCGAAAAATCACACACTATCGGAACCTAGAATATAAAACTCAGCCTCTCTGTAGCAACCTGCGTATCCATCACGTATGCTAAAAAGCCCATACATCCCAACTATAGACTCTGTCTCGCTCTAGCAATAGAGCAGAAAGCTGATCCAGATCTAGTACCCTCGCCATACATCGTAAGCACTCTCCCACTATGGTCTTGTATGGTCACCATCTGACGCTCACAATCGATCATAACTCCAAACTGACTCAACCAGTCCATGACCACTATGACACAAACATAACCCATCGCGATAGGCACCGGGTCTATCAGGAACTCAATACCAAAAATCTCTAGTACACATCCTCAAAATACGTCAGTAGCAAAAACCGCATGCTCGTCGGCTATAGAAACCCTCAGAGGTCGACTAAACGCCTCACATCGTATACTGATGTGACGACTAAAAGCTAAAGACACAAAGGATCGAATTGAACCCGAGTCCAATAACACCAAAGCACGTACATAACTCATAAGAAAAGTACCTATATATAGCACATAATAAGCACAAAAAATCTCAAAATAATATAAATAAGGAAATACGTACCAGCCACGACATCAGGTGCTGCGTGGATCTCTTTCGTTGTCTGCTAAAAAGCTCTCCCACGAGCCCTCGGAGCCTCGGCCTTCACCGGCCGACTATCAGTAGCACGCAAAGCAGCAGGAGTGGAACCCTGGGGTGATCCCTAAAGGAGCTGAGGGCACTCGGCCTTCTAATGGCCGGTTTGGTTGCAGTGAAAGCAAACTGCAAACCCCTTGGGGCAATCCTTCACCATATGCCTCTCTTTGCCACATTTGTATCAAATCCCTGCCCGACAAGATCCCTCGTGACCCTTGCCGCACTTGTCACAAGTGCAGCCCTTCTGGCCGCCAGCTCTCGCATCAACGGGCTTTGCTCGCTTGGTCGCTGGATGTGACTGCACCGGTCTCCGGTCCCTTCCCTGGGACTCTCCCTCCTCCCTGGCATGTAACTCTAGTTTAATCTCCCTCTGCCTGGCATTGGTCTGCAACTCGGCCAATGTCCGATAAGACGAGTTCGCCACGAACTCCCCTATATCTCTCCTTTGTATACTCAGATAACGACTCACACGTTCCTGCTCAGTAGACACATCCTCAGGGTAAAACATCACCCTCTCGTGGAGCATCCTCGAAATCTCGGTCACTATTTATGTCTTCTGCTTGAGAGACCGAAACCCATGGGCCAACCATTCCCTCTCCACCTGGGGAACATACTCATCTCGAAACAAGTGTGTAAACCTCTCCTACGTCACTACAGCATGGTCTTAAGGAGTAAAACTGGCTGTCACACACTTTCACCAGTCCTTCGCTCCCAAGTGAAGCTGGTTCAGTGCAAACCGAACTCTCAAGTGCTATGGGAATGAACACATATAAAAGCATCCCTCAATGCCAGAGATCCATCTCATGGAAGAAATTGAATCATGTGTCCCATCAAACTTTGGTGGTTTCGTGTTGCTGAACTCTCGGAACAACAACGGGTCACCTTCCTATGGCCTAGCAGCAGCTACAACTGCGGTGGCTGCAACAGCAACATCCTTAGTAACAGCAGCATAACGCTTATCGAATGTCTCAATCAGTCTGGTCTTAATAGACCCAAACATCTCCGGTATCGCCTCTCGAATAGCTACGGCCACCTCTGTCACAACTAGCCTTTTTAGCTAGGAAATTTCATCCTCAAGTAATCAAGGACTATTGTGAGACTTGTGCTAACACATCTAAGTGTACAATAGGAGTTCCCAATGAGCCATGTAGTGTTAGAATACAAATCTCTCCTAAATCTCTCCAAGTATGTGATATCTCTCCTAAATCTCTTCAAATATGTGAAATATCTCCTAATTCTCTCCAAGTATATCAAATCTCTCCAAGTATGTCGAATCTCTCCCAAATCTCTCCAAGCATGTGAAATCTCTCCCAAATCTCTCCAAGTATGTGGAATCTCTCCCAAATCTCTCCAAGTATGTGAAATCTCTCCAAGTATATCGAATCTTTCCCAAATCTCTCCAAGAATGTGAAATCTCTCCCAAATCTCTT